>NC_138301.1:75485512-76085512 GCF_965601325.2 Salmo salar | reverse complement strand
TCTATTCCAAGCTTAAAAAGGATAAACATTCACATGCAACACCATGGGCCAGAAACGGCTGAATACATTGGCCATACTGTCAATCCAACATGACTTCTGCCGTGTTCAAAACAACTGGAAACTCGGAACTCCGACTGGGGAAAAAAAAAAAAAAAGTTTCATCCAACTCAGAATTCGGAAACCCGGGCCTCTTTCTATAGATCCGACCTGAAGATCACTGACGTCATGATTCAACCTTGTTTTTTTCCCCTGAGTTCTCAGTTGTCTTGAAAGCAGCATAAATCCTGAGAATGCCAGACCATGATGACAAAATGTGCCCACGAAGGACCACCACGCCACCTTCCTGTTCAAGTGAGCACAGCACAACAAGGGGAGTCCAAAAATGTATTGTATGGTGCTGCATAAATGATGTAATATGCCAGGGAGATATGTATACTGTAGCTAAGAAAGTAATACTAACGGCATGTTGTGTAGTAAGCTGTTAGTTGCCCATGTGCCTCCCTATTAGGGTTTGGTCCCTCTCCCCCTCAAAACTTAGACTTCTGTTCTGACTTGGTGGTGCACATGTAGCCTATAGCCTGTTTTAGAGAAATCATTGAATATTGTAAGAGCTTTCATTGTCTGGTTATATGGCCCCTTTATTTATCCTACAGTTGTATGGGAGAATACTGTAAAAACGGCACGTTCTGAATTCTGTCGCTGTACATTTCAAAAGTGCTCAACAAATACAGTACCAGTCAAAAGTTTGGACACCTACTCATTCAAGGGTTTTTCTTTATTTGTACTATTTCCTACATTGTAGAATAATAGTGAAGACATCAACACTATGAAATAACACACATGGGATCATGTAGTAACCAAAAAAAGTGTTAAATAAATCAAAATAGGTTCTTCAAAGTAGCCACCCTTGGCCTTGACAGCTTTGCACACTCTTGGCATTCTCTCAACCAGCTTCACCTGGAATGCTTTTCCAACAGTCTTGAAGGAGTTACCACATATGCTGAGCACTTGTTGGCTACTTTCCCTTCACTCTGCGGTCCAACTCATCCCAAACCATCTCAATTGGGTTGAGGTCAGGTGATTGTGGATGCCATGCCATCTGATGCAGCACTCCATCACTCTCCTTCTCGGTCAAATAGCCCTTACACAGCCTGGAGGTGTGTTGGGTCATTGTCCTGTTGAAAAACAAATGATAGTGGGACTAAGCCCAAATCAGACGGGATGACGTGTCGCTGAAAAATGCTGTGGTAGCCAGAGCTGGTTAAGTGTGCCTAGAATTCTAAATAAAAAAGTAAGTGTCACCAGCAAAGCACCCCCACACCTCCTCCTCCTCCATGCTTCACGGTGGGAACCACACATGCGGAGATAATCCGTTCACCTTCTCTGCGTCTCACAAAGACACAGCGGTTGGAACCAAAAATCTCAAAATTTGTTCTCATCAGACCAAAAGGACAGATTTCCACTGGTCTAATGTCTACTGATCGTGTTTCTTGGCCCAAGCAAGTCTCGTCTTGTTGGTGTCCTTTAGTAGTGGTTTCTTTGCAGCAATTCGACCATGAAGGCCTGATTCACGCAGTCTCCTCTGAACAGTTGATGTTGAGATGTGTCTGTTACTTGAACTCTGAAGCATTTTTTTGGGCTGCAATTTCTGAGGCTGGCAACTCTAATGAACTTAGAGTTGAACTTTGAACTTAGAGTCCTCTGCAGCAGAGGTAACTCTGGGTCTTCCTTTCCTGTGGCAGTCCTCATGAGAGCCAATTTCATCATAGCGTTTGATGCTTTTTGTGACTGCACTTGAAGAAACCTTCAAAGTTCTTGACATTTTCCAGATTGACTGACCTTCATGTCTTAAAGTATTGATGGACTGTCGTTTCTGCCTTTTTGAGCTTTTCTTGACATTATATGGACTTGGTCTTTTACCAAATAGGGCTATCTTCTGTATACCACCCCTACCTTGTCACAACACAACTGATTGGCTCAAACACATGAAGGAAAGAAATATCACAAATTAACTTAACAAGGCACAACTGCTAATTGAAAGGCATTCCAGGTGACTACCTCATGAAGCTGGTTGAGAAAATGCGAAGAGTGAGCAAAGCTGTCGTCAATGCAAAGGGTGGCTAATTTGAAGAATCTAAAATATATTTTGATTTGTTTAACAATTTTTTGGTTATTATTTCATAGTTTAGATGTCTTCACTATATATATATATATATATATATATATATATAGAAAAAATAAAATTAATGAGTAGGTGTGTCCAAACTTTTGACTAGTACTGTAGTTATATAGACTGTTTGTCCTAGCACGCTCATTAATGTCTTAATCGAAATAAGGGACTCCCTCTTTTCCAGTCATTGTCTTCTTATGCCATAGCTTGTACATCTCAATTGTCAGTAGAAACCACATTTGTTTAAGTAAGTCAGGCATAAGCTATGTTTTTTTAAAGGCAATAAATGAGGTTGAATGAAAGGCTCCGCTGATAGCCAGGTGTAGCAGTGGTAAGGATTCACTGCATGGTGCTGAAAAGAAAGCTCTGCTGTTGGGACAGCTTCATGTAGGCCTTAACATTTTGTGGGCACCGTATGTCACCGTTATAGTGCAATTAATGTATTGTTTAGTGGCATGCATCTAAAAAAAAAAAGATTTACATGCTAAAATCGCCACTGCTTGCCATAGATTTTCAAGCAGATTTAAGTCAAAACTGTAACTCGGTCACTCAGGAACATTCACTGTCTTCTGGGTAAGCAACTCCAGTGTAGATTTGCCCTTGTGTTTTAGGTTTTTGTCCTGCTAAAAGGCGAATTCATCTCCCAGTGTCTCCATGAAAGCAGACTGAACCAGGTTCTCCTCCAGGATTTTGCCAGTGCTTTGTTCTGTTCAGTTTCTTTTTTATCCTGAAAAACTCCTCAGTCCTTAACAATTACAAGCATACCCATAACATTATACTGCCACCACTATGCTTACAAATATGAACAGTGGTACTCAGTAATGTTTTGTATTTTCCCCAAACCTAACAAATGTTTGGCTGTATTACTTTAGTGCCTTGTTGCAAACAGGATACATTTCTTTGGACAGGCTTCCTTCTTTTCACTCTGTCAATTAGGTTAGTATTGTGGAATAACTACAATGTTGTTGAACCATCCTGTTTTCTCCTATCACAGCCATTAAACGCTAACTGTTTTAAAGTCACCATTGGCATCATGGTGAAAGGGTTTGGACAATTCATTTCAATTCAGTCAATTCAGGAAGTAAACTATAAATAACTGAATTGAAATTGACCCAAACCTGCTAGATCGTGAAAAGGTGAACAGTTGAAAAAAGGTGACAGTAGGGCCTATGCACGTTTGTTTGAAACAACTCACCTTCCTCCACCATAGCCTCTCCTTTCTGGGTGACGGCCTTGATGCGGGGCTCATGGCCGGCGATCTCCGCCTGCAGGGCCTGGTGCTTCTTCAGCAAGTTCTGGACGCCGATCAGGTCTTTTCCCCGGTTGGTAGAGGCGGCGATGGGCTCCTTCTCCCGGACCCAGGTCTCCTCGTCCTCCACGTCCCTGAAGAGCTGCTGCAGCCGCAGGGAGTCTGACAGCTTCTGCTTGCGGGCGGCCATGGGGTCGCGGAGGGCATCGTAGCGCGCCACCAGCGCCTCCTGCTTGCGCTTGATGTTGTCGCCGTCAAAGTGACCGGCTTCCTGGAACTGACGCGCCTGAATGGTGATGCCATCGATGCGGTCCTGGAGAGAGAGGGAAAGTCAGTCAGTCAGCCAACTAACTACCTGGTGGCAGTAAAGGCTTCCGATCTGAAACAGTTCATGCATATATTATGACACATTGTGGCCTTTTTGTTCGTTTTGGTCTTCGGCAAGGGTTTTCTCGGCTGTTCTTGCACACTACATTTTTTTCTTGAGGGATGCCGAAGTATGTAGCAGAAGTCTACATCCCTTCGTCGGTGATTGGTTAACAGTAGGGATACTTCAATGAAGTGTGTTGACATTCAACGATAGACTAATCGTTCTCATGCAAATGTTTTCAATTGAGAAATACTACACCATCATAGCTGTAAAATTGTGAGAAAGATCTCCTCTCCAAACACGTCAATGAATGAGACGCTGCGGCGTCTCAAGACGAAGAAACAGTACTATTGACACCTTTTCTTGTTTTTAAAGGGAAGGTAATTTTAAGGGAGTTTGCGAGCACACTAGTTCAGTCCGCCTAGCCGAGTTTGGCTAGGTGTCAGCTGAACCAAATCATGCCAACGCCTTAAGTCAGTCAGCCAGTCTTACCTTGTGCGCAGCCAGACCGCATAAGTCAACACAACTATTTGAATGCCTGAATATTATAGACCATAATGATGTCACTGCAACCAGGCTATGGAGGCTACTTGGAGTGGCAGCTCCCATGCATAGAATCTGAGTTTATTTGTGCGTGTCAATCAAAGACACACAGATCAGCTGTCGCTTGAAAACACCAGGCATGGATGGGATTCTTATGAGGAGATACACTGTCTAGCAGCTGGTCCCAGAGGTAAATGCAACAGTGTCTAAGTAGTTAACTTTTTGGGTCTGAAAACATCTGACCTGGAGGCTACTGGTGATGTTGTTCTTCAGTTACATGGTAGCTGTCAGTCAGTTATCTTGTAGTGATATGGAAGTCACTGAGCGCATTCGAGCAGATCAAAACCGTGGTGCATTGTGGGTAAATGGTGACTTACTGACCTACAAATGATAATAAGTAGTTATATATGATGCAAGGCGACTTGTAGATCAGTCAGCAGTTGCCTGCACTGTCGACTGCAATGTCAAACAAGCCCTTTACCTGGTGGGCAGCCACGTCAGCCTCCAGCAGGGCATGCTTCTTCTGCAGGTTCTGGACGCTGGTCAGATCCTTGCCGTAGTCATCTGAAGCCAGGTGGCCCTCGACCTCATACAGCCACAGCTCAATGTCCTCCACGTTTCTGTTGAACTGCTGCTGCTGGTTGGCCTCGCGCAGCTTGATGCCTGGGGGAGAGGAGAGCATGGTGAGGAGAGGTTTAGGAGTGGTTGAAATTAAGATAGAAATACCCTTCCTCCTTAAAAAAAGGTTCAGTTTCAAATCTTGGGGCGCCAAAATGACCTTGTCTAGTAACTAACAGCTAGTCACATTACAAGATAACAAAAGCCCCTTCACTTTGAAACGTTACTCTCCAATAGATGCGGTACAATTCAATGAAACTCGTCCAAAATAATGTAAATGCGTGTGGGAAAGATCCCAAATCTCCTCATTGCCCCCCAGAAAATGTTGCCTACATATAGGCTATTGTTAATATGTGTATTTCACACTATGAGGTAACAATTGGAGTAATATGCTTGTATGGATGTCAACCCCAATACATGTTCATGCCATCGTCACCAATCAACTGCATTAGTTAAAAGCGACTTACCACCACCGATTTCTCTAAGCTAGCTATGGGAAAGAGGGATACCTAGTCAGTCGCACAACTGAATGCATTCAACCAAAAATGGGTCTTCTGCATTTAACCCAACCGCTCTGAAACAGAGAGGTGCGGGGGGCTGCCTTAATCAACATCCACGTCACCGGCACCCGGGGAGCAGTTGTTAATGGAGGTTAACTGCCTTGCTCAAGGGAAGAATGGCAGATTTTTCCACCTTGCCAGCTCGGGGATTCGAACCAGCAAACTTTCGGTTACTGGCCGAACACTCTTAAGAGCTTAGCTACCTATGCTACCAGCTTATACGAACGAGTGTTAGCATTTAGCAGTCACTTCTTCTAAACCTGAAAAGTGACTACTTCTAAAATGTTACGCAGAAAAACCAGCCAAATATATCCAAACCTGATTTTAGTAACCACATTGTGGGCGAGTTACAAGGCATCAATTACGATGGATTTGACGAATAACCACTTTGTTAGATCAGACTTGTTGAATGTGCACCAATCTGGCGTCCTTCATATATCCTCCACGATCTGCGTTCCATTGACCTTTTTACCACATCTATTCACTAGCATTGCCGCCATTTTGTACTACATCCACTTGAGGGAAACACAAAATGGCGATCGCTATAATAATAGCCACACACTTCATCCGAATTTCATCTCTCCTCCACTCTCGTTGTCTCACCTTTGAGTTCGGTGGCCTCCAGCAGCTTCTTCCACTGGGAGCTGACCTCGTCCATGCGTACAGACACCTCGTCGGCGGCGTAGTGCTTCCCATCTAGGAGCTCCTGGCCAGACTTCTGCAGAGCATCGATGCGGCTCTGGTTGGCTGACAGCTCCGCCTCGAAGGCCTGGTGCTTCTGGACCTTGCCCTGCAGGTTTGACGGGTCCTGGGGACAACAGAGAGAGCAGAGAGATGGTGTAAGGAACGTGTTGCTATTAGGCCAGAGTACTGTGAATAAGAATCTGTGTGGTTCACTGTGGTACTGCATCCTAATGGGATCTCGTAGCAGTCTAGGAGAAAGCCATGTTGAGCATTGAAACCCCATTATAAAGTAGCTAGCTAACTAGCTAAAGTATACCACTATAAAGTAGATAGCTAAAGTAGCTAGCTAAGAAACACTGGTTCCAACCGTACCTTGTAGGCTTCGTCGGTGGCCGTCTTCATCTTCTCATTGATCCAGCTCTTGAGTTCGTCCGAGTCACGGAAGAACTGCTGCAGGTGGAAGGAGTCCTCCAGAGCGGCGCGGCGTGACTGAGCACGCTCGTGCAGGGCGTTGCGGCGGCTCAGCAGCTACAGGAGGAAACACAGATAGGGATGACATTTTATACACAACACCCAGAATATTATATAAACAGATAGAGTTCAAAGTGCTGCAAACATAGGACACATTCCGGTCCTTATCGTATTCATGTGTATGTGCAGAATGTTTCCTCTCTGTACTTACAGCATCTCTACGAGTAGCAACATCCTCCTTGGCATAGTGGTTGTTCTGGATCAGTTTGGTGGCAAATTCATCCAGGGCCTAAAGAGAAAGAGGTCAGTGGTTAAGTTTAAGATTTGAGGAATGAAAGCGAATTCTAGATCTATGGTTATGGCTAGGACAGGTACTCACAGTGATCTTCTCCTCCTGAGCGCTGAGGGACTTCTCAAAGTCCTCGTGTTTCTTAAGCAAGGCCTCCACGCTGTCAAGAGAGTCACCAAGGTCCTCGTTCAGAAGGAAAGCCTGGACATACACAAAAAAGCATACTTACTTATTAGGATCACACACCCCACCATTTTGGAGAATAATTTTTGGGTGAGTATATTGTTTATTATTATTGTGTGTGGATGGATATACCTCTTGCTTGCTCATCCAGTTGTCGACCTGCTCTGTGTCCCTGTAGAAGAGCTGCAGGTCCATGCACTGCTCGTACTGCTGCCTACGCACCTCCCACAGCTCCAGCAGAGACTCCTTCTCTTCAGTCAGGACACCCAGCTACACATAAAAATAAACAAGGTAAAAGGAGGATCAATGAATCTGTGTGGAAATCCATGTTAAAAGTTATGAAGCCAAAACCAAGGACAGAAACAACGGGAGAAAGAAAGACCAGTCCTACCTTCTCCTTGACCTCCTCTAACGCGTAGTGTCCGGTGTTGAGCAGGGCCTGACCGGCTTCGTCCGTGGCTTTGAAGCTGTCCTCATGGGCATCAATCTCACCCTAAGGACCACACACACACACACACACAGTAAACATCAGCAACATTGGAGGAAAAACGAGCATCACCGATTGAAGATCTGAGAAAATGTACTTTTCAACTGCTAAAATAAAGTTAATTAATTTCAGTGTGTTTCTGTACCTTGTGCTCCTGGTGGCGGTCGAGGAGAGCCTCGGCTCCGGCCACGTCGTTGGCCAGCTCGTCAGCGTTGATCAGGGCCTTCATCTCCGTCACCCAGCTGGTCAGGTCACGGAAGTCTGCAGTGTAGCGCTGCAGCCTGCAGGGGGCCAAACACACAGACAGTCAGAGAGGGTTCTACATACTTTCAACTAAACAGGGCCCAAATGGCTGGTATAGGAGTTGTTTGACCATGCTATTGTTGGGTGGTCGCTGTGTTGAGTACAGTGGTGTTACAATAACGGTATGGTAGTGACATAGTAACATTACGGTGTTGACACAGTAAAGCTACAGTGTTCGCTGTTAGGGCAGCCAGCGTGGTAACAACCTGTAGGAGTCGTTGAGGTGGGCGTGACGCTCAGCGGCCAGCGTGCGGATCTGCTCCCAGTTGGTGATGAGCTCGTCCCTCTTCAGGTGGATCTGGGAAGCGTTCTGGGGGTGGGTCTGCTGCAGACGTTCAGCCTCTCCCCCCAAAGTGTTGACCTTGTCCTCCAGGGCAGCCAGGTCTCTCTCCAGGCCCTCGTGCTTGCGCAGCAGGGCCTGAACGCTGGCCAGGTCCCGGCCAAAGTCATCGGACGCCATGAGCTGCTCCTTCTCCTTGATCCAGCTGATGGTCTCGTCCACATCCCTGGAGGCCACATAACATATACACCCAGTCAGAAGTCTAAATTTCTTGATTCTCTCAGGTCTTTTGTGGCTTCTCTATCACAGCCACCCACACTCCAAAACAGTCCGTCCTGGACATACCTGTTGAAGCGCTGCACCTCGGCGGCTCCAAACAGCCTGCCCTGCCTCTGCTGCGCCAGGCCCTTGAGCCTCTGCCAGGCAGCGTTCACCTCCTCCTGCTTACGGACGATGAGCTCCGCCTCGGGGTGAGACTCCTGGATCAGCTTGCCCGCTAGCTGGTTCACTTCGTTCACACGCTCCTCGTGAGCTGCCAGGTCCGTCTGAAACTCCTCAAACTTCTTCTGGAGCACCTCCACATGCTCCAAGTCCTGGCCCAGCTCCTCTGAGGTGGCCATGGCCTCCTGTTAAACACGGCTTTGGATTAGGATAGGTTATCTAGTAGGATCCTGTACACATGGTTTAGGGATGCTAATGTTTAGGATAGGTTGTCTTTAGGGTCCTATGGCAATGGTCTCCTGTTGGACATGATTTAGGGTAAGGCCATGTTGTCTATTAGGGTCCTGTAGACATGGTTAAGGCCATGGCCTCCAGTAGATATGTGTGTGTGTGTATGTGTGTGTGTGTGTGTGTGTGTGTGTGTGTGTGTGTGCGCGCGCGCGCGCGTGTGTGCGTGTGTGTGTGTGACTACAGGTTGAGACACTGACCTTGTCACTAATCCAGTCCAGGGCATCCTCACACTCGCGCAGGTACTGCACCAGCTTCTGGGCCTGCAGCAGATGAACACCTTTCTCCTTGGTCTTCTGCAGCAGCAGGTCCCAAAGACGGTGCAGCTCCTCCAGACGAGTCTGTTGGGCAGAAAGGGAGACAATTTGCACCACGAATGGAAGCTGATCCAAGACCAATAATCAGCCTCTCAGAGTAGGCGTGCTGATCTAGGATCAGGTCCCCTCTGTCAATATAACCTTATTCATTATGGGAAATCAGGGCCTGTATTCATAACGCATCTCACGGAAGGAGTGCTGACCTAGGATCAGGCCGCCATGTCCATGTGATCTTGTTCAATATGATCCAAAAGTTCAAACTGATCCTAAATCAGCACTCCTACTCTTGAGACGCTTTATGAATATGGGCCCAGTACTTGCTGAGGTTGTAGTTTGAGACCAAGATAAATGCTTATCAACGGAACAAAATGTTCCTTTTAGTCACACAAATCATGCACTTTTCATGAAGTATTCTTAACTATCGCATAACCACACAACAAACAGAACACTGGATCTGACAGAAGTGGGGTGGAACCTAAAAGTGAGAGAAACAGAAGAGCCAGGAGGTCGACAGCACTCAAGCACCTACTTTTATATACTCCGCCATATTGAAACTTGAGACTATGGGTCTCTAGAAAGTCCGGTAGGGCGTGAAGGACTGAACCAGACATGATCGGGGTTAAAAAGGGTAGATTGTGTAGTTCCATCTTGGTTAAGCATATAGCTCAGCGGACTGTGTGTATGTGTGTCTTACACGGATGGTTTCAGAGGCAAAGTGACCCTCGTAGATCATGAGGTTGCCAGTCTCGTCAAGCTTGATGATGGCCCCAGCGTTGGCCTGCACCTCTGCCTCGAAGGCCTGGTGTTTCTGGAGCTTGCCCTGTGGGGGAGGAGGCATGTTAGCGTGGCACAAAGACTAGTGGACAGGACAGACATACCTGGCCAAGGGTCACAGCAAAGAGGGTTTTATGACGTACTGATAATTCTGTGTGTGTGGTTTTATGGCCACGCTGTTTCATTTTGAATGGCTACTGGCAAGCCTTAAAGCCAGTAAATTCACAACAAGTGGCTTGTGCATCATAAAAGGTCAATGAAATCAGGATCTTTACTTCAGTATTCCCTTTTTTTCTATGCCCAGCTTACAGCTCCACCCAAGTCATAATTTATTTTATTAGCCTCAACTGGCTTCCTATCCGTCTGCACTGACCTGGAGGTTGGTAGGGTCCTTGTAGTTCTCATCGGAGGCGATCTGCAGCTTCTCCTGGATCCACTTCTCCAGCTCATCGGCATCGCGGCGAAAGAACTGGAAACGGTACGAGTCCTCCAGCTTCTGCCGGCGCACACCCGACAGCTCCTTGAAGCGCCGGTAGCGGTCCAACACCTGCTGCCGGCGCTCCTGGATGTCATCGGCAGACTCCAGCACTTTCACCCCACTGGTATCCATTCTCTGATAACACAAAAATACAGGGGGAAATTAGGATTTAGAACTTTTTATAATATTACAGGAGTAGCCCAATGTTCCCATAGAAAATAGAATTACTGATTGGCTATGCCTGTTGTAGTAATTATATTTCCGTTGTAGGCTAATCATTAATACTACTTTCATTTGCAACAGTGTTTCAGCTGCAACTTATGTTTTCTAGTTGTCAACATTAATAGTTCCTACAATTGGGATGAGTGGATGAGAATGTTAAGATGGCTGCTGGCAAATGCATGAGTGTATGAACAAGATGGCTGCTACCATTTGTCCATCCCTTTGAATAGAACAAAAATAAAATGGTCCAACTGAGCCTGCCATGGTTACGCTAGCATGATCACATTGAGTATTACTTATTTTATTTACCCCTTTTTCTCCCCAATTTTGTGGTATCCAAGTGGTAGTTACAGTCTTGTCCCATCTCTGCAACTCTCATACGGACTCAGGAGAGGCGAAGGTCGAGAGCCGTGCGCCCTCAGAAACTCAACCCAGCCTGCTTCTTGACACAACGCCCGCTTAACCCGGAAGCCAGCCGCACCAATGTGTCGGAGGAAACACTGGCGACCGTGTCAGCATGCACTATGCCCGGCCCGCCACAGGAGTCACTAGAGCGCGATGGGACAAGAACATCCCTGCCAGCCAAACCCTCCCCTAATCCGGACGACGCTGGGACAATTGTACGCCGCCCCATGGGTCTCCCGGTCGCGGCCGGCTGCAACAGAGCCTGGACCCGTACCAGGATCTCACTCAGGAGGCCCACATTGAGTATTTCTACTTTCCCGTCATCCGATTTCTCTCATGTTTAGGCTTTTAAAAACACAAGAGCTCGTAGAAATACAATACCTGTGGAGGACTTCCAAAAGCAGTTCCAAATATCACACAGTGCAGTTCATTCTTTTCTCTTTCCCTGGGGGCATTTGAACACAGTGCAGCACTTTATGGATCGCTACTCACCACACAAGAACGGATCTAGAGGAAATGCCACGTAACTTTGTGGAAGAGAACCAGACAAGGTTCTATGCTATGAATTGACAAAAACTCCCCAGTGAAGTAGCCAGCTCCTCTCCAGTCAAGCAGCTAAGATGACAAGAATGTCATGGGGGGAGGGGAAATAGGCAGAAATTCCACACAGCTCTGAACAAACAGTAACCAGGCCCCCATGCACAATAGGACTGCGTCTGTCAGCCCACACAGTGGCCCTCACCCCCCTCAAACCCCACCCATCCAACCATACACCAGGGGAGGGTGGAGGCCTGTAGGGAGATGAGTAGGGTGAGGTCAACAGACAGGGTCAGTGTCACCCACCCTGTATTCTTGTCCCCCAGCCTGGATAGCTGTTAGAGGACCACACTCTGGGTGGCTGTTACTCAGTCACTGCAAGGCAGGCATACCCCAAGTGCTTCCTCTCACACATTAATGGGAATGTGGGGCGTGGGCTACACATGTGGTGCTATTTAAGGAGTGTGTGTAACACCACAAATTCCTGAATTACCATCCAACGATTTAGGCCTTTGAGGCTGATGTAACAGTGAACTGTATCAGCTACATTGCATTCAAAATGGCAAGTTGGACCATTTTCCATCACTGAATATTTTAAATAGACAACATTTTGTTTTAGCACGTGAGGCCTCCAACCATGAGAACGACTGTAGGATTTTCACCCAAAAATATAGAGTACCAGTCAAAAGTTTAGACACACCTTCTCATTCAAGGTCTTTTTTTTTTTTTTTTTTAAACCATTTTTCTACATTGTAGAATAATAGCGAAGACATCAAAACTATGAAATAACACATGGAATCATGTAATAAACAACAAAAAAGTTATTTTAAGTAGCCACCCTTTGCCTTGACAGCTTTGCACACTCTTGGCATTCTCTCAACCAGCTTCATGACAGTCACCTGGAAGGCTTTTCCAACAGTCTTGAAGAAGTTCCCACATATGCTGAGCATTTGCATCTGTTATTCCTTCACTCTGCGGTTCAACTCATTCAACCCATCTCAATTGGGTTGAAGTCAGGTGATTGTGGATGCCATGCCATCTGATGCAGCACTACATCACTCTCCTTCTTGGTCAAATAGCCCTTACACAGCCTGGAGGTGTGTTGGGTCATTGTCTTGTGAAAAATAAATGATAGTCCCACTAAGCCCAAAGCAGACGGGATGGCGTATTGCTGCAGAATGTGGTGGTAGCCATGCTGGTTAAGTGTGCCTTGAATTCTAAATAAATCACTGACAGTGTCACCAGCAAAGCACCCCCACACCTCCTCCTCCATGCTTCACAGTGGGAACCACACATGCGGAGATTATCCATTCACCTTCTCTGTGTCTAACAAAGACACGGCGGTTGGAACCTAAAATCTTACATTTGGACCAAAGGACAGATTTCCACTGGTCTAATGTCCATTGCTCGTGTTTCTTGGCTCAAGCAAGTCTCTTCTTATTGATGTCCTTTAGTAGTGGTTTCTTTGCAGTAATTCAACCATGAAGGCCTGATTCTCCTCTGAACAGTTGACGTTGAGATGTGTCTGTTACTTGAACTCTGCGAAACATTTATTTGGGCTGCAATTTCTGAGGCTGGCAACTCTAATGAACTTATCCTCTGCAGCAGAGGTAACTCTGGGTCTTCCTTTCCTGTGGCAGTCCTCATGAGAGCCAATTTCATCATAGCGCTTGATGCTTTTTGCGACTGCACTTGAAGAAACTTTCAAAGTTCTTGACATTTTCTGGATTGTCTGACCTTCACGTCTTAAAGTAATGATGGACAGTCGTTTCTGCCTTTTTTGCATAATATGGACTTGGTCTTTTACCAAATAGGGTTGGTATACAGAAGATAGCCCTATCTTGTCACAACACAACTGATTGGCTCAAACGCATTAAGAAGGGAAAAAAACACAAATGAACTTTTAAGAAGGCACACCTGTTAATTTAAATGCATTTCAGGTGACTATGTCATGAAGCTGGTTGAGAGAATGCCAAGAGTGTACAAAGCTGTCATCAAGGCAAAGAGTGGCTACTTTGAAGAATCTCAAATATACTGCTCAAAAAAATAAAGGGAACACTTAAACAACACAATGTAACTCCAAGTCAATCACACTTCTGTGAAATTAACTGTCCACTTAGGAAGCAACACTGAGTGACAATAAATTTCACATGCTGTTGTGCAAATGGAATAGACAACAGGTGGAAATGATAGGCAATTAGCAAGACACCCCCAATAAAGGAGTGGTTCTGCAGGTGGGGACCACAGACCACTTCTCAGTTCCTATGCTTCCTGGCTGATGTTTTGGTCACTTTTGAATGCTGGCGGTGCTTTCACTCTAGTGGTAGCATGAGACGGAGTCTACAACCCACACAAGTGGCTCAGGTAGTGCAGCTCATCCAGGATGGCACATCAATGCGAGCTGTGGCAAGAAGGTTTGCTGTGTCTGTCAGCGTAGTGCCCAGAGCATGGAGGCGCTACCAGGAGACAGGCTAGTACATCAGGAGACGTGGAGGAGGCCGTAGGAGGGCAACAACCCAGCAGCAGGACCGCTACCTCCGCCTTTGTGCAAGGAGGAGTAGGAGGCCAGAGCCCTGCAAAATGACCTCCAGCAGGCCACAAATGTGCATGTGTCTGCTCAAACGGTCAGAAACAGACTCCATGAGGGTGGTATGAGGGCCCGACGTCCACAGGTGGGGGTTGTGCTTTCAGCCCAACACCGTGCAGGACGTTTGGCATTTGCCAGAGAACACCAAGATTGGAAAATTCGCCACTGGCGCCCTGTGCTCTTCACAGATGAAAGCAGGTTCACACTGAGCACGTGACAGACGTGACAGAGTCTTGAGACGCCGTGGAGAACGTTCTGCTGCCTGCAACATCCTCCAGCATGACCGGTTTGGCGGTGGGTCAGTCATGGTGTGGGGTGGCATTTCTTTGGGGGGCCGCACAGCCCTCCATGTGCTCGCCAGAGGTAGCCTGACTGCCATTAGGTACCGAGATGAGATCCTCAGACCCCTTGTGAGACCATATGCTGGTGCGGTTGGCCCTGGGTTCCTCCTAATGTAAGACAATGCTAGACCTCATGTGGCTGGAGTGTGTCAGCAGTTCCTGCAAGAGGAAGGCATTGATGCTATGTACTGGCCCGCCCGTTCCCCAGACCTGAATCCAATTGAGCACATCTGGGACATCATGTCTCGCTCCATCCACCAACGCCACGTTGCACCACAGACTGTCCAGGAGTTGGCGGATGCTTTAGTCCAGGTCTGGGAGGAGATCCCTCAGGAGACCATCCGCCACCTTATCAGGAGCATGCCCAGGCGTTGTAGGGAGGTCATACAGGCACGTGGAGGCCACACACACTACTGAGCCTCATTTTGACTTGTTTTAAAGGACATTACATCAAAGTTGGATCAGCCTGTAGTGTGGTTTTCCACTTTAATTTTGAGTGCGACCCCAAATCCAGACCTCCATGGGTTGATAAATTGGATTTCCATTGATTATATTTGTGTGATTTTGTTGTCAGCACATTCAATTATGTAAAGAAAAAAGTATTTACTAAGATTATTTCATTCATTCAGATCTAGGATGTGTTATTTTAGTGTTCCCTTTATTCTTTTGAGCAGTGTATATTTAGATTTTTTTGTTAACTTTTTTGTTATTTCATATTTTTTTTACGTCATCACTATTATTCTACAATGTAAAATGTACATTTACCCATCATTTAGCAGACATTCTTATCCAGAGCAACTTACAAATTGGTGCATTCACCTTATGATATCCAGTGGAACAACCACTTTAGAATAGTACATCTATATATTTTTGGGGGGGGGAGGGTAGGGGGGGAGGGTTAGAAGGATTACTTAATCCTATCCCAGGTATTCCTTAAAGAGGTGGGGTTTCAGGTGTCTCCGGAAGGTGGTGATTGACTCCGCTGTCCTGGCGTCATGAGGGAGCTTGTTCCACCATTGGGGTGCCAGAGCAGCGAACAGTTTTGACTGGGCTGAGCGGGAACTGTGCTTCCGCAGAGGTAGGGAGGCGAGCAGGCCAGAGGTGGATGAACGCAGTGCCCTTCTTTGGGTGTAGGGACTGATCAGAGCCTGAAGGTACGGAGATGCCGTTCCCCTCACAGCTCCGTAGGCAAGCACCATGGTCTTGTAGCAGATGCGAGCTTCAACTGGAAGCCAGTGGAGTGTGCGGAGGAGCAGGGTGACGTGAGAGAACTTGGGAAGGTTGAACACCAGACGGGCTGCGGCGTTCTGGATGAGTTGTAGGGGTTTAATGGCACAGGCAGGGAGCCCCGCCAACAGCGAGTTGCAGTAATCCAGACGGGAGATGACAAGTGCCTGGATTAGGACCTGCGCCGCTTCCGTGAAACCCTACAACCCGTATCCTATGACGCCGTAGCTAACTGGCATGCTAGCATCCAATAACACACGGTTAAGACCAATACTTGGTTACAACAAACTACCAATGGATCATTCGTGTCCGTGTCTAGTTCCTTTCATAACGCAGAAGTAATTAAACGTTGGCTAGCTAACACAAAGTCAGTCCTGCTAGCTACACAAGTGGACTACACAACTCGAAAGTTCAGAAAGTTAAGGGTTTTTACTATTTAAGAAAAACCCTTCAATGAGTAGGTGTCTCTAAAACTTTTGACTGGTAGTGTAAATTCAAATGAATTCTATGTCGCCCCAGCCCTAAACCTGGAGTCTTTCTCAGGGCGGCGTTACCTACACTGTGGCTTATCAGGTCACTGTGACCTCTGATACACCCTGACCAGGCCATGGTGGAAGGAGGCCAGTCCAGCTGAACACCATAGCTAGAAAACTCACAGCCCCCTTCATCTCAGGTCAGGACTGTGTGAGCATGAGTCTCTCACCCAGTTCCAATAGACCATCTCATACCGCTTTCATACACTGGCTTAAGACATTCTCTAAATAAATTGTCGTAACCATTTTACTTCCAGCTTGTTCTCAAGTGCTTCCATAATTAAAGATACAGATATGTTGTCTCACAACAGACATGGATAAGACAATGTGATATGATGAAAATGAACAGAATTCAGTGAAACATGAATCCTAATTACTTTCAGTAAGGAGGGACAGAACATTGATCTGTCAGTGAACACCATGAGCAAAGGAAAACACACACAGAGAGACAGAGATAAAATATCACTGACAGTCAATCAGTCAAATGGGGACGGGGACGACTGCTAGACCAGATGAGAGGCCCACTGTTAGAGCACAGCCAGCACAGCTCCCATTCAGACTGAGAAAAAGAGGGATGAGAAATAGATGGAAGGAGAAAGAGTGAAATGGTCCATATCTAACAGTAGGATTAGTGGTGTCAGCAGTATGGTGGCTTTCCATTCAGCAGATCCAGGAAAAGCTGCCTGGTCTGGTCCACAAAGGGGCTTCTGGGCTGGCTGGCTCTCCTCAACACGCAACAGACCAGTTTGTTGCCTGATTCCATTTCTCCCAAAACAACCTCTATCCATCCATCACACCATTAAGCTAACCCACGGAGGAGACACCACCAGCGCTAACATAGGAAACTTAGGGACCAATCAAGTGGTGATTGTTCTGAATAGCTCTTGGGAGTACATGGCCACTGCCATCGAAACAAATACAGCTACATAGAAATGGCAGAAATAACTGACTAGATTGTGAAAAACAACAAGGGTCAGGCTGTCTGACTAAGCTGATTACTAGCCTCTCTACATTGGCCCATTTTCTGTAAAAAGCAACCGACTAGTTGATACCCCCCACATCCCCTAACACCAGTCCCAATTCACTGACGGCTTAAATCATCCCAGAATTTAGCTGACCCCGACCCGTTCTGCTCTGATATCTGCCTGTGAGTATAAATGCACACACTTCTTGAATAGTATGCTAACTGTGCTGAGGGACAGCCCTCTGGACCATTGAGAAAACAGCCTTTCGAACATGTCTTTGGGGCACCGGCCTCTCCTGGGAGAGACTGTGCTGCTCTTTGACACAATGCGCCAAAGTTATTGTAGAAGGAGTGACGCAACAATATCTGTAAAATTCGCTGCTTTGTTGTAAACTTGAAATCACACAAACTGCAGAGTTTGGCCTCTTGACGAGTGGCTTAAAATCCAATTGAATCTGTGTGCAGTTCCAGGTGACAAGTAAATGGTTACATTACAGACCAAAATACATTTGGTAGTATTTATCAAATTACATGAATTAACTTGTGGAGGGAGGAGGTTGTATCTATCTTCGACCGCCAGAAGGCCCTCTAGCACAGTGCTTCTGCAATAGCAGATAGCACTCAACTCCGAATGGTGTGAATGGTAGATAACACCAACTCCAACCACCTGCATCTACCACCTCCCTCTCTCTGACACTTTCCCTCCTTCACTCCCTCAACCACCTCACACACACACACACACACACACACACACACACACACCACTACTAAACAGCAGAGCGGAAGACTTCCTAGAAGCTCACTGTTTATGTAATCCTTGCCCTCTCTCCAACAAGCACATAACATTTTAGTGTTAAGAGGAGGAGACTGAGAAACACCATGCACAATCTCCATCCGCATGGCAATAGGTTAGTCAAAGTCCAACCACCTGATTTCTAAACCGTGCAAGCAGCAATTATTATTTTTTTTTGTTTTAAACGCTCCATGGTGGTTAAGACTTCTACCTAACAGTGTTTAGGACTGGCCTACTGTACACATACAGAGGCTGTTTATTGAGGTGGTGGACCCACATCCTGTTGTGGTGAGGCCACTAAACACATTGTACTAGACCACATGAAGGACGGATCGTCTTGCTAACTATAGGCCTAGATACCAGGAGAGAAGTATGGGTTAAATACTGACACTGGTAGCTAGGCTAAATTGCCACTTCAGTACCAAGTTCATAAGACATCTTCTGAAAAACAAAGACATTATGTCAGTACTCAAGCACAGGCCGGCACACTTGAAGCGTTATGTAATCTTAGCTGTTTCAAGGTTCTCTAGAAGCCTCTTCGTTCCCTCAGTCCTCCCCTTCAGTCATTTAGCAGAGGTGCATTCAACTTGTGTTTTTCAATGCAAATCAAATTTAATTTGTCACATGCGCCGAATACAACAGGTGTAGGTAGACCTTACAGTGAAATTCTTACAAGCCCTTAACCAACAATGCAGTTAAGAAAATAGAGTTAAGAAAATATTTACTAAATTAACTAAAGTAAAAAATTAAAAAAATTAAAAAAAGTTACAATGAAATAACAATAACGAGGCTATATACAGGGCTTACTGGTACCGAGTAAATGTGCAGGGGTACAGATTAGTCGAGGTAATTTGTACATTTAGGTAGGGGTAAAGTGACTATGCATAGATATTAACAGTGAGAAGCAGCAGTGTAAAAACAATGCAAATACTTCAGATGGCAATTTGATTAATTGTTCAGCAGTCTTATGACTTGGGCTGGTAGAAGCTGTTAAGGAGCCTTTTGGACCTAGACTTGGCGCTCCGGTACCGCTTGCCGAGCGGTAGCAGAGAGAATAGTCTGACTTGGGTGACTGTAGTCTGACAATTTTTTTGGCCTTCCATTGACACCTCCTAGTATAGAGATCTTACTGGGAGGAAGCTTAGCCCCAGTGATGTACTGGGCTGTACGCAATACCCTATGTAGCGCCTTACGGTCGGATGCCAAACAGTTGCCATTCCAAGCGGTGATGCAACCAGTCAGAATGCTCTCGATGGTGCAGCTGCACTTTGAGGATCTTGGGACCCACGCCAAATCTTTTCCGTCTCCTCGTGCCCTCTAAACGACTGTCTTGGTGTGTTTGGACCATGACCATGGAACTTGAAACTCAACCTGCTCCACTACAGCCCCGTCAATGTGAATGGGGGCGTGTTCGGCCCTCCTTTTCCTGTAGTTCACGGTCAACTCCTTCGTCTTGCTCACGTTGAGGGAGAGGTTGTTGTCCTGACACCACACTGCCAGGTCTCTGACCTCCTCCCTATAGGCCGTCTTATCGATCAGGCCTACCACCGTTGTGTTGTCAGCAAACTTGACGGTGTTGTAGTCGTGCTTGGTCACGCAGTCATGGGTGAACAGTGAGTACAGGAGGGGACTAAGCACGCACCCCTGAGGGGCCCCCATTTTGAGGATCAGCGTGGCAGATGTGTTGTTGCCTACCCTTACCACCTGGGGGCAGCCCGTCAGAAAGTCCAGGATCCAGTTGCAGAGGGAGGTTTTTTAGTCCCAGGGTCCTTAGCTTAGTGATGAGCTTTGTGGGCACTATGGTGTTGAACACTGAGCTGTAGTCAATGAACAGCATTCTCACGTAGGTGTTCCTTTTATCCAGGTGGGAAAGGGCAGTGTGGAGTACGATTGAAATTGAGTCATCTGTGGATCTGTTGGTGCAGTATGCGAATTAGAGTGGGTCTAGGGTTTCCGGCATTATGGTGTTGATGTGAGCCATGAACAGCCTTCATGGCTACCGACCTGAGTGCTTCGGGGCAGTAGTCATTTAGGCAGGTTAGGCGTTCTTGGGAACAGGGACTTTGGTGGTCTGCTTGAAACATGTAGGTATTACAGACTTGCTCAGGTAAAGGTTGAAAAAGTCAGTGAAGACACTTGCCAGTTGGTCCGTGCATGCTCTGAGTACACGTCCTGGTAATCCGTCTGGCCCCGCTGCCTTGTGAATGTTGACCTGTTTAAAGGTCTTGCTCACATCGGCTACGGAGGGCATGATCACACAGTCGTCCGGAACAGCTGGTGCTCTCATGCATGCTTTAGTGTTGCTTGCCTGGAAGCGAGCATTAAAAAAAAAGGCATTTACCCTCTCTGGTAGGCTCGTGTCACTGGGCATCTCGCAGCTGGGTTTCCCTTTGTAGTCAGTAATAGTTTGCAAGCCCTGCCACATCCGACGAGCATCAGAGCCGGTGTAGTAGGATTCAATCTAAGTCGTGTATTGACACTTTGCCTGTTTGGTGGTTCATTTGAGGGCATAGCGGGATTTCTTATAAGTGTCCGGATTAGTCTCCCACTCCTTGAAAGAGGCAGCTCTAGCCTTTAGCTCAGTGCGGATGTTGCCTGTAATCCATGGCTTCTGGTTGGGATGTGTACATATGGTCACCGTGGGGACGACATCGTCAATGTACTTCTTGATGAAGCCGGTGACTGAGGTGGTATACTCCTCAATGCAATTGGATGAATCCCGGAACATACTCCAGTCTGTGCAAGCAAAACAGTTCTGTAGCGTAGCATCCGCGTCATCTGACCACTTCCGTATTGAGCGAGTCACTGGTACTTCCTGCTTTAGTTTTTGCTTGTAAGTATGAATCACGAGGATAGAATTATGGTCAGATATGCCAAATGGAGGGTGAGGGAGAGCTTTGTTCGCGTCTGTGTGTGTGGAATAAGTTTTACCAGAAGTCGCCGTTCTGTCTTGCTGCATATTATCCGTGTCGTCCTTCAGCCACGACTCGGTGAAACACAGTTTTTAATGTCCCGTTGGTAGGATAGTCTCGAACAGAGCTCATCCAGTTTATTCTCCAGTGATTGCACGTTGCAGCCCCTGTATCTCTGTCTTTTCTTAATGCAAATGACGGTGATTTGGGCCTGGTCCGGGAGCAACAGCATATCCTTCACGTCAGACTCATTAAAGAAAGAAATCTTTGTCCAGTTCGAGGTGAGTAATCACTGTTCTGATATCCAGAAGCTATTTTCAGTCATAAGAGACGGTACCAGAAACACAAAATAAGTTAAAGAATACGGAAAAAAATATATAAAAATAGCACAATTGGTTAGGAGCCCGTGAAAACGGCAGCCATTCACTCCGGTGCCTGAATGAAGGGAATCAGCATTATCCTAAACGAATAGCCTATTGTTTTGCTATTCCTGATAATATTAACTCAAAAGCAAATATTTTCACATAGTTACTGTTTGCCATAGCTCTTCGTCACTGAAGTAACCACCACACACACTACCTTTTCAGACATAGCTAATGTTATGAAGGCATATTATATAAAAGATATGATCGGGCAGGCTTAAACAGCTTGCTGAAAAGGGGTTGGGGTGAGGACAAGATGGTGGAATGAGCTATATCTGGTCTAGAGTGATATGATCTTTCTCCTAGTAATGGAGGACAGGAGACATGGAAGGAGCAAGTCTCCAAATGAGGTTTGGCTATTATCTCTGTATTATAGAGATGTCTGGGCCTCTCGAGTGGCGCAGCAGTCTAAGGCACTGCATTGCAGTGCTAGAGGCGTCACTACAGACCCGGGTTTGATCCCAGGCTTTGTCGCAGCCGGCCGCGACCAGGAGACGGCGCACAATATGAGGCGGCGCACAATTGGCCCAGCATCGTCCGGGTCCGGGGAGGGTTTGGCTGGCCGGGATGTTCTTGTCCCATCGCGCTCTAGCAAATCCTTGTGGCGGGTCGGGCGCATGCACACTGACTTCGGTCACCAGATGTACGTTGTTTCCTCCGAGACATTGGTGCGGCTGGCTTCCGGGTTAAGCGAGCAATGTGTCAAGAAGCAGTGTTTCGGATGATGCATGACTCTCGACCTTCGCCTCTCCCGAATCTGTACGAGAGTTGCAGCGATGAGACAAGTCTAACTACTAATTGGATATCACAAAATTGGGGAGAAAAGGGGTAAAAAAAATAAAAATAGAGTCTCAAATTCCCACCACGGCGGCAATGCTTTGACAATACCGTATCTATTCCCACCCTCTCACCATTTTAAAAATCAGGTCTTTCTCATAAAGACATGCCACAGATTCCATTCGAGGAGGCCAGAGATATTTTTAGAGCCCTGTGTGGCTCCCATCGCTGCCCAAGTATGCAGAGAGAAATCGCTCTACGGAGAGAGAATGCAAAAAGTGGGTGGGAGGGAGGGAATGAGAAGGAGGGGAGGCGAGGGGTATCGATTTGCTCCATTAGAATTACTGCCACGCATAGTACCACGACCTAGATAATTCATTTGAGCGCTGCGAAGTCCTCGCTGCCTTCCTGGCATAAATGTATTAATTTAGATTTGATGGAGAACAAATAAGGATTCTACCGAGGAGAAGAAAAAAGTTGTTTTCACAGTTTCACTTTGACATCCCTACCTTATATGTTCAAATTTACACTGGCAAGTGAGAAAAACTTTAGTACCAGGTCATGGAAAAGCATTTTTTTCTTAACCTCTATGGGCTAGGCTCAACAGCCAGTGTAATCCCGTGGCGCGTTATTCAAATACCTTAGAAATGCAAAACCTTCAATTTTTCTAAAATATGACTATTTTACACCATTTTAAAGACAAGACTCTCGTTAATCTAACCACACTGTCCGATTTCGAAAAGGCTTTACAACGAAAGCAAAACATTAGATTATGTCAGCAGAGTACCCAGCCAGAAATAATCAGACACCCATTTTTCAAGCTAGCATATAATGTCACATAAACCCAAACCACAGCTAAATGTAGCACTAACCTTTGATGATCTTCATCAGATGACAACCCTAGGACATTATGTTATACAAGACATGCATGTTTTGTTCAATCAAGTTCATATTTATATCAAAAACCAGCTTTTTACATTAGCATGTGACTAGCATGTGACTAGCATTCCCACCGAACACTGCCGGTGAATTTCCTAAATTACTCACGATAAACGTTCACAAAAAACATACGAATTATTTTAAGAATTATAGATACAGAACTCCTCTATGCACTCGATATGTCCGATTTTAAAATAGCTTTTCAGTGAAAGCATATTTTGCAATATTCTCAGTAGATAGCCCGGCATCACAGGGCTAGCTATTTAGACACCCAGCAAGTTTAGCACTCATCAAAGTCAGATTTACTATAAGAAAAATGTTATTACCTTTGCTGTCTTCATCAGAATGCACTCCCAGGACTTCTACTTCAATAACAAATGTTGGTTTGGTCCAAAATAATCCATCATTATATCCAAACAGCGGCGTTTTGTTCGTGCGTTCAAGACACTATCCGAAAGGGTAAATAAGGGTGACGCGCATGGCGCAATTCGTGACAAAAAAATTCTAAATATTCCATTACCGTACTTCGAAGCATGTCAACCGCTGTTTAAAATCAATTTTTATGCAATTTTTCTCATAAAAAAAGCGATAATATTCCGACCGGGAATCTGCGTTTAGGTAAACAGACAAAAGAAAAGAAAGCATTCGGTCGACTCGGGTACGCGCCTAAGCCCATAGTACTCTGAGCGGCCACTTGCCAAAAGCGATAAAGTGTTTCAGCCAGAGCCTGCCTCGATATCGTTCAGCTTTTTCCCGGGCTCTGAGAGCCTATGGGAGCCGTAGGAAGTGTCACGTTATTGCAAAGATCCTCAGTCTTCAATAAAAAGAGCCAAGATGAAACACTACTTCTCAGACAGGCCACTTCCTGCATGGAATCTTCTCAGGTTTTGGCCTGCCATATGAGTTCTGTTATACTCACAGACACCATTCAAATAGTTTTAGAAACTTTAGGGTGTTTTCTATCCAAAGCCAATAATTATATGCATATTCTAGTTACTGGGCAGGAGTAGTAACCAGATTAAATCGGGTACGTTTTTTATCCGGCTGTGTCAATACTGTGTCAAGTTGACATTCGACGGTGGGTGGACCGGCGGCCATTTTTGGTAGTAATTGTATGTTGAAGATTCAACTAAATGTAAATGTCAAAATTATGTAACCAGCTACATTGCAGGGTTCTGAAGGGTTAAGTCCATTCTATTTCTATGATTTAAATGACACCCTGAATTTTTTGATTGACATTAAAACTTTGACAACCATGTTTGTAAGCTTTGAAATGATATCAAACTCAACCGTTGATCTTTTTCAGTGATGAACACATTGGAAGTCTCATGGAAGGGTGGGGTACGCAAAATTGGTCAACTTTGAGCACCTCTATCTCCTGAATGCTTCATGAAATGTAACTTCATGACCACTTTTACCATGGGCAAACATGTCTGAAAGGTGTTATTCAAATCAAAAGGGGTGCAGTCAGAAAGTGATTAATATCATATAGAACGATACACATTCCAGATGCATGTGCAAAGAGGAAAAGCAGCGCAGCAGAAAGGAAAAGGATATGGGCCCAACAATGCTTCAGTTCCCTTCCCTCTTGAGTGAACCTTAACCTCTCACAGCTCCCTCAGAGTCCTGGCCGATCGACAGCATGCCCAAGGGGGGATTTGAGTTAATTCGCAAACCAACCATCCACTGTTAAAACTATCTACAAAACTGAGATTAGGCTACATGACAAAATATTGAGCTCTATTGTTAATCTTTTTTTCACAAAACAGTCATACAAGTCCCAAAGCCTACTCTGGAACATTACCAAAACCGTCATACAAGTCCCAAAGCCTACTCTGGAACATTACCAAAACAGTCATACAAGTCCCAAAGCCTACTCTGGAACATTACCAAAACCGTCATACAAGTCCCAAAGCCTACTCTGGAACATTACCAAAACCGTCATACAAGTCCCAAAGCCTACTCTGGAACATTACCAAAACAGTCATACAAGTCCCAAAGCCTACTCTGGAACATTACCAAAACAATCATGTCTGGATTAGGCTAAATCAAAATGGCTGTCATCCAGTCAATGACGCATTGGAAAGACTGTGTCAAAAAAATTGACATCTGTGGAGGTTTACCATGCCGCACAACGCATGCAGTACACAGGCCTGAATCCAGTGATTCAATTACCATGGAGTCCAGTTAAAACCAATCAAATTACCAAATTAACCCAGTCCTGTCCACACAAAAAAATAAACGTTTTCTTACACACAAACAACGCATGCAGTAAACGCATGCCGGAATTCAGTGACTAATTACCATGAAAATAAACTAAAACCAATCAACTGACCAGAGTTAGATTAACAGTCCACCATATCCAGCTACTCAATTGAAATTCTCAAAATGAGAGGATATAGGCTAACCAGCAAACTGAAACCCAACGTTAGTTATAATCAGTGAGTCAAGATATTCTAGGCTCCTTATCCAGAGCCTTGTTCTGTCCAACCGTCTTTGCTATGTCCTATCAGTACCTGAGGAGAGGTGGTGGCCATAGTCTCCCTAGGCAGACGGGTTGTCTCCCGCTGTTGCCCTAGGTCTTGGATTTCCATGGTGGCCATGAAGCCAGCAGCAGTCACTCCAGTCTAGGCTCCAGATACAAATCTCAACTGATAAAGGAAGAATGAGAAACTGAACGCCTCTTTTTCTCTCTCTCTCCTCTCTCTCACTCTTCCGCTCTCTGCAGAGCAGACAGACGCATTGCCCCTGCAGTGGCTCGGCCGTGTCGGGAGCAAGCCAAGATAACGCCCAGCCCTTGCGTCTTTCCCTCTCCCTCCCGCCCTCTCTCCTCATGGCCTCCTTTCTCTCAAACAGTCCCACTGACTACTCTCAGCATTCTAGAAACTTCGATGAACACCCCAGCACACCCTTTTGATAGGAAAACAAACATGCACACACCACGCAAACACACATAGTAGTGACACACGTTAACTTCAGTTTTGTTTTAATAAACTGGGTCATGATGACAGGTGTCTGTGCTGGCTAAAGTCAACAACAGTGAGCATACGCCACAGTTTCATGTCAGATCAATGGGTTATTTTCAATCATTCAAAAATAGATCATTCAATTAACATAACTTGACATTATGATGAAGACAACTGTGATGCATTAGAAGAATATGAATTCAGTCACATGACAAAGTGTCCGTTATTTGCTTTGTGTTGAGTGTGCATGCCCTAAGTGTAAGGTGAGTTAGGACAGTCAGCCAGCAGCCTGACAGGACAGAGGCCAGGGTAACAGCATTGTCATGACAACCAGAAAAGGGAGACTCCTCAGTGTGTCGAGTATGGGGGGGATAATTAATAGGATTAAAAGGGAAGGCAACCTGAAACCAGTTCATATGGCATTCGGCTACACAAAATTGACAAACTGAACAGAACATATAGACTGCTGACAGTATAACTAAGTAAGAGTGGAATTCACTGTCAAGCAAAAGACTGCCGGTCTCATGGTAATTGACCGTTAATTAACATCTCCAGGCCTCCATGCATACAAGCACTGATGCGCTCCTTTGGAACATCTACATTTATCAAAGTCTAATAAATAAATTTAATATACATCACAATACACCCATTATTTATTTTAGTCAGGTCTAAAGAAACATGATATGAAGAAAATGTATTTCCGAATAACAGAATGTGTTAGCCAGATAACATACGGTAGGCCATGTTCCATGCCATAGGCTGTAGGCTTGTTCATTTAGCAGACAAGATATGCTTATAAGTCCTGTGCCATTATTTGATA
The DNA here is from genome assembly GCF_965601325.2 of Salmo salar. Lineage (NCBI taxonomy): Eukaryota > Metazoa > Chordata > Actinopteri > Salmoniformes > Salmonidae > Salmo > Salmo salar. The sequence goes on along the minus strand of NC_138301.1, from coordinate 76,058,562 downwards.
TACATTTCACAGTAAGAAGAATATAACTGAATTTTGCTGAATGAAATAGAAAGGATATTTTTACCATTCCGGAGTGAGTGTGCATATGAAGTGGCTATGCTGAGCATAAAATGTATCATTTGAAACAGGTCCCATATACTATATTTAACAGTTATTTGGCAACTTTAGTTGTGAATGATACAAACCTTAGAAATCAAAACATATGGGCTAAATGATGTGACTATAGGCTATTGAGGAGTTGAGAAAGTCGCAGAAAAAGCTCGCCTCAGGCCTCACAGCTGTTCTCTCATCAAGTGATCCTATTTTCACACATCAGACTATTCTCAATTTAATCTCGTCTTTACTAATATGTCAAATTTGTTTAAATTTAGAATGGCCCATTATCAAATGGTCAGGAAGAGCGGCAGTGAAAAAATACACGGCATCTGTATGCACTCGAATAGCGAATGGTTGCTGTACGCTTTCCCGACGATCCGTTTTTTTAATGATGCCTGGTAGGATACTTTGGTTTTATAGCGGAGCTGTGCTTAATATGACCACCTGAGAACTAAAATATGAATACACTTATTTCACTCCACGCATCAACCACTGTTTGAGGAGCATGCTCTCACTGCATGACAGGTGATATTCCGCCCTAACTCCATATGCCATGAGCCCTCCAACCATGTTCCTGCAGCTACCCAGTGGTTAATTTTGGAAACCAAGTGAAATCTGTTCGGGAACATCAATAGTAACATGTTTTTGCAATGAAACATTTCACTAAACTATTGACCCCCTCTGCATGATCGAGAAAGCAATAAAGGAGAGAGAGGAGGAGATGGAAACACATGGTGGTGAGATATTCTGGTTAGCTAAAGGTAAATTGCCACCTAATTATGAAAATATGTTTTTTCAATCCCTATTACTACGCTACTCAAAATCAAATTTACTATAATTGTAGGCTACGCTACCTATAAGCCTCCCTTCACAATCAATGAACCAACAGCATCACCTAGGGCAATAGGTTCTCTCCCAGATATACATTTTGGAGCATAGCATAAGGTAACCAGCCCATCCAGTATGCATAACAATACAGTCCACACTGAAAAGGGAGTTTACTCAAATTTGTAAACATTTTTGATTATAGGCTAGACCAATTATGTACCAAAGACATCGAAAATCAGTTTCATGTTTTTCTGCCATGCGTAATATGCGATAGGCTATGTACAGTTGTGGCCAAAAGTTTAGAGAATGACACAAATATTAATTTTCACGAAGTCTGCTGTCTCAGTTTGCATGATGGCATTTTGCATATACTCCAGAATGTTATGAAGAGTGATCAGATGAATTGCAATTAATTGCAAAGTCCCTCTTTGCCATGCAAATTAACTGAATCCCCAAAAAACATTTCCACTGCATTTCAGCCCTGCCACAAAAGGACCAGCTGACATCGTGTCAGTGATTCTCTCGTTAACACAGGTGTAAGTGTTGACGAGGACAAGGATGGAGATCAATCTGTCATGCTGATTGAGTTCGAATAACAGACTGGAAGCTTCAAAAGGAGGGTGGTGCTTGGAATCATTGTTCTTCCTCTGTCAATCATGGTTACCTGCAAGGAAACACGTGCCGTCATCATTGCCTTGCACAAAAAGGGCTTCACAGGCAAGGATATTGCTGCCAGTAAGATTGCACCTAAATCAACCATTTATCAGTTCATCAAGAACTTCAAGGAGAGCGGTTCAATTGTTGTGAAGAAGGCTTCAGGGCACCCAAGAAAGTCCAGCAAGCGCCAGGACCGTCTCCTAAAGTTGATTCAGCTGCGGGATCGGGGCACTACCAGTACAGAGCTTGCTCAGGAATGGCAGCAGGCAGGTGTGAGTGCATCTACACGCACAGTGAGGCGAAGACTTTTGGAGGATGGCGTGGTGTCAAGAAGGACAGACTGATATTCTGCAAAAGGTACAGGAATTGGACTGCTGAGGACTGGGGTAAAGTTATTTTCTCTGATGAATCCCCTTTCCGATTGTTTGGGGCATCTGGAAAAAAGCTTGTCCGGAGAAGACAAGGTGAGCGCTACCATCAGTCCTGTGTCATGCCAACAGTAAAGGATCCTGAGAGCATTCATGTGTGGGGTTGCTTCTCAGCCAAGGGAGTGGGCTCACTCACAATTTTGCCTAAGAACACAGCCATGAATAAAGAATGGTACCAACACATCCTCCGAGAGCAACTTCTCCCAACCATCCTGGAACAGTTTGGTGACGAACAATGCCTTTTCCAGCATGATGGAGCACCTTGCCATAAGGCGAAAGTGATAACTAAGTGGCTCGGGAAACAAAACATCAATATTTTGGGTCCATGGCCAGGAAACTCCCCAGACCTTAATCCCATTGAGAACTTGTGGTCAATCCTCAAGAGGCGGGTGGACAAACAAAAACCCACAAATTCTGACAAACTCCAAGCATTGATTATGCAAGAATGGGCTACCATCAGTCAGGATGTGGCCCAGAAGTTAATTGACAGCATGCCAGGGCGGATTGCAGAGGTCTTGAAAAAGAAGGGTCAACACTGCAAATAATGACTCTTTGCATCAACTTCAAGTAATTGTAAATAAAAGCCTTTGACACGTATGAAATGCTTGTAATTATACTTCAGTATTCCATAGTAACATCTGACAAGAATATCTAAAGACACTGAAACAGCAAACTTTAATATTAATATTTGTGTCATTCTCAAAACTTTTGGCCACGACTGTATTGTACAAAGTATAGTCATAATTACGTATTTTTCCCCCCCAGGCTTGGGCTCATGAGCCTATGTGTATGCATTAGCTCTAATATGTGTATGGTGTTTTGAATGAATCACCACCTTAGAAATCGCTGTCCATTGTGTTAGGCTTTGAAACATCCACAACGACCATGTTTTACAATCAGTTTCAACCTGCTGTTGAACTTCTTTCTTCAAATTGATCATCACATTGAGGTGAGTTTTAAAAGCAGGATACCGTTTTGATGATAATTGTTTCATGTAATTATTGATTTCATTTGCATTGATGTTAGAGTAGTTAGAGGGACAATAGAGCCCTGAGTACCAGGCCATTAGGGTCTGATGGTCATTAGCAAGTTGGGTCCTACCAAAGCATGTCCAGAGTGCATAAAAGGAGATTACCATGACTCAACGGTCACGTGAAGTTTTACTGCGGTCATGACTCATGACTGCCGGTGTGGTGGTAATACAGTCACCGCAACAGCCGTCCCTCTGGTGACACCAGTGATGACCTCAACCTTGTTTTTGATTCCATCAAGAATGCAAAACTAAAATACACACACCAAGAATGTAAAACACATACATGCCAGGAGGAACTTCAGTGTTTAAAAGTCTTATGGTTGGAACAGTTTGATGTTGAGCCACACCCAACCTGTCAACCTTCAGTAAACACAATGTGCATCAGATATGGAGGGAAGTGGGTGGTGGTGGGTCGATGGGCTTAGAAAATACCAATTTCTGTGCATTAAAGCCCAACCGATTTTAAAAATATAAAAATAATGAAAAATATATATATAATAAAAAAATAGATTTAAAAATCATTTAAAAAAATAAAATATAAAAATAATTTAAAAAAGAAATACAAGATTTTTTTATTATTATTATAATTTTTTTTTTATTTTTTTATTTTATTTTATTTTTTATTTTTTAAATCGCCCGATATTAGCCTTTTACGGATGTATTTGCTTCATAAATGTAATCCACCAAAAAGGACTGATATATGATGCGGGGAAAACGCTCTGAAAAAAATGTGTTCAATGAGTTAGACTTTTTTTTGCATTTCATTATTTGTCTGAAGAGGGCGCTCTAAACATGGCTATTAGCCTATTTTGCCTTGGCGCTATAGCAAGACTGGACACGATCACCCAATGCAACTACACCAGTCGGAGAGGAGAAAACTACTGTGAACTAAACTGTTACTGCTTCTACGGGGAGTGCTGAGTAGATAAAAGCTTGGATGCTATGCCCAAATGTAAAGCAAGTGCCATTCAACTCTGTGGTTACGTTAACGTTACAGCCCTTTAGTGAAGCCCGCGAAATATGGTGTGTTAAATTTGCTCTTTGCGAAGTCTATTCCTCAATAAATAAAAAAAGATAGGTTACAAAGTAGCGCTTCGTAGCTACGTTTTCATTCATTTATTTAACCTTAATTTAACTATGCAAGTCAGTTAAGAACAAATTCTTATTTTACAATGACAGCCTACCCCGGCCAAACCCTAACCCGGACGACACTGGCGCAATTGTGCACCGCCCTATGGGACTCCCAATCACGGCCAGTTGTGATACAGCCCGGGATCGAACCAGGGTCTGTAGTGACACCTCTAGCACTGAGATGCAGTGCCTTAGACTGCTGCACCACTCTGGAGCCCAACAATTTTGATGTATGGCTTGTCACTAGTCAGTGACTGGTCGAAATTCACATTTTGCCACCCTCATTTCCATCACGAGTGCTAGCTAGCTAACCTTAACCTAACCCAAACCTTAACCCTCACCATTTAAAATGTAAAAGCCGTTAACTGAGACAACGCTTCGGGCGAGAGGCAGCAGCAAAACATTTTTATGGTTTTCCTTTCAAGTGACAACTATCAGAATTCAGTGGCTACAGTCCTACAATCGATGCAAAAATAGCTAAATACCAATACATTTTTTAAATGTTTTATTCCAGCTACAATAATACAAAATGATCAGCAAATATTGGTTATTGGTGAATATTTCCACTCTAAAATCGGATCCAAAAATCCCATATGGGTCAGACTCCACTAAGGATGGTGGATGAACTACCTTGACATATGCACAAGGTGCTAATGAAATGAGTTAATTTTGGTTCCTTCCTGACCCCTTCCAATAGCTATCTGTCCAGTGACTACATGATTGAAGGGATAGGGACAGACAGAAGCATTGGGATTGCTCCACCGATATGTGGAGCTTCCTTCCGCCATGTTGCTCTTCTACAATCCTTTCAGATCTGTGCATAGGGTCTGTAGTGATGCCTCTAGCACTGAGATGCAGTGCCTTAGACCACTGCGCCACTCAGGAGCCCAAATGCAACAATGCACATGCAACAATGTTGATTTTCACTTTGCTTCTTAATATAAATCCACTAGCGTTCTATAATTAAACTATTAGTTTGTGTTTCTTACATCTGCAAACAGCTAGTTGGTATTTTATTAGCAAGTTGGTCCTAAATCTTATTAGCCGCTAATGTGGCCTCGTTTCCTACCCTCTCACAATAACTCCTCCCTGACATTTTTAATTCGTTGTCATGTCAAACACTGTATTCAAAGTGCCCACTATCATATTCTAACTATAGAATTTGAATAATCATTCCATTTCCATGATTCCAACAATTCACACAAGTGTTTTGCTCTAAATCGCAAGTCAAAATCGCAATTGCAACATTTAGTTAAAAATAAGGCCTAGATTGTTTGCCCATTGAAGTTGAATAGAACAGTATAAAACAGAATGGATAAAGCAAATTTACAACATTTATTATTCAAAAACATAAAATACCGTCAAATAACTTTTTTTTGTTGCATACTGTGACACATTTTGGCCATATTGCCCAGCCCTGACATTAGCTACATATAAGCCTTCCACAACCATAAGACCCACTAATAATGTGATTATTTGATCAAAATAGTTTAAATTTGCTTTTTTGCAACAATCACTGATCTTGTTTTTTGTCTATGAAAATGCCCTTTTCGTAAAAATGTTTTACCAAGACCTCTGCTCCAGGCCGAGAACACCCCCCCTCCCCCTCTTCTCCAAGCACAGTAGGCAGGCCCGTTGCCCTAACGCAGGGGTCTCCAACAGGTCGATCGCAAGCCCACGTACGAGTAGCTCGCCAACATTTCACGTGATCCACAAACTGTCATTAACAAATCTCACAAGTATCAGACGCTCCGAGCTACTATCTAATCAACACAACATTCACATTATCCCACCCCTGGTTAGCCACTACTGGCTTTAAAATCCAAATTTAACACAATATCTGCCAATTAATTTCTAGCAATATTGCCAGTCTGTCTCTGTGGTGAGTGCATTTGTCTATCGCTCTGTGTGTAGCCAGTTCATGTGATAACCTTTTTGTGTTGTTGACAGAAATACTTTCCCCAAAAGCTTATCAATTAAAATGTTAACTGCAAAGTAGACTTACCTGGCAGAAGTATGTCATGAGTATGTATTATTTGCAAACTTTGCCATGAAATGAGCAGCAGCAGTACAGAACGCTAGACCGGCACATTAGATGGCACATTCCTCACTTGCTAGATGTGCAATTAAACTCAAAAATCCAGATGTGTTAGTTTTCTTCTAGACCCCAAAAAAGTAATTATTCTGATGTAATTTAAGCATTGACATGGACTCAGAACATCTAATGCCGTTGTTTCTCTATGAACAATAGTAATTTTTTTTAATTTTTAATTTTTTTAATAATCTAAAACCAGGAAAATGTTAACTGAAAAACACATGTAATTTTGGAGAGAAAAAAATCTGATTTTATAAGGCTCCCCTTAGAGTTGTTTATTAAGCATTATTTTACCAGGTATATTGGCAGAAACATTGTGTAAAAGAGAAATTAGTGCACGAAGGACCAGGGGAAGAGTTGCAGGAGAAGAAAAGAATGTGCCTATTTGAAAGCTAGGGAAAAAATGAGTAGCTCACGACATGTTTAATTAAAAAAAAAGTATCTCTCATGCTAGAAAAGGTTGGAGAACCCTCCAGACTCCACAGACACGGCGTGCTTCAGAGCCTGTACTGTTCTTCCTTCAGAAGAATGTGACAAAACTTTGTTCATTTGAACGTGTCTGATTCACATTCGCTTGTGACTGTCCAAACTCATCAAAAATGACATTCGGGAGCTTCTACCTATATATGTATAATTTTATGAGCTGAATTGCCTGTCTTTGCAATTTCTTTATTTTCGTTTGCGCTCGTTATCGTATTTACCTAGCAGCCTCCATGGAAATTCACTATTACTTGTGCTGACTTTGTTCGCATTCCTGTACTAGATGCCCAATGGGCTTTTTTGCATTTTTGGCGACCCCTTGTGTACTAAGCAGGTAATACTGTAAATCCCAGGATGATTATCTGAAAATCTGGATACCGCCTAACTCTAGTCTCCAACTGTTTGAACAACATGCTAGCCTGTCCACATGTTGAAATCAAGTGGACTAGCTTATTTCTCAGAATGAGAACGAGTTGCCAATTCCTTATATAAATTGTGTTTTATGGTTATTGCACATTCATAAAGCAAAGAGTTGCAACATTAAGCTCACCAGTCAACCTGTGTATTGAACATTCATATTGCAATGTACAGCCTAACCTATGGATTCTGTGTACACATTATAAGACACTAATATTCGTGTAAACTATTCAGTTGTGTTCTGTGAGTGTCACTGAGTAGGCTGATACCCCATTTCATGGGTGCACAATCCATAGGTTAGGCTATACAGTAAGGGATGTGACAAATTGACAATTTTGCTTATCATCGAATCACATCCTACTTCAACTTTGCCAAACGGGTGATGATTTAACAAAAGCGCATCGCCGAAAAAAAGCACAATCTTTGCACAAATGTACCTAACCATTAATGCCTTTCTTAAATTCAATACACAGAAGTATATATTTTTTAAAGCTGCATATTTAGTTAAAAGAAATTCATGATAGCAGGCAATATTAACTAGGGTAATTGTGTCACTTCTCTTGCGTTCAGTGCAAGCAGAGTCAGTTTGGGCCGCCTGGCTCGTTGCGAACTGAACTAATTTGCCTGAATTTTATATAATTATGACATAACATTGAAGGTTGTGCAATGTAACAGCAATATTTAGACTTAGGGTTGCCACACGTTCAATGAAAAAGGGAACGGTTCCGTATTTCACTGAAAGAATAAATGGTCTGTTTTCGAAATTATAGTTTCCAGATTTGACCATATTAATGACCAAAGACTCGTATTTCTGTGTTTATTATATTATAATTAAGTCTTTGATTTGATAGAGCAGTCTGACTGAGCGGTGGTAGGCAGCAGCAGGCTCGTAAGCATTCATTCAAACAGCACTTTACTGCGTTTGCCAGCAGCTCTTGAAGCACAGCTCTGTTTATGACTTCAAGCCTATCAACTCCCGAGATTAGGCTGGCAATACTAAAGTGCGTATAAGAACATCCAATAGTCAAAGGTATATGAAATGCAAATGGTATAGAGAGAAATAGTCCTATAATAACTACAACCTTAAACTTCTTAACTGGGAATATTGAAGAACTGGGGATATTGAACCACCAACTTTCATATAGCCACTCCTGGGCTATTCCGGAGCTAGCCAGCTGAAGAGTTCCATCAGCCTCTCCTGGGCTACAATCACCTATCCGGACCCATTTTACTGCCGATGCGGAGCCCCATCGGGCCTTCACGACTGGACCACCGACGTTATCTGCCCGAGGGAGTTATCCAACTGGCACCTCCGTCGCGACTTAACCCGAATGCCCATCTGCGGCCCGCTAATCGTTAGCTGTCTCATCGGCTGCTATCTGAATAGGTCTATCGGACAATTTTCTTGGGCCACTATAACTAACTATTTTGCCAATTGGACTGGTCCCCCCTACCACATGGAACCCCACTAATCTACAAATGGAATCGCACGAGGTGGCTAAAAACAGACCTCCCTCCATCTTGCTACCCATGGCCCGGCTAGCTATCTAACTCTCACTGGACCCTTTGATCACTCGGCTAAGCATGACTCTCCTTAATGTCAATATACCTTGTCCATTGCTGTTCTGGTTAGTGACTATTGGCTTATTTCACTGTAGAGCCTCTAGCCTTGCTCTAGCCTTATCCAACCTCCCAGTTACTCCACCCACACATCCTATGACATCTTCTGGTTTCAATGATGTTTCTAGAGACAATATCTCTCTCATCATCACTAAATGCCTAGGTTTACCTCCACTGTATTTACATCCTACCATACCTTTGTCTGTACATTATACCATGAAGCTATTTTATCGCCCCCAGAAACCTGCTCCTTTTTCTCTCTATTCCGGACGTCACAGATGACCAATTCTTATAGCTTTTAGCCGTACCCTTATCCTCATACTTCTCTGTTCCTCTGGTGATGTAGAGGTGAATCCAGGCCCTGCAGTGCCTACCTAGCTCTCTTTTGATGACTTCTGTAACCGTAATAGTCTTGGTTTCATGCATGTTAACGTTAGAAGCCTCCTCCCTAAGTTTGTTTTATTCACTGCTTTAGCACACTCTGCCAACCCGGATGTCCTAGCCGTGTCTGAATCCTGGCTTAGGAAGTCCACCAAAAACAATGAAATCTTCATCCCTAACTACAACGTTTTCAGACAAGATAGAACGGCCAAAGGGGGCGGTGTTGCAATCTACTGCAGAGATAGGACAGAACTCTGCAGGCTACTATCCAGGTCTGTACCCAAACAATTTGAACTTCTACTTTTAAAAATCCATCTCTCTAAAAACAAGTTTCTCACCGTTGCCGCCTGCTATAGACCACCCTCGGCCCCCAGCTGTGCTCTGGACACCATATGTGAACTGATTGCCCCCCCATTCTATCTTCAGAGCTCGTGCTACTAGGTGACCTAAACTGGGACATGCTTAACACCCCAGCCATCCTACATCCAAGCTTGACGCACTCAATCTCACACAAATTATTAATGAATCCACCAGGTACCACCCCAAAGCCGTAAACACTGGCACCCTCATAGATATCATCCTAACCAATTTGCCCTCTAAATACACCTCTGCTGTTTTCAACCAAGATCTCAGCAATCTCTGCCTCATTGCCTGCATCCGTAATGGGTCAGCGGTCAAACGACCCCCACTCATCACTGTCAAACGCTCCCTGAAACATTTCAGCGAGCAAGCCTTTCTAATCGACCTGGCCCTGGTATCCTGGAAGGATATTGACCTCATCCCGTCAGTAGAGGATGCCTGGTTATTTTTTTTAAATGCCTTCCTCACCATCTTAAATAAGCATGCCCCATTCAAGAAATTTTGAACCAGGAACAGATATAGCCCTTGGTTCTCCCCAGACCTGACTGCCCTTATCCAACACAAAACATCCTATGGCGTTCTGCATTAGCATCAAACAGCCCCCGAGATATGCAACTTTTCAGGGAAGTTAGAAACCAATATACACAGGCAGTTAGAAAAGCTAAGGCTAGCTTTTTCAAGCAGAAATTTGCTTCCTGCAACACAAATCCCAAAAAGTTCTGGGACATTGTAAAGTCCATGGAGAATAAGAACGCCTCCTCCCAACTGCACTGAGGATAGGAAACTCTGTCACCACCGATAAACCCACTATAATTGAGAATTTCAATAAGCATTTTTCTACAGCTGGCCATGCTTTCCACCTGGCTACCCCTACTGCAGTCAACAGCACTGCACCCCCCATAGCTACTCGCCCAAGCCTTCCCCATTTCTCCTTCTCCCAAATCCATTCAGCTGATGTTTTGAAAGAGCTGCAAAATCTGGACCCCCTACAAATCAGCCGGGCTAGACAAGAGGGTATAGAAGGCCAAGAAATGGTCAGAGAGGGCACTTCCTGTTTGGAATCTTCTCAGGTTTCGGCCTGCCATATGAGTTCTGTTATACTCACAGACACCATTCAAACAGTTTTAGAAACTTTAGGGTGTTTTCTATCCAAATCAAACAATTATATGCATATTCTAGTTTCTGGGCAGTAGTAATAACCAGATTAAATCGGGTACGTTTTTTTATTCGGCCGTGCAAATACTGCCTCCTACCCTAGAGAGGTTAAATTTGGCTTTTTTACATGGCACATATTGCACTATTACTTTCTTCTCCAACACTGTGTTTTTGCATTATTTAAACCAAATTGAACATGTGTCATTATTTATTTAAGACTAAATAGATTCTATTTATGTATTATATTTAGTTAAAAGTGTTCATTGTAATTGTCATTACTACAAATATATATACACACACACACACTGCTCAAAAAAATAAAGGGAACACCAAAATAACACATCCTAGATCTGAATGAATGAAATAATCTTAAATACTTTTTTCTTTACATAGTCGAATGTGCTGACAACAAAATCACACAAAAATAATCAATGGAAATCCAATTTATCAACCCATGGAGGTCTGGATTTGGAGTCACACTCAAAATTAAAGTGGAAAACCACACTACAGGCTAATCCAACTTTGATGTAATGTCCTTAAAACAAGTCAAAATGAGGCTCAGTAGTGTGTGTGGCCTCCACGTGCCTGTATGACCTCCCTACAATGCCTGGGCATGCTCCTGGTGAGGTGGCGGATGGTCTCCTGAGGGATCTCCTCCCAGACCTGAACTAAAGCATCCGTCAACTCCTGGACAGTCTGTGGTGCAACGTGGCGTTGGTGGATGGAGCGAGACATGATGTCCCAGATATGCTCAATTGGATTCAGGTCTGGGGAACGGGCGGGCCAGTCCATAGCATCAATGCCTTCCACTTGCAGGAATGGCTGAAACACTCCAGCCACATGAGGTCTAGTATTGTCTTGCATTAGGAGGAACCCAGGGCCAACCGCACCAGCATATGGTCTCACAAGGGGTCTGAGGATCTCATCTCGGTACCTAATGGCAGTCAGGCTACCTCTGGCGAGCACATGGAGGGCTGTGCGGCCCCCCAAAGAAATGCCACCACACACCATGACTGACCCACCGCCAAACCGGTCATGCTGGAGGATGTTGCAGGCAGCAGAACGTTCTCCACGGCGTCTCCAGACTCTGTCACGTCTGTCACATGTGCTCAGTGTGAACCTGCTTTCATTTGTGAAGAGCACAGGGCGCCAGTGGCGAATTTGCCAATCTTGGTGTTCTCTGGCAAATGCCAAACGTCCTGCACGGTGTTGGGCTGTAAGCACAACCCCCACCTGTGGACGTCGGGCCCTCATACCACCCTCATGGAGTCTGTTTCTGACCGTTTGAGCAGACACATGCACATTTGTGGCCTGCTGGAGGTCATTTTGCAGGGCTCTGGCAGTGCTCCTCCTGCTCCTCCTTGCACAAAGGCGGAGGTAGCGGTCCTGCTGCTGGGTTGTTGCCCTCCTACGGCCTCCTCCACGTCTCCTGATGTACTGGCCTGTCTCCTGGTAGCGCCTCCATGCTCTGGACACTATGCTGACAGACACAGCAAACCTTACCACAGCTCGCATTGATGTGCCATCCTGGATGAGCTGCACTACCTGAGCCACTTGTGTGGGTTGTAGACTCCATCTCATGCTACCACTAGAGTGAAAGCACCGCCAGCATTCAAAAGTGACCAAAACATCAGCCAGGAAGCATAGGAACTGAGAAGTGGTCTGTGGTCACCACCTGCAGAACCACTGCTTTATTGGGGTGTCTTGCTAATTGCCTAATTTCCACCTGTTGTCTATTCCATTTGCACAACAGCATGTGAAATGTATTGTCAATCAGTGTTGCTTCCTAAGTGGACAGTTTGATATCACAGAAGTGTGATTGACTTGGAGTTACATTGTGTTGTTTAAGTGTTCCCTTTATTTTTTTGAGCAGTGTGTATATATATATATATATATATATATATATTTTAAAAAATTATTATAATAAATTGGCAAATTAATCGGTATCTGCTTTTTTTGGGTCCTCCAATAATCGGTATCGGCGTTGAAAAATCATAATCGGTCGACCTCTAGCTTGGTTCCCAAGTTTCTAATCCATCTTTTTGTATAGTGTCGCCATAATATTTAAATTGAAAATGTGTGATCATAATCTTTAGGATATTTTAGCGATCTGCAGTAGACGTCCTAAATGCCCCGCAGCCTTCAGGTGTGAGCTAAACAGTGTACTTGCACTGCATTTGTAGGCTTTGGATGTGTCATTTCCAAATGTTTATGTCTGTTGGATGCTGCTTTCCAATCTATTAACAGCAAGGGTTACATTAAATAGCCATAATATTTTTTACTGATGCATTTGGCAATATTCAATTCATACACACAAAACATATGAACAAAAGCATTCACTGTAAGTTAATACATGTAGGCCCTCCATATATAAGCTATGCGCAGCACTTCGTTCAATTTATCAAATCAGTTATTGTTCTCTTGCTCAAACCGTGAGCAACACCTGTCAAACTCAGACATTTCTCTGAAAACACAAGGATGTCGATTCACACGGGGCTAGTATTATCAGAGGACCTTGGAGTTCGCAAAAATACAGTAGGTTACTCTGGCTGGAATTGTTACTCTCCTGCCACGTACAAATTACTGACATGGCTGATTCGGACGGGACTAAAATTACAGATGGTGTTTTGTGCATTATCCGACGACCCTTTTCCTTGTCCTTGCTGCCACTACATCCGCCGCATTGTTCTCAATCCCAATATGCTGGTTAATTTTGCTATTATGCACATTGCAACATAGGGAAAGGCGCCAATTCTACAGGGCACCGAAGATTGTTTCAAAACCATGGATAGCAACCATATCCAACGCGGGAGAAAGCGCATTTGTTATAAAATAATATTCGATTTATTAGTGTTGCACAATTATTTTCCCATAATATAACCATATACAATTTCAGTATCACATGTGGACTGTGCCATCCCCGTGGCCTACGCAATGGATTAGTCCAGTGAGACTGTCGCGAAACAGACAGGTGTCTTGTACACCATGAAAAATGAATAAATACGGCTGCTCGACTAAAAAAAACTTGGCCGACCAACAGCCTATCGACCAAACAATCGACCAGTTGACTAAATGGAGTCAGCCCTAAACATTATCTAGTCCAATTGTGGCACGTTTTCAGTTTTCCATTAGCATCAGTTTCAATGGGGACTTTTATTTTGAAGGCAAACCATATATGGTCTGATATTGGCATACCCATGGTATATGGTCTGATATACCACAGCTGGCAGCCAATCAGCATTCAGGGCTCGACCCTCCCAGTTTATAATGGTGGTTCAAGCCCTGAATGCTGATTGGCTGACAGTTGTGGTATATCACGGTATGACAAAACATGTATTTTTACTGCTCTAATTAAGTTGGTATCCAGTTTATAATATCAATACGGGACCTGGGAGGGGTAAATGGCCAATATACTCACCGTTGCCTCATGCCTAAGAAAAGCCCTTAGCCGTGGTTTATTGGCCATATTCACCCCCTCGGGGGGCCTTATTGATTCAATAACTAACCCTTCTTACCAGTTCTGTCTGTGATTCCACTATCATATTGCCGTGATGCCGGGCGGGTCCTTCGGCTATGGCCGACGTCGACAGAATATACTACCATGTATTAAAATGGGCCATTGATTTATAAAGATTTAATAGCTGCACATTTTGCTATTGAATGGGTGGTTGTGTGATCTCACGCTGTCAAAGTCAGCGCAAAGAAGCTTGTTGACATAGCCAGAGATGGTTTATGGCTCAGCTAACGTAGCTAGTTAACTAGACTCCTCCAATAATAAGATTTTGGCTCAATACGATAAGCAAGCTTGTTTTCAACCGGGGAGGAGATGACGGTGCCCTGACAGTTATGTTGTTCGGCTTGCATCTTCTAAGAAAACGATGCAAGTAGCTTGCTAGTTAGCAGGGGGATGGTGAGGCTAGCTGTGAGTGACGAAATGCTAGATAGCTAGCTTGTAGAGCCTACACAAGATACTTTAAAAGCAGAAAGTGCAAGTTAGTAAAGCCGTTTTTATTCAAACCCACCATGTGCAAAATAACTGTTCTAAATAGCACGCTTACCTCTACTGTGCAGTGAGCTTGGGTAGCTTTCTAGAACTGGATCGAAAACGGGGCCAACCTCCCGGAATGAAATAGCTGTCGCGCTTTTTGAACCATCGTCTCGTCAGCAACACTAAAACAGACCACGGATTTCGAAAATGTTAAAAATAAAGGTTTCCCACTTAATAGTAGAAGTGTCATTACCTGTATTTATTCATGATATGGAAAATTGTGTAAACATTAACAATGATTCATATTTGTTCATATTTAATTGACATTTACATTAAATGTGGGTTTTAAAACATGTTCCAAGGTAAAATATATGCCCCCAATACAATACACTATATGAAAAACACTGGATATACCAAACATTATGAACACCTTCATAATATTGAGTTGCTCTATGCTTCCTACAGCTGTGTCAAGTTGGTTGGATGTCCTTGGGGTGATGGACCATTGAAATCACATTTTATTTGATTCACCACGGACTAGCAGAATCCTTTTTCTTCTTTCACAACTCTGACGAGCCTGTCGTGGAGGATATACGACTCCCTCGGGAACAGGCCCAGGCCCAGACCCCAGTGATCTGCGTGAAGAGGAGGCAGAGAAAGAGAGGCCGGAGAGCAGGCTACCTTCTGAGAGTAGGAGGCGATCAAATAAACCCCCACTCCCCTCAATTCTGCTCGCAAACATGCAATCTTTGGACAATAAAATGGCCAAGTTATTGGGAAGATTAAACTACCAACGGGACAATAAAAACTGTAACATCTTATGCTTCACGGAGTTGTGGCTGAACGACGACAATATCAACATACAGCTGGCTGGTTATACGATGTACCGTCAAGATAGAACAGTGGCGTCTGGTAAGACAAGGGGCGGTGGTCTACGTATTTTTGTGAACAGCAGCTGGTGAACGATATCTAAGGAAGTCTCGAGCTATTGCTCGCCTGAGGTAGAGTTTCTCATGATGAGCTGCAGACCACATTACCTACCGAGAGAGTTTTCATCTATATTCGTTGTAGATGTTTACATACCACCACAGTCAGAGGCTGGCACTAAGATAGCATTAAATGAGCTGTATTCCACCATAAGCAAACAAAAACTCCTAGTAGCCGGGGACCTTAATGCAGGGAAACTTAAATCAGTTTTACCTAATTTCTATCAACATGTTAAATATGCAACCAGAGGGAAAATAACTCTGGACCACCTATACTCCACACACAGAGATACATTCAAAGCTCTCCCTTGCCCTCCATTTGGCAAATCTGACCATAATTCTATCAACCTGATTCCTGCTTACAAGCTAAAATGAAAGCAGGAAGCGCCAGTGACTGGATCAATAAAAAAGTGGTCAGATGAAGTAGATGGTAAGCTACAGGACTGTTTTGCTAGCACATACTGGAATATGTTCCGGGATTCTTCCAATGGCATTGAGGAGTACACCACATCTGTCATTGGCTTCATCAATAAGTGCATCGATGACGTCGTCCTAACAGTGAACGTACGAACATACCCCAACCAAAAACCATGGATTACAGGCAGCATCCGCACTGAGCTAAAGGCTAGAGCTTCCGCTTTCAAGGAGCGGGACTCAAGCTTATAAGAAATCCTGCTATGCCCTCCGACGAACGATCAAACAGGCAAAATGTCAATTCAGGACTAAGATCGAGTTGTACTACACTGGCACTGATGCTCGTCACATGTGGCAGGGCCTACAAACCATTACAGACTACAAAGGGAAGCACAGCCGAGAGCTGCCCAGTGACACGAGCCTACCGAATTAGCTAAATGACTTCTATGCTGGCTTCGAGGCAAATAACACGGAAACATGCATGAGAGCACCAGCTGTACCGGAAGACTGTGTGATCACGCTCTCCGCAGCCGATGTAAGACCTTGAGACAGGTGAGACAGGTCAACATTCACAAGGCCGCAGGGCCAGACAGATTACCAGGACGTGTACTGTGTGCACTCTCTGACAAACTAGCAAGTGTCTTCACTGACATTTTTAACCTCTCCCTGCCCGAGTCTGTAATTCCAACATGTTTTAAGCAGACCACCATAGTGCCTGTGCCCAAGAACACTAAGGTAACCTGCCTAAATGACTACCGACCCGTAGCACTCACGTCTGTAGCCATGAAGTGCTTTGAAAGGCTGGCCATGGCTGTACTCTGGAGCGGGATCGATTTGGAGGTGGAGGGTCCGTCATGGTCTGGGGCGGTGTGTCACAGCATCATCAGACTGAGCTTGTTGCCATTGCAGGCAATCTCAACACTGTGCATTACAGGGAAGACATCCTCCTCCCTCATGTGGTACCCTTCCTGCAGGCTCATCCTGACATGGCCCTCCAGCATGACAATGCCACCAGCCATATTGCTCGTTCTGTGTGTGATTTCCTGCAAGACAGGAATGTCAGTATTCTGCCATGGCCAGCGAAGAGCCCGGATCTCAATCCCATTGAGCACGTCTGGGACCTGTTGGATCGGGGGGTGAGGGCTAGGGCCCCAGAACTGTCCGGAAACTTGCAGGTGCCTTGGTGGAAGAGTAAAATCTCACAGCAAGAACTGGCAAATCTGGTGCAGTCCATGAGGAGGAGATGCACTGCAGTACTTAATGCAGCTGGTGGCCACACCAGATACTGACTGTTACTTTTGATTTTGACCCCCTTTGTTCAGGGACACATTATTCCATTTCTGTTAGTCACATGTCTGTGGAACTTGTTCAGTTTGTGTCTCAGTTGTTGAATCTTATGTTCAAATATTTACACGTTAAGTTTGCTGAAAATAAACGCAGTTGACAGGGAGAGGACGTTTCTTTTTTTGCTGATTTTACTACCTCAACTAACCGGTGCCCCCGCACACTCTGTACCGGCACCCCCCTGTATATATTGTTTTTTACTGCCCCTCTTTAATTACTTGTTACTTTTATCTCTTATTCTAATCCGTAATTTTTGAAACTGCACTGTCGATTAGGGGCTCGTAAGTAAGAATTTCACTGTAAGGTCTACACCTGTTGTATTCGGCGCATGTGACTAATAAAATTTGATTTTGACATGCACTGAATACAACAAATGTAGACTTTACCGTGTACTGGGCCGTACGCACTACCCTCTGTAGCACCTTGCGGTCTGATGCCAAGCACTTGCCATATTCTTGATACACACAGGAAACTGTTGAGCGTGAAAAACCCAGCAGCATTGGAGTTCTTGACACAAACCGGTGCCATACCCTGTTCAAAGGCTCTTAAATCTTTTGACTTGCCCTTTCACCTTCTGAATGGCACACAAACTATGTCTCAAGGCTTAAAAGTCCTTATTTAACATGTCTCCTCCCCTTCATCTACACTGATTGAAGTGGATAGTTTTTTCACCTAGATAGTCTGTATTTAACGTTTCCATTCATGTCACATGCACAGCGAAATGCCTTTCTTGCAAACTCAAAGCCCAACAATGCAATAATCAATAACAATGTATTACTAGTGTAACGTGGGTCGTACAAAGGGGACCAAGGCACGGCGTGTAAAGTGCTTATATTACTTTAATGAAAACACTAAATCAAACCAAAAACAACCGTCAACACTTATCAGGTTACAAGGAACAAAACAGAAAACTACCCACAAAACCCCATAGACAAACCCCAACTTAAATATGATCTCCAATTAGAGACAACACAAACCAGCTGCCTCTAATTGGAGATCATCCCAAAACTCAGACAGAAAAACAAGAACTAAACAGACACAAAAAACAGAATGCCCACCCACCTATCACACCCCGACCTAACTAAACAGAGAAAACACAGCTCTCCGAGGTCAGAGTGTGACAACTAGGGAAAAAAGAATAAGAAATAAAGTATTTACAGTATGTAACGCCTGTCGTATTGATGAGACCAAGGCGCAGTGGGTTGCATGTTCATCATTTTTTATTTAAATGTGAACACCAAGAAAAAAAACGACAGTTTCAGGCTAATACTCACAGCAGTGCAAAATACAACTATCCACAAACTACATATATATAGGACTCAGAGGCAACTAAACACCTGCCTCCAATTGAGAGTCCAACACCCAATTACCTAGACATAGAAATACAAAGAACTAGAATTAACCTAGAAATACAAAACCCGGAAATAAAATCAAACACCCCTACAATATTCACACTCAACCTAAACCATACAAAACAAATACCCTTCTGCCACGTCCTGACCAAATACTAATACAATTACTCCCTCTGCTGGTCAGGACGTGACACAGTAAGTAAGCATACTATATACAGCAAATATGGAAAAACTCAGTTCCAATACCATTTGTACATGTGCAGGGATACTGGAGTAATGAAGGAAGATATGTATAGGGGTAAGGTGACTAGGCAACAGGATATAAGCAGCAGCTTGCATGTGCGTGGGTGTGTAGAGTCAGTGTAAATGTATGTGCATATTATGTGTGTGTCATGGTTGTCGTCGGGAAAGGAGGACCAAAACGCAGCAGGGATGTGGATGCTCATCTTGATATTTATTTATAAATTAACACCAAAATAATAAACGACGAAGAACTCACGAACAACGAAACAGTCTTGTAAGGCTCACACAGGCAAAACAAGAGACAATCTCCCACAAACACTAAACCAAACACATACCCATATATAGGACTCTCAATCAGAGGCAACGAGAAAGCACCTGCCTCCAATTGAGAGTCCAACCCCCCATTAACCTAAACATAGAACTACAACTAACTAGACTAAACATAGAAATCCGTTAACAAGGAACAGTGCCCAAAAACCCCGGAATACATAAATCAAATACCCTTCTACAAAAACACCACCCCGAACCACATAAAAC
The DNA here is from genome assembly GCF_965601325.2 of Salmo salar. Classification (NCBI taxonomy): domain Eukaryota; kingdom Metazoa; phylum Chordata; class Actinopteri; order Salmoniformes; family Salmonidae; genus Salmo; species Salmo salar. Next base: position 76,039,017 of record NC_138301.1, on the reverse strand, counting down.
AAATACCCTCTGCCACGTCCTGACCAAACTACAATAACAAATAACCCTTATACTGGTCAGGACGTGACAGTGTGAGTGAGCAAATTATGGAGTGAGTGTGTGTGTTGGAGTGACAGTGTGTGTGTGAGTGTGCATAGACACAGTGCAATACTGAAATAAAAGGTCAATAAAGATACAAGGTCAACTCAGTCCGTGTAGCAATGTCATGGAAAGAGCAGGTGTTCTTAATGTTTTGTATACTCAGTGTACATATTGGTTTACAGAGAGAAAACTATTCTAGGTGTCGAAGTAAAAGTGGGGTTGGGATTACTCACTACGGTCTATAGAATCTATATATGGTGTTATTTCATTATAGCCTATATAATAATGATTTAACAACAATATAATGGAATAAAATAGAATCAATTAGGGAAGGGAGCTGGTCACAGAGGTCTGGTGTTGGTGGAGAAACTTGTAAAGGGTGGACCTAGTGCTATGGTAGGAGTTGTCTGTGGTGATAGAGTTAACTGTGGTGTTGACCTACTAATAAATGCATAGATCACAATAATTTGACACAACTGCTGATAAATGAAAATAATGCTGCTGAACAACCAAATCTGAAACATAAATTGGATGGTAGTGGCGGGAATGTTGGGGATAATCATGCTATTTTAATGACAATACATTCCGTTATGCAGCATAATGAACATTTTTATTTCCAATTTTGGGAGGAAGTTGCCAAAACTTTGCAATGGCCAATTGGAAAACCCATTGTCACTAAACGTAGTGTCCAGAATCTTAGGAATATGAGGGACAAGAATAGAGATAACATTCAAAGTCTTGTTAATCAGCTTTAGGAATAGGTTGAGTTGACCAGCCCCTAACCCATATGCAATGGGATAGGAGATGAGGATGACAGCACAAACTTAAATCAGTGCAACACAGTCAATAAACAAATTTAAACAAATTCATCAACAGACAGAGTGGGTAGGGGAAATGCAGTGAAACATAAATGGTGAGGAATGGGTCACACAGCCTAAGAAACCCGAAACACTGTTTTGTTTCTGTAAATTACCAAATAACATTGAACAAGCAATGCTAGCATGTGATATCTGTGCAAAATGTTATCACTTTGATTGTATTGGCCTATCTCCAGATAGTCAAAATGATGTAGAATATGCTACGTTTCTATGCAACGCGGAATTATGTTGAGTTCAAGTACAGCCATTGCAAAACTGATTTAGTCTTAAAGGGGACTTTGACACATTGATACAGTACATTCTACTGCTAGTGACAACATGGTTAAATTAAACAAAATGGTACAAACAGAGAATGTAAATGAGGCACAGGTACAAAACCTATTGCCTGTGGAGTGTTTAAATGAGGGAATGTCAACTGCTCAGAGAAGACCTTTAGACTGCCAACTTAATTTGATAAACTTCCAAAGCTTTGAGGATAAAGAACCTGCTTCTGATCTTCATCCTGATGTAGCCAAGAGTTCATATGATGGAGTGTCGGTGGTGCAGCCCAATCAAATCTCAGACACCCAAGATATTGGGAATGAATACTACCACTTAGAGACAGAAAGTTGTGGTAGAGGTTTATCAGATGAGGAATTCGCAATCTCTATAAAAACTGAATCAGATGAACAACATGTAACTAGAGAGGTTGAACATTTGCAAGGATACACTGAAGTGTGTTTAGTCAGATGAGGCAATTAGGGTGTTTACGTTGACTCATGACGAATGGGAGAGGGTCCACTCAGAAAGAAGTGGTAGATATTTTAAAAAGTTCTCATAGGTAGTTGCAAATCCGAGAAGCGGGGTCCAGAAAAGTTGGATCCACAGCCTCTGCCTTTTAGAAAACAGGTAGCAGTTGTGGTGTTTATGTGTGCTTGTTCTCTGATGCAGTCTTTTTATTTTTATTTCACCTTTATTTAACCAGGTAGGCTAGTTGAGAACAAGTTCTCATTTACAACTGCGACCTGGCCAAGATAAAGCAAAGCAGTGCGACACAAACAACAACACAGAGTTACACATGGAATAAACAAACATACAGTCAAAAATACAATAGAAGAAAAAAGTAAATATACAATGTGTGCAAATGAGGTAGGAAAAGGGAGGTAAGGCTATAGTGGTGAAATAATTACAAATATAGCAATTAAACACTGGAGTGATAGATGTGCAGAAGATGAGTGTGCAAGTAGAGATACTGGGGTGCAAAGGAGCAAAATTAAAAAAAATAACAGTATGGGGATGAGGTAGTTGGATGGGCTATTTACAGATGATCAATGTACAGGTGCAGTGATCTGTGAGCTGCTCTGACAGCTGGTGCTTAAAGCTAGTGAGGGAGATATGAGTCTCCAGATTCAGGGATTTTTGCAGTTCGTTCCAGTCATTGGCAGCAGAGAACTGGAAGGAAAGGTGGCCGAAGGAGGAATTGGCTTTGGGGGTGACCAGTGAAATATACCTGCTGGAGCGTGTGCTACGGGTGGGTGCTGCTATGGTGACCAGTGAGCTGAGATAAATCAAATTAAATCAAATGTATTTATATAGCCCTTCTTACATCAGCTGATATCTCAAAGTGCTGTACAGAAACCCAGCTTAAAACCCCAAACAGCAAGCAATGCAGATGAAGAAGCACGGTGGGTAGGAAAAACTCCCTAGAAAGGCCAAAACCTAGGAAGAAACCTAGAGAGGACACAGACTATGAGGTGTGGCCATAAAGTGGGGCTTTACCTAGCAAAGACTTACAGATGACCTGGTGGGTTTGGCGATGAATATGATGCGAGGGCCAACCAACGACAGCATACAGGTCGCAGTGGTGGGTAGTATATGGGGTTTTGGTGACAAAACGGGTGGCACTGTGATAGACTGCATCCAATTTGCTGAGTAGAGTGTTGGAGGCTTTTTTGTAAATGACATTGCCAAAGTCGAGGATCGGCAGGATAGTCAGTTTTACGAGGTTATGTTTGGCAGCATGAGTGAAGGATGCTTTGTTGCGAAATAGGAAGCCAATTCTAGATTTAATTTTGGATTGGAGATGCTTAATGTGAGTCTGGAAGGAGAGTTTACAGTCTAACCAGACACCTAGGTATTTGTAGTTGTCCACATATTCTAAGTCAGAACCGTTAGTTAGCACAGTGTCCAAAGAAGGGCCAGAAGTATACAGAATGGTGTCGTCTGCGTAGAGGTGGATCAGAGAATCACCAGCAGCAAGAGCAACGTCATTGATGTATACAGAGAATGTATACAGAGAAAAGAGTCGGCCCGAGAATTGAACCCTGTGGCACCCCCATAGAGACTGCCAGAGGTCCGGACAACAGGCCCCCCGATTTGACATACTGAACTCTGGTAAGTAGTTGGTGAACCAGGCGAGGCAGTCATTTGAGAAACCAAGGCTGTTGAGTCTGCCAATAAGAATATGGTGATTGAGTCGAAAGCCTTGGCCAGATCGATGAATACAGCTGCACAGTATTGTCTCTTATTGATGGCGGTTATGATATTGTTTAGGACCTTGAGCGTGGCTGAGGTGCACCCATGACCAGCTCGGAAACCAGATTGCATAGCGGAGAAGGTACGGTTGGATTCTAAATTGTCGGTGATCTGTTTGTTAACTTGGCTTTCAAAGACCTTAGAAAGGCAGGGTAGGATAGATATAGGTCTGTAGCAGTTTGGGTCTAGAGTGTCTCCCCCTTTGAAGAGGGGGATGACCGCGGCAGCTTTCCAATCTTTGGGGATCTCAGACGATATAAAAGAGAGGATGAACAGGCTAGTAATAGGGGTTGCAACAATTTCAGCGGATAATTTTAGAAAGAGAGGGTCCAGATTGTCTAGCCCGGCTGATTTGTAGGGGTCCAGATTGTGCAGTTCTTTCAGAACATCAGCTATCTGGATATGGTTGAAGGAGAAATGGGGGAGGCTTGGGCAAGTTGCTGTGGGGGATGCAGGGCTGTTGACCGTGGTAGATGTAGCCAGGTGGAAAGCATGGCCAGCCGTAGAAAAATGCTTATTGAAATTCACAATTATCGCGGATTTATCGGTGGTGACAGTGTTTCCTAGCCTCAGTGCAGTGGGCAGCTGGGAGGAGGTGCTCTTATTCTCCATGGACTTTACAGTGTCCCAGAACTTTTTGAAGTTTGTGCTACAGGATGCAAATTTCTGTTTGAAAAAGCTAGCCATTGCTTTCCTATCTGCCTGTGTATATTGGTTCCTAACTTCCCTGAAAAGTTGCATATCGCGGGGGCTATTCGATGCTAATGCAATACACCACAGGATGTTTTTGTGCTGGTCAAGGGCAGTCAGGTCTGGTGTGAACCAAGGGCTATATCTGTTACTGGTTCTACATTTTTTGAATGGGGCGCGCTAATTTAAGATTGTGAGGAAAGCACTTTTAAAGAATAACCAGGCATCCTCTACTGACAGAATGAGGCCAATATCCTTCCAGGATACCCCGGCCAGGTCGATTAGAAAGGCTTGCTCGCTGAAGTGTTTTAGGGAGCGTTTGACAGTGATGAGGGGTGGTCGTTTGACTGCAGACCCGTTACGGATGCAGGCAATGAGGCAGTGATCGCTGAGATCCTGGTTGAAGACAGCAGAGGTGTATTTGTAGGGCAGGTTGGTTAGGATGATATCTATGAGGGTGCCAGTGTTTACGGATTTGGGGTTGTAGCTGGTAGGTTCATTGATAATTTGTGTGAGATTGAGGGCATCAAGCTTAGATTGTAGGATGGCTGGGGTGTTAAGCATGTCCCAGTTTAGGTCACATAACAGCACAAGCTCTGAAAATAGACGGGGGGCAATCAATTCACATATGCTGTCTAGGACACAGCTGGGGGCAGAAGGTGGTCTATAGCAAGCGGTAACGGTGAAAGACTTCTTTCTGGAAAGGTGCATTTTGAAATTGTTTGGGCACAGACCTGGATAGTAAGACAGAACTCTGCAGGCTATCTCTGCAGTAGATTGCAACTCCACCCCCTTTGGCAGTTCTATCTTGTCGGAAAATGTTATTGTTAGGGATGGAAATTTCAGAGTTTTTGGTGGTCTTCCTAAGCCAGGATTCAGACACGGCTAGGACATCTGGATTGGCAGTGTGTGCTAAGGCAGTGAATAAAATAAACTTAGGGAGGAGGCTTATAATGTTAACGTGCATGAAACCAAGGCTTTTACGGTTACAGAAGTCAACAAATGAGAGTGCCTGGAGAGTGGGAGTGGAGCTAGGCACTGCAGGGCCTGGATTAACTTTTACATCACCAGAGGAACAGAGGAGTAGGATAAGTGTATGGCTAAAGGCTATAAGAACTGGTCGTCTAGTACGTTCGGAACAGAGAGTAAAAGGAGCAGGTTTCTGGGCATGGTAGAATAGATTCAAGGCATAATATACAGACAAAGGTATGGTAGGATGTGAATACAGTTGAGGTAAACCTATGCACTGAGCGACAATGAAAGAGATATTGTCTCTAGAAACATCATGAGGTCACTGCATGTGTGGGAGGTGGAACTAAAGGGTTATCTAAGGCATATTGAGCAGGGCAAGAGGCTCTACAGTGAAATAAGGCAATAATTACTAACCAAAACAGCAATGGACAAGGCATATTGACATTAGGGAGAGGCATGCGTAGCTGAGTGATCATAGGGGTCCAGTGAGTGGCTCAGGCGGGCCGGAGACACGGCGATTCAGGCAGCTAGCGGGCCGGGGCTGGCAAGCTAGCAGAAGGGCCTTAGAGGGACGTCGCGATGGAAGAAGTTAGTAGTAGCCCCCTTGTGCTGTAACGTCGGCAGACCAGTCGTCGTGGATCAGCAGGGCTCCGTGTGGTGAAAGGGTCCAGGCCAATTGGAAAAATAGATATAGTGGCCAAAGAATTTGTCCGATGGGCCTCTTAAGCTAACAGTCTGGTATGCTCTAGACAGGTAGCGGGCCGCGGCTAGCAGGCTAGCAGATGGGCATTCAGGGGATGTTGCGACAGAGGAGCCAGTTGAAAAACCCCCTCGGTCGAATTACGTCGGTAGTTCAGTCATGATGAGTCGGCGGGGAGTCCAGGCCAAATGGCAAAATGGGTATTGTAGCCCAAGGAGTGGCTGATGGACCTCTTCGGCTAGCCGGGAGATGGGCCTAGTGTAAGGTCGCGTCAATTCAAATCTGGTATTAGAACAAATTATTTGGCAAAGAGTAACTCAAGTTTTCTTTGTTCTTTAATTATTGCAAACACGTGTATGGTAAATAAGTTGTTCATATATATATATACGGTCTCGCTGTGACACCACGCAGGGCAGACAGAGAAGAGAGCGTCACATCCTAATGTTCTCTCTTATATACTCTGACAGATAGTTCCCGGTCAATGCTGGCCTGTCAGAGGGAGGAGGAGCGTGGTTTAAACTTGCTCCTCCTATCGTCGGCGTGCAGGCTGGTCCCAGCCTCGTGACGCACTTCCTGTCGCCGGTTGTAGTTCTTGTCTTCAGCAGTTGACTTATCCGTAGTTTATATACTTAATATTGTAGCATAGCTTCCCCGGTATATTATATAGGTTATGCAAACAAAATAGCCAGTTTAACCCTAACACTAGCAAAGGCTAGCTCCAGGCTAATTGGTTCTTGCTTCGGCACAGAGACGTTAGCCAGGAGTGGCCACTCGGATACAGCTAGCTAGCTGCAATGATCCAGGTGAAAAGGTTCAGAGGTTGCGGGGGAACCCGGAGATATGGAGAAAAACCATCCGATTTGCTCTGGTTTGAGTTGCGCTGTGCAGACTGGCGAGAGTTGTCCGGGCTAAAGGTAGCTGATGACCGCTAGCAGTGGCTAGCTGACTACTAGCTAGTAGCTAGTTAGCTGGCTAGCTTCTGTTGGGGGTTCCGGTTCAAAGTAAATAAAATAGCAGATCCATACCACATTGGGTGAGACGAATTGCAGGAGAGTATGTTGAAGTTGAGGTTAAGAAAAATATTTTAAAAATATGCGAAGAAAAAAGATATATACACGATTTATACACGGGCCACAACAAGACGAGGACAAAAAGCGTCTGACTGCTACGCTATCTTGGATCTAATGTGAGGGCAATGTGAATACGCTTTTTCACGATGGCATGCAAGACTATGTTTTACATGAGTTATCAAAGAGGAAATTACTTAGTTGAAAGAAGTTAAGGTTTTAAGCTTGAATGATACAGCAGATTGATGAAATGAGGCTATATGCTTAATAATTAAATTATATTTAAATATACAGCGCCAGTCAAAAGTTTGGACACACCTACTCATTCAAGGGTTTTTCTTTATTTTTACTAGTTTCTACATTGTAGAATAATAGTGAAGACATCAAAACTATGAAATAACACAAATGGAATCATGTAGAAACCAAAAAAGTGTTAAACAAATCAAAATATATTTTAGATTTTAGATTCTTCAAAGTAGCCACCCTTTGCCTTGATGACAGCTTTGCACACTCTTGGCATTCTCTCAACCAGCTGATACTCAACCATGCTGAGCACTTGTTGGCTGCTTTTCCTTCACTCTGCGGTCCAACTCATCCCAAACCATCTCAATTGGGTTGACGTCAGGTGATTGTGGAGGCCTGGTCATCTGATGCAACACTCCATCACTCCCCTTGGTCAAATAGCCCTTACACAGCCTGGAGGTGTGTTTGCGTCATTGTCCTGTTGAAAAACAAATGATAGTCCCACTAAGCGCAAACCAAATGGGATGGCGTCTCACTGCAGAATGCTGTGGTTGCCATGCTGGTTTAGTGTGCCTTGAATTTTAAATAACTCACCAACAGTGTCACCAGCAAAGCACCCCCACACCATCACACCTACTCCTCCATGCTTCACGGAGGGAACCATACATGCGGAGATCATCCGTTCACCTACTCTGCATCTCACAAAGACACAGCGGTTGGAACCAAAAATCTCAAATTTGGACTCATCAGACCAAAGTACAGATTTCCACTGATCTAATGTCCATTGCTCGTGTTTCTTGGCCCAAGCCAGTCTCTTCTTCTTATTGGTGTCCTTTAGTAGTGGTTTCTTTGCAGCAATTTGACCAGGCCTGATTCACACAGTCTCCTCTTAACAGTTGATGTTGAGATGTGTCTGTTACTTGAACTCAATTTCTGAGGCCGGTAACTGTAATGAACTTATCCTCTGCAGCGGAGGTAACTCTGCGTCTTACTTTCCTTTTGTGGTCCTCATGAGAGCCAATTTCATCATAGTGCTTGATGGTTTTGCCCAAACCTCATTCCTACAAAACAAAAAAAAAGAATCTGAGCAGTAGATCTCAGCTTGCTTTTTGACTGCGAAAGTGATCTTGACTCAGAAAAGGTTGGTAACCACTGTCTTAAAGTAATGATGGATTGTCGTTTCTTTTTGTTTATTTGAGCTGTTCTTGCCATAATATGGACTTGGTCTTTTACCAAATAGGGCTATCTTCTGTATACCACCCCTACCTTGTCAAAACACAACTGATTAGCTCAAACGCATCAAGGAAAGAAATTCCATAAATAAATTTCTAACAAGGCACACCTGTTAATTGAAATGCATTCCAAGTGACTACCTCATGAAGCAGGTTGAGAGAATGCCAAGTATGCAAAGCTGTCATCAAGGCTAAGGGTGTCTACTTTGAAGAATCTCAAATGATTCCATGTGCTATTTCATAGTTTTGATGTCTTCACTATTATTCTACAATGTTGAAAATAGTAAAAAATAAAGAAAAACCCTTGAATGAGTAGGTGTGTTCAAACTTTTGACTGGTACTGTAAATGTGTTATTCATTTAATGTAGTGGTGGGCACCAATATTGATCATTTGATATGATATCGATACCGTTTGATATTGATACAAGCAAGGTATATCGTGATTTTGGTTTATTCTTCCCGATAACCTACACTATTCTGTAAAAAAGCTTACATTACTGTTACATTGAATTCTGATTTGCCACTAATAAACACTGACAACTAAAATATTGTTATTGTTATTTTTATGCTGATTATTAATAATTATAATAATAATTAAAGATTAACCCCAAAAAGATATTTGAGGAACCATTAAAGGGGGTTCTTTGAAGAACCCTTTAAAAGGGTTCTTTCGAAGAATTTATAGAGGTTCACCAACACACTCTAAAAATAAAAGGTTCCTGGAGTATCCATTAGGGGTTCTTCAAATTGAAACTGCGGGGGAACCCCTATAAATTCTTTGAAGAACCCATTTTAATGGATCCTCGAATAACCTTTTAAAGAACCTTTTGGACTAATCCCTTTCTCTTTTTTCCCCTTTAAAAAAAATCTTAAACAATTTTGTAGCCTACAGCAGACAATTACAGGTAGGTCTACATGTTCTTGCTGGATTAGGCTTTGTAGGTAGGGCTGTATTTTTGTGCAGATACTGAAAGCTAAAGGCAAATGCTGTGAACATTCCTTGTGGAAGAACACAATGAAGGCCAGATTTATGTGTCAATCATTTGTGTTGAAATTAGATGCAGAACTTTTTGCTTTATTTTGATCTCTTGCAGGAACTGCGTGAACAACGGCATGAACAGGCTAGAATGCCTATCCTGAGAAGAACTGTTTGTGAATCTCAGAACAATGCTATGCCAGGCCATGGTGACACTGCTCTTGTTGGCCAACCTATTGTCCCCATCAGCATTCGCCTATGAGATGCCGGCAAAAATGGAAAAACAGCTTTCTTAGGCAGTTGGCGACGATAATACAGCAACGTGACAAGTACAAGAACAAAGCGAGAAAAGACAAAGCTACGGCATTGGCCGTGCAGCATTTAGAGTGATATTGCCTCTGTAGAAGGCAGGGCATTTATACTACTTGCGCTTCGCGGAGCAACGCAGAGCTGTTAAGGAAGTTGTCAAGGAAGTGAGTTTGTGTTTATACATGACCTCCCGCCCCCACCTACCGTCAACCAATCATGTGAATGCGGAGTCATATTATATAGTCCTCCGCATTGTAACCAAATTTGAGAGGCGCTCGGCGATGCTGTACGGAGCTTGAATTGGCCTCTTCATGCTCCGCAATTGCGTCACACCTTCCATACGTAGCCTCAGATCACGTTTCATATCAAGCATAAATTATCTTTAAGAGACATCGAGTTACCGTAATCTCGGCAATCCAGAAGAACCAAATGCTGTGTGACCTCAGGCCAGCTACTTGATTTTGGTCTGAAACTGGAGGATGTGATGTTGGGACTAGTGTGTGGCAAGAAAAGGGTAGTTATTTTATGCAAGATGATTTGTAGTTGACCGCTATGCAGTCGATGTTGAACAGGTCCACAGTCTTATGACAAGCGTCTGTCATAATGAAAATATTCATTCAATTCCATGCATTCCTGCATAACAAATACCATGCAAAATACTCTTTTATACCATAGTAGTCAGATTTTTTTTGGACAATAGTTCATAAAGAAATGATACATTGCTTTGCCTTTTATCAATATTAAAGTGGATGATGATACTACAAGAGTGTAGGAGGCTATAACCAGAAATAAATAAATATTCTTGATGAAATTGCTTTATTGCAACTCAATACAACTTTATACACGTTCAAGGTATATAAAATGGCCATTACAAATATATATCTCCTATTTCATAATTAAAGCAGAAATATTAAAATTATTGACAAGAGCAGAACTCATTCACTGTTGATTCTTCTTATGGGTATCAAATTTTAGACAAATACTGACACAAATAAACAGCAAAAAATCCAAACAAAATAATTGGTTGCATTGATATGGCTTTGTTTAGCTGATAGCACCAATCATTAGCCTGGGTACCAGTCTGTTTGTGCCATCATGCCACTCCTTGTCATTCCAAACAGGAGTTGACATGATAGCACAAACAGATCTGGGACTAGGCTAACCAATCATAGCACCATTGGAACAATTCCATAATATGATAAGATGAAAAATAGACAGGATATATAACACTAATATGACAAATCCCAGATCTGTTGGACAGCTATGTTTTGGTACATTACATTTTTTAGGTGGGTGGCTACATGCTGTTGTACAGTAAGGTACAGAATGATACAGTATGCCGAGACATCATTAACAGTAGAAAACATAATGAAGTCAGAAGGACGTGAACAACTATAGGACAACTGTAATTAATGCAGACAAGCTGGAAGTAAAGTCTGTGTAAACTATTGATGTCTTATATTGTAACCTTATTGATATTGTATAATTGGAACCATATTGATATAATGTATAATTGGAACATATACACCCACAAAATCAACATTGAATATAGATGAAAAGAGCACTGAGTATAGACCTGGATAATGATGTGTGTGATTGGAGAGAATCTTTGGGGAAGAGTTCCCTCAAATGGGGTGTGTGTATTTGTGTGTGTGTGTGTGTGTGTGTGTGTGTGTGCGTACATAAATGTAGGTGTGTATTTTCTGAGAGAATCTTTGGGGAGAGTCACCTCAGATGGGAGAAGGGGCCCGCAGAGTGCTGGTGAGGGCGGAGTCTCCGAACACGTTGGCATAAGAGGCTTTGAGGAACTGGACGTAGTTCTGCAGACTCCTGTTGGTGCTGTCCGACTGCTCCAGACGATCCTTTACATCCTGAAGACGGGACTGGTACCGCCGCTCCGCCTGAGGGTGGTGGAGGTGCACACGCAGACAGAAAGACAGACACACACACACACACACCACAGCAATTCTATTATTAAAATGAAATATTCTTTGATTTCTTAAGTGTGTGTGCCAAGATATGTATTGTTATGATTCACTATGTATTTGACTGCAATAGTTTTAGAGATTATGAGAGATTATAATCAGAGTTGACACTAGATATGTGTATTTCTAAAACACTCTCCCTCACCTCCTCTTTGCTGCGGCGGAGGGTGGTGAGTTCTGTGGTGGTCCGGCTTAGCTGGGTCTCCAGGTCCACCACCTTGGACTGGGTGGAGCGCTCTTTGGTGATCGCACGTTCCCGGGTTTGGGACACCTAATATAATAATAATAATAATAATAATAATAATATATGCCATTTAGCAGACACTTTTATCCAAAGTGAAGTCATGCGTGCATACATTTTATGTATGGGTGGTCCAGGGAATTGATCCCACTATCCAGGAGTTGCAAGCGCCATGCTCTACCAACTGAGTTACAGAGGACCACCTATACACCAGGACCGTGATACTCCATCAGACAGAGCAATTGACTTGTTACAACAAGCATAAAACAAAATGGCTGTGCACTGCAGGGAAGAAAATGACAAAGTCAGTGTAAACTAATGTTATTCTGTGAGTATTCACAATGCTAAAACGTAAAACAACCAAATCACTCAATTCAATACTTGCATCTCAATTTTACAATGTCCATGCAAAAAGCAGTAATAATTTTTGCAACTTTTAAATGACCAGTAATTGGTTCGGATTTCTAAACTTTAAATATTGTTAATCATCAGTTATACTAGAGACATGAGGATTGTCATAGTCTGGTTTCTACACCAGGAGTTAATGGGTATCTGTAGCAGGAATGTATATGGTGGAGGCATTTAAGCTTGGAATGTACTGAGTGAAGGAAAGACGATCCCATCTTGGCAGGCACTGATAAGGGTGGAGAGAAGTGGTTAAGTGAGGAAGGGGGCCGAGGTCAGGTCAGGTCAGGTAAAGGGAGAAGGAACAGTTTATTGCACGCGTCAATTAATTTCCTGCCTAGCAACAAAGATGTCATGTTTAGAGAGGAGGAGGAGATTCTATCCCAAATTGGGGTATATATACTACCACTTGTGGAACCATGTATGTCTTATGCAGCTGTATGACCCAATGGGGGAATATACTTGGTTTAAGCTTTACTAATCGTCCATGAGTTTTAATAGGCTCATTTAGAACCTAACACCAGTGAACATAATCTGATGCACATATTGATCTCAAGCTGCAATGCTCCCTCCCATCACCTATTCCCCAAGTAGCCAATCCCCAGCCCCCCTCTCCCCATGCCCAGGTGCCTCAGACAGACCTGGCGTCGGGCATCATCCAAGGCCTCCTCCAGCTGGCGGGTCAGGTGCGTGCACTCGTGGGACTTCTCCTCCAGCCGGAGCTGATTGCCATGGATGGTCTCCTCCCGCTTGGCGATCACTCCCACCAGGTCTCTGTTCTGACAAGTGGCCTCCTCTAGCTTCCTGTAAGGGAGAGATGGGATGGGAAAGATGGATGGGCTCTCAAACCCAGGTATGTTCACACATACACACACCATACAAACACGGTATACATAAACACACACACAGGGGGTCACATGTATCTGCCAGGTCACAAACTAACAACGTATGAGCTCACTGTACTGTAAGTTGGATAAAAGCGTCGGTATATATTATGTATCATAATACGCACACACGCGCACACACAGACACACACACACACACACACACACACACACACACACACACACCACACCACACACACACACACACACACACACACACACACACACACACACACACTGTTCAGCGCATTATGATATTGGCTCTGGAATGGCTGTGACCGTCTGACCTCTCCAGATTCTCCACACGGTGCTGCAGCTGTTTGTTCTCCTCCAACAGGGCAGACTTTTTCTGTCTCAGCAGCTCCACCTGGCTGCCCTGCTGCTCCACCTAGACACAAAACATTTACCATTATACTATTATTATCATATTATTCAATTGATAAAGCCACAGTTTGGAAGATGTGCATACCATCACATTGTGTACAGCACACATACACCACCCCCCACCACACACATGCACGTCCCACCCCACACAAACACAAACTTCCCCCCCAACCCCCATACCTTCATGCGCAGGTCAGCCAGGACGGTACTCAGCTCAGTGCTACGTCTCTCCTGGGCGTGTTCTCTGTCCTGAGCTTCTTCCAGTAGGACCTCAGAGCGCCGCAGTGCCTCAGGAAGAGGCTCCAGCTCCGTCAGCCGGCCCAGCAGCTCCCTGCGCACCACCTCCACTTCGCTCTCCAGCTGCTCCCGGACCTCCCGCACCTCTCGCTCTGCTTGTCCCAGCCTGGCACAGTACTCGTCCGCCTCCGCCCGTGTCTTCACCACCTGGGTGATGGGTAGCATTTCACAAAAGCACAGAAAACACATGAGGCACGCACGAACAACATACACACACATTGTAATTTATGGACTATAATTCTCCTTTTCATTTAGCCTATTATTGCATGTTTGCTTTCAGCACATTAAGAGTCTGTATGTGGGTACAACGTGTGTGCATACCTGTGTGTATACCTGTGTGTCTATTTACCTGGGTCTTGTAGCTGTCCACTAGGCTCTCGTATTGCTTCACAGAGGCTTTGACGTGTTGTACCTCTGACTGGGACAGAGTCAGCTTCTCCTCCACTGCAGACAACATGGCCTGAAAGAGGGGAACATATACCTGTCAACCTACAGTACAGAACTGTGTATGTGTGTGTCCAGAATAATCTGACCACAAGTCCATGTTATGATGCAATAAAGCAATCCAATATCTGGTCGGCTAAATCTATGTATATTGAATTACTTTCATATCTTTGTAATGTACTAGAACCAGAACCAACACCTACTATTTGGTACCGGTACCGATGTAATTCTTGTAAATGACAAAGGACCACATAATTGGATTGTTTCCCAGGCACAGATTAAGCCTACTGCATGATTAAAAAAATATGCTCAATGAAGAATATCCATTCAAAGTGATTTTTTGTCCAACCAAAATTAATCTGTGTCTGGGAAAACTGGCCTAATAATTCCAAGAGTTAGTCCATTGTCATCACTGACCTTGAGGCTCTGGTTCTCTAGCTTGGCGTGGGTGCCCTCTGTGGTGAGGCTGTGCAGGCGGTCCAGGAGCCCCTCTCTCTCGGCCCGGGCCTTGTCCTCTGTCCCATGGAGTTGCTCTGTCAGGTCTGACACTCGGCTGCACGCATAGGGTATGGTCAGGATTATAAAAGTTTTTAGGTCACCTGGGCTTTATGTTAGACCATGAATGTACAATTTGACCATATTCATGATTGCTCATGATACTGTGTTCCCTATTATTCTGAGAAAAACTGAAGCAACTCTCTTTCTCTCACCTGTTGAGGACTGAGACCTCCATATCTAGCTGAGTCTTGTCCTTCATTTCCTGGGCGTGGCGACCACGCCAATTCTCTGCTGCTGATAGGGCCTCTACCATCTGGTTCTCCTGTGTAGGTAGCAACATCATCCAATAGATGTCAATGTATTTAAACCTGGTCCTGGTGAGCTATATGGTTCATCTGGCTATTGTTCTAGCCCATTAATAACAAACGTAATTTGACTAATCATCAAGAAGTTCTTCATTGGAACATCTTGTTCCTAAGCATTGATGAGTTGTTCCATGTCATATCAGCAAGCCATGACACCCACCATCTCAGATTGTTCTGAAATTGTTTCTGTAGTTAGACTGAACAAAAATATAAATGCGACAATTTCAAAATGTTTACTGAGTTACAGTTCATAAGGTTATCAGTCAATTAAAATAAATGCATTAGTCCCTAATCTATGGATTTCACATGACTGGGCATACAGATATGCATCTGTTGGTCAGATACCTTAAACAAAAGTTAGCGGTGTGGATCAGCAAACCAATCAGTATCTGGTGTGACCACCATTTGCCTCATGCAGCACGACACATCTCCTTCGAATGGAGTTGATCAGGCTGTTGATTGTGGAATGTTGTCCCACTCCTCTTCAATGGTTGTGCAAAGTTTCTGGATATTGGCGGGAACTGGAACACGCTGTTCAATCCAGAACATCCCAAACATGCTCAATGGGTGACATGTCTGGTGAGAATGCAGGCCACGAAAGAACTAGGACATTTTCAGTTTCCAGGAATTGTGTACAGATCCTTGTGACATGGGGCCATACATTATCATGCTGACACATGAGAGGTAATGGCAGCGGATGAATGGCACGACAATGGGTCTCAGGATCTCTTCACAGTATCTTTGTGCATTCAAATTGCCACTGAAAAATGGCAATTGTGTTCGTCGCCCACGCGACGTCTGCCATCTGCCCGGTACAGTTGAAACCGGAATTAATCCGTGAAGGGCACACTTCTCCAGCCTGCCAGTGGCCATCAAAGGTGAGCCTTTGCCCAGTGAAGTCGTTTACGATGCCGAACTGCAGTCAGATCAAGACTGGTGAGGACGACGAACTCGCAGATGAGCTTCCCTGAGATGGTTTCTGACGGTTTTAGCAGAAATTCTTTGGTTGTGCAAACCCACAGTTTCATCAGCTGTCTGGGTGGTTGGTCTCAGACGATCCCACAGGTGAAGAAGCCGGATGTGGAGGTCCTGGGCTGGCGTGGTTACACGTGGTCTGCGGTTGTGAGGCCAGTTGGACGTACTGCCAAATTCACTAAAACGACGTTGGAGGTGGCTTATGGAAGAAAAATGTACATTACATTCTCTGGCAACAGCTCTGGTGGGCATTCCTACAGTCAGCATGCCAATTGCACGCTCCCTCAAAACTTGAGACATCTGTGGCATTGTGTTGTGCGACAAAACTGCACATTTTAGAGTGGCTTTTATTGTCCCCAGCACAAGGTGCTCCTGTGTAATGATCATGCTGTTTAATCAGCTTCTTTATATGCCACACCTGTCAGGTGCATGGATTATCTTGGCAAAAAAGAAATGCTCACTACCAGGGATGTAAAAAATAAAATTGTGGACAAAACTTGAAAGAAATAAGCTTTTGGAACATTTCTGGGATCTTTTATTTCAGCTCATGAAACATGGGACCAACACTTTACATGTTGCATTTATATATTTGTTCAGTGTAAAAACAGGTAAGATTAGCATTCCTGCAACATTATTTTGTTTAAATATAATTTGATCCAAGCTAAATTAAGCTAATTGATTGCATCCAAATTAGCCATATTAATGTATAGGATAACATTCAATAAATATAATACCTAACATACAATTTTGGACGAAAGAAATTGTAAAAAGCCACCCACGGACCCCCCACGCCAATCCAAACCTAACAACGAGTATACAGTATCAGTTCTCTATGTCTGACAAGTAGTACGGAGCTGCGGTTTGGAGTATTGTTTCTTCATCCTATGTAATGAATTCTCAGTTCATTTAGTGATTTCTTTCCTCTGTTCAGTGAAATTAGTCATTCAAGTTGTTAGGTTGATGTCCCAGCCGACATCCTGATATTACCAGGTTCTGACCACTTGACGGTGTTGTTCCTGCCATTAAGTGATAAAAAGATATAATCCCCCACCTTCCCCCAAGCATTACAAGCATTTCGCTACAACCGCAATAACATCTTCTAAATATGTGTATGTGACCAATTACATTTGAGTTGATCGGGGCGGCAGGTAGCCTAGTGATTACAGCGTTGGGACAGTAACCCGAAAGGTTGCTAGATTGAATCCCTGAGCTGACAAGGTAAAAATCTGTCATTCTGCCCCTGAACAAGGCAGTACCCCACTGTTCCTAGGCCGTCATTGTAAATTAGAATTTGTTCTTAACTGACTTGCCTAGTTAAATAAAGGTTATATATAAACATTTAAATTAAATAAACCAGTTAAAGGGATAATTCACCCAAATTATTAAATTACATTTTGGTTTCCTTACCCTGTAAACAGTCTATGGAGAAGATGACAACAACCCATTCAAATCCAATTCAAGTCAATGGTACCTATATTACCATTTTTGCGCTTCATTTCCAAATCATCCACAAGTAACATCATTGAGTTAAACAATACATTTTTTGATAATTTAAGATGATTTGAAAATGAAGCGTAATAATGCTAATATATGTACCAATGACTTGCAATGGATTTGTACAAAAATGCAAAAAAGATAGCAATTGAAACAGTGGCCAACAAAACCAAAGCATGGGTTACTGTCAAACCTTGTCAAGGGTAAGGAAACCAATGTAATTTTGTAATTTGGGCGAAGTATCCCTTAACTTCTATGGGCTAGGTGGGACGTCAGCGTCCCACTCTATTCAACAGCCAGTGGAAGAGCGTGGCGCGAAATACAAAACCTCAAAAATGCTATAATTTCAATATTTCAAACATACGACTATTTTACACCATTTGAAAGATAAGACTCTCGTTAATCTAACCACATTGTCCGATTTCAAAAAGGCGTTACAGCGAAAGCAAAACATTAGATTATGTTAGGAGAGTACATAGACACAAATAACCACACAGCCATTTTTCAAGCAAGCATATATGTCACAAAAACCCAAAACACAGCTAAATGCAGCACTAACCTTTGATGATCTTCATCAGATGACACTCCTAGGACATTATGTTATACAATACATGCATGTTTTGTTCAATCAAGTTCATATTTATATCAAAAAACAGCTTTTTACATTGGCATGCGATGTTCAGAAATTGTATTCCCATCGAAAACTTCCGGTGAATTTACTAAATTACTCATGATAAACGTTGCAAAATACATCAATTAATTTAAGAATTATAGATACAGAACTCCTTTATGCAATCGCTATGTCAGATTTTAAAATAGCTTTTCGGCAAAAGCACATTTTGCAATATTCTGAGTACATAGCTCAGCCATCACGGCTAGCTAATTTGACACCCGCCAAGTTCGGGGCTCACTAAACTCAGAATTAGTATTAGAAAAATTTGATTACCTTTGCTGTTCTTCGTCAGAATGCACTCCCAGGACTTACTTCCACAACAAATGTTGTTTTTGTTCCAAATAAGCCATAGTTATGTGCAAATACCTCCGTTTTGTTCGTGCGTTCAGGTCACTATCCAAAGGGTAACGCGCGAGTGCATTTCGAGACAAAAAAATTCAAAATGTTCCATTACCGTACTTAGAAGCATGTCAAACGCTGTTTAAAATCTATTTTTCTCGTAAAATAGCAATAATATTCCAACCGGACAATAGTGTATTCATTCAAAGAACAAAATAAAAAATGGCGAGGTCTCGTGAACGCGCATATCCAATCTTTGAGTCACCTGGCAGTCCACTGACAAACTGTGCTCCTGTACTCTGCCCAGAGACATGAGACGCCTCAATCCACTTTCTGAACGCTTTAGAGAGCCAAAGGAAGCCTTAGAAAGTGCTACATAACCCCACAGGCACTGTAGTTTCGATAGAGAAGCAAAAGGAGAACTACAAATTCGCAGACAGGCCACTTCCTGCTTGGAATTTTCTTAGGTTTTTGCCTGCCATATGAGTTCTGTTATACTCACAGACACCATTCAAACAGTTTTAGAAACTTCAGAGTGTTTTCTATCCAAATCTACTAATAATATGCATATTCTCGTTTCTGGGCAAGAGTAGTAACAAGTTTAAATCGGGTACGTTTTTTATCCGGCCGTGAAAATACTGCCCCCTATCCCAGACAGGTTAAACAATCTTCCAACTTTTTTCACCTAATAACAGGAACAGCAACATCTAGTGGTCAGAACCTGGTAATATCAGAATGCAGGATGAGGCATGAAGCTAACAACTTCAATGACTAATTTCTCTGAATGGGGAAAACACCATCACCAAATTCACTGGGAATCTAATACAAAGCATGAAGAATCAATATTTTCAAGCCGCAACTCCATAGTACATGTCAAACATAGAGAACTGATACTATAAAGTGCATTCGGAAAGTATTCAGACCCCTTCCCCTTTTCCACATTTTGTTACGTTACAGCCTATTTCTAAAATTCATTCAATTCAATTTTTCCTCATCGATCTACACACAATACCACATAATGACAAAGCAAAATACGTATTTTTTAAAACATGTTTGCAAATGTATATTACATTTTAAACTGAAATTCCTTATTTACATAAGTATTCAGACCCTTTGCTATGAGACTTGAAACTGAGCTCAGGTGCATCCTGTTTCCATTGAGCATCCTTGGGATGTTTCTAGAACTTGACTGGAGTGTACATGTGGTAAATTCAATTGATTAGACATGATTTGGAAAGGCACCCACCTGTCTATATAAAGGTCCCACAGTTGACAGTGCATGTTAAGAGCAAAAACTAAGCCATGAGGTTGATTGAAGGTCCCCAACAACATAGTGGCCTTCATTATTCTTAAATGGAAGAAGTTTGGAACCACCAAGACTCTTCCTAGAGCTGGCCGACCAGCCAAACTCAGCAATCGGGGGAGAAGGGCCTTTTTCAGGGAGGTGACCAAGAACCCGATGGTCACTCTGACAGAGGTCCAGAGTTCCTCTGTGGAGATGGGAAAACTTTCCAGATGGACAACCATCTCTGTAGTACTCCACCAATCAGGCCTTTATGGTAGAGTGGTCAGACAACGCCACTCCTCAGTAAAAGGCACATGACAGCCGGCTTGGATTTTGCCAAAAGCGACCTAAAGGACTCTCAGACTATGAGAAACAAGATTCTCTGGTCTGATGAAAACAATATTGCACTCTTTGGCCTGAATGCCAAGCGTCAGATCTGGACAAAACCTGGTACCAGGAGTGAGTAAAGGGTTTGAATACTTATGTAAATGTGGTATAAAAACCTGTTTTTGTTTTGTCATTATGGGGTATTGTGTGTAGATTGATGAAAAACAATTTAATCAATTTTAGAATAAGGCTGTAACATAACAAAATGTGGAAAAAGTCAAGAGGTCTGAATACTTCCAAAATGCACTGCAAATTTATTGAATATTATATGAATCCTATACACTAAATTGCCAATTTGGATGCAATCAATTATCTTAATTTCTCAGAGATAAATTATATTTCAACAAAATAATGTTGCAAAAATGCTAATCTTATCTGTTTCTAACAACAGAAATGATTTCAGAATAATCTGAGATGCTGGGTGACAAAATTTTCTTTCTTGTCCTTTTTGAGTTGAAACAAGGATTAGACAGAACTGGTCCTAGACCTGTTCTAAGAGGTAGGGCACCATCTCCCTTCTGCCACCTACCATGTCCAGTAGCTGAGCTCTGAGCTGACCGGCGGTGTCTTCACTGCGCTCTGCCCGGTGTTTCTGGGCCCGCGTAGCCCTCTTCAGGGCCTCTTTGTCGGACTCCGCCTGAAGTTTCAGACCCCGCAGCTGCTCCAGCAGGTGATCCATCTCTCCCTGCTGCTGGTTGGCTGCACGCTCCAAGTTCTTTACCAATCAGAAAGAAGTGGATAAAAAACAGGAAGACATTTTTTTGCAGAGCCTAAAACTAACAATACATTTTGTATGCAAAGAAAAATAAAAAAAATAAGTGAGCCTCCACCACCAATCTCCTGCCCCATTCCCCCAACCCCACGTCTCCCTACAACCACCCACCTCCTGCCCCCCTCCTGGAAACCATGTTTTCAACCCTTTCCCATCCCCCCAGTACCCCTTACCCCTTGGGCCTGAAAGCAAAAATATATATAATAATGAAAATAGGTAAATACTGTATATTTTGTTTATATGTTTGGGCTTTATAGATTGTTTATTTGTATGTGTTGGGCTTTAGCTGAGATTATTCTTTACATAGTCAAGTGTACTTTTTCAGGCCTCAATTATTTTTTGACATTCATTCTCGCTGTCGATAATTCTAAAGTTATAACTTCTAATAGTAACTGTATTCACTGGCGAATTGGGAGAGAGTGAGATGATTGCCATCTAAGAGCCAACATCTTTTTTTGCGGCAGTGCTACCTGGCAGCAGTAATCGTCTCTCTGATTTATTGTGAGATTCAAGGAGCTATCATCGTTAAGTAACATAGTAGATGCAAAGAACTGAATATTTACATTCATGCACTTCTAAATTAATTTTGTAACTTTGTCCCAGAAGGGCACTCCTACATCATATGAAGGAATGTGCCTACCTGATTTAGGGGACACAGTGAACAGTACTTCGTAAAATGTTTCCTTAAATATAGTCAGTGAACAAACTTAAAATGTATAAGTAGATGGTTCGGATTACAGGATGCCAAGGGCATATTTTTCCATATTCTGTTCCAGGTTAAGGGTTCATTCATATTCACTTGCATCTGTGAACCATACTTTTTTAATGGCTAGCTCAGAATATGAGCTTTCCAAAAGTTCTTAAATATTGCAGTCCTTTGGGAGCCCAAATAATTTTTAAATAAATCCAAATCATTGGATGGTTCCGTAGTTGGGATGCCCAAGGGACTCCATAGGCCAGCATAGCTGACCTAAGTTGTAAGTATAGTAAAAAGGAGTTGCCTGGTAATGTGTACTGAATGTGTCTTTCAAATCTTGAAATGTTCTCAAACCATTACTTTCCATCAGAAGAGGCTGCTGAGGGGAGTACGGCTCATAATAATGGCTGGAATGGAGTGAATGGAATCAAACACGTGTTTGATATAATTCCATTAACTCCATTTGGGTCATTATTATGAGCTGTCCTCCCCCAGCAGCTTCCACTGCTGTCCATGACATTGGCAAGGATACTGATTCCACGTTTGGACAATTGGGAGGGATGCAAAACGCTGCACTCCAGACCTCAAGGCATTATTGTGAAATATTGGAGTATGGGCATGCCATTTTGATTCCCAGTTAAGTAGTTTAAAAATTGTAATGGATTTTTTCCCCCAATAGCCAGAAGGGGGAGGCAAAAATACAGAAATTGAGCCGTGGAAATACAATGCATTCGGAAAGTATTCAGACCCCTTGACTTTTTCCACATTTTGTAGTAAGAGCCTTATTCTAAAATGGATTAAATTGAATATAGAAATGTTTGCAGATGTAATAAAAATGTAAAACTGAAATACAACATTTACATAAGTATTCAGACCCTTTACTCAGTACTTGTTGAAGGACTTTTGGCAGCGATTACAGCCTCAAATCTTCTTGGGTATGACGCTACAACCTTCGCACACCTGTATTTGTGGAGTTTCTCAAATTCTTCTCTGCAGATCCTCTCAAGCTCTGTCAGGTTGGATGGGGAGCGTCACTGCAAAGCTATTTTGAAGTTTCTCCAGAGATGTTCCATCAGGTTCAAGTCTGGGCTCTGACTGGGCCACTCAAGGACATTCAGAGACTTGTCCCGAAGCCACTCTTGCTTTGTCTTGGCTGTGTATGTAGGTTTTTTGTTCTATTGGAAGGTAAACCTTCACCCCAGTCTGAGGTTCTGAGCGCTCTGGAGCAGGTTTTCATTAAGGATCTCTTTGCACTTTGCTCCATTCATCTTTCCCTTGATCCTGACTAGCCTCCCAGTCACTGAAAAACACCCCCACAGCATGATGCTTCCACCACCATGCTTCACCGTAGGGAGGGTGCCAGATTTCCTCCAGATGTAATGCTTGGCATTCAAGCCCAAGAGTTTAATCTCGGTTTCATCAGACCAGAGAATCTTGTTTCTCATGGTCTGAGAGTCTTTAGGTGCCTTTTGGCAAACTCCAAGCGGGCTGTCATGTACCTTTTTACTGAGGTGTGGATACCATCTGGCCACTCTACCATAAAAGCCTGATTGGTGGAGTGATGCAGAGATGGTTGTCCTGGAAGGTTTTCCCATCTCCACAGAGGAACTCTGGACCTCTGGTCAGAACTCCTTTATGCAATCGCGGTGTCCGATTTTAAAATAGCTTTTCGGTGAAAGCACATGATGCAATATTCTGAGTAGATAGCCCGGCCATCACAGGCTAGCTATTTTGACACCCACCAAGTTTGGTACTCACCAAACTCAGATTTACTATAAGAAAAATTGGATTACCTTTGCTGTTCTTCGTCAGAATGCACTCCCAGGACTTCTACTTCAACAACAAATGTTGGTTTGGTTCCAAATAATCCATAGTTATATCCAAATAGCGGCGTTTTGTTGTGCGTTCAAGACACTATCCGAAGGGTAACGAAGGGTGACGCACCGGGACATATCGTGACAAAAAAATTCAAAATATTCCATTACCGTACTTCGAAGCATGTCAAACGCTGTTTAAAATACATTTTTATGCGATTTTTCTCGTAAAATAGCGATAATATTCCGACCGGGAGTCGTTGTTTTCGTTCAAAGACTGAAAATGTAAAATGTACTCTTCACGTGCACGTGTGCGCCCGTCTCATTGTTCTCAGATCGACCACTATCCAATTGCGCTACTATTTTTCAGCCATGGACTGCAAAGTCATCATTCAACGTTCTGGCACCTTCTGAGAGCCTATGGGAGCCTTAGAAAGTGTCACGTTACAGCAGAGATCCTCTGTATTCAATAAAGAGGGTATAGAAGGCCAAGAAATGGTCATAGAGAGCACTTCCTGTTTGGAATCTTCTCAGGTTTTGGCCTGCCATATGAGTTCTGTTATACTCACAGACACTATTCAAACAGTTTTAGAAACTTTAGGGTGTTTTCTATCCAAATCAAACAATTATATGCATATTCTAGTTTCTGGGCAGGAGTAATAAACAGATTAAAATCGGGTACGTTTTTTTATCCGGCCGTGAAAATACTGCCCTTTATCCATAACAGGTTAAGGTTTCGAGGCTGACGTTTGGCAACTCGAACCTTCAGCTCCCTCCACAGATTTTATATGGGATTAAGGTCTGGAGACTGGTTAGGCCACTCCAGGACCTTAATGTGCTTCTTCTTGAGCCACTCCTTTGTTTCCTTGGCCGTGTGTTTTGGATCATTGTCATGCTGGAATACCCATCCACGACCCATTTTCAATGCCCTGGCTGAGGGAAGGAGGTTCTCACCCAAGATTTGACGGTACATGGCCCCGTCCATCGTCCCTTTGATGCGGTGAAGTTGTCTGTCCTCTTAGCAGAAAAATACCCCCAAACCATAATGTTTCCACCTCCATGTTTGACGGTGGGGATGGTGTTCCTGGGGTCATAGGCAGCATTCCTACTCCTCCAAACACGGCGAGTTGAGTTGATGCCAAAGAGCTCCATTCTGGTCTCATCTGACCACAACACTTTCACCAGTTGTCCTCTGAGTCATTCAGATGTTCATTGGCAAACTTCAGACGGGCATGTATATGTGCTTTCTTGAGCAGGGGGACCTTGCGGGCACTGCAGGATTTCAGTCCTTCACGGCGTAGTGTGTTATACAATTGTTTTCTTGGTGACTATGGCCCCAGCTGCCTTGAGATCATTGGCAAGATCCTCCCGTGTAGTTCTGGGCTGATTCCTCATCGTTCTCATGATCATTGCAACTCCACGAGGTGAGATCTTGCATGGAGCCCCAGGCCGAGGGAGATTGAGAGTTCTTTTGTGTTTCTTCCATTTGCGAATAATCGCACCAACTGTTGTCACCTTCTCACCAAGCTGCTTGACGATGGTCTTTTGGCCCATTCCAGCCTTGTGTAGGTCTACCATCTTGTCCCTAACATCCTTGGAGAGCTCTTTGGTCTTGGCCATGGTGGAGAGTTTTTAATCTGATTGATTGGTTGCTTCTGTGGACAGGTGTCTTTTATACAGGTAACAAACTGAGATTAGGAGCACTCCCTTTAAGAGTGTGCTCCTAATCTCAGCTCATTACCTGTATAAAAGACACCTGGGAGCCAGAAATCTTTCTGATTGAGAGGGAGTCAAATACTTATTTCCCTCATTAAAATGCAAATCAATTTATAACATTTTTTACATACGTTTTTCTGGATTTTTGTGTTGTTTTTCTGTCTCTCACTGTTCAAATAAACCTACCATTAAAATTATAGACTGATCATTTCTTTGTCAGTGGGCAAATGTACAAAATCAGCAGGGGATCAAATACTTTTTTCCCTCACTGTATGTAGCGAGGGCCAGCCGACTAGAGCATACAGGTCGCAGTGGTGGGTGGTATAAGGCGCTTTGGTAACAAAACAGATGGCACTGTAATAGACTGCATCCAATTTGCTGAGTAGAGTATTGGAAGCTATTTTGTAGATGACATCGCCGAAGTCGAGGATCGGTAGGATAGTCAGTTTTACTGGGGTAAGTTTGGCGGCATGAGTGAAGGAGGCTTTGTTGCGAAATAGAAAGCCGATTCTAGATTTGATTTTGGATTGGAGATGTTTGATATGAGTCTGGAAGGAAAGATTACAGGGACTCTGCAACTATATTCAATGTGCAGGACAAATTAAGAAGGCTATGATTAAGAAGTTGGAGCTCTTCTCGGTCTGTATTAACAAGGACAACACACAGGTCTTTCCACCATTGTATGAATTTTTGTGTGCAAATGAACTCAAGCTTACGAACAACGTCAAATGTGACACAGCGAAGCACCTGAGTGAGTTGGGTGTGCAATTACGCAGATACTTTCCCAAAACGGATGAAACAAACAACTGGATTCATTATCCCTTTCATGCCCTGCCTCCAGTCCACTTACCGATATCTGAACAAGAGAGATTGAAATTCCAACAAGCGGTTCTGTGAAAATTGAATTTAACCAGAAGCCACTACCAGATTTCTGGATTGGGCTGCGCTCAGAGTATCCTGCCTTGACAAATCGCACTGTTAAGACACTGATGCCCTTTGCAACCACGTACCTATGTGAGAGTGGATTCTCGGCCCTCACTAGCATGAAAACTAAATACAGGCACAGACTGTGTGTGGAAAATGATTTAAGACTGAGACTCGAATACAACCCAACATTGAAAAGTTATATGCATCCTTTCAAGCATACCCATCTCATTAACCTGTGGTGAGTTATTCACAGTTTTCGATGAACAAATAAGGTTTTATATGTAAGATGGTAAAATAAAGAGCAAAATTATTGATTATTATTATATTATTATTTGTGCCCTAGTCCTATAAGAACTCTTTGTTACTTCCCACGAGCCGGGCTGTGACAAAAACTCACACTCATTCTTATGTTTAATACATTTATCTTATAGTGTGTGTGTGGCAGGCTTTCATTCTTATGTTTAATAAATGTATCGTATAGTGTGTGTGTGGCAGGCTTACAATGATGGCAAAAAACAACATTTGAGAGTGCGCTGACACTGGTGCTAGAGGGGGTACACAGCTGGTTGTTGAATGCTTGAAGGGGTACGGGACTATAAAAAGTTTGAGAACCACTGGTCTAGATAAAGTAAGATAATGATATGACGTGATCTGTAGAATTGCATGGGCCAGCGTCTCCATAGACAAAAATAGCAGAGTTGAGATCACCTTAACTGCTACTCACAGAGCAGGTATGGCCTGTTATTACTAAGGCCAAGTCCCATATGTTCCAACACCGACAAAAGATATGACCATTCTAGTCTATCAAAAGCTGTTCCTGCATCGAAAGATAAACCTGTCAAGGAGCTTTGTTTTCTGATAAAGCAAGTAAGATATGTACTGTAATAGATGACAGAAGTTATAGGTTATATGAGGATAATAATTTAACAAACCTGCTTTGGTCCAGATGTACTAATTTGGGTAAGTAAGTTTCGAGACTGTATGACACAATCTTAGAAAATAGTTTAATATCTGTTACCTTTCTTTAATAAAAATGTTAACAGTGCTGTATTTACTTGCATCTCTTCCAAATTGACCTTTGTGAATGGATGTGTTCATCATTTCAAGTAACAGTGGCCCTAATTGGTTCCAAAATTTTTAATAGACCTCAGGAGGAATACCGTCACAACCAATTGATTTGCCTTTTTTCATGTTATCCAATGCCCTTTTGAGTTCATGGAGAGTATTTGGGCTCCTAGCAAGCTGGCTTCCTCAGTTGCGAGAGAAGGAGTTGTTATATCTTTTAAAAAGGACTCAATCTGGCTTGGTGTGGATTTACAATCAGAGGTGTACAATTCTTTATAGAAATGGGAGAATCTTTGGTTCATGACCTGATTCAGATTCAATAGTTGCAATATCCGCTAATTGATGACTGGGTGGACTACCATGGAAGTAATGGTTGAGTCCAACTGGATGATGGCAAATTCTGCTCTCTGTCGTATTAATAGATTTTGTTCCATCTTGACTTTGAAGAGAGTAGTCGCTACCTGGTCTGGAAAAAGTGTTTGTTGGGAGCGCTCTAATGTTAACAAATTTTCCAATTCTGATATCTTCTTTAATTGTGATATATTCAGGCCAGATGCAAATGCAGTTGCATTGATTTTAATAAAACCTTTGATATCGACTGAATTTTTGTTAATCATTATGAATTCTTGTTAATTATTATGAATTCATTAAATTCAGTTTGAAATTGTTCACATAAAGTAGGATTTTATAGTAAGGAAACAAAGCGCCATCTTGTGGATATTGAGATTCAGACATTTGCATCTGGCAGTAATAAGCACGATGATCAGATAGCCTTATATGTCAAATTTCTATTTTCTTGATTAAAGAAAATAGAGTAGTAGATAATACTACGAAATCGATTCAGGAGAATGTTTTGTGCCCGTTTTAATAGAAAGTGTACTCTTTAGCTTTAGGGTTATGAGCTCGCCAGGCATCAATGAGGTTATAATCATGGAGAATATGTTGCAGTCTTGGTAGCCTGTGGACTGTAGTTGGTCTTATTAGATTTGTCCCGCATGTGTGTCCCAATAACCAGTTGGAATTCAGTTAATTCTAACAATATGCTGTCCAGAGAATCAAAAAATGAAAGATTAGTGATGCACCAATTTGACATTTTTGAACCAATATTTTCCTTGCCAAAAAAAACGATACCGATAACCGATATAAACTTTTCCCCCAGCTTTTTAAGCATTCTAGTACAGTTAAATAATTAACACACACACGGACGCAGTGGTCTAAGGCACTGCATCTCAGTGCACGAGGCATCACTACAGTCCCTGGTTCAAATCCAGGCTGTATCACATCCGGCCATGATTGGGAGTCCCATAGGCCGGCGCACAATTGGCCCAGCGTTGTCCGGGTTTGTCCGTCATTGTAAATAAGAATTTGTTCTTTACTGACTTACCTAGTTAAATAAAGGTTACACACACACACACACACACACACACACACACACACACACACACACACACACACACACACACACACACACACACACACACACAAAAAAGTTATTTTGTTGGCATTTACGTATGTCCCCATTACCAGTAAAACATAATCAAAACCTATTTCTTTCACTTACTTGCTGTGCTGTTTCGTTGTTCATTTGTTTCATTCTCTACCAGGATTTCATCATACATGTCAAGCAGTGAAGTTTCAGCTGTCTGTCCGTGGCCTCTCTTCCTCAGTGCGCACTGTCACTGTGTCCGTTTCCATCTTGTCCAGCTGTGTATGTAACATTTCACGTAAACCCTGTTTCTTGTCTGCATCGAAGTAGCGGTCCTTGTACATAGCATCGAGCATGATGGTGAAACAGTAAAGAGAGAATGCCACCGAATCGCTTGTTCACAGCCAGTGTCGGCAGTTTTGTTGAGCAGGCATTTCAATGCCATGACAGAGGGTATCACGTCTGCTGCAGGCGCAGTTGATGAGCTTATTTCTCCAGTCAGTTGTTTGAATGGAGCTAGCTAGTGTGTTCATGTTTCCAAATTTCAAACATGTTCTCAAATGCCATTGAAATGACAGCAGCGGTATGACAACCAGCACATTCATGAGCATGCAATACGACTTTCCTCAGTACGACATCCTCGACGACCCACTGTGCTATCAGAATCAGCATGCTCATGGGGCTAATATTGCTGGTCCACATGTAAAGTCGTGAAGCTAATAGCAGTGACGCTATTACTGCGCAACTCTGAAAAATAGCGCACTTGGTAGTGTTAACCTGTGCTCGACCAGTCGGCGAAAGCCAACATCACAAACGACAGAGAACGGTTGATTATCAAGGGCAATGAATAAAATTATCTTGGAGTTAATGGATTTCGCCTTTGAGTTGTCCTGCTAAAATGTTCTTACTCTTTCAAATGACTGCTCGACTTATCGACTGCTTGATCCACACAGCAGACATTGTGGGCTAGGTTAGGAATGCTGTGTTGCACGTGTAACGTTATGTAGGTATGCACGGTAGCTTTGACCTCGGCGGTTAAACTAGACATCGGGCCAATGCCGATGTTGGCATTTTTCGCTAATATCGGCCGATTACGATATGTTCACCGATATATTGTGCATCCCTACTTACGATCATATGAATTTGGAGCATACACAGTAATAATGGCAATTTTCTTTCCATTATGGATCCGTTTAAGGAAAGTGATTCTGCCTTCTTGGTCTTCGCCTTTACCAAAGAGAGTGATTGAGTTTCTTATGTATCATTATGATTACACCCTTAGTTTTGTTTGGGGCTGATGAAAAATCAGCCAGCTTGTACAAATGGTTCTCTATTCTATGTGCGTCCTTTATATCAATATGGTTTCTTGCTAGAATATCTAGACAGCTGGAACGCTTGACAGGAATATTAAGACCTTTCCAATTTCACGAGAGAATAGCTAGAGTTGCCATTGTTTTTCTAAAATGTAATTGTTATCTTTATTGTTGAGGATGTCAAATAAAAAGCAGGTTCCCACAGCGAAATTGTTCCCTCTTCCCCCCACTTAACTGTTAATAGGAGGATAGCTGTAGGATCCAATTATTGTCCATTGTTCCTTAATTGGCATGTTGTCATCACTGTGTAAATGTCCTGGACCACAGGTAATATAATTATAACAAGTTCAATGCTCAGCAATAATAGTAATATTGCTCCTTGTACCCAAACATGAGGGGTGTCCTCACTGTCTCATGCTGAGGGCAGCATCATAGCCATAGGCTATTGATAGCATACCTGTATAATGAGCAGGTTATGAGGGTTCCATCTGTCAGCTTGTCCCCTTGTGTGTTGGGTTTGATGTGTTTCTCCAATAAGTCTTAAGCTTCCTTGGCAGAGGATGTGTTGTATTCTGGATGTGTTGTATTCTGGAAGATCAAGATTTGTTTTTACGGGTGGATGAAGCCGCATCTCAGGTTTAGCTTGCATAGCTGGGTTCTCACCTCGTTGTATGTCTACCTCTGTTTTAGCAGTTGGGTACTCAGATCTAGGTAGATGCTGATCCTATTCCCTGCATAGGTTACACCCCGAATTCCGCTGCAAGGCGAACAATTCGCTACTTGACTTCAAAGCTGTGGATCTGTACAATCCTACAGCAAGAGCCGTTGCGGAGTTGACCCGTGCGGTGTGCAATGTTAATCAACAGAATGGGACCCAGCTTCTCCTGCCCAAATAGTTCATACAAAAGATTGCTCATGAAGGAAGTTGGATTTCCCACTTCCACACCAGTTTCAAGTCCTATGACTCACACATTGAATTTACGGGAATGATTTTCCAGTGATTCCGTTTTATCTTTTAGGAGTTTGAATATCCCTTCCAACTAAGCTCGTGCTGTTTCCAGGTCATGGAGTCACACCTCTGTCGCATTGGCTGTCTTCTCAAGACTTTCCACTTCGGTTGAATATGTATCCATTTTAGCAGCGAGCACTCTCAATTATTCATTTACCAGATTTAATTGTAAATCGAGGGCAGAAGTAATCTCCTCATGAACAATCTCTTGTATAGTAGCGGCCAGCTCTTTCTGTTGTCTGGTGTTGACAGCCGCCATGTTCCCACAATTCAATTGTGGAAGGACAAATTCTAGTAGCTGGAGCGTAATAAAGCAACTAATTATTTATTGTCACACAACGAATGTCCCACATCTTAATATTAAGGATCGGTATTGAAAAGTTTTAGGAAAAGTCTTTTAGTTCATAGTAATTTGAAAAAGAAAGCCAAGAAAAGGTCACACGTTTCAATGCATGCCACCTCGCTCCCCCTTACCTTTTTGTCATAATATTTATAGCAGGAATGATCTAATAACTATTTTACTATAAGGCACAGGCAAAGTACATAAGTATAGCGAAATTAAGCTGCAAGTTGAATTGTGTCCAAATGGAAGCCATATAACATGTCACTTTACCTTGATTTGCACAGCAAGGCGGTTGTTGTCGGCCTCTTTGCTGCGTAACTGGCTCTGCAAATGGGCCCGAGTAGACTCCAGTACTTTAGACAGCTCGCCTGTGGTCTTAGCATTCTCCTGGAACAACAACAGAAAGCAAATAAATTATTTGAATCATTCAAATAATGATACATTTGTTGAACACGCTGTTAGTGTGTGAGATGTAAAATACTGCAACTATAGTTCACCTTCTCAGTGTCCATAAGTGTAGTCAGTTGATTAACCTCCCTCTCTTTCTCTTGAAGTTTCAAAACAAGATGCTGTGTGAGGAATGACACAGAAATGTACTTCAGTACAACCTTCTTCTATTCATCAGCCGTCCAATAAGCACAAACCATTTTGAAGAGGACATTTTGGGGATGCATGATTCACCGAATATTTTGTTGACTGACAGTGGCTTATTTAAAGAAACACACCGAGTTTTCTGCCTCTGTGTTCGTCAGCCTCTTCAGAAGTACATCTTTCTGCTCTGAAATCCTCATGGATTCCATCTGTTCAAAAATAAAAAAAACTGCCACCACCACAACAGGTAAAAGTGTAGCTATAAGAGGCCCGTATTTCAAGCCACAACATGATTAGATTGTGAGTTCTAATTGGCTTGCTGCCCCATCCTACTTCCGAACGTCCATGGTTATTCATCATGTGAGCATTTTCACCATGCTGGAAGTTTTTGAAACTTATGGGTTCAAGTAGGGTTAGGGTTCAACATAAGGAAATTCGCTTACTTCGCTAATCATGTTGTGGCCCCAAATCAAGGCCGGTGTTATGGATTAAAGTGAGTTGCTCTACTCTGCTGTAGGTTAGTCTGCCATCTACTGGCATGGATGGTGTACCGGTACCTCACGTCCATGCTGTTCCCTCAGTAGGTGGCGGAGAGTGAGGTTGGTGGACTCAAATGTTTCCAGTTTTTGGAGCAGCAGCTCCTTCTGACGCGCCAGGAATGAAGACTCAGACCCCGACATTCTCTTTTCCAATCAAAATAAAGCATTTCAGATATCAACACCTACTGTATATGTTTGAGGTTACACCTACCATATGTATTTTGAAAGCCTATATTGGTATCTTTGCATGGTTGGGGTCAATTCCAGTTCAATTCAGTCAACTCAGGAAGTTAATTGATAAATGGTCTGTGAATTGTTATTTTAATCCATCCCCTGAATAGAAATGGTATTGACCCCCAAACATGTCTCTGCTGACACTCACACTGGCGCTGGAGCTCCTCATCTTGGTGACGGTTTCTCTCAGGGCTGACACCTGCCTGGCAGCGGCCATCCCATCCATCTCTGCCTCCATCAGCTTCCTGAGCAGGGTATCCTTCTCCAGCTGCATCGACTCCATAGACCTCTCCACTCTGTACGTACAGGGGGGTTATGGCAGACACAACAGGAGAGAGGCAAAGGGACGGAAGATTTTGAATAAGGGGTACAGGAAAGATAATGTTTTATAGTTTTACGTTTATTTAGCTGTATATTATTAAGTAGGACAATTATATTATTTTGCGTGAGTCACTGGGGCCTGTTGACAACTTGTATTGTGCAACTCCTGACAATCAGATTTGATGAAAAACTACCAAATAGGCCATAGTGTGATAGCCTGCTAGGACTGTTTTTGGGTTAAAGGCATCTGAGAATCAAGGCTCATTACAGTCATGAGAAGTTTTACTGGAGTCTGGTCTAGTGGTAGCGCTGCAGACTCCTGACTACACTTACCTGCTGGCGACGGGGTTATGAATCCCACCTAGGCCCTTCCTTTCTGTCTGCCACTCTGTATCTGTTGCCCTCTCTACTTTCTGACTAAGACAATTAAATACAATTTGAATGAACTATGGCTTCAAGTGTGTCTGTCTGGGTCATACCTGCTGGTGCAGTCTGTCTCCTCCAACATCTTCTCCATGGAGTGGCGCAGGCGGGAGTTTTCCCTCTCCGTGACCTCTAGCTCCTTGGACACCTCGGCTAGCTCCTCCTCCTGTTCCTCGATGACCCGCTGGGAGGCGCTCAGCTTCTCCGACTGGCGCTCCAACAGCTGCTCCTTCCTCCGCAGCTCCACCTGCACACATACACAGGCATGTACATACACGCACACTTAGAAGATAAATACATTTATCAATGAGTGAGGGACTAGGGGAACATGTGGAACCGGTCCTAAGGAGAATTAAATGGGAGGGACAGACCTCACTCTTCAACGAGCTGACCTCAGTCATCAGGCTGTCAATCTTCCTCTCGTACTGGTTGATTCGTCCATGCAGCACTTCCTCCTCCTCTGACGACAGGTCGGCCAATCGCAGGGGAGAGTTGGAGGTCTCGGGCTCAGGTAATGGTGTGATCTCCAGGCGATGAGACGGCCCCTAAGACATGGACAGGTTCAGTGACAACAGACCATATGGCTTCTTTTGATCCATTTTATACCATATTAATGAAAGTGTTGATAGGAAAGTATCGATATGAGTGCTTTCATAAGATATTGCTTCAATAAATGCAGTATGAATACACTGCATTAGTGGAGATGAGATAAAAGGAATGAATAGCATGTCAGACCTCCCATTTGTAAGAGGCATCCCGCATTGAGGCCTTCCCAGGCGGTATCCATGGCACCCGTGTCTTCACCTTTGCAGTAGGTCGCAGGTTCCCTCCATCACCCTTGGTCTTACCCTGCAAAGCAGACAGCATGAAACTCAAGGGAGACACATTTAGGCCTACATGTACTGCATTCATGTGCAGGTAAATCCAGCAGTTTTCACACAAGCAGGGTATACAGTATCAGATAGCATAAGAAAAAGGAGTATACATTCAGAAACCTTTGGAAGGTATTCTCCGCTCTTTTTGTATCAGTTCAGCACCTTAGACCCTGAATCAGAACTGCATTGATATGAAATTGAATTAACATTTAATTAACTGTTTCAAATGGGTTTCCCTGAAAAGGGTTTTCCAACCTGTGGTGTCCTGGAAGGGCTCCTGCTCTTCTTCACATGCACGTGCACAGGCGTAGTCTCATTCACATGCACATGTAGGGGCGGTGAGATTGACCGGGTCCTCATTGCTTTTTTCTGTAAAACAGCAATGAGTCAACTAGGCAAAAGCCACAATATAGGCCCACTTTTCTCCCTTAGCATATTAGCCTTTATACTGTTGCCCATCACTACCACACCATCAAACAAACTCAACCAAAGTAATATCAAAGGAGACTTTTTCAAAGGGAGACTGAATCATATGCACTGTTAGGAACAGAGTAAATGGTGCAAAGCAGGACTTGATAAGGACAGATTCCATGGCTCAATCATCAACACAAACATTGGCATGAAAGGAGGAGGAAGTGTAAACAAACAGGTTGGTTGACTGTCCGATGTGAACTGGCAGCTGATATGTAGTGATCATTCATGTCAGTCCTTGTTTACAGTGTAGCCAACACATGGCTGGTGTATAATTTTTTGCCTAATGGGCCTGTCTAACTTGTTAATTTTGTGCAAAATTATAATTATCAGGCTAATAGTGCGGGTCGGTGGGAAAATGGGCCTGTGTGGGGGCCTCGAGGAAAACAATAGGCCATTGTGGGGGCCTCAAGGAAGAAAATGGGCTGGTGTGTTAGAAATACCAGAGACGATTTCTGGTCCCAGTCTGCCCCTGACTAGGATCATATGTCAGAGCAGTAGCAAAAAATATATAATTTTAGGGAATGAAGGCACGGCAGGAGCATACCTTCTGAAGTTAAGAAGGGTTGGTCCTGGTCGGTCCCTGGATAGGAGACCAGATGTTACTGGAAGTGGTGTTGGGGGGCCAGAAGGAGGCACTCTTTCCTCTGGTCAAATAAAAAAATATCCTAATGCCCCAGTGCAGTGATTGGAGACATTGCCCTGTGTAGGGTGCAATCTTTCGGATTGGACATTAAACGGGTGTCCTGACTCACGGTGGTCACTAAAGATCCCATGGCACTTATCGTAGGGGTGTTAACCCCAGTATCCTGGCTAAATTCCTAATCTGGGCCTCATATCATCATGGCCACCTAATCATCCCCAGCTTCCAATTGGCTCATTCCTCTCCCCTGTAACTATTCCCCAGGTCGTTGCTGTAAATGAGAATGTGTTCTTCTCAGTCAACTTACCTGGTAGAATTAGTGTGGTGAACGGAGAGTAGCGAGGAAGGAGAAGAGCAGAGGGAAGATATGTGTTGAGGAAGAATGGTGCCAAGTACAAACCATACTCTGATGGCTCAGAAATTGAACTTGACGAGAGTGAATTGCGTGTGGTGAAGACCTCTGAACCGTGCCCTGATGATCATGCAAAGGATGATTCTGGCACAGTGGGAGTGACATTTTTATAGAAAGTGGATCCCTGACTTTTGGCTGACCCATATCATTTGGGTACTGTTAAATCGGTGAAGGTAGCTCGAAGTGGAATTGTGATTTTCTGTTCTTCTTCCGCCCAGAGGGAGTTGACACTTCGCGTCACACGCTTCGGGACAAGACCTGTGACTTGCTTTGCTCTCCGGAGCAGAGTGCCTTTGAAAAGAGTGATTATTGGGGTGGCGTTAAGTGTTGAGGTGGAGCAACTGAAATGTAAGATTCCCTGTGTCTGTGACACCCGCTGACACAGTGGCGAGCGTGGTGAAACTGAGAAGACACTGTCTGTCCTTTTGAGTTTTGAAGCAAAGTCTTTATCTGACAAAGTCATGGTAGGATATGTCAGTTATCCCATGAGAGCTTTTGTGCCGATCCCACTAAGGTGTATTAGATGCCAAGCGTATGGTCATGTTGCAGCAGTGTGTGGGAGGGAAATTCCGAGATGTGAGAAGTGTGCAGGAGGGCATGGAAAAAAGGAATGTTTAGTATCAGTGGAAAAAACTGTGTTTCAATTGTGGGAGTGCCCATGTTACTGGGGATCAGAAGTGCCGGTGCAAGAGAGATAGGTTGAGGTTGCAATGGTCAGAGTAGAACAGAATGTCACAAAATGTCGTCATAATATATGCACAAACTCACCAAAACTGTTTTGTCTGGGAAGCATGCGGACGCCTTCACACCATCATTAAGTTTGCCGACGACACGACGGTAGTAGGCCTGATCACCGATGACGATGAGCCAGCCTAAAGGGAGGAGGTCAGAGACCTGGAAGTGTGTGCAAGAACAACAACCTCTCCCTCAACGTCAGCAAGACAAAGGAGCTGATTGTGGACGACAGAAAATGTAGGGCCCGAGCACACCCCCACTCACATAGATGAGGCTGTAGTGGAGCAGGTCGAGAGCTTCAAGTTCATCGGTGGACATCACCAAGGATCAATCATGGTCCACACACACCAACAGTCTTGAAGAGGGCACGCCAACACCTCTACCTCCTCAGGAGGCTGAAAGTATTTGGCATGGGCCCTTAGATCCTCAAAAAGTTCTACAGCTGCACCATTGACAGCATCTTCGAAGGCCTGCGTCACTGTTTGGTATGGCAACTGCTTGGCATCCAAACGCTACAGAGGGTAGTTTGTACGGCCCATTACATCACTGGAACCGAGCTCCCGGCTATCCAGGACCTCTATACTGAGGTCGGATGTCTTAGCCGTGTCTGAATCCTGGCTTAGGAAACCACCAAAAACCCTGAAATGTCCATCCCTAACTATAACATTTTCTGCCAAGAGAGAACTGCCAAAGGGGGCGGTGTTGCAATCTACTGCAGAGATAGAACTCTACAGGCTATCTTACTATCCAGGTCTGTACCAAAACAATTCGAGCTTCTACTTCTAAAAATTCACCTTTCGAGAAACTAGTCCCTCACCGTTGCCGCTTGCTATAGACCACCCTCTGCCCCCAGCTGTGTCCTGGACACCATATGTGAATTGATTGCTCCTCATTTATCTTCTGAGCTCGTGCTGCTAGGTGACCTAAACTGGGACATGCTTAACACCCCGACCAATCTACAATCTAAGCTTGATGCCCTCAATCTCACACAAATTATCAATGAACCTACCAGGTACAACCCCAAATCCGTAAACACGGGCACCCTCATAGATGTCATCCTAACTAACTCGCCCTCCAAATACACCTCTGCTGTCTTCAACCAAGATCTCAGCGATCACTGCCTCATTGCCTGCATCCGTAATGGGTCTGCGGTCAAACAACCACCCCTCATCACTGTCAAACGCTCCCTAAAACATTTCTGCGAACAGGCCTTTCTAATTGACCTGGCCGGGGTATCCTGGAATGACATTGACCTCATCCCGTCAGCAGAGGATGCCTGGTTATTCTTCAAAAGTGCCGTCCTCACCATCTTATATAAGTACGCTAGAGGTCGACCGATTAATCGGAATGGCCGATTAATTAGGGCCGATTTCAAGTTTTCATAACAATCGGTAATTGGTATTTTTGGCCACCGATTTTCCTTTTTTTTTTTAAAAACCTTTATTTAACTAGGCAAGTCAGTTAAAGAACACATTCCTATTTTCAATGACGGCCTAGTTAACTGCCTTGTTCAGGGGCAGAACGACAGATTTTTACCTTGTCAGCTTGGGGATGCAACCTTACGTTAACTAGCCCAACGCTCTAACCACCTGCTTTACGTTGCCAAGGTAAGTTGCTAGCTAGCATTAAACTTATCTTATAAAAAAACAATCAATCAATCATAAACACTAGTTAACTACACATGGTTGATGATATTACTAGTTTATCTAGCCTGTCCTGCTTTGCATATAATCGATGTGGTGCGCATTCGCGAAAAAGGACTGTCTTTGCTCCGACGTGTACCTAACCATAAACATCAATGTCTTTCTTAAAATCAATACACAAGTATATATTTTTAAACCTGGATTATTAGTTAATATTGCCTGCTAACATGAATTTCTTTTAACTAGGGAAAATGTGTCACTTCTCTTGCAAAGAGAGTCAGGGTATATGCAGCAGTTTGGGCCGCCTGGCTTGTTGAGAACTGTGAAGACTATTTCTTCCTAACAAAGACAGCAGACTTCGCCAAACGTGGATGATTTAACAAAAGCACATTTGTGAAAAAAAAGCACAATCGTTGCACGACTGTACCTAACCATAAACATCAATGCCTTTCTTAAAATCAATACACAGAAGTATATATTTTTAAACCTGCATATTTAGCTAAAAGAAATCCAGGTTAGCAGGCAATATTAACCTGGTGAAATTGTGTCAGTTCTCTTGCGTTTGTTGCACGCAGAATCAGGGTATACAGAATCTGGCTCGTTGCGAACTAATTTGCCAGAATTTTACGGAACTATGAAATAACATTGAAGGTTGTGCGATGTAACAGGAATATTTAGACTTATGGATGCCACCCGTTAGATAAAATACGGAACGGTTCCGTATGTCACTGAAAGAATAATGTTTTCGAGATGATAGTTTCCGGATTTGACCATATTAATGACCATAATATGTCAGTTTATTATATTATAGTTAAGTCTATGATTTGATATTTGATAGAGCAGTCTGACTGAGCGGTGGTAGGCAGCAGCAGGCTCGTAATAGTCAAAGGTATATGGTTTAGAGAGAAATAGTTCACGCGTCATAATTCCTGTAATAACTTGCGGCTGAACTTGAAAGGGGTTCCTTCGTTATTTTACCGTTCATGTCTTCCATAGACAATGTCTTGATCTACTTCAAATAAGGTCTGTGTTTTGTGCTTAAACCGCCTCGGGGTTTTGATACCCGTGTAAATCTCACTAGGTAACGTTTGTCAACATATTTTCATAAATCCACTCTACAAAAAAAATTATCTTCGCTTATATTGATCAGAGTTATATCCTATGGATATCTACACAGTTATAAAATTGGCAAGGTGGTGTAAGCCTAAACCAAACACAGACCTTATTTTAAGTAAATCTAAAAATATCCTATGGAATAAATGAAGGAACCGCTTTTCAGATTTTGCTAGGGTGTCATGGGAATTATGACTCGCACTTTGGTAGTCAATTCTTACCATGCCCATTATTAAAATAGGATTTTCTGCATATAGAAATTACAGTTT
This sequence comes from Salmo salar, assembly GCF_965601325.2. Classification (NCBI taxonomy): domain Eukaryota; kingdom Metazoa; phylum Chordata; class Actinopteri; order Salmoniformes; family Salmonidae; genus Salmo; species Salmo salar. The sequence goes on along the minus strand of NC_138301.1, from coordinate 75,999,348 downwards.
TTGTTTTCATCATTCATCACAGGTAACTTAAACTCTATTTTTATTATTCAAACAGTTGAGAGTATTTGTCTCCTAAGCAGACTCTTCAGTATCGTTGTCACTTCAGAGCTGTGTGTGTGTGTGTATATACACTGCTCAAAAAAATAAAGGGAACACTTAAACAACACAATGTAACTCCAAGTCAATCACACTTCTGTGAAATCAAACTGTCCACTTAGGAAGCAACACTGATTGACAATAAATTTCACATGCTGTTGTGCAAATGGAATAGAAAACAGGTGGAAATTATAGGCAATTAGCAAGACACCCCCAATAAAGGAGTGGTTCTGCAGGTGGTAACCACAGACCACTTCTCAGTTCTTATGCTTCCTGGCTGATGTTTTGGTCACTTTTACATTACATTACATTACATTTAAGTCATTTAGCAGACGCTCTTATCCAGAGCGACTTACAAAATGGTGCATTCACCTTATGATATCCAGTGGAACAACCACTTTACAATAGTGCATCTAAATATTTTAAGGGGGGGGGGGTTAGAAGGATTACTTTATCCTATCCTAGGTATTCCTTAAAGAGGTGGGGTTTCAGGTGTCTCCGGAAGGTGGTGATTGACTCCGCTGTCCTGGCGTCGTGAGGGAGCTTGTTCCACCATTGGGGTGCCAGAGCAGCGAACAGTTTTGACTGGGCTGAGCGGGAACTGTGCTTCCTCAGAGGTAGGGGGGCCAGCAGGCCAGTGGTGGATGAACGCAGTGCCCTTGTTTGGGTGTAGGGCCTGATCAGAGCCTTAAGGTATGGAGGTGCCGTTCCCTTCACAGCTCCGTAGGCAATCACCATGGTCTTGTAGCGGATGCGAGCTTCAACTGGAAGCCAGTGGAGAGAGCGGAGGAGCGGGGTGACGTGAGAGAACTTGGGAAGGTTGAACACCAGACGGGCTGCGGCGTTCTGGATGAGTTGTAGGGGTTTAATGGCACAGGCAGGGAGCCCAGCCAACAGCGAGTTGCAGTAATCCAGACGGGAGATGACAAGTGCCTGGATTAGGACCTGCGCCGCTTCCTGAATTTTGAATGCTGGCGGTGCTTTCACTCTAGTGGTAGCATGAGACGGAGTCTACAACCCACACAAGTGGCTCAGGTAGTGCAGCTCATCCAGGATGGCACATCAATGCGAGCTGTGGCAAGAAGGTTTGCTGTGTCTGTCAGCGTAGTGTCCAGAGCATGGAGGCGCTACCAGGAGACAGGCCAGTACATCAGGAGACGTGGAGGAGGCCGTAGGAGGGCAACAACCCAGCAGCAGGACCGCTACCTCCACCTTTGTGCTAGAAGGAGCAGGAGAAGCACTGCCAGAGCTCTGCAAAATGACCTCCAGCAGGCCACAAATGTGCATGTGTCTGCTCAAACGGTCAGAAACAGACTCCATGAGGGTGGTATGAGGGCCCGACGTCCACAGGTGGGGGTTGTGCTTACAGCCCAACACCGTGCAGGACGTTTGTCATTTGCCAGAGAACACCAAGATTGGCAAATTTGCCACTGGCGCCCTGTGCTCTTCACAGATGAAAGCAGGTTCACACTGAGCATGTGACAGACGTGACAGAGTCTGGAGACGCCGTGGAGAACGTTCTGGTGCCTGCAACATCCTCCAGCATGACCGGTTTGGCGTTGGGTCAGTCATGGTGTGGGGTGGCATTTCTTTGGGGGGCCGCACAGACCTCCATGTGCTCGCCAGATGTAGCCTGACTGCCATTAGGTACCGAGATGAGATCCTCAGACCCCTTGTGAGACCATATGCTGGTGCGGTTGGCCCTGGGTTCCTCCTAATGCAAGACAATGCTAGACCTCATGTGGCTGGAGTGTGTCAGCAGTTCCTGCAAGAGGAAGGCATTGATGCTATGGACTGGCCCGCCCGTTCCCCAGACCTGAATCCAATTGAGAACATCTGGGACATCATGTCTCGCTCCATCCACCAACGCCACGTTGCACCACAGACTGTCCAGGAGTTGGCGGATGCTTTAGTCCAGGTCTGGGAGGAGTTCCCTCAGGAGACCATCCGCCACCTCATCAGGAGCATGCCCAGGCGTTGTAGGGAGGTCATACAGGCACGTGGAGGCCACAAACACTACTGAGCCTCATTTTGACTTGTTTTAAGGACATTACATCAAAGTTGGATCAGCCTGTAGTGTGGTTTTCCACTTTAATTTTCAGTGTGACTCCAAATCCAGACCTCCATGGGTTGATAAATTGAATTTCCAATGATTATTTTTGTGTGATTTTGTTGTCTGTACATTCAACTATGTAAAGAAAAAAGTATTTAATAAGATTATTTCATTCATTCAGATCTAGGATATGTTATTTTAGTGTTCCCTTTATTTTTTTGAGCAGTGTATATACACACATATTAAAAAAAAAATCATAATAATAAATCGGCCACATTAATCGGTATCGGCCTTTTTGGTCCTCCAATAATCGGTATCGGCATTGAAAAATCATGATCGGTCGACCTCTAAATTACGCCCCATTCAAAAAATGTAGAACTAGGAATAGATATAGCCCTTGGTTCACTCCAGACCTGTCTGCCCTTGACCAGCACAAAAACATCCTGTGGCGTTCTGCATTAGCATCGAATAGCCGCCGTGATATGCAACTTTTTGGGGAATTTAGGAACCAATATACACAGTCAGTTAGGAAAGCTAAGGCTAGCTTTTTCAAACAGAAATTTGCAACCTGTAGTACAAACTCAAAAACGTTCTGGGACACTGTAAAGTCCATGGAGAATAGGAGCACCTCCTCCCAGCTGCCCACTGCACTGAGGCTAGGAAACACTGTCACTACCGATAAATCCACAATAATTGAGAATTTCAATAAGCATTTTTCTACGGCTGGCCATGCTTTCCACCTGGCTACCCCTACCCCGGTCAACAGCCCTGCGCTCCCCACAGCAACTCACCTTAACCTCCCCCACTTCTCCTTCACCCAAATCCAGATAGCTGATGTTCTGAAAGAGCGGCAAAATCTGGACCCCTACAAATCAGCCGGGCTAGACAATCTGGACCCTCTCTTTCTAAAATGATCTGCCGAAATTATTGCAACCCCTATCACTAACCTGTTCAACCTCTATATCGTATCGTCTGAGATTCCCATAGATTGGAAAGCTGCCGCGGTCATCCCCCTCTTCAAAGGGGGAGACACTCTTGACCCAAACTGCTACAGACCTATATCTATCCTACCCTGCCTTTCTAAGGTCTTTGAAAGCCAAGTTAACAAACAGATTACTGACCATTCCGAATCTCACCGTACCTTCTCCGCTATGCAATCTTGTTTCAGAGCTGGTCATGGGTGCACCTCAGCCACGCTCAAGGTCCTAAACGATATCATAACCGCCATCGATAAGAGACATTACTGTGCAGCCGTATTCATCGACCTGGCTAAGGCTTTCGACTCTGTCAATCACAACATTCTCATTGGCAGACTCAACAGCCTTGGTTTCTCAAATGATTGCCTCGCTTGGTTCACCAACTACTTCTCCGATAGAGTTCAGTATGTCAAATCGGAAGGCCTGTTGTCCGGACGTCTGGAAGTCACAATGGGGGTGCCACAGGGTTCAATTCTCGGGCCGACTCTCTTCTCTGTATACATCAATGATGTCGCTCTCGCTGTTGGTGATTATTTGACCCACCTCTACACAGACGACACCATTCGCTATACCTCTGGCCCTTCGTTGGACACTGTGTTAACTAACCTCCAGATGAGCTTCAATGCCATACAACTCTCCTTCCGTGGCCTCCAACTGCTCTTAAATGCAAGTAAAACTAAATGCATGCCCGCACCTGCATGCCCGATCGCTGCCGGCACCTGCCCACCCATCCAGCATCACTACTCTGGACGGTGGACAACTACAAATACCTAGGTGTCTGGTTAGACTGTAAAACTCTCCTTCCAGACTCACATTAAACATCTCTAATCCAAAATGAATTTCCTATTTCGCAACAAAGCATCCTTCACTCATGCTGCCAAACATACCCTCGTAAAACTGACCATTCTACCGATGCTCGACTTCGGCGATGTCATTTACAAAATAGCCTCCAACACTCTACTCAACAAATTGGATGCAGTCTACCACAGTGCCATCCGTTTTGTCACCAAAGCCCCATATACTACCCACCACTGCAACCTGTATGCTCTCGTTGGCTGGCCCTCACTTCATATTCGTCGCCAAACCCACTGGCTCCAGGTCATCTACATGTCTCTGCTAGGTAAAGACCAGCCTTATCTCAGCTCACTAGTCACCATAGCAGCATCCACCCTTAGCACGCGCTCCAGCAGTTATATCTCACTGGTCACCCCCAAAGCCAATTCTTCCTTTGGCCGCCTCTCCTTCCAGTTCTCTGCTGCCAATGACTGGAACGAACTGCTAAAATCTCTGAAGCTGGAGACTTACCTCGCTCACTAGCTTTAAGCACCAGCTGTCAGAGCAGCTCACAGATCACAGCCCCTGTACATAGCTCATCTGTAAATAGCCCATCCAATCTACCTCATCCCCATACTGTATTTATTTATCTTGCTGCTATGCACCCCAGTATCTCAACTTGCATATTTATCTTGTGCACATCCTACCATTCCAGTGTTTATTGCTATTTTGTAATTATTTCACCACCATGGCCTATTTATTGCCTTACCCCTCTTATCCTACCTCATTTGCACATGCTGTATATACATTTTTCTACTGTATTATTGATTGTATGTTTGTTTATTCCATGTGTAACTCTGTGTTGTTGTATGTGTCGAACTGCTTTGCTTTATCTTGGCCAGGTCGCAGTTGTAAATGAGAACTTGTTCTCAACTAGCCTACCTGGTTAAATAAAGGTGAAATAAAAATAAATATACCAGGATGTGTCAGAGGAAGGCCCTAAATTGTCAAAGGCTCCATCCACCAAAGTCATAGACTGTTCTCTCTGATACCACACGGCAAAGGGTACCGATGCACCAAGTCTGGAACCGATGCACCAAGTCTGGAACCAACAGGACCCTGAACAGCTTCTACCACCAAGCCATAAGTCTGTGAAATAGTTATTTAAATAGTTAACCAATAAGCTGCATTGACCCTTTTTGCACTAACTATTTTGACTCATCACATGCGCTGCGGCTAACATTTATTATCTGTCAATTTATTCCTAGTTATGTACATATCGACTAGAGGTCGACCGATTATGATTTTCAATGCCGATAGCGATTATTGGAGGCCCGTGAAAGCCGATACCGATTAATCGGACGATTTTTATTTATTTTTAATAATGACAATTACAACAATACTGAATGAACACTTATTTTAACTTAATACAATACATCAATAAAATCTATTTAGCCTCAAATAAATAATGAAACATGTTCAATTTGGTTTAAATAATGTAAAAACAAAGTGTTGGAGAAGAAAGTAAAAGTGCAATATGTGCCATGTAAGAAAGCTAACGTTTAAGTTCCTTGCTCAGAACATGAGAACATATGAAAGCTGGTGGTTCCTTTTAACATGAGTCTTCAATATTCCCAGGTAAGAAGTTTTAGGTTGTAGTTATTATAGGAATTATAGGACTATTTCTCTCTATACGATTTGTATTTCATATACCTTTGACTATTGGATGTTCTTATAGGCACTTTAGTATTGCCAGTGTAACAGTATAGCTTCCGTCCCTCTCCTCGCTCCTACCTGGGATCAAACCAGGAACACATCGACAACAGCCACCCTCGAAGCAGCGTTACCCATGCAGAGCAAGGGGAACAACTACTCCAAGTCTCAGAGCGAGTGACGTTTGAAACGCTATTAGCGCGCACCCCGCTAACTAGCTAGCCATTTCACATCGGTTACACCAGCCTAATCTTGGGAGTTGATAGGCTTGAAGTCATAAACAGCGCAATGCTTGAAGCATTGCGAAGAGCTGCTGGCAAAATGCACGTAAGTGCTGTTTGAATGAATGCTTACGAGCCTGCTGGTGCCTACCACCGCTCAGTCAGACTGCTCTATCAAATCATAGATGTAATTATAATATAATAAACACACAGAAATACGAGCCTTAGGTCATTAATATGGTCGAATCCGGAAACTATCATCTCGAAAACAAAACGTTTTTTTTCCTTCAGTGAAATACGGAACCGTTCCGTATTTTATCTAAAGGGTGGCATCTCTAAGTCTAAATATTCCTGTTAAATTGCACAACCTTCAATGTTATGTCATAATTACGTAAAATTCAGGCAAATTAGTTCGCAACGAGCCAGGTGGCCCAAACGGTTGCATATACCCTGACTCTGCGTGCAATGAACGCAAAATGACACAATTTCACCTGGTTAATATTGCCTGCTAACCTGGATTTCTTTTAGCTAAATATGCAGGTTTAAAAATATATACTTCTGTGTATTGATTTTAAGAAAGACATTGATGTTTACGGTTAGGTACACGTTGGAGCAATGACAGTCCTTTTTCGCGAATGCGCACCGCATCGATTATATGCAACGTAGGACAGGCTAGATAAACTAGTAATATCATCAACCATGTGTAGTTAACTAGTGATTATGATTGATTGATTGATTGATTGCAGGCTCCTGGTGGAGTGCAATGTAAAGCAGGTGGTTAGAGCGTTTGACTAGTTAACCGTAAGGTTGCAAGATTGAATCCCCGAGCTAACAAGGTAAAAATCTGTCGTTCTGCCCCTGAACAAGGCAGTTAACCCATCGTTCCTAGGCCGTCATTGAAAATAAGAATGTGTTCTAAACTGAGTTGCCTAGTTAAATAAAGGTGTAAATATATATATATATATATATATATATAATAATTTTGTAAAAGAATATATACATATTTTTTTAAATCTTGAAATCGGCCCTAATTAATCGGCTATTCCGATTAATCGGTCGACCTCTAATATCTACCTCGATTACCTCATACCCCCGCACATCGACTCGGTTCTGGTACCCCGTGTATATAGCAATGGTATTGTTACTCATTGTGTGCAAAAGGTACTGCAAAAGAGTTACAAGGTGTGTTGAATGAAAGAATCTTGTCGGCCTGGTGTAGGATCAGTTAGGGTCAAAGTAGTGGAATGTTCTAAAAAAATAAAATAAAATTACAGTGGTACAGTTGAAGTCGGAAGTTTACATACACTTAGGTTGGAGTCATTAAAACTCATTTTTCAACCACTCCACAAATTTCTTGTTAACAAACTATAGTTTTGGCAAGTCGGTTAGGACATCTACTTTGTGCATGACACAAGTAATTTTTAAAACAATTGTTTACAGACAGATTATTTCACTTATAATTCACTGTATCACAATTCCAGTGGGTCAGAAGTTTACATACACTAAGTTGACTGTGCCTTTAAACAGCTTGGAAAATTCCAGAAAATTATGTCATGGCATTAGAGGCTTCTGATAGGCTAATTGACATCATTTGAGTCAATTGGAGGTGTACCTGTGGATGTATTTCAAGGCCTACCTTCAAACTCAGTGCATCTTTGCTTGACATCATGGGAAAATCAAAAGAAATCAGCCAAGACCTCAGAAAAAAAAATTGTAGACCTCCACAAGTCTGGTTCATCCTTGCAAACAATTTCAAAAACCCTAAAGGTACCACGTTCATCTTTACAAACAATAGTACGCAAGTATAAACACCATGGGACCATGCAGCCGTCATACCGCTCAGGAAGGAGATGTGTTCTGTATCCTAGAGATGAACATACTTCGGTGCGAAATGTGCAAATCAATCCCAGGACAACAGCAAAGGACCTTGTGAAGATGCTGGAGAAAACAGGTACAAAAGTATCTATATCCACAGTAAAACGAGTCCTATATCGACAAAACCTGAAAGGCCGCTCAGCAAGGAAGAAGCCCCTGCTCGAAAACGGCCATAAAAAAAGCCAGACTACGGTTTGCAACTGCACATGGGGACAAAGATCGTACTTTTTTGATAAATGTCCTCTGGTCTGATGAAACAAAAATAGAAATGTTTGGCCATAACTGGTCGCCCCCAAAGCCAATTCCTCTTTTGGCTGCTTTTCCTTCCAGTTCTCTGCTACCAATGACTGGAACGAATTGCAGAAATCGTAGAAACTGGAGACAAATATCTCCCTCACTAACTTTAAGCACCAGCTGTCAGAGCAGCTCATAGATCACTGCAACTGTACACAGCCCATCTGTAAATAGCCCATCCAACTACCTCATCCCCATACTGTTATTTATTATTTATTTTTTGCTCCTTTGCACCCCAGTATCTCTACTTGCACATTCATCTTTTGCACATCTATCACTCCAGTGTTTAATTGTTAAATTGTCATTATTTTGCACACACTGTATATACTTTTTCTCTATTGTGTTACTGACTGTATGTTTGTTTATTCCATGTGTAACTCTGTATTGCTGTTTGTGTCGCACTGCTTTGCTTTATCTTGGCCAGGTCGCAGTTGTAAATGAGAACTTGTTCTCAACTAGCCTACCTGGTTAAATAAAGGTGAAATAAAACAAATAAATAAAAATAATGACCATCATTATGTTTGGAGGAAAAAGGGGGAGGCTTGCAAGCCAAAGAACACCATCCCAACCGTGAAGCACAGGGGTGGCAGCATCATGTTGTGGGGGTGCTTTGCTGCAGGAGGGACTGGTGCACTTCACAAAATAGATGGCATCACGGGGGAGTAAAATGATGTGGATATATTGAAGCAACATCTCAAGACATCAGTCAGGAAGATAAAGCTTGTTCGCAAATGGGTCTTCCAAATGGACAATGACCCCAAGCATACTTCCAAATTTGTGGCAAAATGGCTTAAGGACAACAAAGTCAAGGTATTGGAGTGGCCATCACAAAGCCCTGACCTCGATCCCATAGAAAATGTGTTGGCAGAACTGAAAAAGCATGTGCGAGCAAGGAGGCCTACAAACCTGACTCAGTTACACCAGCTCTGTCAGGGGGAATGGGCCAAAATCCACCCAACGTGTTGTGGGAAGCTTATGGAAGGCAACCCGAAACGTTTGACCCAAGTTAAACAATTTAAAGGCAATGCTACCAAATACTAATTGAGCGTATGTCAACGTCTGACCCACTATTATTCTGACATTTCACATTCTTAAAATAAAGTGGTGATCTTAACTGACCTAAGACGGAATTTGTACTCTGATTAAATGTCAGGAATTGTGAAAAAACATTTGACTAAGGTGTATGAAAACTTCCGACTTCAACTGTATATACAGTGCCTTCGGAAAGTATTCAGACCCCTTGACTTTTTCCACATTTTGTTAGGTTACAGCCTTATTCTAAAATAGATACAAATCCCCCCCCCCCCATCAATCTACACACAGTACCCAAATAATGACAAGGCAAAAACAGGTTTTCAGATGTTTTTGCAAATGTATAAAAAATAAAAAATACTGAAGTATCACATTTACATAAGTATTCAGACCCTTTACTCAGTACTTTGTTGAAGCACCTTTGGAAGTGATCACAGCCTTGTGTCTTCTTGGGTATGATGCCACAAGCTTGGAACACCTGTACTTGGGGAGTTTCTCCTATTCTTCTCAGCAGATCCTCTCAAGATCTGTCAGGTTGGATGTGGAGCGTTGCTGCACAGCTATTTTCAGGTCTCACCAGAGATGTTCAATCAGGTTCGGGCTCAGGGTGGGTTGGGCCACACAAGGGCATTCAGAGACTTGTCCTGAAGCCACTCCAAGGTTCTCTTGGCTCTGTGCTTAGGATCGTTGTCCTGTTGGAAGGTGAACCTTTGCCCCAGTCTGAGGTGCTGAGTACTCTGGAGCAGATTTTCATCAAGCATCTCCCTGTACTTTGCTCAGTTTATCTTTGCCTCGATCCTGACTAGCCTCCCAGTCCTGCCGCTGAAATACTTCCCCACAGCATGATGCTGCCACCACCATGCTTCACCGTAGGGATGGTGCCAGGTTTCCTCCAGATGTGACGCTTGGCATTCAGGCCAAAGAGTTCAATCTTGGGTTCATCAGACCAGAGAATCTTGTTTCTCATGGTTTGAGTGTCTTTAGGTGCCTTTCAGCAAACTCCGAGCCATCTGTCATGCTGCAGAGATGGTCATCCTTCTGGAAGATTCTCCAATCTCCACAGAGGAACTCTAGAGCTCTGTCAGAGTGACCATCGGGTTCTTAGTCATCTCCCTGACCAAGACCCTTCTCCCCCGATTGCTCAGTTTGGCCACGTGACCAGGTCCAGGAAGAGTCTTGGTGGTTCCAAACTTCTTCCATTTAAGAATGATGGAGGCCACTGTGTTCTTGGGGACCTTCAATGCTGCAGAAATGTTTTGGTACCCTTCCCCAGATCTGTGTCTCAACACAATCCTGTCTCAGAGCTCTACGGACAATTCCTTCGACCTCATGACTTGGTTTTTGCTCGGACATACACGGTCAACTGCGGGACCTTATATAGACAGTTGTGTAACTTTCCAAATCATCCCGGAGTCGCCTCTTCACTGTTGACGTTGAGACTAAAGGTCGACCGATTAATCGGCATGGCTGATTAATTATGGCCGATTTCATAACAATCGGTAATCTGCCCTTTTGGACGCCGATTACATTGCAATCCACGTGGAGACTGCGTGGCAGGCTGACCACCTGTTACGCGAGTGAAGCATCAAAAGGACCTTGTGGCTGCAAGGAGCCATGGTAAGTTGCTAGCTAGCATTAAACTTATCTTATAAAAAACAATCAATCTTCACATAATCACTAGTTAACTACACATGATTGATGATATTACTAGGTTAACTAGCTTGTCCTGCGTTGCATATAATCAAAGCGGTGCCTGTTAATTTGCCATCAAATCACAGCCTACTTCAAATTTGCCAAACGGGTGATGATTTAACAAAAGCACATTTGCGAAAAAAGCACAATCGTTGCACAAATGTACCTAACCACGAACATCAACGCCTTTCTTAAAATTCATACACAGAAGTATATTTTCTAAAACCTGCATATTTAGTTAAAATAAATGCATGTTAGCAGGCAATATTAACTAGGCAAATTGTGCCACTTCTCTTGCGTTCAGTGCAAGCAAAGTCAGGGTATGTGCAGCCGTTTGGGCCACCTGGCTTGTTGCGAACTGTGTGAAGACCATTTCCTAACAAAGACCGTAATTAATTTGCCTGAATATTACATAATTATGACATAACATTGAAGGTTGTGCAATGTAACGGCAATATTTAGACTTAGGGATGCCACCCGTTCGATTAAAAAAGAGAACGGTTCCGTATTTCACTGAAAGAATAAACGTTTTGTTTTCGAAATTAAGGTTTCCGGATTTGACCATATTAATGACCAAAGGCTCGTATTTCTGTGTATTTATTATAATTAAGTCTATGATTTGATATTTGATAGAGCAGTCTGACTGAGCGGTGGTAGGCAGGAGCAGGCTCGTAAGCATTCATTCAAACAGCACTTTACTGTGTTTGCCAGCAGCTCTTAGCAATGCTTGAGGCACAGCGCTGTTTATGACTTCAAGCCTATCAACTCCCGAGATTAGGCTGGCAATACTAGTGCCTATAAGAACATCCAATAGTCAAAGGTATATGAAATACAAATGGTATAGAGAGAAATAGTCGTCGCATCATAATTCCTATAATAACTACAACCTAAAACTTCTTAACTGGGAATATTGAAGACTCATGTTAAAAATAACCACCAGCTTTCATATGTTCTCATGTTCTGAGCAAGGAACTTAAACGTTAGCCTTTTTACATGCACATTTTTACTTTCTTCTCCAACACTGTGTTTTCACATTATTTAAACCAAATTGAACATGTTTCATTATTTATTTGAGACTAAATAGATTTTATTTATGTATTATGTTAAAATAAGTGTTCATTCAGAATTGTAATTGTCAATATTACAAATATATGAAAATCGTCTGATTAATTGGTATCAGCTTTTTTTGGTCCTCCAATAATCAGTATCGGCGTTGAAAAATCATAATCAGTCGACCTCTAGAATCTAGTACTCAAAGCATTCGGTTTCAATTATTTAGCTAGTAAGTGCAGCTAGCTAGTTTTGCCTACTCAGAGGGATGCTATGTTAGCTAGCTGGTTATGACTATCCAACACAACACTGGAACTATTCCAATTCAAGGTAAGCTTTTGGTTTGACTAATTTATTGCCACCGGGGCCTCCTGGTGTAAGTGCTAAACTGCTTACTGACTGTACACTGTAACATTACTGCATTATTGTAGCGGGTTTACTAACCTGTTAGTTCTATTAGCTATGTTGATTGATGTTACTTTAGCTAATATGGTGACAACAATGTAGGCTGTCTGTAGCAGTTATGATATGGCTTGGAAAGGTTTTTTTGCCTGGTCTCATGCAGCTGATGTGTTGTGCATTGAAGTCCAGAAGTGAAAAGGTGAGAGGAAGAGAGCGCATAGATTTGAGAAGGAACACAATGTGGCTGCTATGAAAGTGCACTGTGTTTACACATTATCAGGGGAGTATTCATTCCTCCGATTCTGTTGAAAAACGTTTCTTAAACGAATGCAAACGGAACTTAACTGAGATAAACATACCTGAATTTGTCCAATGGAAACTCTTGTTTGCAACTGTTGGACTAATGATTATTGAACGTGTCACTGTCTGTCAACTCAAATGTTTCTCTCGACCTTTGTTTACCTACGTTGTAAACTTTCATTCATAGACTAGGTTGTTGCAACCTCATGATGGGTAAAGGGATCATTTCAGTATCATGTAGTAGCCTAAACCTTTTACATTGAACTGGGTGAATGGGATATGAATGACAGTCATCCAATATGCTGTAATATAAATAAGGCCATGCTCATAAAATATGTTTTGTTCTCCCTCATCTTAAACGCCCCTGACCGCCACTGTACCTGTCTCCTGTTATGTTGACTGAAGAAGGTGAGGAGAGTTGTAGCTAATACACCCTAGCAGGTTATAAAGAATGTAGATAGTCTTGTTCTTTCTACATAACAGTATTCTCTCTTGAACGGAGTTCCTCGAGTTTCCCTGCCCTAGCCTGCCTGTGCTCGATATCGACATAGGCATACATTTATTGCTTTAAAATGTATTATTGGCACTGGCAGCTAAACTTAACACTAAATAGACACTTCTTAAATATACATGTCACAATTCCAGACATAACAATGCACAATGTATATTTTTCTGACCATTAATCCGCTCACTTTGCCTGCACTGCTTCACGTTGACGCGAGAGAAATAGACTTGCTTTCTAATTTGAAGTAACGTTACATGGCGGCGTTGACTCTCGCGGCCCGTCTGTTCTCTCTCATTCAATTCGGTGCATTCTAATTCCAGCCTGTACACGCTCGTAAAAATAAACACTTGTCGTTTGATTTTGGCTTCAGAGTAAATTGAAGCCAGTGTGCTAACGTTACTGTAGTTCCACCTCTTCCTTCCCAATACAATCCAATTTGTCAGACTGAAGCTGCAACTTGTTGAGCAGGCGCTTGTAACTGCCAATCAAAATATAAGTAGTTAGTAAGATAGCCACTATCTAGTAAGCTAGACAGATATAAATAGCTAAAGAAATGCAGTAATGTGTGGTAGCTAGCTAACGTTAGATGGCAAGCTAAACCACGGGCTTTGGCTAAACAGAGTTTACGCAAAGGAGACTGCGATGTGTACAAATTGATTTAGCTAAAATAACCAATTGTTTAAGTACCTTTAAGAACACCAGAAGTAACTCACCATGTGACAATCCAAATATTCGTCGAAATTGTGGTTTATGGATATTGTGACATATATTTTACGTAGCTAGCTACCATTTCATTCAAAAGGCAAAGCAAAGACAGTGGGCAAAGCGTCCTCCAAAACACCATTCTTCCGGTAGACTAGCGTTCCGGTAGGTGATTGGCTCATTCAAAACTTTGCTGGTCTGTGAATGGAGCAAAGAGCTGACCTTTGGTGGAGTTCTGTTCCACGTTGTCAGTAGCAACCGGTCCCTACAAATCAAATCAAATCACATTTTATTTTTCAAACGCGCCGAATACCGCAGGTGTAGGTAGACCTTACCGTGAAATGCTTACTTACAAGGCCTTAACCAACAATGCAGTGTTAAGAATAATAAGACTTTAAAAAATATAAAAAATAAAAGAGCAACAATAAAATAACAACAACAACAACGCTATATACAGGCTGTACCTGTATATAGTGTATACAGGGTTAAAGGCATAGATAATAAACAGCGGGTAGCAGCAGCGTTAAAAAAAATGGGTTGGACTGTTTTCCTGGTAGCCATTTCATTAGCTATTCAGCAGTCTAATGGCTTGGGGGTAGAAGCTGCTAAGAAGCCTTTTGGATCTAGACTTGGTGTTTTTGGGGAAGAACATTGTTTGCATCCATGAGCTGGTTAGCTTTTTTTATAACGCGAGACAACTTTACCAGTATCATAGCATAAGTATCGATGAATCGTGACATATGAAATACGAGTTATAGTGTAATCCATTTTTTTTATTAACTACGTAAAAAATGTATGAACGCTTTAAATTATAATGTGACGTGCAGTCATATTCAGGTCCTGATTGGTCAACAAACTTATTTGACACGTCAACTAGTGTTATTTGACGTGTATCTTTTTTTGACTCATACTATGTCCAGCCACGCTAGTCATAGACTGTTCTCTCTGCTACCGCACAGCAAGCGGTACAAGAGCGCCAAGTCTATGTCTAAAAGGCTTCTTAATTAACAGCTTCTACCCCCAAGCCATAAGACTGCTGCATAGCTAATCAAATGGCTACCCGGACTATTTGCACTGCGCTGCACTGGATGAATTAGACTTTAGAATTGCATTGGGGGCATACTTATTTCACTGTACAGCCTTACCTATGGATTGTGGATCAATGACATGGGGTATCAGTCTACTCAGTGACACCCAGAGAACATTAGCGTCGTAGCTACATATATATGGTGGGACTCTGAAACAACTGTGAATTGAGCCACATTTATTTTCAACCTATGTGTATTGAACACTGTTCCAGCGGGAAAACAATACTGCGTGGATGTTTTGGAGTCTGATAACTCTGAGGAGGACGTTGGGAAAATATGTATATTGGGTATTGAGTAGACTGATACCCAATTTCATTGATCCCCAATCCTTAGGTAAAACTGTACAGGGCATAATGAAAGTCAATACACACAATAGGCTGACTGGAGAGGGGATTTCACACAGTCACAGTCCCGCGATAAAAGCTACAACGCTAATATTTGCGTAAACTCTTCACAGTTGTGTTCTGTGGGTGTCACCGAGTAGACTGATACCCCATTTCATTGCTTCACATTCCAACCTTGTTTAACATTATCTAGTCTAAATATGGCATGATTCCACCAATTGTAACCTTCTGCATCACTTTCAAAGAGGTACTTTTATTGTGAAGGCAAACCGCAACAACAAAAAATATATTGTGCCTAATCCTTATTGTGGCTAGCTTCACAACACAACCCGGTCCGGTCGAGCCTCAGGAAGCTAGCTGGCTGTTTATAACGTTAGATTCGGGAAACAGAGTTTAGTAGCTGGCTAGCTATTTCTTTTCATGAACTGAAGTTCAATTTCAATAGGCGAACAACAAGTGGCTACCTAGCTAATACCTACTCACAAGGATTCCTAAATCATTGCTAAGAATAATGAAAATGACAGAAATTTCTACTGGTCATTATTTTCAGGCTTGTTGTATTGGTGCTTGCTAGGTATCAAGCTAAAGCTAGCTAGCAACCCCAGAAGTTGCGGTCCAACACAACATTCTACATGCAAAGACATGCATGCATGCAAAGACCCAAACGGCATTCCATCATTTTTAGGGCCTTCCTCTGACACTGCCTGGTATAGAGGGCCTGGATGGTAGGAAGCTTGGCCCCAGTGATGTACTGTAGTGCCTTGCGGTCGGAGGCCAAGCAGTTGCCATATCAGGTGGTGATGCAACCAGTCAGGATGCACTCGATGGTGCAGGTGTATAACTTTTTGAGGATCTGAGGACCCATGCCAGTACAGGAAGGGACAAAGCACGCACCCCTGAGGGGCCCCCGTGTTGAGGATCAGCGTGTCAGATGTGTTGTTGCTAACCCTTACCAACTAAGGGCGGCCCGTCAGGAAGTTCAGGATCCAGTTGCAGAAGGAGGTGTTTAGTCCCAGGGTCCTTAGCATAGTGATGAGCTTTGAGGGCACTAGGGTGTTGAACTCTGAGCTGTAGTCAATGAACAACATTCTCACATAGGTGTTCCTTTTATCCAGGTGGGAAAGGGCAGTGTGAAGTCCAATAGAGATTGCATCATCTGTGATCTGTTGGGGCGGAATGCAAATTGAGTGGGTCTAGGGTATCTGGGATGATGGTGTTGATGTGAGCTTTCAAAGGACTTCATGGCTACAGATGTGAGTGCTACGGGTCGGTAGTCATTTAGGCAGGTTAACTTGGTATTCTTGGGCACATGGTGGTCTGCTTGAAACATGTAGGTATTGCAGACTCGGCCAGGGAGAGGTTGAAAATGTCAGTGAAGACACTTGCCAGTTGGTCAGCGCATGCTCGGAGTACACGTCCTGGTAATCCATCTGTGGCCTTGTGAATTGGTCATATTTTTTTTAAAACCAATTTATTATTTTTTTACCCCCTTTTTTGCCCCAATTTCGTCATATCCAATTGACAGTTACAGTCTTGTCACGTTGCTGCAACTCCCGTACGGACTCTGGAGAGGCGAAGGTCGAGAGCTGTACGTCCTCTGAAACACAACCCCGCCATGCCGCACTGCTTCTTGACACAATGTACGCTTAACCAGGAAGCCAGCCGCACCAATGTGTTGGAGGAAACACCATACACCTGGCGACCGTGTCAGCGTGCTTGCGCCCGGCCCGCCACAGGAGTCACTAGAGCGCGATGGGACAAGAATATCCGGGCCGGCCAAACCCTCCCCTAACCCAGACAACGCTGGGCCAATTGTGCGTCGCCTCATGGGTCTCCCGGTCGCGGCCGGCTGCGACACAGCCCGGTATCGAACTAGGATCTGTAGTAACGCAGCTAGTACTGCAATGTAGTGCCTTAGGCCGCTGCGCCACTCGGGAGGCCCTCGGCCTTGTGAATGTTGACCTGTTTTAAGGTCTTACTCACATCAGCTAAGGTGAGCCTGATCACACAGTCGTCAGGAACAGCTTGACTCGAAGCACGCATAGAAGTAATTTAGCTCGTCTGTTAGGCTCGTGTCACTGGGAATGTCGCGGCTGGGCTTCCCTTTGTAGTCCGTAATAGTTTGCAAGCCCTGCCACATCGAACGAACGTCGGAGCTGGTGTGGTAGGATTCAGTCTTAGTCCTGTATTGATGCTTTGCCTGTTTGAGGGTTCATCGGAGGGCATAGCGTGATTTTTTATACGCGTCTGGGTTAGAGTCCGGCTCCTGGAAAGTGGCAGCTCTTCCCTTTAGCTCAGTGCGGATGTTGTCTGTAATCCATGGATTTTGGTTGGGATATGTACATAAGGTCACTGTTGGGATGACGTCATTGATGCACTTATTGATGAAGCTGGTGACTGATGTGGTATACTCCTCAATGCCATTGGACGAATCCCGGAACATATTCCAGTCTGTGCTAGCTAAACAGTCCTGTAGCTTAGCATCTGCGTCATCTGAACGCTTCAGTATTGAGCGAGTCACCGGTACTTCCTACTTTAGTTTTTGCTTGTAAGCAGGAATCAGGAGGATAGAATTATGGTCAGATTTGCCAAATGGAGGGAGAGGGCGAGCTATGTACGCGTCTCTGTGTGTGGAGTAAAGGTGGTCTCGAGTTTTATTTCCTCTGGTTACACATGTAACATGTTGGTAGAAATTAGGTAAAACGATTTAAACTTCCCTGCATTAAAGTCCCCGACCACTAGGAGTGCCACCTCTGGATGAGCATTTTCTTGTTTGCTTATGGCCTTATACAGCTCATTGAGTGTGGTCTTAGTTCCAGCATCGGTTTGTGGTAGTAAATAGACAGCTACGAAAAATACAGATGAAATCTCTCTTGGTAAATAGTGGGGTCTACAGCTTATCATGAGATACTCTACTTCAGGCGAGCAAAACGTTGAGACTTCCTTAATATTAGATTTCGCGCACCAGCTGTTATTGACAAATAGACACAGACCGCCACCCCTTCTTCACATTAGATACTAAACAAACAGCAACATTCACACGAGTGAAAGACTATACTCTGATGAAGCCATAGAAGGACTGCAAAACTGATCAATATCAATCTTATTTCAGTTTATAGAACATTTGCAGATCAACAACGTTGGCATGTAGATGTCAGTGTTTTAAAAAGTTCTTTTGAGGTTTTTTTCTTTATAGAGCGAGTTTGTACCACCTCTTCCGGCTACCATGTCAATGACGTCTGGTTGGCAGTGGGCTGTTCCAACGAATGATATCGGCTCAGGATGGTCCTCAAAATAAACCAATATTCAGCCAATTGTTCATTGTTGTCAACTCTTATCTTCCTTGGTTGTCATCCTTGCGTCTTGCTACTCGTACACGACTTTACATTATCTGGTCAACATGATGGGAGGTTAATCATGGGTTCTTATAGCAATTTCAGCTGTGCTGTCCATCATTGAATTAAAGGAACTGTGGGAACATTCTTCAGTATGTGCAAGGCACTGTCCAGTACTGTATTCATACTGTAAACAAAGCCATTTTTTAAATATAGAATATTCTCAGGTTTAGATCTCACTTGTAATAGATGCAAACCAACCACCTTTTAATCCACATGTTCTGGTCCTGATTCTATTTCTGAAATATTTTTTAAACAAGAGCAGTCCTAGAGCTCTGAGTCTGACAAACCTATCCGTCTCTCCCTCTCTCACACAGCCAAGGAGGGAGGAGTTTGCGAGTTGTTTCCCACCTGAGTCTACTCATATCTACAGTATACAGATATTTCCTGGACTGAAATGTTGTTTTACCTGCTCTACAGTGCTGTGTGTAGCGCTCAACAATGGTGAATTGTTAGATCAGCTGCTTGCCATTATGGAGGATCTGGACTCTTAGAGATTTCAGTGGCACCTAACATAGGATGGCTTTCCTTCTATGCCAAAGAGCTGGCTGGAGAACAAAGACAGGACAGATATAGTGGATAAGATGGAGCAGACTTACAATCTGGACGGTGCTGTGACGATCGCTCTGGAGATCCTGACAAAGATGAACCAGAATAGTCTTGCAAAGAAGTTTATTAAGAACAACACATTGGGGCGTGTCATAACAGTTAAGGTCGGAGTGAGAACACATAACTAATATCCTGTGGTGTGAGAGTAAAGTCATATTCAAATATTTTGACTGATAAGGGTTAAATCCTTTTGGTTTTGCTCTATCAACACTGGGGATATGGGGAGGAATCACATGCCTAATGACGAGGAGATAGAGAGATGAGGCAGACAGAGGCTCTGCTGACCAAACTGATGAACAAGGATAAAGCTCCGGAGCTGTTCCACTGACCCTGACAGATAAAACAGACCTTTATTTGGTGGCAGACCTGGAAAAGCAGAAGACATCCTGACAGATGCCATGCATACAGTAAGATAAGAGGGATGTTCTTGTAATTTCAACACAAGCCTACCAATAATTTGCAAGATCATTGACATGTTCCTTGCCATTTTAAACAAAATTACATTAAACTAGTAAGCTGACCCAGCAGGTGCTGTTGCAAGGCAAACTTTTCAAGACGAACAATAATGTATGAAAGGAAAGCACACATCCTAAATGTTTATTTTTTGTTGTTGCCTTTAGTGGGCTGTATCACATGGAAAGATAGCTACATTTTTACATTGGTTTACAGTCCACTTTTCCTAAATATCTAGCTGTTCAATGTCACATTTTACCACACCTTGTATTATTTCAAAACCCTTCCACTCTTCCTGTTGAGTGTAAAGAAATATTGGCAAGACATTAAATCCAGTAAATAATTTAGTCATGCAGGACACAATAATTTAAGTACTTTTACTTCTAGTATGACTAATTGTACAGCAAAGCCTTCACAACATTTACTTGATACTTATATATTAAAAGGACTGAAATTCTAAAGGAATACATTATATGTAAATTTACTAAACACAGTTCTTCACAAATACAGAGTGCATGTTAGTCCAATGCAACACTGTGTTATGTGCTTATCTACTTCTATACTCAACAAATGCATAGAATGGTGTTTCACAGCTGCCGTACATTGACATTTACCTGAATTCCATTGCACAGTACGCACTTAAAGATTTATTGTTAATACTAGTCTATCATCTATGCTAGTCATTGTGGTTCTTACTAACAAAACATAGCAGAAAGAAAATCTCAACCACATTATCAAATGGTTGAGATATGAAATTAATAGGTGAAATGACATAGTAATAGCTTTGAATAAAGGTCAATTGGTTTACATTTCCTCTAATCAAACATGAATATATTCTTATATCATCTAGCTTGTCAAATGTGTGGTTCTGGTTTACTATCGCAGACAACCCTATGTAATATAAATTAATGAGTTTCCAGGGCATAGATTCATGGGGTCAAATACCATAGTGATAAAATTCAATACAGGTCTTTGTCATATGGTATGTCATGTCCAATTGAACGGTGGAAATCCACTGCCAGGGTTTGTTCTCTCCGATGATAACTGTTGTGGAACAGATGTGTGAAGTCATTCTGGTGCAGAAAGTTCCTCCTACAGGTAACTCATAACAGTTCCTTTCTTTCCAACCTGATGTGGCTCCAGTGCGTAGAACCTGA
Organism: Salmo salar; assembly: GCF_965601325.2. Classification (NCBI taxonomy): domain Eukaryota; kingdom Metazoa; phylum Chordata; class Actinopteri; order Salmoniformes; family Salmonidae; genus Salmo; species Salmo salar. The sequence goes on along the minus strand of NC_138301.1, from coordinate 75,978,616 downwards.
TCATGACCCTGTGGAATACAAGTTCACCTACAATTAGATTCATGTATTGAAAACCATATACAGAAGACCATGTGGCTATAATTTAAATCTACTAAATGCAATATTCTATTTATGCAATATCAAATGCAATATAAAGTCAATACATACTTTGAATGCTATTTGGTGTTGCAAGATCTCCTGTGCAACCCCTTACAAGCATAGGTAGTTAGGCTATAATCAATACCTCATGGTAGTAATAGCCTAGACATATGAACTGTCCATAAATCCAGACACACCATGGCATAACAGATAACTACAATTTTTCATCTGTTTCTTGAGTCAAAGTTGAGTTGGGCTCTAAAGAGTCTGCAGGCAGGCCGGGTACAGGAACTTGCAGTGTACAGGAACTGACATACAGAGACACTCCCACTTTTAATCTGAGATAAGGTATCATGACATATTGCCCTTTATCCACACCAATGCAGAAATGCAAAATCCTCTTATCTTATGCGTAACACATTTTTCTGTCATTAGAACAGAGCCAAATCTCTGCAGTAGAGGATAGTACTAAGCTAAAATAAATGAATGATTTGTAGCATAATCAGCTTCTAACCGGTCTTCAGTAAGTCCAAGTTCTCCTGTAAGGAAAGGGAAGATATTGGCACTGTGTTCCTTGTTCTTCTCAGCAGTGTCAGTGACACCGATGGCGGACACGGACAGGATCACGCAAGGAGCACAAGTTCCACCCATGAGCATTGGCAGTCCAGGATTCACCACCAACATCATTCTCTGCATAGAAAACAGACAACATAAAATACACACAAGCACAATTTTTGAATAGAATTAGCTAGCTAGGCTATATCTAAGTATTTAAATATGGACACTGGAGTTAAAACCTTCATAGCCGCTAACTACAGTGCCTTCAGAAAGTATTCACACCCTTGACTTTTTCCACATTTTGTTGTGTTACATCCTGAAATTAAAATAGATTAAGTTGAGATTTTAATTTCAATACCTCATGATGTCAAAGTGGAATTATGTTTTTAGAAATTTTTACAAATTCATTACAAACGAAACACTGAAATGTCTTGAGTCAATAAGTATTCAACCCCTTTGTTACGGCATGCCTAAATAAGTACAGGAGTAAAAATGTGTTTAACAAGTCATATAATAAGTTGCATGGACTCACTGTGTGCAGTAAGTGTTTAAAATTATTTTTGAATGACTACCTTCTCTGTACCCCACAATTATCTCTAAAGTCCCTCAGTCGGGCAGTGAATTTCAAACACAGTTTCAACCACAAAGACCAGGGAGGTTTTCTAATGGCTCGCAAAGAAGGCCACAGTGAAGCTATTAATTACACTTTGGATGGTGTATCAATACACCCAGTCACTACAAAGATACAGGCGTCCTTCCTAACTTAGTTGCCGGAGAGGAAGGAAACCGCTCAGAGATTTCACCATGAGGCCAATGGTGACTTTAAAACAGTTAGAGTTTAATGGCCGTGATAGGAGAAAATTGAGGATGGATCAACAGCATTGTAGTTACTCCACAATACTACCTATACGACAGTGTGAAAAGAATGAAGCCCGTACAGAATACAAATATTCCAAAACTTGCATCCTGTTTGCAATAAGGCACTAGAGCTGTCCCTGACTAAAAAAAATCTTAGTCGACCAAAATTAGTCAGTGCTTTTGACCAATCGATTGGTTGAAATTAAAGCTTACTAAAGAGCAGTGATACTATCAAGAGCATTGTGCGGGTTTCTTCTTTTTCTGATGAAATAAGACACAAATTAATCAATAGAGCCAGAGACCAAGAAAACCTGTCCCGACAATCCTCACTCTGAAGTATTTATTTGGGATACAATTTCTGAGGCTGGTAACTCTAATGAACTTATCCTCTGCAGCAGAGGTAACTCGGGGTCTTCCTTTCCTGTGGCGGTCCTCATGAGAGCCAGATTAATCATAGCGCTTGATGGTTTTTGCGACTGCACTTGAAGAAACGTTAAATGTTCTTGACATCTTCCAGATTGACTGACCTTCATGTCTGAAAGTAATGATGGACTGCCATTTCTCTTTGCTTATTTGAGCTGTTCTTTCCATAATACGGACTTGGTCTTTTACCAAATAGGGCTTTCTTCTGTATACCATCCCTACCTTGTCGTAACACAACTGATTGGCTCAAAAGCATTAAGGAAATTCCACAAATTAACTTTTAACAAGGCACACCTGTTAATTGAAATGCATTCCAGGTGACTACCTCATGAAGCTGGTTGAGAGAATGCCAAGCGTGTGAAAAACTGTCATCAAGGCTAAGGTTGGCTACTTCGAAGAATAATATACAGTTGAAGTCGGAAGTTTACATACACCTTAGCCAAATACATTTAAACTCAGTTTTTCACAATTCCTGACATTTAATCCAGTAAAAAAGTCCTGTCTTAGTTCAGTTAGGATCACCACTTTATTTTAAGAATGTGAAATGTCAGAATAATAGTAGAGATAATTATTTATTTAAGCTTTTATTTCTTTCATCACATTCCCAGTGGGTCAGAAGTTTACATGCACTCAATTAGTAGTTGGTAGCATTGCCTTTAAATTGTTTACCTTGGGTCAAACGTTTTGGGTAGCCTTCCATAAGCTTCCCACAATAAGTTGGGTGAATTTTGGCCCACTCCTCCTGACAGAGTTGGTGTAACTGAGTCAGGTTTGTAGGCCTCCTTGCTCGCACACGCTTTTTCAGTTCTGCCCACAAATTTTCTATAGGATTGAGGTCAGGGCTTTGTGATGGCCACCCCAATATCTTCACTTTGTTGTCCTTAAGCCATTTTGCCACAACTTTGGAAGTATGCTTTGGGTCATTGTCCATTTCGAAGACCTATTTGCGACCCAGCTTTAACTTCCTGACTGATGTCTTGAGATGTTGCTTCAATATATCCACATCATTTTACTCCCTCATGATGCCATCTATTTACTGAAGTGCACCAGTCCCTCATGCAACAAAGCACCCACACAACATGATGCTGCAACCCCCGTGCTTCACGGTTGGGATGGTGTTCTTCGGCTTGCAAGTGTCCCCCTTTTTCCTCCAAACATAACGATGGTCATTATGGCCAAACAGTTCTATTCTTGTTTCATCAGACCAGAGGACATTTCTCCAAAAAGTACGATCTTTGTCCCCATGTGCAGTTTCAAACCGTAGTCTGGCTTTTTCATGGCGGTTTTGGAGCAGTGGTTTCTTCCTTGCTGAGCGGCCTTTCAGGTTATGACGATATAGGACTTGTTTTACTGTGGATATAGATACTTTTGTACCTGTTTCCTCCAGCATCTTCACAAGGTCCTTTGCTGTTGTTCTGGGATTGATTTGCACATTTCGCACCAAAGTACGTTCATCTCTAGGAGACAGAACACATCTCCTTCCTGAGCGGTATGACGGCTGCGTGGTCCCATGGTGTTTAAACTTGCGTACTATTGTTTGTAAAGATGAACGTGGTACCTACAGGCATTTGGAAATTGCTCCCAAGGATGAACCAGACTTGTGGAGGTCTACAATTTATTTTTCTGAGGTCTTGGCTGATTTCTTTTGATTTTCCCATGATGTCAAGCAGAGGCACTGAGTTTGAAGGTAGGCCTTGAAATACATCCACAGGTACACCTCCAATTTACTCAAATGATGTCAATTAGCCCATCAGAAGCTTCTAATGCCATGATATCATTTTCTGGAATTTCCCAAGCTGTTTAAAGGCACAGTCAACTTAGTGTATGTAAAAATCTGACCCACTGGAATTGTGATACAGTGAATTATAAGTGAAATAATCTGTCTGTAAACAATTGTTGGAAAAATTACTTGTGTCATGCACAAAGCAGATGTCCTAACCAACTTGCCAAAACTATAGTTTGTTAACAAGACACTTGTGGAGTGGTTGAAAAATGAGTTTTAATGACTCCAACCTAAGTGTATGTAAACTTCCGACTTCAACTGTGTGTGTGTGTGTGTGTGTGTGTGTGTGTGTGGGGGGGGGGATATATATATACACTGCTCAAAAAAATAATGGGAACACTAAAATAACACATCCTAGATCTGAATGAATGAAATAATCTTATTAAATACTTTTTTCTTTACATAGTTGAATGTGCTGACAACAAAATCACACAAAAATAATCAATGGAAATCCAATTTATCAACCCATGGAGGTCTGGATTTGGAGTCACACTCAAAATTAAAGTGGAAAACCACACTATCAGGCTGATCCAACTTTGATGTAATGTCCTTAACCTCTATGGGCTAGGTGGGACGCTTGCCAGTGTAATCCCGTGGCACGATATTCAAATACCTAAAAAATGCAAAAACTTCAATTTTTCAAACATATGACTATTTTACACCATTTTAAAGACAAGACTCTCGTTAATCTAACCACACTGTCCGATTTCAAAAAGGCTTTACAACAAAAGCAAAACATTAGATTATGTCAGCAGAGTACCCAGCCAGAAATAATCAGACTACCCATTTTTCAAGCTAGCATATAATGTCACAAAAAACAAAACCACAGCTAAATGCAGCACTAACCTTTGATGATCTTCATCAGATGACAACCCTAGGACATTATGTTATACAATACATGCATGTTTTGTTCAATCAAGTTCATATTTATATCAAAAAACAGCTTTTTTACATTAGCATGTGACGTTCAGAACTAGCAAACCTCCGGTGAATTTACTAAATTACTCACGATAAACGTTCACAAAAAACATAACAATTATTTTAAGAATTATAGATACAGAACTCCTCTATGCACTCGATATGTCCGATTTTAAAATAGCTTTTCGGTGAAAGCACATTTTACAATATTCTCAGTAGATAGCCCGGCATCACAGGGCTAGCTATTTAGACACCCACGAAGTTTAGCACTCACCAATATCAGATTTACTATTAGAAAAGTTTGATTACCTTTCCTGTTCTTCGTCAGAATGCACTCCCAGGACTTCTACTTCAATAACAAATGTTGGTTTGGTCCAAAATAATCCATCGTTATATCCAAATAGCGGCGTTTTGTTCGTGCGTTCTAGACACTATCCGAATGGTAAATAAGGGTCGCGCGCATGGCGCATTTCGTGACAAAAGATTTCTAAATATTTCATTACCGTACTTCGAAGCATGTCAACCGCTGTTTAAAATCAATTTTTATGCCATTTTTCTCGTAAAAAAGCGATAATATTCCGACCGGGAATCTGTGTTTCGGCAAATAGAGGGAAAAACACAAAGACGGGGGCGGCCAGTGCACGAGCCTAAGCCCTTTGTCCTCTGATAGACCACTTAGCAAAAGCGCTCGTGTGTTTCAGCCAGGGCTTTGAATTACGTCATTCAGCTTTTTCCCGGGCTCTGAGCGCCCATGGAAGACGTAGGAAGTGTCATGTTAGAGCAGAGATCCTTTGTAATGGATAGAGATGGCAAAGAAGTTCAAGAAATGGTCAGACAGGGTACTTCCTGTACAGAATCTTCTCACGTTTTGGCCTGCCAAATGAGTTCTGTTATACTCACAGACACCATTCAAACAGTTTTAGAAACTTTGGAGTGTTTTCTATCCAAAGCTAATAATTATATGCATATTCTAGTTTCTGGGCAGGACTAATAATCAGATTAAATCGGGTACGTTTTTTATCCAGCCGTGAAAATACTGCCCCCTAGCCATAACAGGTTAAAAAAAATTGGCTTAGCAAAAAAGGCTGAGGCCACCATTGCATTAGCTATCGCTGAACACTGTTCCATGCTGGCATGTGATCACATTGGAGAAGCATGTAGAGCTGCTTTCTCAGACTCCACTGCTGCTACCCACTTCAAAATGCACAGGACAAAGTGCACAGAAATGATTAATGGTGTTCTAGCACCATACTTTCTGAAAAAGTTGGTCGCAGATGTGGGTGACCAGTGTTTCAGCCTCCTCCTTGATGAGTCCACGGATGTAAGTGTTTCTAAGTACCTGGGGGTTGTGGTAAGGTACTTTAGTCACACCAAGCAGACAATTGTATCAACATTTCTGGGGCTTGTTGAGTTGGAGGGAGGAGATGCCAAATCTATAGCCCGTGCTGTTGTTGCTTTCCTCGAGAAGTGTTGTCTTAAAAATGAGAAACTCCTGGGGATAGGGACTGACAATGCCTCATGACGGGGGATTAACAACGGGGTCCATAAAGTGCTGAAGGAGGAGTATGGCCTCAAACATCTGGTTCTTATTCGCTGTGTGTGCCACTCTCTGCAGCTTGCTGTAAGTCATGCGTCCAATGACACCATCCCCTGTAGTGTGGAGTACTTGGTACGAGAGACTTATAACTGGTTTTCAGTGTCTCCAAAGCGCAGGGAGGCCTACAAGGCCATATATGAGACCAACTGTGGGGAGAAACCTTTACAGATAACCAAGGTGTGTGATAAGGGAATCTATATGCTTAAAGGTAATGATTAAAGAATTCCACCCTGAAACATAACTATTAGTGATTATTAGTTTATGTAACAAGTATAATGAATTAGAATGGTAAACTTCAGTGTGACCAAGGAGAGACCGAGAACCATTGAACTATGCATGACCTGACCTGGCTAGAACTCTGAGAAACTTACGATAGGACAGGGAGTCCTTTCAAGGTTCCTCTAATCTCGGGGGAATGCAACTGTCGGCTTGGTAGTGATAAACAGTGGATACAACTCACCTACTGTTCGTGTGTATGTATGTGCGTAGGATATCTACTGTTTGTGTGGAGGTATGTGCGTAAGTAGGGAGTGAATTATAAAATTGATGTCTTTGTATAATGGACTTTAGAGCGCTCTCTGAATAAACTGTACGGACCTTTTGCATAAGCTGAGTCTTTGCCTAATTATTATTAAACCCAGGGTCTTACAAACCTCGGGAATTAGTCAAAGCTTTAATAATTGTTAGTTATTATCATTGGGATTAAAAATTCTCGTGACAGTATGTGCCACACGTTGGCTCTCCATTGAACCTGCGGTTTCACACATTTTGGACCAGTGGGAGGAGCTTTGGCTGCATTTCGCAGTCACCAAGTCCAGTGAACACTGCTACATGGCTGAGGTTTTATACTCCATGTACAGTTATCCTCTTAAGCTACTTGACAGCTTGGTTAGCCTGATCAAGTCTGTGAGCAGCAGGGTGCTGAATCCACTGGCAAATGTTGATGTACTCAAAGGGCCAATAGATGGATACATCAGTCCCAAACCGTACCTTGGTTACCTTTTTGAGTCAAAGGCAGCTGAGCTCCACCTTGCGCCTGAGGATGAAAACAATGTCCGAAAGCGGTTTGTAGCCTTCACCATCTCCCTCACTAATGAGTTGAGGGTGAGACTGCCGGACAACATCGAAGCATTGCAGTACATGTCAGTTTTCAATGTGGAGGAAACTCTAAAGCACAATAAGAACCCTGGAGAAATATAAAAAATAGCCAAGCTCCTTGGATACTCCCCTGCAGAGATGGACAAGATTGTCCAGCAATGGCATGCCATCCATCTTAGTAAATGGAATGAGACAAAAAACACACTGGGCTTCTGGAGTGAGATTTGGACGTTCGGGGCCATGGCTACTGTGTCTGTGTTGTCTTTGCCACACTCGAATGCTGAAGTCGAGAGAGTATTCAGCCAGCAGATGAGTGTGGTAAAAAGCAAACTTAGAAATCGGATGTCCTTGCAGACCCTTAACTCCATCCTGTACATTCGATATGGACTGAAGCTGTCTGGTGAGGCTTGCTATGAGCACCAGCTGCCTGATAATGTTTTGCGGCTTTTTGGCACATCAGCTGCTTACTCATTTAAGTCAGCTCCCTCAGTTGCTGAACCTGCCATAGAGAGCCTTGACCAAAATGACGATGACCCACTCTTTCTGTGAGGGGGGTCTGGGAAAAAAAGACCATTAACCTGAATTAGGGCCAGACTAGTTACCATAATTTTCTCACATTGCCATTGTCAGTTTTTTCAATTGTCTCTTTTTGGTCCATTTAGATTGTATACAAAAAAATGTAAAAAAATGTTATGGTTAAAAATATTCATGTTTTACTGTGACTTGTTGTAGGCGCCTCAGTGGACCATATGGTTAAAAACCAAACCAAATTAAGAAAACGAAATTAAAAAACGAAATAAAATAAAAACTAAGTAACTCCGCCAGTGTCTCTTTTGTGTCACTTTTGCCGGTCCCAAGCCCGGATAAAGGAGGAGGGTTGGAATTGTGACATAAAAAAAAAACAAGAATCGACAGAAGAAAGTTCATTTGTAGTTCTAAACATATTTAGGGTGTTTTTTTACTCACTTTTTGTCTCTCCTACAGCACCCATCACAATTACATGCACATGGCCAATTATGCAAATTAGGTATTGACGTCATTTAGCGACTTTTAAGACAGCCAATAGTTACGTTCCTTATTGAGGAGTTGGCAACGCGCAGTCTGAAAGTTAACACGCATTGCTTGCGATACGATTTTGGCAATATAAGAAACATATTGGCTAGAAATAACTTTCGAAAAACAAAAAAAGGTTAAAATGCACACCTTTATACTGTAAGTGTTCGTACACGGACATCTATTTTACAGCGCTTGTTGACGGAAGACCGACAAGACAGAGGCGGCGACCACCTGTGGTAATAAGCTATCTTGCATGATCGAACAGCTGTGTGTAAGTGTAACTATGGAGGAAGTGTAGCAGAAGTTGTTCATCAGCTCGATGCACACAGCCGTATGGATCTGTGCAAACCTGCTACACAGTAAGTGTTTTTTTAAGATTATTTATCGCTTATCAAAGACAAGTTCCATGTTTCGAGAAAAGTATTGCCCGCAATTATTATTTACGTTTCCAAATGTTAAAACAGAGCGTCGGGATTGTAGTTCACATGGTCCCACTGGTAAGCAGTGCTTATAGCTGAGAACCCTTGGGATAAGGCAGCATGCCTTGAGTTCTCGTGAGCAAGGCTACAGCTAGCCCATTCAATACTGTAGACGGCAAGGCTTGAGTTCGACAACTAGGCTACAACTAGCTAACAGTAATCTAAACAATGCAATGTATCAAAGGCAGACATATGGAGTGAGGCAAAACGTAACTTCACTCAGTAACATTCTTGATGCAGTAGCCTACTCACCTCTTCGGGTTTCCCTAGAACAGCGGCTGTTTTGGAGCACAGCCTTTTCAAGAAATCCTCAGAAAACGTACTCTCAGGTAAATTACTTTCTAAATCAATGAACGGCATGATGATTTTGTAAAGAGGCTGTTCTTCCAGATGAGAAGGCTAGGGAGGTCAATTTGCAGCAAAATTGACTTTGCTCCGGGAACTACGTATCTTCATTGGGGGAAAAAGTACTTCCGTGTCACGGAATTTCGGAAATTTTCAAAATAAAAGTCCCCACTAATAGCAAAAAGTCTCAGTAACTTACATTACATTTAAGTCATTTAGCAGACGCTCTTATCCAGAGCGACTTACAAATTGGTGCATTCACCTTATGATATCCAGTGGAACAACCACTTTACAATAGTGCATCTAAATCTTTTAAGGGGGGGGGGGGGGGGGTTAGAAGGATTACTTTATCCTATCCTAGGTATTCCTTAAAGAGGTGGGGTTTCAGGTGTTTCCGGAAGGTGGTGATTGACTCCGCTGTCCTGGCGTCGTGAGGGAGCTTGTTCCACCATTGGGGTGCCAGAGCAGCGAACAGTTTTGACTGGGCTGAGCGGGAACTGTGCTTCCTCAGAGGTAGGGGGGCCAGCAGGCCAGAGGTGGATGAACGCAGTGCCCTTGTTTGGGTGTAGGGCCTGATCAGAGCCTGAAGGTACGGAGGTGCCGTTCCCTTCACAGCTCCGTAGGCAATCACCATGGTCTTGTAGCGGATGCGAGCTTCAACTGGAAGCCAGTGGAGAGAGCGGAGTGACGTGAGAGAACTTGGGAAGGTTGAACACCAGACGGGCTGCGGCGTTCTGGATGAGTTGTAGGGGTTTAATGGCACAGGCAGGGAGCCCAGCCAACAGCCAGTCACTACAACAATACTGGCGTCCTTCCTAACTCAGTTGCCGGAGTGTAAGGAATTTGGATTTCACCATGAGGCCAATCGTGATTTTAAAATAGTTACCAGAGTTTAATGCAGGGTTTCCCCTAACTTGAACTTGATTGATGAATTACGGTGACTGATTAGTAAGGAACTCCCATCACCTGGTTGTCTGTCGTAATTGAAAGTAAAAAAAAAAAAAAACAGCAGACACTTGGCCCTCCATGGAATGAGTTTGACAACCCTGTGCTAAAGTAAAACTGCCAAACAATGTGGAAAAGAAATGTACTTTACAAGCATTTCGCTACACCCGCAATAACATCTGCTAAACATGCGTATGTGACAAATAAAATGTTATTTGATATGTCCTGAATACAAAGGTTATGTTTGGGGCATATCCAACATCAGAGTACCACTCTTTATATTTTCAAGCATAGTGGTGGCTGCACCATGTTATGGGTATGTGTAACCGATGTGAAATGGCTAGTTAGTTAGCGGTGGTGCGCGCTAATAGCGTTTCAATCGGAGACGTCACTCGCTCTGAGACTTGAAGTAGGGTTGCCCCTTGCGTTGCAAGGGCCGCGGCTTTTGTGGCGCGATGGGTAACGATGCTTCGTGGGGTGTCAGTTGTTGATGTGTGCAAGGGTCCCTGGTTCGAGCCCAGGTTGGGGCGAAGAGAGGGACGGAACCTACACTGTTACATATGCTATTCATTGGCAAGGACTGGGGAGTTTATTTTAAGCACAGGCAAAATCCTATAGGAAAACCTGGTTCAGTCTGGTTTCCAACAGACACTAATGGAGAAACATTAACCTTTCAGCAGGAAAATATCCTAAAACACAAGGCCAAATGTACACTGGTGTTGCTTACCAAGACGACATTGAATGTTCCTGATTGACCTAGTTACAGTTTTGACTTACATCTGCTTGAAAATCTACAGCAAGAAATTAAAATGTCTGTCTAGCAATGATCAACAACCAACTTGACAGAGCTTGAAGATTTTTTTAAATAATGTGCAAATATTGTACAATCCAGGTGTGCTAAGCTCTTAGAGACTTACCCAGAAAGACTCACAGCTGTAATCGCGGCCAAAGGTGATTCTAACATGTATTGACTCAGAGGCGTGAATACTTATGTAAATTGGATATGTGTATTTCATTTTCAATACATTTGAAAAATATATATCATTATTGGGTATTATGGTAAGATGGGAGAGAAAAAATTATATTTAATCAATTTTGAATTCACGCTGTCACACAACAAAATGTGGAATAAGTCAAGGGGTATGAATACTTTCAAAAAGGCACTGTACATGTGCTAGTAGTGATGATAATGTAGGCTACACCTTACATATGAGACAAAGCATTCTACTCTGAAAAATGAACAAGGTAGTTTCCACAGCTGAGCTGTTCAAATGTGGTTGTTATACCCTCTTCTGGTAAATAGATAAAATAGGTCTACTGAATTTACTCCCTGGAACATATATTTTGGGGGGCATTTTTGTATAGCCAAAACGTTAATGTACTGTATCATAGAGAACTTGTCAATAAATGGTAAGATAAGATACACTATGACTGAATGTACTTGAATGTATTCATGATATAGGAAAAATGATTGTCTAAACATTAACAATGATTCATACTTTTTCATATTTAAGTGAAATTTGCATTACATTTGAATTTTAAAAGATGTTCTAAGGTCAAATATGGTAAGTGGAAATGCCTCCAATATGAATCACTGTATATTAGGCATAAGGTTAGCGGTGTGGTTAAGGGTAGTGGTACCATATGATTGTGATATAACCACTTAGATCCCAGGAACCTTCTACTGCATTTTTCAAAATGTCTGATTAGTCGGGAGACAATACAAACAACAAATATTTTTTGTTTTTAATTTTATTTATTTAGTGTATATATATATTTTAAGCCAGTCTGATTGGCTGGGCCAGTGTTCAATCTGGCAGGGCCTCTGCCCAGCCTTGCCCTGCCGTGGCTTCGTCTCTGGTAACATGATTCAGTTTCCAGTACAGTAGCCTACATTTACATTTACATTTAAGTCATTTAGCAGACGCTCTGATACAGAGCGACTTACAAATTGGTGGATTCACCTTATGATATCCAGTGGAACAACCACTTTACAATAGTGCATCTAAAGGGCCTACTGTTACACTTTATTGTTGTTGGTATGTTCAACTCGTATTTCTGATTTGGAAGTTTATAATAAACAGCCTTGGGGCTATTTTAGATAGCACATGAATGCTGAACGTCTTTCCCAGTCAGTGTTCTGAAATTCTGAGAGCACATGAACACAGCAGAAATATATGTACACAATGATGTCATACATTGCATGTACCACGTGAACGCAATGACCAATAGAATTAACGTATCCGAAGGAACGCCAGTAACCCTGGACAATAATATTGCAGCGCTTCAGAGACTCTCTGATCATATTTATTAGAGCGAAAATGATTGAAAGCTATTTTGGTGATTAGGAATAAATGTAGCTAGCAGACTAGTTTTAAGGTTGTATGTCTCTAACCAGCAAGCTTCGTATATTAATTTCGGAATTGAGTTAATGTAGACCATTCCAGTCGCCATTTGGAGAGAAACATCGAGCTGTTGGGCTAGTTGGCAAGATAACTGGATACAGTAACGCTGACCGCTAGCTATGGTTATGTGGGACCATGGTGATAAAGGCTAGTTAGCTAAATGCATTTTGTTAGCTAACTATAGTAGGCCAGTTCTCGTAACCTGATGCATACCGGTACCAGTCTATTGCTACGTGTTGAAAAATGCTAGGATGTTCAAAAATGTGTTCGGGTCAGGATTTATTGTAAGAACCGCGCACGTTATCCTGACATGGGTAATAACACTGATACTCTTCCTACATGATACAGGTAAGTGCACTGAATTTAAATTCATTTTCAGATGCCAGTATCCGTTGCACGGCAGTAATGCATAGATGACATATGCATTATTACACTGTAATGCATACCATCAAACCACACTTCCACTTATCACCAAATATGGTGTTGTGAGGAAGTCCAGTGCCATTGCGTGGAGAGTGGGAGAAGATGGAGATAGATGAAACTTGGCTGACAACCTGCTATATTTTCTCATCAATGAAATTTGATTTCAGTACAGTTTTCTGTTCCCAAAACTAGAATCTGTTAAATAAAATGTGATTTGTCACATGCACCAAATGCAACAAGCCCTTAACCAACAAATCAGTTGTAAGAAAAACAAGTGTTAAGTAAAAAATACATAAATAAGAAATAAAAGTAACAAATAATTAAAGGTACCGGTAGAGTCAATCAATGTGCAGGGGAACCGGTTAGTCGAGGTAATATGTACATGTAGGTAGAGTTAAAGTGACTATGCATGGGGGGGGGGGGGACGACAGAGAACAGTCTATGACTAGGGTGGCTGGAGTCTTTTTGACAATTTCTACCACTGTTGTGTCATCAGCAAACTTAATGATGGTGTTGGAGTCGTGCCTGGCCATGCAGTCATGAGTGAACAGGGAGTACAGGAGGGGGCTGAGCACGCACCCCTGAGGAGCCCCCGTGTTGGGGATCAGTGTGGCGGATGTGTTGTTACCTACCCTTACCACCAGGGGGCGGACCGTCAAGAAGTCCAGGATCCAGTTGCAGAGGGAGGTGTTTAGTCCCAGGGTCCTTAGCTTATTGATGAGCTTTGAGGGCACTATGGTGTTGAACGCTGAGCTGTAGTCATTGAAGAGCATCCTCACATAGGTGTTCCTTTTGTCCACGTGGGAAAGTACAGTTACGAACAGAGTGCACACTAAGTTTTGTAGACTTAACCCTTTGCCAAATTTGCGTTGTGTAGAAGGAGTGCGACAGTGAAATTAGTTATTGCACAGGCACACTTTTCAGAGTATCTGCTCGCTAATGGGAATATGCAAGCACATGCTAAAATGTGCCAATTGGATCTTGCTAGCTTGTGCGTGGCTCTGCCCAACTCCTTGCTTGTTCTGCCCGCTGTGCTTTATTTGCTCCCTTTGGAAACGATGATGATAAATCGTAGGTTAGTTATTTACCAGTATCTTTGATCACAGTGCCACCAACATGATCAACAAAGCAGCCAATTAGGTAGCTGATAAAAGTAGCTACGGTCCTTATTGGTCGAGACAGTTGGACTAATCTCATAAGCCACAGTCTGTAAGATAAGGCTATATTCCAATTAGGGAAAAATACATTTTTATTTTTATTTATTTTTTACCTTTTATTTAATTAGGCAAGTCTGTTAAGAACAAATTGTTATTTTCAATGACGGCCTAGGAACAGTGGGTTAACTGCCATGTTCAGCGGTAGAACGACAGATTTTTACCTTGTCAGCTCGGGTATTCGATCTTGCGGCCTTTCGGTTACATTGATTTGACATAGATTTGCTGGCATAGATTTAGTAAGCCTTTGCGTGATCGTGTATAACTTGGTATGTCATTCCTAGAGCACTTCATGCAGTGTCACAGAAAGCAATTGCTATTTGCAAGTGAAAATGTCATGGGATACATAGACTCCATTATTAATCAAATCAAATTTATTTTTATATAGCCCTTCGTACATCAGCTGATATTCTCAAAGTGCTGTACAGAAACCCAGCCTAAAACCCCAAACAGCAAGCAAAGCATGTGAAAGAAGCACGGTGGCTAGGAAAACCTCCCTAGGAAAAACTCCCTAGAAAGGCCAAAAACCTAGGAAGAAACCTAGAGAGGAACCAGGCTATGAGGGGTGGCCAGTCCTCTTCTGGCTGTGCAGGGTGGATATTATAACAGAACATGGTCAAAATGTTAAAATGTTCATAAATGACCGCCGCCGCCAACCCAGACAGGAAGACCACGTCAGTGACTCAACCCACTCAAGTGACGCACCCCTCCCATGGACGGCATGGAAGAACACCAGTAGGCCAGTGACTCAGCCCCTGTAAAAGGGTTAGAGGCAGAGAATCCCAGTGGAAAGAGGGGAACCGGCAAGGCAGAGACAGCAAGGGCGGTTCGTTGCTCCAGCCTTTCCGTTCACCTTCACACTCCTGGGCCAGACTATACTTAATCATAGGACCTACTGAAGAGATAAGTCTTCAGTAAAGACTTAAAGGTTGAGACTGAGTCTGCGTCTCTCACATTGGTAGGCAGACCATTCCATAAAATTGAGCTCTATAGGAGAAAGCCCTACCTCCAGCCGTTTGCTTAGAAATTCTAGGGACAATTAGGAGGCCTGCGTCTTGTGACCGTAGCGTACGTGTAGGTATGTACGGCAGGACCAAATCGGAAAGATAGGTAGGAGCAAGCCCATGTAATGCTTTGTAGGTTAGCAGTAAAACCTTGAAATCAGCCCTTGCCTTAACAGGAAGCCAGTGTAGGGAGGCTAGCACTGGAGTAATATGATCAAATTTTTTGGTTCTAGTCAGGATTCTAGCAGCCGTATTTAGCACTAACTGAAGTTTATTTAGTGCTTTATCCGGGTAGCCGGAAAGTAGAGCATTGCAGTAGTCCAGCCTAGAAGTAACAAAAGCATGGATTAATTTTTCTGTGTCATTTTTGGACAGAAAATTTCTGATTTTTGCAATGTTACGTAGATGGAAAAAAGCTGTCCTTGAAACAGTCTTGATATGTTCTTCAAAAGAGAGATCAGGGTCCAGAGTAACGCCGAGGTCCTTCACAGTTTTATTTGAGACGACTGTACAACCATCCAGATTAATTGTCAGATTCAACAGAAGATCTCTTTGTTTCTTGGGACCTAGAACAAGCATCTCTGTTTTGTCCGAGTTTAAAAGTAGAAAGTTTGCAGCCATCCACTTCTTTATGTCTGAAACACAGGCTTCTAGCGAGGGCAATTTTGGGGCTTCACCATGTTTCATTGAAATGTACAGCTGTGTGTCGTCCGCATAGCAGTGAAATTTAACATTATGTTTTCGAATGACATCCCCTATTAACCTTTTGGTGGCCATTTATTTGATCGTATTTCATTGTCCAACATTTTAGTAGTAGCTACTAGTTAGTAAACATTGCTAATTTATTCTTGTTTTGCAGACCTGAGGAAGCAAGAGGAGAGGGGAGAGCTCATCCAACCTGTGCTCTTTGTCTTGCTGGTCCTTGTGTCGGTGTTGCTGTACTTCGCAGTCTCACTCATGGATCCTGGCTTTGTCCTATCTGACGGTAGTGACTTACAGGTGCGTCAAACCAAGGTTTTGCTTACTTCACAACACATGAACACAGTAATGCATATCAATGCTCAGGAAATGCATTAAAGCTAAAAAAAACTATGCACTTGTACTGCATTTTTAGTTCACCCTTGGCATCACTGAGGAGACGCAGGACATGATTCCACCAACAACCAAGTCTCTGCGACAGCGGCGCTGTGGTCATTGTCTGCTCCAGGTATGGAGTGGGCTACTGTAGTATTTCTTTTAGATTTTTTTTGTCTTTAACCTTTATTTATCCAGGGGGAACCCATTGAGACCAGCGTCTCATTTACAAGGGTGCCCTGGGAACAATACATTAACATGATCAGTCTCGATACAAAACTATAAATTTACAATTACACATTACAACAAATCAAATTCAAAAGCGACAGATAACATGTATATGCGCTAGGGGCATAATAACTAAAAGCAATCTTCCTGGACTCTGGAGACCCGCGGAACCTCTAAAAACTTGAGAACGAGTCTGATGGTGGCTTGCTTTCCAATTAAGAAGTGAGGTAAGGTAGTATGGTAGTTACAGACTCCCAGCCAACATAATTACATAAAAGGCAATGATGTGTACTAAAATTGTCTCCAGTGATAAAATACAGGCTGAAATCTAAAGGTTTTTAAAACAGAGGCTGCTGCATGCATGTAGATTACATCACCATAGTCAAGTACTGGCAGGAGTTATGCTTGAACAATTTTCCTCCTGTTTTCATAAGTAAGGCAGCATTTTTTTCTATAAAGGAGACGATTGTAATTCTCAGCTTCTTTGTTAGTTTTTCAATGTGTGTTTTAAAAGACAGCTTATCATCAATCCAAGTACTTAAATACTTATAATGAGGGACTTGTTCAGTTTGGCATCCCTTCAAGGTGCAGATACACAGATGTTCTCCAACATTTAGCACTAATTTAATGTTGGTGAGCGATTCTTGAATTTAATCAAAGCCAAGCTGACGGTTGTTAATGGCCTGCTGCACTGAGGGGGCACAGGAATAAATAACTGTCATCTGCATAGATATGTAGGACAAACCAACATTATTCATGTAAATAGTGAACAGTAAAGGGCCTAGTATTGAGCCTTGTACACCTGTTTACATGTATATTTACTGCGTATGTATTCCTGAGGTGACATTAGGAGGGATGATGTAATCCTAGGATGCTGACAGACACACCATCTGCTCTCACTCTGTTAAGAGATTCTCTCACTCAATTATGGTCATGGCAAGATAAGCTTCTGGCATATGATATGAGTACAGGTCAGTGGACTAGTTTATGACCAGAAAGAGCTTTCTGTAACTCCTCCTTCCCCCCCCTTTCCCATTCATGTGCCCAAGCAGCAGCCAATGAGATCCAAGCACTGTCAGACCTGTCAGCACTGCGTGCGTCGCTACGACCACCACTGCCCCTGGATCGAGAACTGCGTGGGCGAGAGGAACCACCGCTGGTTCGTGCTCTACCTGGCTGTCCAGCTGTTGGTGCTGCTGTGGGGCCTCCACATGGCCTGGTAAGTGGAGATGGGTCTTCAGAGGTCATTCATACATGGTTGTGGTGACCCACAGGGTATGCAATACAGGGTTTACAAAAACATTTGCACACCCTGTGGGTCACCACAACCAGGATCGAAGATCTTGATAATACAGATGATTTTTGCTTCAATTTATCATATGATGCACTGTTGTTTCAGAAGTGTGGCCAATCTCACCTGTTCTCTGTGACGCAGGTCGGGCTTCACCACGGCACCCACCTGGCAGCTGTGGCTGCGTGGCAATGGCGTGCTGCTGGGTACGGCAGCGGTGGTGGCGGTGCTCTCCCTCACCGTGCTCCTACTCCTGGGCTCCCACCTCTACCTGGTCTCCCTCAACACCACCACCTGGGAGTTCATGTCGCGCCACCGCATCTCCTACCTCAAGCACTGCGGCGCCGACGAGAACCCGTTTGACCGTGGTGCGCTGCGCAACCTCTGGGGCTTCTTCTGCGACTGGGGCGCCATAGTGTGGGAGCAGGTGTACTTCAGAGAGGGCAACGACCCCATCTGATTAGCAAACAAGCTAACTAACTAACTCGCTGTCTACTCAAGTTCTTAATTCCTTCCCTAGAATTCCTCCAATTGTGTTTACATCCTCCTTTCTAGAAGTATCTTTATATGAGACAGACATCCAAATGAACTATGAACTTTGCTAGTATGTAAGTGGATTTCAATGGAATTGAGCGCAATCCTGGTATTTATTTCAGTTGACTAGTGACATGATAAAAAAAAAACATATTTGTCAGGAAGACAGGAAAAGTTTTACTGAAACAAATAGGTCAGATATTCAATCTTGGTAAGAAAGGTAATTGCAGTGAGCCTGTGAATAGTAGTGCGATTCTTAGTGTTGCTATGTTTATTTCCTATCCTTCCAACTTACCCTTGCCTTTGACAACCACTACACTCCCACCCACTCCAATACCTTCTTCTGTCCAAAGAATCATTTCTAAGAGTGAAGAGTAAAAAATATCACTTAAGTATTAGGAATTTGAGCTAAGGGAACTCTTATGTGTTGAAGGGAACACATTTACAGAATAGATCAATAGATCACATAATTCCTTGACAGTTAGATGAACAGAAAGGCAATTCACGTATGGCCTGTTTTTCTATTCCCTGAGTTTACTAAGCTATAACAAGCTATAAGCTAACTGTTGTTATATACAGGATAAAGGTACTTTCATATACTGTTGTTGATGTAAAACTGTCTATACTTGAGAGCATGATTTGATTCCTTGTTGGTGTATTTTCCCCAATATCGACTCGGCATTGACAGAGGCTCTGTAGCCACCAAGTGGCTGATTGACTCAGTCAATCAAGTCTTTAGGCTGTGTTTACACATGCAGTCTAATTCTGATCTTTTGCCCAATTATGGGCCAAAGATAAGATCTGATTGGTCAGAAGACCAATTATTGGCAAAAGATCAGAATTGGGCTACCTGTGTTTACACAGCGTTAGATTTCCAGAAGCGCATTCCTCTTAACCATTTGAGTATTTTTGCATATTGAAATATTGTTACGAATATCACATTTTCAATGCCTGGTTTACTGTAATAGTTGAGTTTTATTGAATCTGTACAAAAAGGCATGTTAGGTTTTAAGGCTGCACTACAGCTCAAAGCTTCCTGGCAACAGGGTTAATATGAAAGCAAAGGTCAGCCATGTGTTGGCAAATTAATAAATAACTAAAATGGTAATTCAGTTATATCAATATATTTTTGGTAGTACCATGATCTATCGACAAATTATTGCACCTCTTATAAAATGCTAGTGAGGCGTTTTATTTGCGATTGTATTATCTATTACTATAAAGTATAGTAAATGTGAAAAGCACACAATTTGCACCATCACCAGAGGTGGTTTGAAAAATGATCTGATCTTGGGTGAAACTCCATACGTGTTTAATCATTCACTTAAATAATTTCTCACTTTTTCAATTGACAGAATGTCATACTATTTTTGTAAACAGGTTTATCACTCTTGATGCAAATCAACCTTTTTGGAACATAAGTTTGCATGAGATTTTTATATCTAGTTTTTTGTAACTTTAGGAATAATTGTAGAGAACTTATTTAAAGGAGTGCAATGTGTGTGTTCCCTAACTTAATCAGTAGTAATTCTGTGTAATAGGAGAGCATAGAAAAACATTACAGAAATTAGCAATAATGGTAATATTGTCATCTTTTTATAGTATCGGAAAATCTTTCTGGCTCTTCCAGTACAATTTAAAGATAAATGATGTGATTTTATATACATTTATGTTTGGTCTTGTAAGTGCTGATTTCAGTGTGAATTGTTTATGAACAAAGTAATTTATGCAATATTACATTTTTTTAAGAAATTGTTTGAAATGCAGTAGACCTATCAATAAATTGAAATGTTTATTTCAGAAAAATGCTTCATGAGTCTAGTAGATATATTTATCAATTTACATTTCCTTCATGTTGTGTCAAGATGTATGTCTCATCTCTAGACACAATAGTATTTTTCCCCCATTGTATTTCACAGCATATTTATTTTAGTAGCAAAGCATGTACATTCATATTACATACAATATATAGATGGCAACATATTCATGACTGGAATGGAATGAAAATTACTCCCTAGGAATACTTACAAACTGTATAATTCTTCTGAAAGTTTACTTACCATTTCTAGTCAGTTTCAACATGACATTCAAATGTTTAAGTGGCCCAAAGCAGCCCAAGATGGACCCATGGAATATGTTGATTACACAGTAGCACAATGCACATCAAAGGGTTTTAAAAAATTGTTGGGGGCTGTTTCCTCCATGAAGATGACATTCCTGTATTCCTAGGCTAGTGTATGGCGATTCAATTTGGATTCCCAGGCTAAATATACAAACATCAGTAGCTATAATCAGTGTTAGTAATTGGATAGATCCAAGACCGTAATAGGGTTACAATACATGTAAAAACATCATTTACAGCAAAGGTTCTTATGATTGGAAGTGTAGTGTTATGAAGCGCTGGTCTGTTCAATATCCTTTGGATGAGAACTAATTTAAAAGCTCATTATTGCACTGGTGCCAATGTTTGAAACAAAGCACTCTTAGTTTCACAAATGAATAAGAAAGTGCAGCAAATGACTTACTAATTCGTGTTCTCTCCACTGGCTTCCAGTTGAAGCTCGCATCCGCAACAAGACCATGGTGATTGCCTACGGAGCTGTGAAGGGAACGGCACCTCCATACCTTCAGGCTCTGATCAGGCCCTACACCCAAACAAGGGCACTGCGTTCATCCACCTCTGGCCTGCTGGCCCCCCTACCTCTGAGGAAGCACAGTTCCCGCTCAGCCCAGTCAGAACTGTTCGCTGCTCTGGCACCCCAATGGTGGAACAAGCTCCCTCACGACGCCAGGACAGCGGAGTCAATCACCACCTTCCGGAGACACCTGAAACCCCACCTCTTTAAGGAATACCTAGGATAGGATAAAGTAATCCTTCTAACCCCCCCCCCCCCCCCCCCCTTAAAAGATTTAGATGCACTATTGTAAAGTGGTTGTTCCACTGGATATCATAAGGTGAATGCACCAATTTGTAAGTCGCTCTGGATAAGAGCGTCTGCTAAATGCCTTAAATGTAAATGTAATGTAAATGTGTTGTCACAGTAACAAAACAGTGGCATGTCAAGTATTAATTTGGCAATATCGATGTTAGCTGATATACTATCAATATGGAGTTGACAAATAAACAAAAACAAGACAAAAGTAAAATAGTCAATATTGACCACCAAAATACAAATACAGACACTGACATACAAATACAGATTTGAACAAGGCAGAGAGAAACAGAAGACCGTTTTCAGAGTGGCTGACACTCCCATGGATGAGGAGTCCCCTCTCTACAGCTCAGTGTAACTGACTGAGGTCTCATTGTCACTGACTGAGATCTCATTGTCATTTGCAGGCCGAGCTCCGAGTTCTGATAGGCTGTAGAGGTTCAGGTGGAGTGCTCATCATCACCCACAGAACATTAATGGCCCTGAGGAGAGATGACAGGCCCAAGAGGACATCACAGTGGCCTATCTGGTCAGTACTTATTCAGCCACAGGTATCTGTTTGCCACAGTGAAATAAAGGAACCAGCTTCAGTGAAGCAGCAACCATTTTGGAATTTAGTCCTGTCCGTCCGTTCGTCTATCTGGCCGTCATTGTATACATGTGTATGTTTAAGGTCAGGGCAGAGAGGAGAAGTCAGTCGGCAGAGATCTCCTGTTGGTTGGCAGTGAGGAAGGGGGGGGGGGGGGGGGGGGGTTAAGTACTGGCTTGAGCTTTGTGAACTCCTCGTCAAAGTTACTGATCCGTGGGAAGAACGGGGGAACCACTTTTTTGTGAAGTAAAGCATTCCAGTCCAGTCCCTGGGATGAACAAAAGTATACATCAAATTATTATACATTTCATTGGATGATTGCCTTCGTTTCAACATTGTTGGCAAAGGCGCTACAACAAAAATCTTGGTGATGCTCAACTGAAATGAAAATTACCCACAGGCCACAAATGAGGCTAGTTTTTACCTGGAAGAACCTGTGTTTCTTGACCTCGTTGGGTCCGGCTCTCCTGATCCCAGCCTCCTTTCAGGGGTTTTCTGTAGTAGCTGCAGCACAATAGGAAAGTCTGGCTCAGTATTCATCCCACTATACATATTTGTATATTTTCCCCCCACAGTTTTCATTTTGTGTATTTGCAATGCAGCTTGTTGTTGATTCCGACTGTGTAAGGGGAAGGCAGTATTCTGTACAAGGCAGTATACCGAGAGGATGGCCCACATACCTTTTGGATGATGGAGACAGACTCTGGGGAGAGGAACCTCAGATAGCACACTTCATCATTTACTATGCTGTCAAACACCTTCTCATCGTCACCAGGGAAGGGAGACTGCCACAGATGAGAAGAGAGAGAGACGGCATTGCAATGGCGTCAACAACCTCATTCCTATCATGATACCAGCCGAAAACATCTTAATTCATACAAGACCAAAAATCCTTATTCAACGAAGAACAAACATCAGAATAAAACTTAATGGGTTCACCATATGAGTGGATATTGTGAGCCAACTAACCAGAAAGATCATTTATGTTTCTCGATTAATTTCTCTGGTCCAAACATCTAAATTCAACCAAGACCTACAACTCAAAATACTTGGTTGGATCACCATAGGAGTGGACCTTGTGAGCGTACTAATTGGAGACATCCTCTAGGTATTTCAATTCTACTGACCTCCCAGCATCTCATAGAAGAGGATCCACCACAGAGCTAAACAGGACACATATGGCCCGCGCACCACCAGTTTGAGATCTCTGCTATTTATTTTATTAATCTCTCTGCTACCGACCTCTCCCACCAGCATCTCGTAGATGAGGACACCCAGGCCCCACCAGTCCACACAGCGGGTGTAGTTGTTGTCCGTCAGCACCTCCGGGGCCAGGAACTCTGGTGTGCCACAGAATGTGGAGGTGCGATCTCCGTGACCTACACCTGCAGATACACACACACAGGAGGGGAAAATATAGACGGATGGAAGTGTGTACCCAGGGATTTTTCTGCCATTGAAATCCTTGGGTGGGCCACCTAAGCATTTTTTGGGGGGTTGCCTAAGTCCAATAAAATAATTGAGAACTAACAATCACAAAAAAATCTATAAAACTGCAATATTTTCTCTCAGCTCCATGGCAGAATATGTAGAATTGCAGGAAATTAGCTTTAAAACTACACCGCCAAGATGGGATTCTCTAAAATGTTCTCATATTCATCCGGACCGACTGCGCCCCCTGCCACACCCATCATCTAAGCCCCTTTTTTGGTATCAAGATCTTACTTCGTGCAGCAAGCTTGACACTGTTGTCCCACTTTTAATAATAAGGCGTTGCTTAGCCCAGGGCTAAAAGCGATTAACTTTAAAGTGCAACATAAATCATTGATTAATAACACTGAATGTTCATTTAATAAACCAAGTGAGTGGGTGGGACAGTGGGTCTCAAAGGGAATGTCCCAGAAGCCATAACCATAATGTACCGTACCTTTCTTGCACAATCCAAAGTCTGCTATCCTCACATAGCCATCTGCATCCATCAACAGGCTGTCTAGCTTCAGATCCCTGAGAGAGAGAGAGAGAAAAAAAAGAGATGACAGGATGAAATTAGAAAAAGAATGACTGACAGGCAGGTTATTAGGTGTGCGAAGGCAGAGGGCTGAAAAGCAGTACTGAGATATCTTACTTACCGGTAAACTATCTTGTTCTGGTGCAGAAACTCTAGTCCCAGTGGCACGCACGAGGCATAGAACGTAAACAGGGCACAAAATGGCACACATATAATGGTGAGTTTTGATGTATCACCAACTCTAAAGCTTGAAGGAGAATTAGACAAGCCTGCATTAACCATTTGTAGTCACTCACTGGTTAAAGTGCCTGTAGAGAGTATACACAACCCTCGCATTATTTGCATATTTTGTTGCCTTACAGCCTGGAATTGCAATGCTTCACACTAAGTTCGCTCTCACTCTGTCATAATGGGGCCTGTGTGTGTTGTGTAAGGCTTACTGAGCTCTGTCTCTCAGTGAAGATGTTGATGTGTATGTGGGTCATGAGGTCTCCCCCGGGGGAGTACTCCATCACAAAGTACACATGGTCCGCCGTCTGGAAGCAGCCATGCGTACTCTCCAGGAAGGGATGGTGGGAGGAGTTGATCATCTCAAGCTAAAATCACAGAACTGCACACGAACAAACACACAATAATAGTATATTTCAGGTGGAATGCAACTGCTAGCGTCTTTCAAAACCAGTTCCCTCAACCTGCGTTATGTCTAAATTCACTCACTGTTCGCTCTCACCTGTCCATTTCATCGCGTGTCACGTTTCCTTTCTTCAAGGCCTTGACGGCATACAATTTCAAAATCAAATCAAATTTTATTTGTCAGATGCGCCAAATACAACAGTTGTAGACCTTACAGTGAAATGCTTACTTACAAGCCCTTAACCAACAATGTAGTGTTAAGAAAATACCAACAAAAAAGTAATAGATAAAAATAACTAATTAAAGAGCAGTAGTAAAATAACAATAGTGGGGCTATATACAGGGGGTACCGGTACAGAGTCAACGTGTGGGGGCACCGCTGTCAAGGTAATTGGGGTAATATGTACATGTAGGTAGAGTTATGTCACGATTCCCACCGACGGTGGCGCCCCCTCCTGCTCGGGTGGCGCTTGGCGGTCGTCGTCACCGGCCTATTAGCTGCCACCGATTCCCTTTTGCTTTTCCCTTTTTTTATTTTGTGACACCTGTGGTCAATTAGCCATTAGAGGGGCTATTTAGTTTAGCTGGCCCGCTCCTGTTCGTGCGGGATTAATGATTGTTTCTTGTTAGACGGCTTATGTTCGTGTCGACGTTGTTGGACGCCGTATGTATTTTCTCCCCTGTGTGTGGGAACATTTGTTTTTGTGTGAGTGTATATTAAACACACCACTACCCTGTGTTCGCTGCTTCCTGCGCCTCATTCCTCCTCCACGATTACCAAGCCGTAACAGAATCCCGCACCTCGATAGAAGGCATGGAATCAGCGGGAGCAGCGGCCACTCCTCTGCCCTCGATGGAGGAACGCGTACTCCACCACACGACAGTTCTCCATCGCATCGGATCGGCAATGGACCAGATGATGGAGAGGATGGACAGATGGGAGAGAAGTGGTATCCTCTCTCCACCTCCACCTCCCCTGATACAGCCATCTTCGCCTCCCATGACGTCTGGCTCTGGCGCGCTTCGTCTGGTGCTCCCGAGGGAGTACGATGGGGCGGCGGCTGGGTGCCAGGGGTTTTTGCTCCAGCTTGAGCTGTACCTGGCCACCGTCAGACCTGCTCCCACGGGGGAGGAGAGCGTGAGTGCCCTCGTTTCCTGCCTGACGGGCCGAGCTCTGGAGTGGGCTAATGCGGTCTGGAACGGTCCAGACTCGGCGAGGGACCACTACCCGGAGTTCACCCGCCGCTTTCGGGCCGTGTTCGACCACCCTCCGGAAGGAAGAGCGGCGGGTGAACGGCTGTTCCACCTCAGGCAGGAGACGAGGAGTGCCCAGGACTTCGCGCTGGACTTCAGGACCTTGGCTGCTGGGGCGGGGTGGAATGACAGGGCCCTCATAGACCACTACCGCTGCAGTCTCCGGGCGGACGTCCGCAGGGAGCTGGCCTGTCGGGACACAGCTCTGTCCCTGGACGAGCTGATAGATATGTCCATACGACTGGACAATTTGCTGGCTGCCCGCGGGCGTTCGGAGAGGGTCCTGCCCGTTCCACCCCCGTGCACCCCCGCCCCTACCCCTATGGAGGTAGGGGGGGCCGTGCCAAGGGGCACCGGAGGAGGTGGCTCCTCCTGCACCAGCTGTGGTCGGAGAGGACACACGGCCGACCGGTGCTGGAGGAGCCAGTCTGGGAGTCGAGATGGTAGGCAGAACACTTCTCGGTCACCTCAGGTGAGTCAGCACCAGATTCACCCAGAACCCCCTGTTGGTCATGTGTTTTTACCTGTTTTGTTTACTACATTTTTTCCCTCTTCCCAGCACAGGGCGCTAGTCGATTCAGGCGCAGCTGGGAATTTTATGGACCGTGGACTTGCCATTAAGCTGGGCATTCCGCGGGTGCCGATAGATTCCCCTTTCCCCGTGCACTCCCTAGATAGCCGACCATTAGGGTCAGGGCTAGTCAGGGAGTCTACGGTGCCACTGGACAAGGTAACGCAGGGGAATCATAAGGAACGCATTTGTTTTTTCCTTATTGATTCGCCTGCATTTCCGGTGGTGCTGGGGGTCCCCTGGCTGGCTGGTCACAATCCCCGTATTTCGTGGAAACAGGGGGTTCTCCAGGGGTGGTCAGAGGAGTGTTCAGGTAGGTGCCTAGGAGTTTCCATAGGTGCCACGTCGGTGGACAGTCCAGACCAGGTGTCCACCGTGCCCATTCCCCCTGAATACGCCGATTTGGCGATCGCTTTTTGTAAGAAGAGGGCGACTAAATTACCACCTCATCGACAGGGGGATTGTGCGATAGATCTCCAGGTTAATGCTGCGCTTCCCAGGAGTCACGTGTACCCCTTGTCACAGGAGGAGACAGCGGC
This sequence comes from Salmo salar, assembly GCF_965601325.2. Taxonomy (NCBI): domain Eukaryota; kingdom Metazoa; phylum Chordata; class Actinopteri; order Salmoniformes; family Salmonidae; genus Salmo; species Salmo salar. Next base: position 75,951,778 of record NC_138301.1, on the reverse strand, counting down.
TATGGAGACATATGTCACGGAATCCCTGGGACAGGGGTACATTCGGCCCTCCATCTCACCCGCTTCCTCGAGTTTCTTTTTTGTGAAGAAAAAGGAGGGAGGTCTGCGTCCGTGCAATGATTACCGAGGTCTAAACGCTATTACGGTGGGGTTTAGTTACCCACTACCTCTCATCGCTACGGCGGTGGAATCATTTCACGGAGCACAATTCTTCACAAAACTGGATCTCAGGAGCGCGTATAATCTGGTGCGTATCAAGAAGGGAGACGAGTGGAAAACCGCCTTTAGTACCACATCAGGCCATTATGAGTACCTCGTCATGCCGTATGGGTTGAAAAATGCTCCAGCCGTCTTTCAATCCTTTGTTGACGAGATTCTCAGGGACCTGCACGGGCAGGGCGTGATTGTCTATATCGATGACATTCTGATCTATTCCGCCACCCACTCCGCGCATGTGTCCCTGGTGCGCAAGGTGCTTGGTAGACTGCTGGAGCATGACCTATACGTTAAGGCTGAGAAGTGTGAGTTTTCCAAACGAGCCGTCTCCTTTCTGGGTTATCGCATTTCCACCACGGGGGTGGTGATGGAGTGTGACCGCGTTAAGGCCGTGCGTAATTGGCCGACTCCAACCACGGTGAAGGAGGTGCAGCGGTTCTTAGGCTTTGCCAATTACTACCGGAGGTTTATCCGGGGTTTTGGCCAGGTAGCGGCTCCCATTACCTCACTGCTGAAGGGGGGGCCGGTGCATTTGCGATGGTCGACGGAGGCGAACGGAGCCTTCAAGAAGTTGAAGACGCTGTTCACCGACGCACCCGTGTTGGCGCACCCGGACCCGTCTTTAGCGTTCGTAGTGGAGGTGGACGCATCCGAGGCTGGGGTGGGTGCCGTGCTATCACAGCGCTCGGGTGCGCCATTGAAACTCCGCCCCTGTGCTTTCTTTTCGAAGAAGCTCAGTTCGGCGGAGCGTAACTACGATGTGGGGGACAGGGAGTTGCTAGCAGTGGTTAAAGCTTTGAGGGTGTGGCGGCACTGGCTTGAGGGGGCTAAACACCCCTTTCTCATCTGGACCGACCACCGAAACCTGGAGTACATCCGGGCAGCGAGGAGACTGAATCCACTTCAGGCGAGGTGGGCCATGTTCTTTCGCCCGGTTTAGGTTTACCATCTCCTATAGACCGGGTTCCCTGAATACTAAGGCCGACGCGCTGTCCCGTCTCTATGACACAGAGGACCGGCCCATCGATCCAACTCCCATCATTCCAGCGTCTAGGCTGGTGGCACCTGTGGTATGGGAGGTGGACGCGGACATCGAGCGGGCATTGGTGTTGGAACCTGCGCCTGCGCAGGTGCCCGTGGGGCGCATGTATGTGCCGCTCGGTGTTCGTGATCGTTTGATTCGGTGGGCGCACACGCTACCTACTGCGGGTCATCCTGGTGAGGCGAGGACAGTGGGGAGTCTAAGGGGGAAGTACTGGTGGCCCACCTTAGCTAAGGACGTGAGGTCCTATGTCTCTTCCTGTTCGGTGTGTGCCCAGAGTAAGGCTCCTAGGCATCTACCAAGAGGGAAGTTACAGCCCCTCCCCGTTCCACAACGACCATGGTCGCACCTGTCCATTGACTTCCTGACAGATCTTCCCCCCTCTCAGGGGAACACGGCGATTCTGGTGGTTGTGGATCAGTTCTCTAAGTCCTGCCGTCTCCTCCCATTGCCCGGTCTCCCTATGGCCCTGCAGACTGCGGAGGCCCTATTTACCCACGTCTTCCGGCACTACGGGGTGCCGGAGGACATTGTCTCTGATCGAGGTTCCCAGTTCACATCCAGGGTCTGGAGAGCGTTTATGGAGCGGCTGGGGGTCTCGGTCAGTTTGACCTCCGGTTATCACCCCGAGAGCAATGGGCAGGCGGAGCGGGTGAACCAGGAGATGGGCAGGTTCCTGAGGTCGTATTGCCAGGACCGGCCAGGGGAGTGGGCGAGGTATATTCCCTGGGCTGAGTTAGCCCAGAACTCACTTCGCCACTCCTCTACTAACATATCACCCTTTCAGTGTGTGTTAGGTTACCAGCCAGTCCTGGCACCATGGCACCGGAGTCAGACCGAGGCTCCTGCGGTGGAGGACTGGGTCCAGCACTCCAAGGAGACCTGGAGAGCCGTCCAGGACTCACTAAAGGAGGCCAGTGCGTGGCAGAAGAGGAGTGCTGACCGCCACCGCAGTGAGGCGCCCGTGTTCGCACCGGGAGACAGGGTCTGGCTCTCGACCCGGAACCTGCCCCTCCGCGTGCCCTGCCGGAAGCTGGGGCCGCAGTGTGTGGGGCCCTTCAAAGTCCTGAGGAGGATAAACGAGGTGTGTCTTCGGTTGCAACTCCCTTCCTATTACCGTATTAACCCCTCGTTTCATGTGTCTCTCCTCAGGCCGGTGGTAGCTGGTCCCCTTCACGAAGATGAGGTGCCGGAGGTCCCTCCGCCCCCTCTGGACATCGGGGGGTCCCCGGCGTACAGCGTACGGGCCATTCTGGACTCGAGACGCCGGAGAGGTGCTGGGTTCCAGCGGCGGACGTCCTGGACCCATCTATGTTGAGGGAGTTCCACCATCTCCGTCCGGATCGCCCTGCGCCTTGCCCTCCGGGTCGACCTCGAGGCCGGTGTCGGTGCGCTGCGGGAGCCGCGCGTCAGGAGGGGGGTACTGTCACGATTCCCACCGACGGTGGCGCCCCCTCCTGCTCGGGTGGCGCTCGGCGGTCGTCGTCACCGGCCTATTAGCTGCCACCGATTCCCTTTTGCTTTTCCCTTTTTTTATTTTGTGACACCTGTGGTCAATTAGCCATTAGAGGGGCTATTTAGTTTAGCTGGCCCGCTCCTGTTCGTGCGGGATTAATGATTGTTTCTTGTTAGACGGCTTATGTTCGTGTCGACGTTGTTGGACGCCGTATGTATTTTCTCCCCTGTGTGTGGGAACATTTGTTTTTGTGTGAGTGTATATTAAACACACCACTACCCTGTGTTCGCTGCTTCCTGCGCCTCATTCCTCCTCCACGATTACCAAGCCGTAACAAGTTATTAAAGTGACTATGCATAGATAATAAACAGGGAGTAGCAGCAGTGTAGGGGGGGAGGGGCATTGCAAATAGTCTGGGTAGCCATTTGATTAGATGTTCTGGAGTCTTATGGCTTGGGGGTAGAAGCTGTTTAAAGCCTTTTGGACCTAGACTTGGTGCTCCAGGTACTGCTTGCCGTGCAGTAGCAGAGAGAACAGTCTATGACGAGGGTGGCTGGAGTCTTTGGCAATTTTTAGGGCCTTCCTCTGACACCGCCTGGTATAGAGGTCCTGGATGACAGGAAGCTTGGCCCCGGTGATGTACTGGGCCGCATGCACTACCCTCTGTAGTGCCTTGCGGTCTGAGGCCGAGCAGTTGCCATACCAGGCAGTGATGCAACCCGTAAGGATGCTCTCAATGGTGCAGCTGTAAAACTTTTTGAGGATCTGAGGACCCATGCCAAATATTTTCAGTCTCCTGAGGGGGTTTTGTAGTGCCTGAGAATAAGTTTTGTCGTGCCCTCTTCACGACTGCCTTGGTGTCCTCGGACCATGTTATTTTGTTGGTGATGTGGACGCCAAGGAACTTGAAGCTCTCAACCTGCTCTACTACAACCCCGTCGATGAGAATGGGGGCGTGCTCAGTCCTCCTTTTCCTGTAGTCCACAATCATCTCCTTTGTCTTGACCACGTTGAGGGAGAGGTTGTTGTCCTTGCACCACACGGTCAGGTCTCTGACCTCCTCCCAATAGGCTGTCTCATCGTTGTCGGTGATCAGGCCTACCACTGTTGTGTCATCGGCAAACTTAATGATGGTGTTGGAGTCGTGCCTGGCAGTGCAGTCATTAGTGAACAGGGAGTAGAGGAAGGGACTGACCACACACCCCTGAGGGGCCCCCATGTTGAGGATCAGCGTGGCGGATGTGTTGTTACCTACCCTTACCACCTGGGGGTGGACCGTCAGGAAGTCCAGGATTCAGTTGCAGAGGGAGGTGTTTAGTCCCAGGGTCCTTAGCTTAGTGATGAGCTTTGAGGGCACTATGGTGTTGAACGCTGAGCTGTAGTCAATGAATAGCATTCTCACATAGGTGTTCCTTTTGTCCAGGTGTGAAAGGGCAGTGTGGAGTGCAATAGAGATTGCATCATCTGTGGATCTGTTGGGGCGGTATGCAAATTGGAGTGGTTCTAGGGTTTCTGGGATAATGGTGTTGATGTGAGCCATGACCAGCCTTTCAATGCATTTCATGGCTATAGACGTGAGTGCTACGGGTCGGTAGTCATTTAGGCAGGTTACCTTAGTGTTCTTGGGCACAGGGACTATGGTGGTCTGTTTGAAACATGTTGGTATTACAGACTCAGACAGAGAAAGGTTGAAAATGTCAGTGAATAAACTTGCCAGTTGGTCAGCGCATGCTCGGAGTACACGTCCTGGTAATCTGTCTGGCCCTGCGGCCTTGTGAATGTTGACCTGTTTAAAGGTCTTACTCATATCGGCTGCGGAGAGCGTGATCACACAGTCTTCCTGAACAGCTGATGCTCTCATGCATGTTTCAGTGTTACTTGCCTCGAAGCGGGCATAGAAGTTATTTAGCTTGTGTGGTAGGCTCGTGTCACTGGGCAGCTCTCGGCAGTGCTTCCCTTTGTAGTCTTTAATAGTTTGCAAGCCCTGCCACATCCAACAAGTGTTGGAGCTGGTGTAGTACGATTCAATCTTAGTCCTGGATTGACACTTTGCCGGTTTGATGGTTCGTCAGATGGCATAGCGGAATTTCTTATAAGCTTCCAGGTTAGAGTCCCGCTCCTTGAAAGCAGCAGCTCTACCCTTTAGCTCATTGCGGATGTTGCCTGTAATCCATGGCTTCTGGTTTGGGTACAGTCACTTTGGGACAACGTTTTCCATGCACTTATTGATGAAGCCAATGAATGTGGTGGTGTTCTCCTCAATGCCATCGGAAGAATCCCGGAACATATTCCAGTCTGCGCTAGCAAAACAGTCCTGTAGTTTAGCATCCGCTTCATCTGACCACTTTTTTATAGACCGATTCACTGGTGCTTCCTGCTTGAATTTTTGCTTTTAATCAGGAGGATAGAATTATGGTCAGATTTGCCAAATGGAGGGTGAGGGAGAGCTTTGTGCGTGTCTCTGTGTGTGGAGTAAAGGTGGTCTAGAATTTTTTTCCCTCTCGTTGCATTTGACTGACCTCTTGAGGGGTGGAGGGAAGGATTTAGGTGCAACACAGTAAACAGGTTCGTGTTCATTAGGCACCGAACAGAAGAAAGCAGATGTTTTATTTTTTTAATTGCAAAATGTTTTTAATGATTACGACCCAGTGTAACGAAAAAAAAGGTTCTGTTCTGTGGTATGAGGGCCTTAGGTCGGGAGTGTGACAGTACCTTTCCAAATTGCCCTTGTCCCAGAACAGAGATGCAGTTGAAATCTTCCATTTGCATCCCACCATTCGCTTTCGTCCTGAACAAAGAGCGAAGAAGGAGGGGACGTGACAGACGAGGGAGGGGGAGGTTAGATACCTAGGTAACAAACACCATTTCCAGTCCTGAGGGTGCTTAAATAATACGTTGTGGATTTCAGTTACTGGTGTGTGTGTGTGTGTGTGTGTGTGTGTGTGTGTGTGTGTGTGTGTGTGTGTGTGTGTGTGTGTGTGTGTGTGTGTGTGTGTGTGTGTGTGTGTGTGTGTGTGTGTGTGTGTGTGTGTGTAGGAGGTGGTTATAGTGAGTGAGAGGGACATACTTAGGAGTTGGCTTGGGTGTTGACCTGTTCTCCGCTGAAGTAACTTTGGAGGACTGAGTTAGGGAAAGGAGAGAGAACAAAAATAACCATGAAGACAGACATTTGACGAGCCCCTAAACATTGTGCAACTTCACTGGGAAAGTGAGACCACAGAAATAAAATGGCTAGAACCAAATCCTATTTTTAGGAGTGAAACTATGAGCGGAGACTTTGTAATGATTAGAAAAACAACAAGAACAATTTCGGACACTCATGAACCATAGTACAGTGTATTGGGAATGTATTCAGACCCTTTGACCTTTTTCCACATTTCGTTACATTACAGCCTTGTTCTAAAATGGATGAAATATTGTTATTTTTTTTATCAATCTACACACACTGCGTCCTGTTTCCATTGATCATCCTTGAGATGTTTCTACAACTTGGTTGGAGTCCACCTGTGGTAAATTCAATTGATTGGACATGATTTGGAAAGACACAAACATGTCTATATAAAGGTCCCACAGATGACAGTGCATGTCAGAGCAAAAACCAAGCCATGAGGTCGAAGGAATTGTGCGTAGATCTCCGAGACCAGATTGTGTCAAGGCACAGATCTGGGGAAGGGTACAAAAACATATCTGCAGCATTGAAGATCCCCAAGAACACAGTGGCCTCCATCGTTCTTAGATGGAAAAAGTTTGGAACCAACAAGACTCTTACTAGAGCTGGCCGCCCGGTCAAACTGAGCAATTGGGGGAGAAGGGCCTTGGTCAGGGAGGTGACTCCGATGGTCACTCTGACAGAGCTCTAGAGTTCCTCTGTGGAGATGGGAAAACTTTCCAGAAGGACAACCATCTCTGCAGCACTCCACCAATCAGGCCTTTATGGTAGAGTGGCCAGACAGAAGCCACTCCTCAGTAAAAGGCACATGATAGCACGCTTGGAGTTTGCCAAAAGGCACCTAAAGACTCTCAGACCATGAGAATCAAGATTCCCTGGTCTGATGAAACCAAGATTGAACTCTTTGGCCTGAATGCCAAGCGTCACGTCTGGAGGAAACCTGGCATCATCCCTACGGTGAAGCATGGTGGGGGCAGCATCATGCTCTGGGGATGTTTTCCAGTGGCAGGGACTGGGAGACTAGTCAGGATCGAGGCAAAGATGAACGAAGTAAAGTACAAAGAGAAACATGATGAAAACCTGCTCCAGAACACTCAGGAACTCAGACTGGGGTGAAGGTTCACCTTCCAACAGGACAACGACCCTAAGCACACAGCCAAGACAACGCAGGAGTGGCTTCGGGACAAGTCTCTAAATGTCCTTGAGTGGCCCAGCCAGAGCCCGGACTTGAACCCGATCGAACATCTCTGGAGAGACCTGAGAGAATCTGCAGAGAAGAATGGGAGAAATTCCCCAAATACAGTGCCAAGCTTTTAGCGTCATACCCAAGAAGACTAGAGGCTGTAATCACTGCCAAAGGTACATCAACAAAGTACTGATTAAAGGGTCTGAATACTTATGTAAATGTCATATTTCAGTTTTTATTTTTTTATACATTTGCAAAAATGTCTAAAAACCGTTTTTTGCTTTGTCATTATGTGGTATTGTTTGTAGATTGATGAGGGGAAAAAACGATTTAATCCATTTTAGAATAAGGCTGTAACGTAACAAAATGTGGAAAAAGTCAAGGGGTCTAAATACTTGCCGAAAGCACTGTATATAAAATGTCTAATGGTGATTGTTGATATTAGTGATTGTGGCATGTTTAATGGTGATTGTTCATATTAGTGATTGTGACATGTTTAATGGAGATTGTGAAATTAGGGGTAATTGTGAATTAAGGGTGCTACTGACCTCAGCGAAGAGCATGCCCTGGGGCTCCAGGTAGAGACACATGCAGTAGCGCTGGTTGTCCAAATTATCCTCTAGACGCAGAAATTTGAATACGCACAGAGCCCTTCAGTCCCGCCAGTACACCCCAATCTCCAGCTCCCAGGACTGGATACGTACACACATGTTAGTGATTTTTAGAATGCCAGGGGAAGAAATTGAAAAAGATGGCCCATCTTTAACAGATTGTAACACTACTTTCAGATTGTAACATCTCACTTCCCTTGAAATAGTCCCAGCCAGAGGCTTTCAGCCCCACAATCCAAAACAACAGTGCAGCACGACTCAGCTGTGACCTTTTAAGACCTAGGCTGAGAGCTTGGAACTGAAAGTAGTGTGTGCCCTCGCGCTAGGAGCAGCAGCTCTGCTGAAAGTAGTCTTGGAGCTGAATCATAGCCCCATGTTAGGCTTTTGGAGGCAAGGATTGAGATTAGTGGAAAATGTTAGGATTAGCAGTGGGATTACATCTGCAGAGTTGGAGTGGAGGCGTGAGAGAGGAGTGATTTCTCTCTGCTACCCAACAGCAGAGACTCTGGATGGCCACGGTGAGAGTTTCTGTCTGAGCATGCTGGAGCTTGATGGTTGCAGCTGAAGGTCATTACTAGTCTATCTGGAGATTATCAAGGAGGAAAGCTGCTGGCACGTGTGCGTGAGGGCGAGATGGTCATGTCTGTAGCAGACTGCTTTCCAACAGCAGACACTTCAATCCTGCCCCTCTTGAATATTTACTATCAATATGGGGTGAAAAATTGTCTTCCAACTGAAGATTTAAGCATTGATGAGATGGGGGGGTAAACATTTAGCATTTTTACACAATTTAACATGACTCCTGGCAACTCCAGGATGTTATCTGAGAAAAGAAATATAATGCTTGAACTGCTCCTACTGGTGCTAAAGAGAACACTAACCCGTTCCAGCTCGATACTGAAGCTCTGGTCCCAGGCGTCCTTGCTCAGAACTCTCCAGTGTGTCCGGCCCACCATCCTGTTGTCCACTTTTAGCACTGCACTGATCTCCGCTGTGGACAACATACAGTGGGACAGATAAATCAGTCAGTACACCTCCACATACGCACACTGGCTGTCAGATCATATAGTGCATACAGTGCATTCAGAAAGTATTCAGACCCCTTGACTTTTTCCACATTTTCTTATCTTACAGCTGTCGTGTCTTTGGGGTAGCATTAAACTGAAGACATGTTTATCAATTAACTCCCTGTAATTATTATCACGCGATTAAACTGATTAATCGTTTAATTGTAATTAACTAGGAGATCGGGGCACCAAGGAAAATATTCAGATTACAAAGTTATAATTTTCCTAATATAACTTTCCTTTATTATAATATAGGCCGATTATCTTCTGGTTTAAATGGTGTATTTTACCTCGTGTTCAGTCTCATTCCAAACGTCGTAAATTGTTGTATCTGCACGAACCCAGTCTTTACTAAAATCATCCATACATCAATTGTCTTAAAATCATTTATTTACTACACTAAGTAATTAACAGAAAACATACAAACAGTAATTATCGTCACAAAGGATTGGTAGAGGAATGTGCCCTGGTGGGCTAAACAGGCAGGTCGGCCTGTTGAACAATGGATCATAAAAGGTCAGCTGTGGCACACAGAGTTCATTAATATTAACAATTGATATGCTAATCCTTTGCACATGAACGCTCACTCATTCGGGAACAATTGCAATCAATATATATTTACGCTCAGTGTGTCATTGGGATCCTTGTTGGAGAGTTTTGTCCGCGTTCTCTCTTTCTCTCTCTCTCGGTTAGAATGGATCATTCAGAGCGACATTCATTAATGTCGTCATAGAATGGATGTTTCGTTGGTCTTCGCGTTCGATGATATAATTGACTTAGCTGCAGACTAATAATTAATATCAAAGACTTGTTCTTATTCTGTCGGTATTAATAGTCTAAAAGTTAACCACGTGGTATGGTTCACTTTCAGTAGAGGAATTGGATGGTAAAACCTATTGGCCATGGAGTGGAGGCCTGGTCTAAAGAAATGTAAATCAGGGTGGGTTTTATAGTGACCCTTGAACAGGCTTGTCAAATGACGCCTGGTCCTGTCTGTGTCCCTTGGGGGGCGTGCCGATGGCTGAGTGAAGCTTGGTACAGAAGTCCAATTCTATCACATTAACATTCGTACATAGCATCTCAATGTATTACAAATAGCTTTATCCTTATTAATACATTTTATACAACCATTATGATGCAAGTCTCAAGCTGAGGCTATTATATAAACAGTTTTATGGTAATACGGCTATATTGTCTCTTCTGAGTATCACAAAATTGTACCAAGCGGACCAGTTCGTAGCTGGATTCTTCACCAATCTTCCATACCTTCTCCAGAACACAAATGTCGCTTGGCTCCCCAATTCTGTGAGTTGGAAGAATTTCCTGTGTCTCTCTATGGGCCATGTGGCCAGAGACTCTCCTGGAATTTTACCACTCCTTCACACAGGGACTGGGTGGGGGAAGGTAGGTTGGGGGGATGGTGCAAAAGGGGGGAGGGGGTCAACTGTCCTCCCTGTAGCCAAAGAGGCCAACGTCATGACACAGCCTTATTCGAAAATGTATTAAAAAAAAATCCTCATTAATCTGTGCACAATACCCCATAATGACAAAGCAAAAACAGTGTTTTCGAAATTATTGCAAATGTATAAACAAAAAAACGGAAATATTGTTGAAGCACCTTTAGAAGCAATTACAGCCTTGAGTCTTTTCGTGTATGACGCTACAAGCTTGGCACACCTGTACTTGGGGAGTTTCTCCCATTCTTCTCTACAGATCCTCTCGAGCTCTGTCAGGTTGGATGGGGAGCGTCGCTGCAAAGCTATTTTCAGGTCTCTCCAGAGATGTTCGATCGGGTTCAAGTCCGGGCTCTGGCTTTGCCACTCAAGGACATTCAGAGACTTGTCCCTAAGCCAATCCTGCGTTGTCTTGGCTATGTGCTGAGGGTCATTGTCCTGTTGGAAGGTGAACCTTCACCCCAGTCTGAGATCCTGAGCGCTCTAGAGCAGGTTTTCATCAAGGATCTCTTTGTACTTTGCTCCGTTCATCTTTCCCTCTATCCTGACTAGTCTCTCAGTCCCTGTCACTGAAAAACATCCCCACAGCATGATGCTGCCACCCCCATGCATCACCATAGGGATGGTGGCAGGTTTCCTCCAGACGTGACGCTTGGCATTCAGGCCAAAGAGTTTTATCTTGGTTTCATCAGACAATATAATCTTGTTTCTCATGGTCTGTCCTTTACTGTAGGAGCTTGTTGGCAAACTCCAAGCGGGCTGTCATGTGCCTTTTACTGAGGATGTGGCTTCCGTCTGGCTACTCTACCATTAAGCCCTGATTGGTGGAGTGCTGCAGAGATGGTTGTCCTTCTAGACTCTAGAAGGTTTTCCCATCTCCACAGATGAACTCTGAAGCTTTGTCAGAGTGACCCCGGGCAGCTCGGTTAGACAGCGCTCCAGAGACAGACGCAGCAGGTCCAGCTTCTGGCATGACTCCTGCAGCCTAGCCTTGGCCTGGAGATCACTCAGTCACACACACCTTTAGAATGTCTTTGTGACCCACCAGGTATGCATAACGAATATTTCCAGCCATGAAAACATTAACTAGGTGTCTTAACCTGCAACCAAAAAAGAATCAGACTTGCATTAACCAGATCTCTGAAGACCTCACTTATATCCTGGTGCCCACCTACCTCTGTCAGTGCCCGACGGTCCTGCACCTTGCGCCTCCCCAGGTGCTTGCCCACGTTCCTCGCCCCCTCTGACACAGCAGCCTCGATCTTCAGGTTGTGCCGGAGCTCAACCACACGTAGCTCCAGAGGACTGATCGTCTCAGAGGGTCGGCCTGCAGGGACCAATGAACAAACACAGAAATGGCACTGGGAAAGCAAACAGGCACTGGGAAAAACACAGTCACACACATACAACCAAAACAATGACATGGCAAAGGACACACACACACACACACACACACACACACACACACACACACACACACACACACACACACACACACACACACACACACACACACACACACACACACACACACACACACACACTCACACACACACACACACACACACACACACACACACACACACACACACACACACACTTCCCGTTCCCCCTCTTTGGCTCGGTGACTGACAATCTGCATGCGGAGCAGCTCAATCTTGTTGCGGCTGTCCTGAAGCATCTGCTGGGCTGTGGACAGCATCTTACGGTCCTGGGGAGGGTAGACCAGACACGAGAGTTCTACATCAATGATACGCATCTAGTGCACAAGTCAACCGTGTCGTGTACTTCCCTCCTTTAGTCCATGATAGAGCAGCCCTTAGCAGCATTGGACACTGACATCAGTCTTAGTGCCCTTATTCATTGACATGCATGGTGCTAGCCTGCACCCATTACCACTAACACACCTTCCCTGGCCTGCATTCAGTCAAAGTCCAAGACAGCATGACGAATTGGGATCAAGCCCCCTTGAGAGCTCTGCCTAAAGTTTTAATTGACAGTGCGGCCAAGCCTTTACATTGCCTGGCTACCCAAACTCCTTGCTCTGGCCAAACGCTACGCCACGGACGTAAGATTCTTCTCCGCAGTGATTCTGGATCTGAGTTACCCCCCCCAACGATTTCTAGAAAGCAAACACATTCTAACTGTTCTGATTGGTCCCAGAAACTGATGGGTTGTGCCAGAGCCACAACACACATGGGTAAAGTGACATTTTGAAAATGTGTCATTGGCTTTGATACTCTGATTGGTTAGAGACGGTCCAAATCGCTGATTACTTTTATACAACACCCCTCATTTTGACGTCACCACAAACGACTTCAACGATTGCAGTCTTACTGAAGTATGTATCAAATATAGAGCAGTAGGAGAAATCAGATTGAAATCAAAGCAAGGTGGTGGAACCTATCCAATTCTTCCGTAGTCATGAATGGGGAAAGGAAGTGGTGTAATAACTAGTGATGAAACAAATAAAAAAAAATGTTACAAATTGTAATATTTTGGACGATTAGTATATTGATACTAAAATCAAATTGTTCTAGGTGGAGTTAGCTAGCGCTAGTAGGCTGTACCTGCCTAAAACTCTGTGCATTTTCATCCTATAGCTTGTTCTCCATCTTCTTTAGAAAATAGTTAGCCAACATGTTTTCAGCACTTTCATTTCCATGACTGAACCAAACTAAATTCTATATTACAGAGCAATGTCTTTGGTACATCAAATCACAATATCGAATCGTAATTCATATAGAATCGTGAGAATCACAATAGATATCGTATGGGCACCTAAGTATCGTGATAAGTGTTTTCCATAGGCGTCGGCTAATCAGCCGGTAACAGAGTGATTTTCATCCGGTTACATTTTCCAAGTCATATTAACTAGGCTACTTTTGATTTCAATGTTGCAATTGGCTGGTCCGTTGAACCCTCTCCCGCTAGATATGCATCTTCTAGCGATCTATTGATAGGATAGGCGCCTGTCAGTCATAAAGCGTGCGATGACAGGGAAAATCAGCAGAGGTGAAGAGGGGAAGTGAGAGGTTTCACTCTCACCAAAATCTGTCCAAAATAAGCACAATGCGCTTCTACAGGTTTATTTTGGACCTAAGCTTGTCACCTGCCTTCCACCCGACTCCCATTGTTAAGCCGGAAACATGAGCATCTCGTCATCATAGTCCTACAGATCTCGGGTTTCAATCGGTTCTCTTTACACGGAGGGGAGAGATCATGATGCTCATGAATGTACATGTCCAATGTAATGTAAGTGGTAACGCTGAGTCTAATAACTTAGCCTAATGATTGTTTTCTGACACATTCATTTATTTTCTTTTGTGTATTTCACAAAGCCAGCCACGCGGAGTCGTGACGCATAGACTATTTGCTGTGCGTTGATTGACAACTGAACAGCAAGTGTTGACTGGTTTATAAAAAGGTGTCAAACTGACTGTATAAAGTCGATCTCCTATATCCCTTTGCCATTGATAAATCACGCAACCTGGTTATACACCAGTTTAGCAGGTACACCAATCTACACTGAACAAAAATATGAAAACGCAACATGCAACAATTGTGATTGAGTTACAGTTCATATAAGGATATCAGTTGATTGAAATAAAGGGAATTAGAGCCTAATCTATGGAGTTCACATGACTGGAAATACAGATATGCATCTGTTGGTCAGATACCTTTAAAAAAATTAGGGGTGTGGATCAGAAAACCAGTCAGTATCTGGTGTGACTACCGTTTGCCTCATGCAGTACAACACTCTCCTTTGCATAGAGCTGATCAGGCTGTTGATTGTGGAATGTTGTCCCACTCCTCTTCAAGGGCTGTGAGAAGTTGCTGGATATTGGCATGAACTGGAACACGCTGTCGTACATGTCGATCCAGAGCATCCCAAACATGCTCAATGGGTGACATGTCTGGTGAGTATGGGGGACATGGAAGAACTGGGACATTTTCAGCTTCCAGGAATTGTGTACAGATCCTTGCGACATGGGGCCGTGCATTATCATGCTGAAACATGAAGTGATGGTGGCGGATGAATGGCACGACAATGGGCCTCAGGATCTCGTCACAGAATCTTTGTGCGTTTAAATTGCCATCGATAAAATGCAATTGTGTTCGTTGTCCGTAGTTTATGCCTGCCCATTCCATAACCCCACCACCACCACCACGGGGCACTATGTTCACAATGTTGACATCAGCAAACCATTTCTCCACACAAACGCCATACACGCCATCTGCCCGGTACAATTGAAACTGGGATTCATCCGTGAAGAGCACACTTCTCCAGCCTGGCAGTGGCCATCGAAGGTGAGCATTTGCTCACTGAAGTCAGTTACGACGCAGTCAGGTCAAGACTGTGGTGAGGACAACGACCACGCAGATAAGCTTCCCGAGACGGTTTCTGACAGTTTATGCAGAAATTCTTCGGTTGTGGAAACCCACAGTTTCATCAGCTGTCCAGTTGGCTGGTCTCAGATGATCCTGCAGGTGAAGAAGCCGGATGTGGAGAAACTGGGCTGGTGTGGTTACACGTAATCTGCGGCTGTTAGGCCAGTTGGTCGCACTGCCAAATTCTCTTCAACGACGAAGCTGACTTATGGTAGAGAAATTAACATTAAATTGTCTGGCAACAGCTCTGGTGGACATTCTTGCAGTCAGCATGCCAATTGCACGCTCCCTCAAAACTTGAGACATCTGTGGCATTGTGTTGTGTGACAAAACTGCACATTTTAGAGTGGCCTTTTGTCCCCAGCACAACGTGCCCCTGTGTAATGTAGAAGCAAAAGAAACACACACCTATTTAGGCGAGCTGCTGGCTAGCGGAGTAGAACACTTGAAAAATGTAAGGAGAGCCGTTCACTCTAGGAGCTCAGATGCAATCATTTTATAACCTAATATCCAACTGTGTGGTGACTAGTTTATATTGTGTCAAAGGACGCACACAGGTGTCTGTAATCATGGCCAGATGTGACCTGATATCATTGGTTCATTCGCAAATATAAAAAAATAAGATACCCAAGGGAGGGTCCGAAAACACATTATTAATACTGTCATTGGATCTTAGAATGTGCCAATGTTTGAACGATTCCCTTAATTTGTTCAGAGCACTTTGAATAGCGGGTAGTTAGAACGCAAGAATGCTTCTTTTTGCGAGACTGTCCTTGAAAAAGATCATGTCTCGTTTTGAATTTTCTCAATGGCAGTATTAATCTGATCATTTTTGTACCCCCTCTCCTTGAATTTTCTTTGCGTCTCAGCCATATTTCTGTCGAAATCTGGTTTCCTGTAAAGACCAGTGTATAGAAAGCAGACGTTATCCTCACACTCAGATGCTCAGAACAAGAGTTATGAAAAGCATGGAATGCCTGGAGCTGTTTTGCATCACCCCTCCAAAGAACAAAAATATCATCAATATACCGTTTCCAAATAATGATGGTTAGGCAAGATTGTTTTTGTTGAGAGGATGGAAAATGGACTGTTTCTCCATGTAACCCACATACAAATTAGCATAGTTAGGAGCCATGGGGGATCCCATAGTAGTACCCTTTGTCTGAAAAAAGTAATAATTTAGAAACATGAAGTAGTTGTGTGTGAGTACTATTTCAGCCAATGTTATAATGCAGGCACTGGAAGGTAGTTCATTAGGGTCACGTTGCAGAAGAAAATGTTCCATAGCTTCAATACCGCCCTCGTGTGGAATATTTCTGTATAACGACTCAACATCAAAAGTAACTAACAAAGTATTCTCAGGGAGAGGATCAAGAGATTCAATAATAGAGATCATACTGCTGGTGTCCTTTACAAAGGAGGGGACCTGTTCTGAGACCATACTGCTGGTGTCCTTTACAAAGGAGGGGAGCTCTTCTGAGACCATACTGCTGGTGTCCTTTACAAAGGAGGGGAGCTGTTCTGAGACCATACTGCTGGTGTCCTTTACAAAGGAGGGGAGCTGTCCTGAGACCATACTGCTGGTGTCCTTTACAAAGGAGGGGAGCTGTCCTGAGACCATACTGCTGGTGTCCTTTACAAAGGAGGAGAGCTGTTCTGAGATCATACTGCTGGTGTCCTTTTCAAAGGAGGGGAGCTGTTCTGCGACCATACTGCTGGTGTCCTTTACAAAGGAGGGGAGCTGTTCTGAGACCATACTGCTGGTGTCCTTTACAAAGGAGGGGAGCTGTTCTGAGACCATACTGCTGGTGTCCTTTACAAAGGAGGGGAGCTGTTCTGCGACCATACTGCTGGTGTCCTTTACAAAGGAGGGGAGCTGTTCTGAGACCATACTGCTGGTGTCCTTTACAAACTAGGGGAGCTGTTCTGAGATCATACTGCTGGTGTCCTTTACAAAGGAGGGGAGCTGTTCTGCGAGTGGTCTAATAAAAAAGTAAACAAAAGTCGATAGTGGGGCCGTTACTGCATCAATGCCCGCTACAATAGGGTGCCCTGGAGGTTTTGTAACATTCTTGTGTCATTTCAGCAAAGTATAGAAAGTGGCAATTTTAGGGTGTTGAATAGCCAAAAAGTAATGTTCTTTTTAGGTTAACTTAAATACCCACCTAGGACAGTAAAGATAGTGTTCTGAAATTGGGCAGTGGGGTCACTACTGATTTTCTTGTAAAAGCTGTTGTCAAGCAGTTGTCTATGACACTTATTTACATAAACGGTCGTATCCATGAGTACAACCGACCCACCCTTATCAGCAGGGTGGGTAAGGACTGACGAAACGGATTGTAAATCAAGCAAAGCTTGTTTTTCCTCCTTAGGTAAATTATGGAAAGATATGTACTCCTGTTTGTTCTTAATGTAACAGTGTAGGTTCCGTCCCTCTCTTCGCCCCAACCCGGGCTCGAACCAGGGACCCTTGCACACATCAACAACTGACACCCCACGAAGCATCGTTATCCATCGCGCCACAAAAGCCACCGCCCTTGCAACGCAAGGGGAAACCCTACTTCAAGTCTCAGAGCGAGTGACATCACCGATTTAAACGCTATTAGCGCGCACCACCGCTAACTAACTAGCCATTTCACATCGGTTACACTCACCCCCCTTTTGACCTCCTCCTTTTCCGCAGCAACCAATGATCCGGGTCACGGCACCAATGTAACAGTGTAGGTTCCGTCCCTCTCTTCGCCCCAACCCCGGGCTCGAACCAGGGACCCTTGCACACATCATCAACTGACACCCCACGAAGCATCGTTACCCATCGCGCCACAAAATCCACGGCCCTTGCAACGCAAGGGGAAACCCTACTTCAAGTCTCAGAGCGAGTGACGTCACCGATTGAAACGCTATTAGCGCGCACCACCGCTAACTAACTAGCCATTTCACATCGGTTACATTAAGGAGATGAACAACATCATTCAGAAATAAGCTTTTTGTGTGTATGGAAAATCTATTATTTCAGCTCCTGAAACATGGGATATTTGCATCCAGAACAGCTTGAATTCTTTGGGGCATAGATTCTACAAGGTGTAGAGTTTAAACATTACTCATGAAAATATTCCCCACACCTATACACCACCAAACTGTACTGTTGACACCAGGCAGGACTCATGCTGCTTATGCCAAATCCTGACTCTACAGGAACCGGGATTCGTCGGACCAGGCTATGTTTTTTCACTCCATTGTCCAGTGTTGGTGATCGCGTGCCCACTGGAGCCGCTTCTTCTTGTTTTTAGCTGATAGGAGTGGAACCCGGTGTGGTCGTGTGCTGCAATAGCCCATCCGTGACAAGGACCGACAAGTTGTGCGTTCCGAGATGCCATTCTGCACACCACTGTTGTACTGCACTGTTATTAGCTTTATATTCAAAATATTTTATTGCCTAGACACTGTCGTGCATGAAAAGGCAAGGAGGCCGGCTGTTTCTGAGATACTGGAACTGGCGCACCTGGCACCAACAATCATACCACGCTCGAAGTTGCTTAGGTCACTCATTTTTCCCATTCTAAAGTTCAAATTGAACAGTAACTGAATGCCTTGATGCCTGTCTGCCTGCTTTATATAGCAAGCCATGGCCACATGACTCACTGTCTGTAGGAGCGAACCATTTTCATGAACGGAGTGGTGTAAAAAATAAACTGGCCACTAAGTATATGTCCATGGTATCGCATCGGGACATGTAAACCAAAGGATTTTATAGGTTTCCTTTCCTAGGATGTTGGGGCTTGCTAAACAGTGATGCTAAAGTGAGTGACTCTCGTCTCATCAGTCAGTCTAGCCTACCGAATCGCATCAGTGAGAGAGCCGTTTATTTGGCTGCCTAATTTTCATAGGCTACCGGTAGGCCTAGGATTTTTGGCTATTATCTGCAGATAAATTATGAAAACATTCAATGAAGACTTTGAATCATAACTGCAGGAACAATAGATAGTGGAGAGCCTCATTCTGGTCCAAATATGATAATCATGAACATAATTAATCAGTGATTCGTATTTCTGAAGAAGCAACGAGAATGCCCGTCTGTGTGTGTGCGGTGTGCATGCCTTGCACTTTGTGTAGCCATTAGCGATGTTGCTAATGAAAACAGTCTTCTGATAGATGGAAAGGCTTTCCCAAAAAACTTCTCAATTAAATGTTGAAGCTGCAATATGTAACTTTTTGGGAGACCTGACCAAATTAACATAGAATGTGTTATAGATCTGTCACTCATTGAAGGCAAGTCTAAGAAGCAGTAGATATGTTCTATATGCGCCATTTCTATCCTTCCCGTTCTTAAGTTTCAGTTTGGCATCTTTTACTTTTGCACACAAGCTTCAAACAGCTGAAAATACAATATTTTTGGTTATGGAAAAGATTTCACAGGTGTTTAGATGGTAGAATGATTGTTTACACTATACTTGCTTGTTTTGTCACATAAACTGAAATTAGGCCAAAGTAGCCTCTGCTTAGATGGCAGATATCATGATTATTTTAATAAATCCACTGGGTATTTGTTTTGAATCTAACATCACATGTGCTACAAAAACACAGCTAAACAACAGCCTCTTGCTAGGTGCACACTTGAATTAAAGGGTAACTATACCCAGAAATCTAAATTTCACAGATTTTTCCCAGACCTCAAATGTGGTCTCCTGACGTGGTTTAAGCATTGTTGGGAATTAGAATATATATATATTTATATTAAAACATCAATTTTGCCATTAATCGTTCCTACTGCTAATAGTATGTTTTAGATGTTTTTTCCAAAAGCACATGGAGTAGCCAGCGTAATCGAAAAAGCAGGCAGCCAGGCTCCCCCCGGCTAGGGGGTGTTAAGATTTTTTTTGCTCAACAACCTCTATTTTGGTGGCCCCTATCAGGAAATAACAATGCTAAAAAAATGTCACACTTTTACAGTGTTAGTTTATTGAGCTGTTGTGCAATATGGTAAAACTGCACTGGGCCTTTAAAGAATCCTGTAAGATTCTGGTGACTCTTTTTCAAGAGGCATTTTATAAGCTATCTGCAATACAGGTATGATTGAAGCAGATGTTAAACATGCTACACAGAAAGCAGAAGATGACTACTCCATTGTCAACACTGATTAAATCAGTAGACCTATACCAATATCTTTGAAAATACCATATAAGTATCATTAGCTTTAAAAAAAAAAAAAAAAAAACGTTTTATTTTATCATATTTTGGACCAGAGTGAGACGATCTCTCCACTAGCCTACCTATTGTTCATGCACTGAGGAGGATTCACCATCTTCATCGAATGTTTTCATGATTTATATGCAGATAGTCGCCAAAAAGGCTACCAGTAAGCAAATTAGGGAGCCAAATGAACAGCTCTCTTACCGATGCAAATCCGTAGGCTACCGACGAGTCACTCACTTTAATGTCACTGTCTGGCAAGTCCTGATGTACTTCACATCTAAAATACAAACGAGATCTTTAGTTTACTTGTGTTGATGCGATACAATGGACATATAATTACGTTGTATGATTTATGAATGGCAAGGATATATGATATCAACTTTATTCAGTCAGTTCGACAACTTTTATAAACTAGTCAAGCTTGCTGTACGCCAATCAAAGCACAGTAAATAGCCTATATGCCACCACACGCTGACCCTTTTAAGACAAACGTTCCAAAAGAGATTGACATGGCTACAGTTGGCTAGCCAAGACTAATGCTTGGGAGTCTTTTTGTAGCTTTCTTTTTGCAAACTATCAACAGTAGTCAGCATATTGCTAGTATGTTCACTATTGAAGGTTGACCTTTATAAATCACTTTCCCTAAAATAATCTCAGCATGTAGATTGATATGCGGTTCTTTTTGCTCTGGAAGGCATCAACTCTTGTACTGTTTGAGTTGTGACTCGCATGAGCGTGGTGGTGCTTGAATGAACGGCCAATCATATTGAATACAAATATCATGACATTTACGCGTGTAGTCTTCAATTGTTGACCACTGTAGGGAAAATGTGGAACCGGAATGCAAAAATGCTTTGAAAGTTGTTGACGAGATCTACTGGACCGACATGTTTTTACTGGCCCAGGTGTGCCATTAATGTCGGACTCTGCACGCAAAATAAAATAAATTAAAATGTGCCAGAAAACAATAGGCTAAGTGGATTTTGACTCATCATTACCACATTATATGGGACTTGCAAATTCACTCTGTGTAGAAATTCGATAGCAACCACAGCGCACAGAACACACACGCACACAGGTACTGAGAGGCGGGACAGACAGCAGACTGTCAAACCAGCAGCGTTTCCCTGTCATCGCTCACTTTGTGATTGACAGGCGCCTGTCCTATCAATATATTGCACATAGTTCATTCTAGCGGGAGAGGGCTTGGCAGACCTTTTTTCTGAACTTGTCAGCGAACTGAGAAGTAACAGTTAATTTAGGAGGGAAAAAGTACTGACAGCCGGCGCTAGTGGAAAACACTGGTAGAGTGGGCATCATTTGTAAATTATTTTTTACAAAAATCATATTGTCATCAAGATGATCGTCATCATGATTAATACTAGCCTGTTTGTGCTGTAAAGCCAACTCCTATGTCCATAGTCATTGTCATGTTTGGTATGACCATAGAAGTTGACTTTACAACACAGACAAGTCTGAGACCAGTCACGATTATCACCTGGGAGGCGATGGTGCTGAGCACCTGCAGCTTTCAACAAGCACCCCTGACTGCAGTGTGCAATTCGGGGCGGGGTGCAATGTGCTCGGGGTCAAACTCACCGTTTTTGTTGTCCATCTGAGGTTTGACAGTCTCACACTGAATACAAACACACACGTTTGTGCAAGGCACACGTTGAATACAAACGTATTTCATTTTTGAAGATCGTAAGAAATATTATATAAAGTGGTACCAGCACGTGTTGAAACACCTTTTGCTTCATGCTATATTTGAGAAAAGCTACTGATATTGTTGCAGTGAACAACATACTTGTTATGTATGTCATATACTGTTAAAATTGTGTTGATAAATGTTATAACTTTGTAATTATATTATTTCATTGAGCATATATATACAGTTACTACTGATTAATAATGCTTTCCTCATGAGAATGGAGACAGACTATACCATATAGACATGCTGAATGTGCTTTGCACATTAAGTTATACCAGCTCCAGTAAAGAGATCAGAGACTCGGTTGACTTCTACGTCATCTTTACTAAACAACAGAACACAATTAACAATTGAAACAATTAACACAGCAGACAAAAACAAGGTTTGGCCACTCTTCAAAAATGGCTTCACTCTTGCTCCTCAAAAGAGGCAGACAGTCATTTTGTTGTTGTCAACTGCCTCCACATAGAACATCTGATAATCTCTCTGTAACTGGAACATGAATGGCTCCTTGAGGAGAATATTTTCCTCTTCATCCAGGCCATCATACAACCGTAGTTCTTTAAGGGTTGTAATGCGGTCTTCCCTGTCCACTTCCCTGTCCATCCCAATTACACTAGGGAGGAAAACGGTGCCTTTAAATGTTTGGAGTTCACACCACCTTGCTGCCTCTAGGGTGTCCCTTAGAAGAACATCTGCTTCCTTGAAGAAAAAGGAAGAATAAATATTAAGAGAAGTGCCTCATTGGGTGATCAAGACAAATTACACCCCACTTTCACAATACCACCATGCAAACAAAAGCCACTATTACTAAAGGGGTTTTCAGTGATATCTAGAACTACTCAACAAGTCATCACAACTATTATATCTTGCCATGCATCAAGCCTTCAGTATTATACACAGTAGACTACATAACCAGTTCACAGCTCCCAGTTCACCATGCATTTTGTTCTAAGTATCTTTTAGAAAGAAAACAGACTCTGCAGGATGTGTGTACAGGAATGCACCTTACTTTAGCCAATAACCTGTACAGTACCTGATCCTGCAGAGCTGGATGCTGATGTGACATGCTGTGACTTCTTTGGGGCGACGTCTTCTACATCATCCTGAAATATATTGGGGGGTGGGGGTTAAGTCTTTAAACATTGGTTTAAGACTATACCACTCATCATATGACACCTCCTACCTGTAGTGTGTTTTGTTTTCGCTGCTTTTTTCCATCTTTCAACCTCTCTTCTTCAGACCTTAGTGAGTGAATGACATACATTCATATTAAAAATATATTCAGGTCAGTCTGGCTACAGTGAAACAAGTGATTTTAAGGATTCAAATGAAACATTTTTATAATGTTCAAGACTTACGGCATGGGAAAGTTCTGCAGGAGAACTAGGCACCACCATCACCTAATATGCTGCATGTTTTCCTTTGAAAAAGAAAATCATACAATCGGAACGGTATCCCAAAAAACATATCCACTAGGGATGAGAATTTCATAATTTATACATACCTCAGTGAAATCACACTGTGCTTCCATTGCGATGTACAGAGTGTACTGTAAGTTAAAGAGTACATTTTACATTTACATTTTAGACATTTAGCAGACGCTCTTATCCAGAGCGACTTACAGTAGAGTGCAGACATTTTTATTACATTTTTACATACTGGCCCCCCGTGGGAATCGAACCCACAACCCTGGCGTTGCAAGCGCCATGCTCAACCAACTGAGCTACAGTGGGGCTAGGTTGTTAAGTTTGATAGATATGATAACAGTAAATAATAATAATAGCACTCCCCCACCCAGGAATATATTTCACGATGTAGAAGTCACAGCATGTCACATCAGCGTCCAGCTCTGCAGGAGTTTGATGTATGAATTGCGTATGTAGTGTAAAAACTGTAGGAAATAGGTCCCAAAAAGTGTCAAGAATAATAAACAAGAAAAAGTATGAGCAATAACAATAGTGTGCTTTGCATGCTGTAAGCACAGAAATAATAACTTTTCATATATGTTATAACAGAAAATAGGACTAATATAATATACTGAATAGCCAGCATCTTACCATCAAAACAAACATCCCACAGTTTGAGAAAGCCTGCTTTGGTAGGCCCTGTGGTGTGAACAAGGTACAATTTTCAATAAAGGAATGACAATCAAATGGTACAGTTCAGTGGAATAATTTAAAGGAATATCTAACCTGAACATCATTCACACCAAAAGTCGTCCAGGGGACAAGATCCGAGCAATGTTTCTGTGAACACAGTGTATGTGAAAGTAAAGAAAAAGTACAATTCAACAGCTTTTTATACTCCAGTATACATAACAGTTTGAACACAGTTGGAAGTATTTTCACAACATGTATGGGTGTTGCTGGACCAGAAAATGTATTTTCAACTGCAAACACATCATTTCTCACATCAATGCACTCACATGCCAAAAATCTTTCCTTGGACACTGTTTCAAAGCAATGTGTATGCTTTCTTCGTAAATGTGTTTTGAAGTTTTCCTTATTTAACTTCAGTTTGCAGTGTGGACAAGTTACAATGACTTTTCTTGCCATGTATGTTGGGACCAGGTGATTTCATTATTGTATGTACTATGTGTAGGCTGTGTAGACTCACTATGTGTAACTTAAGGAATGGCATTCGGCATCAACGATACACATTTAGAGCCAGCCAAACACAACAAGGCATACATTGAAGAAACACAGAAAATCAATGATCAAATCAATTACATAACTGCACATGTAAACCTAGGCTTACTGCTCAAGTAGGCAAATTTATCCAAATAAGATTCCCTCATTGTAAACAATTAGCTAGCTCATGTGCAAAAGGGTGCTATTGCTAATTAGCTAGCTCAAGTTCTAATTAACACTATGATAACATCAGTGCGGTAGTTGGTTGTATAAAAATATACCACTACACTGGTATAACATGAATATTACAAAGTACATTCTGCATAATGACAGTCTCACTTACTTCCATGGTTTGCCTTTTTATCCATGTAGGTTAGGTTCGATTAAGATTCGCTTTTGTTGATACCTTTGACCTTTGTTGATACCTTTGATATCCTCAACTTGGGTGACCTTGAAGGAGGTGGGAAGGGTTCGGGTTAAACGCCTTTGACTGCCCACATTGAGCCCAGCCCCAAACTGCACACTGCAGTCAGGGGCTTCTCACTTTCAATGCAACTGCTCCAGCTTGCGGTTCCACGCCCTCAGCTGGCCCTCCACATCAGTGGCACTCTTGCGGTTTGGTGACGGTCCGCCGCAGCCTCTCAGCTGCCTTCTTGATCTTGAGCTCCCGCTAGATCTCCTGCCTCAGCAGGGTGCGTGCATCTTCCAGCCGCTGCTGGAACTCCGGGTTCAGGATGTCACCCTCGGCCAAGCCTACAGGCAGGTGCTTTGGGAGGGATGGACATTTTTATTAATGGAGGTAGGGCTGTGGCGGTCACAAAATGTTGAGCCTTGTCAAGCCTTGTCAAGAAAATAACTGCTGGTCTCACGGCCAATGACCGTTAACTGGGGAGGCAGGGTAGCCTAGTGGTTAGAGCATTGGGCTAGTAACCCAAAGGTTGCAAGTTCAAATCCCCAAGGTACAAATCTGTCATTCTGCTTCTGAACAAGGCAATTAACCCATTGTTCCAAGGCCATCATTGAAAATAAACATTTGTACTTAACTGACTGGCCTAGATAGATAAAGGTAAAATAATTAACAAACACATGGTCTGCATCAGTGGCTTGTAGGCTTTTGGAACATCTACATTTTAAACAGTTTAATAAATCCATGTAATATAGCCTACACCTTCACAATAAATCCATTATTTATTTTAGACAGGTCTAAAGAAACATGATATGAAGAAAATGTAGTCTATTTCAGAAGAACAGAATAACATACTCTGAGTTGTCTTCATGTTAGGTCCAAGGTCCTCATCTAGCTTTGCAATATGGCTGTGGGCTACGTCCAAGATGGCGTAGCAGTGCAGACGTGTTTTGTTCGTCCTCTCATGTACTTTTGTATTTTTCATCTTTTTTTGTATATATTTCTATTTTATTTTCAATCTCTTTTCCATTTTAATTCAATTATACCTTCCACTAACCTGCCTCACCCAATGTGATACGGAACCGCTATAATGTTTCGTATTTTTTAGACCTTATAGCCAGAACCACCTAGCTATCAGCAGCTAACCAGCTAATTTGCTACAAGCTATTTAGTCATTGTTAGCCACTGCTAGCAGCCTTTACCTTCTGCACAGATACCAACCCTTTTTTTTAGCCTGGATAATAAAACTCCAAAAAGTTTTGGGACACTAAAGTCCATGGAGAACAAGAGCACCTCCTCCCAGCTGCCCACTGCACTGAGGCTAGGTAACACGGTCACCACCGATAAATCCTCCTGGCTACTCCAACCCCGGCCAACAGCTCCCCCCCCCCCCCCCCCCCCCGCAGCTACTCGCCCGAGCCTCACCAGCTTCTCCTTCACCCAAATCCAGATAGCAGATGTTCTGAAAGAGCTGCAAAACCTGGACTCGTACCAATCAGCTGGGCTAGACAATCTGGATCCTCTCTTTCTAAAACTATTCGCCGCCATTGTTGCAACCCCTATTACCAGCCTGTTCAACCTCTCTTTCGTATCGTCCGAGATCCCTAAAGATTGGAAAGCTGCCGCGGTCATCCCCCTCTTCAAAGGGGGTGACACTCTAAACCCAAACTGCTATAGACCTATATCTATCCTGCCCTGCCTCTCTAAAGTTAATAAACAGATCACTGACCATTTCAAATCCAACCGTACCTTTTCCGCTGTGCAATCCGGTTTCCGAGCCGGTCACGGGTGCACCTCAGCCACGCTCAAGGTACTAAACGATATCATAACCGCCATCGATAAAAGACAGTACTGTGGAGCCGTCTTCATCAACCTGGCCAAGGCTTTCGACTCTGTCAATCACCGTATTCTTATCGGCAGACTCAATAGCCTTGGTTTCTCTAATGACTGCCTCGCCTGGTTCACCAACTACTTTGCAGACAGAGTTCAGTGTGTCAAATCGGAGGGCATGTTGTCTGGTCCTCTGGCAGTCTCTGTGGGGGTACCACAGGGTTCAATTCTCGGGCCAACTCTCTTCTCTGTATATATCAATGATGTCGCTCTTGCTGCGGGCGATTCCCTGATCCACCTCTACGCAGACGACACCATTCTGTGTACTTCTGGCCCTTCCTTGGACACTGTGCTAACTAACCTCCAAATGAGCTTCAATGCCATGCAACACTCCTTCCGTGGGCCTCCAACTGCTCTTAAACACTAGCAAAACCAAATGCATGCTTTTCAACCGTTCGCTGCCCGCGCCCGCCCGCCCGACTAGCATCACCACCCTGGACAGTTCTGACCTAGAATCTGTGGACATCTATAAATTCCTAGGTGTCTGGCAAGACTGTAAACTTTCCTTCCGGACTCATATTAAACATCTCCAATCCAAAATCAAATCTAGATTCGGCTTTCTATTTCGCAACAAAGCCTCCTTCACTCACGCCGCCAAACTTACCCTAGTAAAACTGACTATCCTGCCGATCCTCAACTTCGGCGATGTCATCTACAAAATATCTTCAAATACTCTACTCAGCAAACTGGATGCAGTCTTTCACAGTGCCATCCATTTTGTTACCAAATCACCTTATACCACCCACCACTGCGACCTGTATGCTCTAGTCGGCTGGCCCTCGCTACATATTCGTCGCCAAACCCACTGGCTCCAGGTCATCTATAAGTCTATGCTAGGTAAAGCTCTGCCTTATCTCAGTTCACTGGTCATGATAACAACACCCACCCGTAGCACACGTTCCAGCAAGTAAATCTCACTGATCATCCCCAAAGCCAACACCTCCTTTGGCCGACTTTCCTTCCAGTTCTCTGCTGCCAGTGACTGGAACGAATTATAAAAATCGCTGAAGCCGGAGACTTTTATTTCCCTCACCAACTTTAAACATCTGCTATCTGAGCAGCTAACCTTATTCACTGCATCGTTACAAAGTCCATCTGTAAATGGCCCACCCAATCTACCTACCTCATCCCATACTGTTTTTATTTACTTTTCTGCTCTTTTGCACACCAGTATCTCTACTTGCACATCATCATCTGCTCATTTATCACTCCAGTGTTAATCTGCTAAATTGTAATTCTTCGCTACTATGGCCTATTTATTGCCTACCTCCTCATGCCATTTGCACACACTGTATATAGACCTTTTTTTTCTACTGTGTCATTGACTTGTTTATTGTGTTATTGGCTTGTTTATTGTTTATTCCATGTATAACTCTGTGTTGTTGTCTGTGTAACGCTGCTTTGCTTTATCTTGGCCAGGTCGCATTTTTAAATGAGAACTTGTTCTCAACTAGCCTACCTGGTTAAAAAAAGGTGAAAAAAATTAAAATTGTTAATTTAGCAGACAAGATTTGCTTAGAATTCCGTGGCATTATTTTGTAGTATGAAGAATACAATTGAACAAAGCTGAATAAAATAGAAAGGATGATTTGAGGGAGTGCACACGTGGTTATTCTGTGTTGAGTGGTTAACAAAGAAATAGGTACTCCTATATGCTTAATTTAGTTATTCATGTAACTTTAGTTGTTCTACAAACGTCTGGCTGTATGTTTTGATTCTTAATACATTGTAAGGCTGCATGATGCGACTAATGATGATTTGAAAAAAGTCGCTTGAAAGGCATGAGCTCTGCTTAGTTTTTTGGCATAGGCTGTACACAGTTCATCAGTTTCTCATTCAGAATTTGACAAGGACTTGATAATGTCTCGAAATTCCCGGCAGCCTCCTCCTTTTTAATGAGCCGTAATGCCCCCTAAAAAAATTCATGCCTTTTGCAACCAGTGGCCGTTTGTGCCCTTGGGCTAAAAATAATAATAATTCCCTTCTCTCTGACTGCTGCATGCTCCGAAGCACCTCTCATTCACATGGCTCTCCATCACGTGATCGGGTCTTTCTCACAGGCTACAAGTGAAGACAGACACATTGGGGACGCAAATGTGCGCGTTCTTATCCAATTCCGAGGTGCATATTGAAGATATTGGAAGAACTGTTCACCTTTAGTTTTCGTCAGCCAACAAGATGAGTACGTAGGCCTAACGAACAGCAAAAGCACCAGGCTATGTCTACTATCGTCCACAGTACAAAAGTTGACCTATTCTATTCTGTGCGAGAAATACATATTCCAAACATAGTCTGGGACAGTTGTGGGATGCGATAGATCCCAAATTAATTCCACCACTAGCAACAAAAAACTTGTTTTACGCAATGAAGCTGACACAACAGATCAGAACATTATCTTCCACAAACTTGAAACTCACTCGCTGCTTATGTATGCCAGTTAGGCTCTACAACCCTTGTAAAGGGGATTAATGTGCTTCATTTTAACAAGTTATTTGGCCACTTTAGTTGTGATGCAAACCTTATCAAAACATATAGGTCTATGGGCTAGGCTACATGATGTGTGACACTATGATTAGAAAAAGTCACAAAAAAAGGGCATTGTTTCTTGCCTTATGCTGGGCATCATTCACAATTGATAATAAATAATTCTGTCACGTTCGTCGTAAAGATGGGACCAAGGCGCAGCAGGAATGTGTATGCTCATCTTCCTTTATTATGAAGAAAAAACAAAACAAACACTTAATCAAAACAACGACGAGAAAACAGTCCTGTGAGGCACACAGCTACACTTACGGAACAACTACCCAGAAAAACCCATGAAAAAACACCCCTACTAAATAGGACCTTCAATTGGAGGCAACGAGAAACAGCTGCCTCCAATTGAAGGTCAAACCAATAAACTAAGCATAGAAATAGATAAACTAGACACAGATATAGAAATAGACTAACATAGAACATTGCCCAACAAACCCCGAAACACATTAAACAAACACCCCCTGCCACGTCCTGACCAAACTACAATAACAAATAACCTCTTTACTGGTCAGGACGTGACAAATTCACAAGTGATAGGTTAATATTGTCACCCATCAGACTATTCTTGATTTAATCTTGTCTTTACATACAGTAAATAACATATGTGTGGAATTTGTTTTGATTTAGAATGGACCATTATCATGCATCTGTCTCGAAACGGGCAGGGGGAAAAAATACATGCACTTAAAATAGCGAATGGAGGACGCTTTTCCTGTGGTTCATTTTCATGCCAGCCAGGTATACTCCTGTTGTAAAGAGAAGCAATGTGCTTAATATTAGGAAAGTTGAGAAATAAATATAGTAGGCCTAGCCTATAGAAAGCTGATGGGATCCTCCTTTTTTTAAAAGAGGCCCTCACACTGTTTTCTCATGCAATTGCATAGCCTTAACATGCCCAACATGAGCTCATGGGCTCTCATGAAGTGTTTGATTTTTGATAACAGGACTTGCTGCCAAAGGGGAATCTAATATACATTGACTCAGGGGTGTGAATACTTATGTAAATTTGATATTTCTGTATTTCATTTTCAATAAATGTGCATGTTTTCACTTTGTTTTTATGGGGTATTGTGTGTAGAATGGTGCAATTTTTTTATTTATTAAATATATTTCGAATTTAGGCTATAACACAACAAAATGTGGAATAAGTCAAGGGGTATGAATATTTTCTGAAGGCACTGTATTCTAAATTCGGGGAGGATGGACAAAAATCCACAGCTTGTATTTTTTTAAAATGTTGATTCTTTTTTGGGGGGGCTTTCAATCTTCAATAGCTCTTACACAAAGCGTGCCGTGACTATGAACATGTAATATTCAGAACAGTGGCGGTCAGTGCCGTTTATGATGAGGGAGGACCATTTTTTTGGTTCATGAGAATGGCCTTATTTATATTACAGCATATTGGATGACTGTCATTCATATTCCATTTACCCAGTTCAATGTAACAGGTTTAGGCTACTACATGATACTGAAATGATCCCTTTACCCATCATGAGGTTGCTACAACCTAGTCTAAGAATGAAAGTTTACAATGTAGGTGCACACAGGGCGAGAGACAAATTTGAGATGACAGAGTGACACATGGACAGACAGTGACACATTCAATACCGCCTTGCATCTAGCTTATCAAGGGTGTAATCATTAGTCCAACAGTTGCAAACAAGAGTTTCTATTGGACAAATTCTTTTTTTTTACCCCTGTTTTGTTTGCTTCCAAGTCATTTGCTAGCTAAGTAAGTGAAACTGAAAAAAATGAAACTCTCGCTTCTCCATTTTTGAAGAAATTAATTTGTTGAAAACTGTTGAACTATTGTCTCTCTCTGAGTCAACTACTCACCACATTTTATGCACTGCAGTGCTAGCTAGCTGTAGTTTATGATTTTAGTACTAGATTCATCTCTGATCCTTTGATTGGGTGGACAACATGTCAGTTCATGCTGCAAGAGCTCTGATAGGTTGGAGGACGTCCTCCGGAAGTATCCATAATTACTGTGTAAGTCTATGGAATGGGGTGAGAACCAAAAGCCTCCTAGGTTTTGTATTGAAGTCAGTGTACCAAGAGGAGGATGGAAGCTAGCTGTCCTCCGGCTACACCATGGTGCTACTCTACAGAGTGCTTTTGAGGCTACTACAGACCTTCATTGCAAAACAGTGTGTTTTAATCAATTATTTGGTGAATATGTGTGAATATATTTAGTATAGTTTTATCTAAAAAGGATAACTTTTTCAATGTTTTTTTTTTTTTTATGAAATTCATTGAGGAGGATGGTCCTCCCCTTCCTGCTCTGAGGAGCCTCCACTGATTCAGAATCAGGGGCGGATGGACAAAAATCCACAGACAGACATACACTACATGGCAAAAGTATGTGGACACCTGCTCGTCAGACATCTCATTCCAAAATCATGGGCATTAATATGGAGTTGGTCCCCCCCCCCTTACTGCTATAACAGCCTCCACTCTTCTGGGAAGGCTTTCCACTAGATGTTGGAACATTGCTGTGGGACTTGCTTCCATTCAGCCACAAGAGTATTAGTGAGGTCAGGCACTGATGTTGGGCGATTCGGCATGGCTCGCATTCAGTGTTCTAATTCATCCCCAAGGTGTTCGATGGGGTTGAGGTCAGGGCTCTGTGCAGGCCAGTCAAGGTTTTCCACATTGATCTCATTTCTGTATGGACCTCGCTTTGTGCACAGGGGCATTGTCATGCTGAAACAGTAAAGGGCCTTCCCCATGTTGCTACAAAGTTTGAAGCACAGGGTCATCTAGAATGTCAGTGTATGATGTAGGGTTAAGATTTCCCTTCACTGGAACTAAGTGGCCTAGCAGAAACCATGAAAAGCAGCCCCAGATCATTATTCCTCCTCCAAACTTTACAGTTGGCACTATGCATTGGGGCAGGTAGCATTCTCCTGGCCAAACCCAAATTCATCCGTCGGACTGCCAGATGGTGAAGCGTGATTCATCACTCTAGAGAAGGCTTTTCCACTACTCCAGAGTCCAATGGCGGTGAGCTTTTCACCACTCCAGCAGATGCTTGGCATTATGCATGGTGATCTTAGGCTTGTGTGTGGCTGCTCGGCCATGGAAACCCATTTCATGAAGCTCCAGACGAACAGTTATTGTGCTGACGTTGCTTTCAGAGGCAGTTTGGAACTAGGTAGTGAGTGTTACAACCAAGGACAGACGATTTTGACACGCTATGCGCTTCAACACTCGGCAGTCCCGTTCTGTGAGCTTGTGTGGCCTACCACTTCGCGGCTGAGCCGTTGTTGCTCCTAGACATTTTCACTTCACAATAAGAGGACTTACAGTTAACCGGGGCAGCTGTAGCAGGGCCGACATTTAACTAACTGACTTGTTGGAAAGGTGGCATCCTACTGTATGACGGTGCCACATTTAAAGTCACCGAGCTCTTCCGTAAGGTCATTCATTTGCCAATATTTGTCTATGGAGATTGCAAGGCTGTGTGCTCGATTTTATACACCTGTCAGCAACGGGTGTGGCTGAAATAGCTAAAACCACTAATTTGAAAGGGTGTTCACATACTTTTGGCCATGTATATATACACCATACTTCGGAAAGTATTCAGACGCCTTTGACTTTTTCCACATTTTGTTAAGTTACAGCCTTATTCTAAAATTGATTAAATTAGCAAAAATGTTAAATACTGTTTTTTGCTATGTCATTATGGGGTATTGTGTGTAGATTGATGAGGAACAAAAACAATTTAATCCATTTTAGAATAAGGCTGTAATTTAACAAAATGTGGAAAAAGTCAAAGGCGTCGAATACTTTCCGAAGGCACAGTATGACATTTACATAAGTATTCAGACCCTTTACTCAGTACCTTGTTGATTACTGCCTCGAGACTTCTTGGGTATGACGCTACAAGCTTGGCACACCGGTATTTGGGGAGTTTCTTCCATTCTTCTCTGCAGATCCTCTCAAGCTCTGTCAGGTTGTATGGGAAGCATTGCGGCACAGCTATTTTCAGGTCTCTCCACTGTCATGAGGTGCCCCTTTTGGGTGAGGATCATAGCTCCCTCTCTCTCTCTCTCCCACCACAAGTTTATGACGGTCGTAAATACCGAAACTCCTTTCTCCACTCTGCCAAAATGAAAATTGAGAATCCCTTTGTTATCACAGAGAAAGACTTTGCAGTACGGTAACCTCAAAAGGTTGAATAATGTAGCAATATTTCTGTATTCAAACCAGTTGAAATTGTCGTTGGGTATTTAAAGAACAATCCTGTCGAATTTGTTAATACTTTGTGATGTAACTAAAGACGGTAGGACAACATAACTGTATCTCTTAATGTATATATTTCCCAGATGTCAGGGTCACATCCAAATGTGGGGTAACATATATGATTAAATATGAAACTATTTGTGAGAAGATGAAATGTGATGTTAGTCTTCTAAATGAGAAAATGTTTTTTCATGTAAAGTTTATCCAGTCAGTGGCCACGCCCCCATCAGAACAGACATTATACCCAAACGTCATGGAACGCCTCTTTCCACAAAGTTAATGAAAGGACTTGTGACAAAATGTACATTCAGTCAAGATAACACAGGGACAGGGTCCCTACGTTGAAATGGCTAAGAAATCTACAAACTAAAGACCAATTATTCAGTCTGCAGCTGTTTAAATACTTTAGTCTGGTAAACGCATCCAATCTAGGAACAATGGTACTCTGAAAGATCCATTCTCAAGAACATTTCCGAATGATACGCCTGACGTATCCATTATAACAAGCTACAACTATGAAAAACCTCTGGTGATCTCTGTTGGACAAACCAGAGACTTTCTGTCGACAATCTATCCAGCAGATGGACCGGCAACCACAGAGAGAGACAACAAAGGCATACACTCGTAAATATGTAAATTGCAATTTATTTTCAAATGAGCGGCTGTCCATGTTCAAGGTATTAGCATTTCCATGAGTGTAGTCAACTGTATGTCCGTGGGTCCACTCTGAGTTTCCCACTCTTGAGCTGTCCCCACCCCTTTCCTTTGTCTACCAAGCTGTCATATCGGTTTCTTCCACTAGGACTTTTCTTTGTGTCATGTTAGTAACCAATATATGACCTACATTGGTTACTATGTAATGACCTACGTATGACCTATGTGTGTTTATGTAATTCTGTGATTGATTAGTTAGTTAATAAATAAATAAGCCAATTTGTATATCGCAGATTCATGATTTATGTTAGGGTTCGTGCAGATATCCAAGGGTTTGCGACGTTCAGGAATGAGACTGATGAGGTAGTAATACACTAATAGAAGACTGTATTCGATAAGATATGAAAATATCTATCTGAAGAGTTAATTCGGGAAATAGAGACTCTTTAAACATTTTCCTGTGGTGCCCCGACTTCCTAGTTAATGAAAGTTACATGATTAGTTTAAACACGTAAGGAGTAATTACACATAGAGAATTGATTTGCTAATATAAGTGTTCACATTTAATGATAGTCACGTTACGACACCAGAGATGTTCGATCGGGTTCAAGTCCTGGCTCTGGCTGGGCCACTCAAGGACATTGAGACTTGTCCCAAAGCCAGATCTGCGTTGTCTTGGCTGTCTGTTTAGGATCGTTGTTCTGTTGGAAGGTGAACCTTCGCCCCAGTCTGAAGTCCTGAGCGATCTGGAGCAGGTTTTCATCAAGGACCTTTCTGTACTTTGTTCCGTCCATCTTTCCCTTGATCCTGAATAGTTACCCTGTCCCTGCCACTGAAAAACATCCCCACAGCATGATGCTGCCATCACCATGCTTCATCGTAGGGAGAGTGCCAGGTTTCCTCCAGACATGACGCTTGGCATTCAGGCCAAAGAATTCAATCTTGGTTTCAACAGACCAGAGAATATTGTTTCTCATGGTCTGAGAGTTCTTTAGGTGCCTTTTGGCAAACTCCAAGCGGGCTGTCATGTGCCTTTTACTGAGGAGTGGCTTCCGCCTGTCGACTCTACCATAAAGGCCTGATTGGTGGACTGCTGCAGAGATGGTTGTCCTACAGGAAGGTTCTCCAATCTCCAGAGAAACTCTGGAGGTCTGTCAGAGTGCTCATTGGGTTCTTGGTCACCTCCCTGACCAAGGCATTTCTCCCCCAATTGCGCAGTTTGGCCTTGCGGCCAGCTCTAGTAAGAGTCTTGGTAGTTTCAAACTTCTTCCATTTAAGAATATTGGAGGCCAGTGTTCTGGGGTACCTTCAATGCTGCAGAAATATTTTTGGTACCCTTACCCAGATCTGTGCCTCAACACAATCCTGTCTCGGAGCTCTATGGACAATTCCTTCAACCTCATGGTTTGGTTTTTGCTCTGACATGCACTGTCTACTGTGGGAGCTCAATTCTGAGTCTCATAAGAAAGGGTCTAAATACTTAAGTAAATAATATATTTTGTTTTCATTGTTAATACATTTGAAAAAATGTAAAAAAAATACTTTTTTCGCTTTTTCATTATGGGGTATTTTGTATTTATTTATGGATCCCCATTAGCTGGTGCCAAGGCAGGAGCTACTCTTCCTGGGGTCCGGCAAAATTAAGGCAGTTATACAATTTAAAAAAACATTACAATGCATTAATTAAAGAATTCACAACACACTAAGTGTGTGCCCTCAGGCCCATACTCCACTACCACATATCTACAACACATAATCCATGTGTACGTGTGTGTATAGTGCGTATGCATGTGTCTGTGCCTGTTTGTGCTGCTTCACAGTCCCCACTGTTCCATAAGGTGTATTTTTGCCTGCTTTTTAAATCTGATTCTACTGCTTGCATCAGTTACCTGATGTGGAATAGAGTTCCATGTAGTCATGGCTCTATGTAGTACTATGCACCTCCCATGCATGTCATTAATGTTAGCTCTCCGTGTACTTTTAAGGCTTAGCCGTGCTGCTCTGTTCTGAGCCAACTGCAATTTTCGCAATTCCCACTTTGTGGCACCTGACCACACTACTGAACAGTAGTCTAGGTGCGACAAAACTAGGGCCTGTAGGACCTGCCTTGTTGATAGTGCTGTTAAGAAGGCAGAGCAACTCTTTATTATGAACAGACTTCCCATCTTAGCTACTGTTGTATCAATATGTTTTGACCATGACAGTTTACAATCCAGGGTTATTCCAAGCAGTTTAGTCACCTCAACTTGCTCAATTTTCACATTAGTCATTACGAGATGTAGTTGAGGTTTAGGGTTTAGGGAATGATTTGTCCCAAATACAACGCTTTTAGTTTTGGAAATATTTAGGACTAAGTTATTTCTCGCTACCAATTCCGAAACTAACTTCAGCTCTTTGTTGAGTGTTGCAGTCATTTCAGTCACTGTAGTAGCTGACATGTATAGTGTTGAGTCACCTCAGCTACCCTTCCTGATTCTACCTGGATTATGTTTGAGAGGCTTCCATTGAAGAGCACCCTCTGTGTTCTGTTAGACAAGTAACGCTTTTTCCACATTAGTGTCGAGATTGATGAGGATTTTTTTTTATTTGATCAATTTTAGAGTAAGTCTAACGTAACAAACTGTGGAAAAGTCTTTCCAAGTGCATTGTATATGAGTGGAACACATTCTATTTCAGTGCCAGCAATATGGGAGGGAAAGGGAGAGATTGTTATTAGATTTAAGGAGTAATGGTGTTGAGCTAAGAGCTAAGCTTAAATTAACTGCTGGTAGAATCTTCAGGGGATGTAGTATTTAAATTATCAATTTATTTTTCAAGAATAATGGATAGGATTTACACCTTCCCTGTCGGTCCACACTCCCAGTCCAGTTGGTGGTGGTAATGCACCTTAAAGTTTGTTGCTAACCGTAATATAAAATCCACAGTAGAATCCATTGCGCCTGCTTCCGGACTGATACACACCGACTGCATGACAGAGTAATGTACACAACGACAAGAGGCATAGAGACATTTTGTGAGGTAGCTCTAACCGATTGATAGTTGCAGTAGTAATTAGCATTCTTAAAGGTGTTTACACTTTACAAAAATATAAAACACATGTAAAGTGTTGGTCCATGTTTCATGAGCTGATATACAATATCCCAGAAATGTTCCATACACACAAAAAGCTTATTTCTCAAAAATGTTGTGCACAAATTTGTTTACATCCCTGTTAGTGAGGCATTTCTCCTTTGCCAAGATAATCCATCCACCTGACAGGTGTGACATATCAAGAAGCTGATTAAACAGCATGATCATTACACAGGTGCACCTTGTGCTGAGGACAATAAAAGGCCACTAAAATGTGCAGTTTTGTCACACAACACAATGCCACAGATGTCTCAAGTTTTGAGGGAGTGTGCAATTGGTATGCTGACTGCAGGAATGTCCACCAGAGCTGTCATAAGCTGCCTCCAATGTTGTTTTAGAGAATTTGGCAATACGTCCTACCTGCCTCACAACCACATGTAAGGTGTTGTGTGGGCGAGTGGTTTTTGATGTCAACGTTGGGAACAGAGTGCCCCATGGTGGCGATGAGGTTGTTATGGGCAGGCATAAGCGACGGACAACGAACAATTACTTTTTATCCATGGCAATTTGAATGCACAGAGATACTGTGACAAGATCCTGAGGCCCATTGTCGTACCAATCATTCACCGCCATCACCTCATGTTTCATCATGATAATGCATGGTTGGCCCCATGTCGCAAAGATCTGTACACGATTCCTGGAAGCTGAAAATGCCCCAGCTCTTCCATGGCCTGCATACTCACCAGACGTCTCCATGTTTGGGACGCTCTGGATCAAACGGTGTGTTCCAGTTCCAGTCAATATCCAGCAACTTCACACAGCCATTGATGAAGAGTGGGACAACATTCCACAGGCCACAATCAACAGCCTGATCAACTCCATACGAAGGAGACACGCTGCATGAGGCAAATGGTGGTCACACAAAAATATAAACACAACATGCAACAATTTCAAAGATTTTACTAAATTACAGTTAATATAAGGAAATCAGTTAATGCTAATTAATTAGGCCCTAATCTATGTATTTAACATGGCTGGGAATGCATATATTGGTCACAGATACCTTAAAAAAAGT
Source organism: Salmo salar (assembly GCF_965601325.2). Classification (NCBI taxonomy): domain Eukaryota; kingdom Metazoa; phylum Chordata; class Actinopteri; order Salmoniformes; family Salmonidae; genus Salmo; species Salmo salar. The sequence continues at coordinate 75,913,771 of NC_138301.1, read as the reverse complement.
AGGGGTGTGGATCAGAACCAGTCAGTATCTGGTATTGAATTTGTTGCATGTTGTGTTTACATTTTTGTTCAGTGGATTTACATTTTTTCCCCCTATGCAAAACACATTTGGAGATTGTATTTTGTAGTCTACATTGCATTTGTTCTTAAAATGTGTGAAGTTTGTGGCAGTTAATATGGTAGCCTTTCACAGGCCAGATAGGTTGACCAATACTGCCACCCATATGATATAAGTACAACAGGGTGAAGGCTCACTCTTTTCATAGTTATACATGCTCTGCCGGTTGCTTTTGTCAACTGCCATCTCAGTGCAACAGTGACAAAAGCAGAGTTAAAATATAGTTTGACTAATTTTCACTATGGTCTTCTCACTTTGTCTGAGACAAGTTTCATGTTTGGTCCTGTTTTATTTGCTTTACAATCTAACTCCCTCTCCAACTATGTCAATGAGGCCTGATTGGCAGAGGCTGGGACAGACATTGATCCACCATTTGCTATGAAATATTTGTATGTAGTGCTCAAGATGTGAAGAGATTCAGAGGTGGGCAATTCAAACCATGACTCAATACAAAAGTATAATATTGAGTTATTTTATTAACAGTTGTTCCCATATAAGCATAAATACATTTAGCTATAGATGCATTCTTCTACAAAGGACAACAATGGTTCATTTACATAGTTTTCAATACATTCAATAATTTTCTAAATGCATTGAGCTACAAAAGTATTGGGACAGTGACAATTTTTTGTTGTTGTTTTGGCTCTGTACTCCAGCACTTTGGTAAATAATGTATTGAGACTTTTTGGAGTCACTTATTGTAAATAAGAATATATTATTTCTAAACACTTCTACATGATTACGGATAGTCCTGTATGTATCGTAAATAATGATGAGTGAGAAAGTTACACAAATATCATACCCCTAAGACATGTTAACATCTCACCATTAAAATAACTGGAGGGGAGGTTAGTATTTGGGGGGGGGGGGGGGTAATGATATGTGTGTGTCTAACTTTCTCACTCATCATTATTCACGATTCAGGATTATCTGTAATCATGGTAGCATCCACATTAATGTAGAAGTGTTTAGAAACATTATATTCTTATTCACAATAAAAGCGACTCCAAAATGTCCTAATACATTATTTACCATGAACTTCTATTGGGCACAAAATAACCTGAAACAAAAACAAACAGCAAATGCATCCAACAAGTTTGTAGAGTAACAAGCTTGATGTAATCATTGTGTGCTAGGAATATGGGACCATATACTGTACTAAACGTTTGACTCCCTAAAAGGGAGGATTATGTACAAGTTCTGTAATTTCTAAACGGTCACCCGATATGGACAAAAATACCCTGAGATTAAAGCTAACAGTCTGCACTTTAACCCCATAGTATCATTAGGAATCCAAAGTGCTGGAGTACAGAACCAAAACAAACAAAAAAATGTCACTGTCCCAATACTTTTGTAGCTCACTGTAAATCAGGATTTAGTCTGGATATGTTCCCAGCAGCGTTGGAGTTCTAAACACAAACTGGTGCGCTTGGAACCTGCAAACAAACCCCGTTCAAAGGCACTTCAATCTTTTGTCTTTCCAATTTACCCTCTGAATGGCACACATACACAATCCATGACTTAATTGTCTCAAGGCTTAAAAATCCTTCTTTAACCCATCTCCTCCCCTTCATCTACACCGACTGATGTGGATTTAACAAGTGACATCAATAAGGGATCATAGCTTTCACCCGGATTCACCTGGTTGGTCTACATCATGGAAAAATAATGTGTTCTTAATGTTTTGTATAGTGTATAGATATGCTATACATTTTAGCCTTCAGCGATATAGGGGAACAATATGAATTTCAAGTTTACAAAAGTGATGAGTCTGATTTCCTGCTCGTCAATGCAGGAAATAAGCCGCTACATTTCAGGCAGTATGGAGTGGTATCCTTAGGTGGTGTACAATAATACAGACACAGCCTTTTCCATCCTCTTGTGGAGTGAATATATGGATTCAGGCTCCGGTATTTGCTCTAAAGCAAAAGTGCAAAAGATAAGTACTTATTTTTGTGGAGCTGCACCAACTAGAAAAAGCATTTAGCCAAATAGCGACAACCGACTAAACTCAAAACAACAAGTCCCAAACTCAAGAAATACTAGCTCAAAGGCCGTCAGATGTTGATATTGAGTTATTTCATTTTACCGTCCAGAGAAAATCTATGCAGCCGGCTTTATACTCGTATCCCTGTGGACCAGTTTGTACATAAAACATTCTCCATTCAGGCTGCAAAGGCGTCGATTCCTTCCTTAATTCGATTTAATAGAGAGAAGACCGAAAAAACAGGGAAAATGTCTGTGCTTTCTTTATGAAATACCATTTTCCACCACCATGCTACAGTGAATGATAGTTGTTGCGTATCGGGTTGCAACAGTCTGTCTTTTCACCCCTGAGCTGTGTTCGAATACTGATACTAACCGCACTAACTGTACTATTTGTGACATGAATTGAGTATATAGTATGCTTATTGGTCATAGTATGGATATAGTTAGTATGTCAAAAGCTCGCCAAAATACGAAGTATACATGCAGTGGATACTTTCCGTGCTTTTAGGGCCCATAATGCAATTCAGAAAATGGGCGTGGCTTCAACTTTTCAGATTGAAAGAAAATGGCGTAAAATATGCATTCGAAGTCCGACGAGAGCGGATACAAATTCATTGCTTTAACTAATTTTGACAAATGTTGAGCAATGTAATGACTTTTCAAATAACTTACACTATTCTTACGAACCATATAGCATTACAGCAGTATGGTATGTTAACTAGTTACTAAAACATCAAACTTGTCAGACAGTATATTAGCTATCTGCTATCTAACTACCCAACGTTTAGTGACATGATTATTTACATAATTCTTAGCTAAGTGGTATAGTCGTGTGTTTCAATGGCTATCTACTCCGATTTCAGAGCACTCTCGCACAGAATAACTGATGAATTTACAAATGGACAACACTCTGGATTTACGAACGCCCAGAGCGCATTATCACTCCAGATTGAACTTACAAACACACCCGAAATCGTAAAATGTTTAGCTAGTCATTTGTTAGGCTAACAAGCTAGCAAGAGGTTCCATAGCAACAGCATCAACTTCCAGTAGACAGGCCATGCTCTAGTACGCGCAACTGAAACGATACCGTTTGTTTACCATATACTAAAATTAACTAATAGTATACAGTATGTTAGTATGGGCATTCAAAAACCGCTATAGTTTCAAAATGCTACTGTGGACCGGGGCTAGAATTAGCCACTGTAGCATGGTGGTGGGAAATGGTCTTTCATAATGAAAACTCTGCACATTTTCCCTGTTTTTTTCCCCACCCAGAAACGACTCAATATCGCCATATTCCTTTCCGAAATGTTACACAGGAAGTGACAGTGTAACGTCTCAAACCTTAATCAGTAGGTAGGTAATCATTATGTGTTGCATTGGATCTTGGAAAACAATATATGAACAGTTTCTGAATATGTTATAGTAACTAAACATCTGCTAACAGTATCTATTCTTTGAGCGCGGCCTGTCTTGGACCATATTTATTTAAATATCTGATTACAATACAACATTTTTTATTAACATCAAGACATACACACTTCTTACCAGCCGTTTTAAGACTAAGTGGACAATTATACACTATGGGCATCCAACCTGCATCGCCCTTTCTGTTCAAATCAGTTGTTTAACATTCTCATCAAGCTATACAATGAGAAAAAGGAAAAATATGGAATTAACCTGAAATCAAAATTGTGAGTTGAGGTTTTGCTCCCTCCAGACAAAATTCATAACAGCTAATGCCCTAATAGTTGCAGCCTCTTACATTTTAATGAATGCTGCATTAAGGCGGATACATATTACATAGGACAACTTTAGATGACAATTAGAAAAGCAGTCTTTCACAACCCAGATAGGTTGACTAATACTGTTAACAAATTTCAAGCAGGTTGAGAATACTGGAGTTCCAGTGAAGAGATTGCTTTTCAGTTAACCTGGGTCTTCAAATTTCATAATAAAAAGCCAACAGTGGACTCATGGTGAAGTACCTCTGGATTGATAACAAAATAACTCCTTACATAATGATACTTTAAGATTACAGCTATGTGAGAGGATCGCCATCCCCACCTCCCTTCCAGTCATAGTGTCCATTCCCATCTCTCCATCGTTTTTTTTGTCCTTAGTGTTGTAATATCTCTCCCCCCTCCCTCCATGTACCTCTCCCCATCTGTCTTCATAACATTTACAGAATGAGATGGTCTCTAACAACCCCAGCTCTGTCTGCTGAAATTCCTCCCTTTTTTCCAAGTCACCAGCACCGTTGCTTGGCAAAGCAAAAATGAACAATTTGGCCTTAAGTGGAGGTGCTACCTCCCTCTCCCCCCAGGCCTCAACGTGACACCACCCCCAGACTCATCTTGAGGTTCTCGTAGACCACGTAGCTGATGCTGACCGCTGGAATGACCTTCATGAAGTTTGGGGCCAGGCCTCGGTAGAGTCCGAATGCACCCTCAGTCTTCACAATGTGTTTGAACAGCCCCGACATGGTCATCTGGGGACCGCCCTCGATGGTGGCTGAGGGGAAAAAACATGAGAAGATGAGCAACATGAAATACTCATCGACACTAGGGATGCACCACTCTGGAAACTGGGTCAATGTCAATATTATTAGCCATGCTGGTCAATGCTGATGTGGCAACTATATACAGTGCATTCGGAAACTATTCAGACCCCTTGACTTTTTCCACAATTTGTTACGTTACAGCCTTATTCTAAAATTTATTAAAATAGTGTTTTCCCCCTGAATCTACACACAATACCCCATAACCACAAAGCAAAAATAAACTGAAATACCACATTTACATAAGTATTCAGACCCTTTACTCAGTACTTTGTTGAAGCACCTTTGGCAGTGATTACAGCCTCGAGTCTTCTTGGGTATGACGCTTCAAGCTTGGCACACCTTTGTTTGGGGAGATTCTCCCATTCATCTCTACAGATCCCCTCAAGCTCTGTCAGGTTGGATGGGGAGCGTCGCGACACAGCTATTTTCAGGTCTCTCCGGAGATGTTCGATCGGGTTCAAGTCCGGGCTCTGGCTGGGCCACTCAAGGACATTTCAGAGACTTGTCCCGAAGCTACTCCTGCATTGTCTTGGCTGTGTGCATAGGGTCGTTGTTGTCCTGCTCAAAGATCTCTGTACTTTGCTCCGTTCATCTTTCCCTCAATCCTAACTAGTCTCCCAGTCCCTGCCACTGAAAAACATCCCCACAGCCTGATTCTGCCACCACCATGTGTCATTGTAGGGATGGTGCCAGGTTTCCTCCAGACGTGACACTTGGCATTCAGGCCAAAGAATTCAATCTTGGTTTCAACAGACCAGAGAATCTTGTTTCTCATGGTCTGAGAGTCCTTTAGGTGCCTGTTGGCAAACTCCAAGCGGGCTGTCATGTGCCTTTTACTGAGGAGTGGCTTCAGCCTGGCGACTCTACCATAAAGGCCTGATTGGTGGACTGCTGCAGAGATGGTTGTCCTACTGGAAGGTTCTCCCATCTCCACAGAGAAACTCTGGAGGTCTGTCAGAGTGCTCATTGGGTTCTTGGTCACCTCCCTGACCAAGGCATTTCTCCCCCGATTGCGCAGTTTGGCCGGGCAGCCAGCTCTAAGAAGAGTCTTGGTGGTTCCAAACGTCTTCGATTTAAGAATGATGGAGGTCACTGTGTTCTTGGAGACCTTCTGCAGAAATGTTTTGGTACCCTTCCCCAGATCTGTGCCTCGACACAATCCTGTCTCGGAGCTCTACGGGCAATTCCTTCGACTTCATGGCTTGGGTTTTGCTCTGACATGCACTGTCAACTGTGGGACCTTATATAGACAGGTGTGTGCCTTTCCTATCATGTCCAATCAATTGAATTTACCACAGGTGGACTCCAATCAAGTTGTAGAAACATCTCAAGGATGATCAATGGAAAAATGATGCACCTGAGCTCAATTTTTGAGTCTCATATCAAAGGGTCTGAATCCTTATGTAAATAAGGTATGTTTATTTTTTTATAAATTTGCAAAATATATATGTTTTCGCTTCGGCATTATGGGGTATTGTGTGTAGATTGATGTAGAATAAACGTGGAAAAAGTCAAGGGGTCTGAATACTTTCTGAATGCACTGTATACAGTAGCAAAAGTTTGAACACACCTACTTTTTCAAGGGTTTTTCTTTGTTACTATTTTCTACATTGTTGAATAATAGTGAAGACATCTAAACTACGACATAACACATATGAAATCATGTATTAACCAAAAAGTGTTAGCCACCCTTTGCCTTGATGACAGCTTTGCACACTCTTGGCATTCTCTCAACCAGCTTCATGAGGTAGTCACCTGGAATGTATTTCAATTAACAGGTGTGCCTTGTTAAAAGTTCATTTGTGGAATTTATTTTCTTCTTAATGCATTTGAGCAAATCAGTTGTGTTGTGACAAGGTAGGGGTGGTATACAGAAGAAAGACCTATTTGGTAAAAAAGTCCACATGTGAAAAAAGTCTATATTATGTGATTGAGTGCTGCATCAGATGACCTGGCATCCACAAATCACATGACCTTAATCCAATTGAGTTGGATTGGGATGAGTTGGACCGCAGAGTGAAGGAAAAACAGCCAACAAGTGCTCAGCATATGTGGGAACTCCTTCAAGATTGTTGGAAAAGCATTCCAGGTGAAGCTGGTTGAGAGAATGCCAAGAGTGTGCAAAGCTGTCATCAAGGCAAAGGGTGGCTACTTTGAAGAATCTAAAATATAACAAATATTTTGACTTGAACACTTTTTTGGTTACTACATGATTTCGTGTGTTATTTCATAGTTTTGATGTCTTCACTATTATTCTACAATGTAGAAAATAGTAAAACAATGAAAAACCCTTGAATGAGTAGGTGTGTCCAAACTTTTGACTGGTACTGTATGTGTGATAGTTGTTTTGATTTAGAATGGACCATTATATCATGCACCTGTATCGAAACAGGAGCAACGGGGAAAAATACATCTTATTTATGAACTTAAATAGCAAATAGAGGGCGCTTTCGCCGTGGTTTATTTTCATGCCAGGTAGGCTATACTCCTGTTGTAAATATAAGCAATGTGCTTAATATTAGCCTATAGAAAGTTGATCGTTCTCTTTTCAGTAGAGACCATCATTCTGTTTTCTTGCGCAATTGCATTGCCTATTGAAATATTGCGCAACACGAGCTCTCATGAAGAGTTCGATTACATTTTTGAATGCACACTTTTTTGGTTACTACATGATTCCATGTGTGCTATTTCATAGTTCTGATGAAATAAGTGTCACCAACAAAGCACCCCCACACCATCACACCTCCTCCACCATGCATCCATTCACCTACTCTGGTTCTCACAAAGCGGTTGGAACCAAAATCTCAAATTTGGACTCATCAGACCAAAGTACAGATTTCCACCGGTCTAATGTACATTGCTTGTGTTTCTTGGCCCAAGCAAGTCTCTTCTTTTGGTGTCCTTTAGTGATGGTTCCTTTGCAGCAATTCGACCAAGAAGGCCTGATTCATGCAGTGTCCACTGAACAGTTGACATTGAGATGTGTGTTACTTGAACTCTGTGAAGCATTTATTTGGGCTGCAATTCTGAGGCTGGTAATGAATGAACTTATCCTCTGCAGCAGAGGAAACTCTGGGTCTTACTTTCCTGTGGCGGTCATCATGAGAACCAGTTTTATCATAGCACTTGAGGGTTCTTGCGACTGCACTTGAAGAAACTTTCAAAGTTCTTGAAATGTTCTGGATTGACCGACCTTCATGTCTTAAAGTAATGATGGACTGTCGTTTCTCTTTGCTTATTTGAGCTGTTCTTGCCATAATATGGACTTCGTTTTTTACCAAATAGGACTATCTTCTCTATACCATCCCTACCTTGTCACAACACAACTAATTGGCTCAAACACATTAAGAAGGAAATAAATTCTAAGGTGTATGTAAACTTACGACTTCAACTGTATATTGATTTGTTTAACACTTTTTTGGTTATTACATGATTTCGTGTGTGTCATTTCATAGTTTAGACATCTTCACTATTATTCTACAATGTAGAAAATAGTAAAAATAAAGAAAAAGCCTTGGATGAGTAGGTCTGTCCAAACATCCCCGTTATTTGCAAGAGGAAGAAACGCAGGTACAGGGGACACAGAGCGGGATGCCTCGTGAGGACTCGCAGAAGGTGAATGGGAAAGCTGCCGTTACTGTCAATATTACTCACCAACGTGCAATCATTGGACAATAAATTAGAGACGAGGCACGATCACGAATATCCTACCAACGGGACATCAAAAACTGTAATACCCTATGTTTCACGGAATCGTGGCTGAATGACATGGATATTCAGCTAGCGGAATATACGCTGCACCGGCAAGATAGAACAGCACACTCCAGTAAGACGAGGGGGGGCAGTCTGTGCATATTTGTAAACAACAGCTGGTGCACAAAATATGAGGAAGTCTCTAGATTTTGCTCGTCTGATGTAGAGTATATTGTGATAAATTGTAGGCCACACTACTTGCCTAGAGAGTTTTCAGCTATACTTTTCGTGGCTGTTTATTTGCCACCACAGACAGATGCTGGCACTAAGACCGCACTCAGTCAGCTGTATAAGGCCATAAGCAAACAGGAAACCACTCACCCAGAGACAGCGCTCCTACTGGCCGGAGACTTTAATGCAGGGAAACTGAAATGAGTTACACCAAATTTCTATCAACATGTTAAACGTGCAACCAGAGGGAAAAAAAAATTCTACATCACCTGTTCTCCACACACAGAGACGCATACAAAGCTCTCCCTCACCCTCCATTTGGTAAATCCGACCACAACTCTATCCTCCTGATTCCTGCTTACAAGCAAAAATTAAAGCAGGAAGCACCAGTGACTCGGTCTATAAAAAAGTCGTCAGATGAAGCAGATGCTAAACTACAGGACTGTTTTGCTATCACAGACTGGAACATGTTCCGGGATTCTTCCGATGACATTGAGGAATACACCACATCAGTCACTGGCTTTATCTATAAGTGCATCAAGGACGTCATCCGCACAGTGACTGTACATACATACCCCAACCAGAAGCCATGGATTACAGGCAACATTCGCAATGAGCTAAAGGGCAGAGCTGCTGCTTTCAAGGTGCGGGACTCTAACCCGGAAGCTTACAAGAAATCCTGCTATGCCCTGTGACGAACAATCACAGGCAAAGCATCAATACATCACTAAGATTGAATCATACTACAACGGCTCCGACACTCATTTTATGTGGCAGGGCTTGCAAACTATTACAGACTACAAAGGGAAAGCACAGCCGAGAGCTGCCCAGTGACACGAGCCTACCAGACGAGCTAAATCACCTATGCTCGCTTCGAGGCAAGCATGAGAGCATCAGCTGTTCCGGACGACTGTGATCATGCTCTCCGTAGCCGACGTGAGTAAGACCTTCAAACAGGTCAACATACACAAGGCTGCGGGGCCAGACGGATTACCAGGATGTGTGCTTCGAGCATGTGCTGACCAACTGGCAGGTGTCTTCCCTGACATTTTCAACATGTCCCTGATTGAGTCAGTAATACTAACATGTTTCAAGCAGACCACCATAGTCCCTGTGCCCAAGAACACAAAGGCAACCTGCCTAAATGACTATAGACCCGTAGCACTCACGTCTGTAGCCATGAAGTGCTTTGAAAGGCTGGTAATGGCTCACATCAACACCATTATCCCAGAAACCCTAGACCCACTCCAATTTGCATACCGCCCAAACAGATCCACAGATGCAATCTCTATTGCACTCCACACTGCCCTTTCCCACCTGGACAAAAGGAACACCTATGTGAGAATGCTATTCATTGACTACAGCTCAGCGTTCAACACCATAGTACCCTCAAAGTTCACCACTAAGCTAAGGATCCTGGGACTAAACGCCTCCCTCTGCAACTGGATCCTGGCCTTGCTGACGGGCCGCCCCCAGGTGGTGAGGGTAGGTAGCAACACATCTGCCACGCTGATCATTAACACTGGAGCCCCCCAGGGGTGCGTGCTCAGTCCCCTCCTGTACTCCCTGTTCACCCACGACTGCATGGCCAGGCACGACTCCACCATCATTAAGTTTGCAGACAACACATCAGTGTTGTAGAGATTGCATCAGTGCCTGATCACCAACAACGACGAGACAGCCTATAGGGAGAAGGTCAGAGATCTGGCTGAGTGGTGCCAGAATAACAACCTATCCCTCAACGTAATCAAGACTAAAGGAGATGATTGTGAACTACAGGAAAAGGAGGACCAAGTACGCCCCCATTCTCATCGACGGGGCTGTAGTGGAGCAGGTTGAGAGCTTCAAGTTCCTTGGTGTCCACATCACCAACAAACTAGAATTGTCCAAACACACCAAGACAGTCATGAAGAGGGCACGACAAAGCCTATTCCCCCTCAGGGAACTAAAAAGATTTGGCATGGGTCCTGAGATCATCAAAAGTTTCTACAGCTGCAACATCGAGAGCATCCTGACTGGTTGCATCACTGCCTGGTACGGCAATTGCTCGGCCTCCGACCGCAAGGCACTACAGAGGGTAGTGCGTACGGCCCAGTACATCACTGGGGCTACGCTGCCTGCCATCCAGGACCTCCACACCAGGCGGTGTCAGAGGAAGGCTCTAAAAAAACTGTCAAAGACCCCAGCCACCCCAGTCATTGACTGTTCTCTCTACTACCGCATGGCAAGCGGTACCGGAGTGCCAAGTCTAGAACAAAAAAGCTTCTCAACAGTTTTTAGCCCCAAGACATAAGACTCCTGAACAGGTAATCAAATGGCTACCCAGACTATTTGCATTGTGTGCCCCCCCAACCCCTCTTTTTACGCTGCTGCTACTCTCTGTTTATCATATATGCACAGCCACTTTAACTATACATTCACGTACATACAACCTCAATTGGCCCGACCAACCAGTGCTCCCGCACATTGGCTAACCGGGCTATCTGCATTATGTCCCGCCACCCACCAACCCCTCTTTACGCTACTGCTACTCTCTGTTCATCATATATGCATAGTCACTTTAACCATATCTACATGTACATACTACCTCAAAATCAGCCTGACTAACCGGTGACTGCATGTAGCCTCGCTACTGTATATAGCCTCGCTACTGTATATAGTGTCATGACGTTGGCCTGAGGGGGGGAGGTTTATGACCCCCATAAATCCCTTTCCCCTCTCTTTACTCTACCGATGTGACTATTGAAAATCCCTTTGTTAACATTGAGAGAGTCTGGTGACATCAAAAGATGGGAACCGGAATCATATTTCTGTAATCCAACCAGTTGAAAATATGCGTTGGTACTTAATGAATATTATGTCAGATCAGTTGGTGTCTGAGACATTATTACTGATGACAGGACGACAAACTGTATCTCGGAAAGTCTACACATTATAGTTATCAGATTCACATGGAATTGTTGTGCAATTTAAATGTTTAAATATTTGTGAAAAGATGAAATGTAATTTTAGCTTCTTAAATGAGAGAACAGTTTGTCATAACACCACTCTGCTCACTTCATAGTTTACAACATGGGTTGTAAACTATGAAACATGGCCCTCTCTCCCAATCTTATATAAGCCCCTTGACGAAAATGTAACTTTCTGTTCCAAGGACGTGCGTCCCCACGTTGAAAGAACAAAGACCACCTACAGAACTAAGCCAACATCAGCAAGAACCTAACACAATTGGCATCGAATTGCAATGTGTAGGTGACGACCTACACGCCGGAAGGATGAATTTCGACTATACCAGCCAGAATATAGCATGAGCTTAAAGTATGGCAACTTGGTATGAACTTTGAACTCGTATTCACTAATGAAGTGATACTCTTTCCGCCCCTCTAAACGTGGGCTAGGAGAGGACGGACAGAGTATCCATTCTACCACGCTCCAGTTCACCACTAGACAGTCTTCAGAGGACCAGAGATCCATGCTGGACCACCCGGCCTACCATCTACGACCAATCTACTGAAGCGCAGCTCAGAGTAAATATTTATTGCATTTTCCTTTTTCAAATGGGCGGTAATTTAGAATGCATAAGATACTGTATTTACGATAGCATAGCTTCTCCTTTTCTTACTCAGTCTTCCCGCTCTTTCACTCAAACCCAATCCCCCTCTCTTTGTGTAACCAGCTGTCATATCGGTTCCGTCCGCTAGAGATGTTTTCCTTTTATGACATAATTTGTAATCAATGTATGATCCATTCTGTGTAGATGTAATTCTGTGTGATTATTTAGGTATTTAGTAAATAAATAATTAAACCAAATTTTGTATTGCTGATTCAACTTGTTAGCCAGGGTTCGTGAAGATATCTGAAAGTTGTAAATTCTTGGTTGAGACTAAATAAAGTGACGATTAAATATTGACTGCTATTGAGGTAAAAGATTACTAGGTCTTTAAGAGTTTATTCGGAAGATAACAGCTCTATAAACATTATTTTGTGGTGCCCCGACTTTCTAGTTAATTACATTAACCTGATTAGCTTAATCAGGTAATATTAATTACAGAGAAATTATTTTATAGAATAGCATGTTATATCACTTAATCCGGCATAGCTAAAGACACAACAATAGCCTCGCTACTGTTGTTTTTATTTCTTTACTTAGCTATTGTTCACCTAATACCTTTTTTGCACTATTGGTTAGAGCCTGTAAGTAAGCATTTCACTGTAAGGTTGTATTCGGCGCACGTGACAAATAAACTTTGATTTACTGTATATATTATATGTAATAAAATATCACTACCCCTGTACCCCACTACCAATATGAACACAGACATTATACATCCCCGATTAACACATTCCTTGGCACCACAGATTTTGGTGGGTCCATGAAACAAACCTTTCACTAATTAATTCTATGCAAGTTATCTAATGAAACTCCAAATAGCTTTTGGCGTGGGTGTACCTTGAGCCTGCATTCGGGTCCTGACCAGGGCCAGGGGGTAGCTGGCCAGCTGTCCACAGGTGCTGGAGGTGGTACCGCAGGCTAACAGGACGAACACCCCCGGGTCAGCACTGTCTGTGGCATAGCGCTGCAGCCATGAGTTCTTCAGAGTCTGGATGGAGGGAGACAAAAGAGTGGGAAAAAGAAAGATATACAAAATTGTTAGCTGAAGAAAATGTGTGGTCCTGAGAGATAAGAACACCAGAGAGGAGACTGGATGTTCTAATACTATTACAAAGCCTCCAAGCAACACACACACACGGTTTCCGTTACAGTAATTACTGGCTTTTGGCCAATATTTTTTTTTTAATTGCCGGCCAAATTGATTCATCGATGGAAATACCAGTCGAGTGTGTGTTTTCGTTAGGTAAATAAGATGCATGATGACTAACAACTATCACATGCGCACAGCACAGGCCTACAAAGCCTATTTTCAGCTGGATTTCTTCTGCGTCTACCCAGTTGGTTGCTGCTGTAAAACATGTGCTTTTATAAGCCCAGTCATTGGGCAACAATTCTAAATGCTTTGATGGCCACGATTAAAAAAAATGTATACTATTTTTTATTTGGTAATACTGCTGCATTTGCCTAGGCTATAACTTCCATTGTCAACCAAAAGTAAAAATACAGTGCATTCGGAAATTATTCAGACCCCTTCCCCTTTTCCACATTTTGTTACATTACAGCCTTATTCTAAAATTGATTAAATAACTTTTTTCCCCTCGTCAATCTACACACAATGCTCCATAATGACAAAGTGAAAACAGGCTTTTAGACTTTCTGAAAATGTATTAAAAATAAACATACCTTATTTACTTAAGTATTCATACGCTTTGCTATGAGACTCGAAATAGAGCTCAGGGGCATCCTGTTTCCATTGATCATCCTTGAAATGTTTCTACAACAACTTGGAGTCCACCTGTGGTAAATTCAACTGATTGGACATGACTTGGAAAGGCACACACCTATCTATATAAGGTCCTACAGTTGACAGTGCAGGACAGAGCAAAAACCAAGAGGTCGAAGGAATTGTCTGTAAAGCTCAGAAACAGGATTGTGTCGAGGCACAGATCTGGGGAAGGGTACCAAAACATTTCTGCAGCATTGAAGGTCCCCAAGAACACAGTGGCCTCCATCATTCTTAAATGGAAGAAGTTTAGATCCACCAAGACTCTTCCTAAAGCTGGGCTCCCGAGTGGCACAGCGGTCTAAGGCACTGCATCTCAGTGCTAGAGGCGTCACTACAGACCCTGGTTCGATTCCAGGCTGTATCACAACCGGCTGTGATTGGGAGTGCCATAGAGCGGTGCACAATTGGCTGCCCGGCCAAAGTGAGTAATCGCGGGAGAAAGGCCTTGGTCTGGGAGGTGACCAAGAACCCGACGGTCACTCTGACAGAGCTCTCGAGTTCCTCTGTGGAGAACCTTCCAGAAGGACAACCATCTCTGCAGCAGTCCACCAATCAGGCCTTTATGGTAGAGTGGCAAGACAGAAGCCACTCCTCAGGAAAAGGCCCGCTTGAGGTTTTCCAAAAGGCACCTAAAGGACTCTCAGACCATGATTAACAAGATTCTCTGATCTGATGAAACCAAAATCAAAATTGAACTCTTTGGCCTGAATGCCAAGTGTCACGTCGGAAACCTGGCACTATCCCTACGGTGAAGCATGGTGGGGACATCATCATACTGTGGGGATGTTTTTCAGCGGCAGGGACTGGGAGACTAGTCAGGATCAAGGGAAAAATGAAAACCTGCTCCAGTCCTCAGACTGGGGCGAAGCCCGGACTTGAACATCTCTGGATAGACCTGAAAATAGCTGTGCAGCGACGCTCCTCATCCAGAGGATCTGCAGAGAAGAATGGAAGAAAATCCCAAATACAGGTGTGCCAAGCTTGTAGCGTCATACCAAGAAGACTCAAGGCTGTAATTGCTGCCAAAGGTGCTGCAACAAAGTACTGAGTAAAGGGTCTGAATACTTATGTAAATGTGATCCGTTTCTTTCTTTAATAAATTTGAAAATAATTCTAAACACCTGTTTTCACTGTCATTATGGGGTATTGTGTATAGATTAATGAGGGAAAAAAATTATATAATCCATTTTATAATAAGGCTGTAACATAACAAAATGTGGAAAAAGTCAAGTGGTCTGAATACTTCCTGAATGTGCTGTACATTAAGCAGACACATAAACAGTACAAAATATCCTGAAGAAATTCAGGTTATTTCTATCGCTTTCATCTCTTTACTCAGCCTGTCTGCCTCCCTTTTTATCTGTCTTGACTTGAGCTATTGCTAGTGAAGTGCAATATTGTATCATATCAATCAACTGGGTTGGCTGAAGTTGTCACTAGTGAACTTGCGGGCTGATCACATACAGTATATCGCTCTTATGCGTGGGAATACTTTGGAACATGAGCTCAATTGCTGCTGTTAAGGTATTTCAGTTCTTTATTTTTAAACCTATTTTTGCTTTGTCATTTTGGGGTATTATGTGTAGATGGATTAAATAAAAAAAAATTCTCATAAATTTTAGAATAAGGCTATAACGTAACAAAATGTAGAAAAATGGAAGGGGTCTGAATACTTTCCGAATGCACCATATATACAGACACTTAGGCGGCCAAATAAAATCACCCGCGGGTCAAATTCAATAGGCAGCAACGATAAGTGAGAAAGGTAGTGGCATAAATATTATACCCCCCCCAAAATGTTAACCTCCCCTGTTATTGTAATTGTGAGAGGTTAGCATGTCTTGGGGGTATGATATAAAATGCTAACCTCCCCTGATATTGTAATGGTGAGAGGTTAGCATGTCTTGGGGGTATGATATACAATACTAACCTCCCCTGTTATTGTAATGGTGAGAGGTTAGCATGTCTTGTGGGTATGATATAAAATGCTAACCTCCCCTGTTATTGTAATGGTGAGAGGTTAGCATGTCTTGGGGGTATGATATAAAATGCTAACCTCCCCTGTTATTGTAATGGTGAGAGGTTAGCATGTCTTGGGGGTATGATATAAAATGCTAACCTCCCCTGTTATTGTAATGGTGAGAGGTTAGCATGTCTTGGGGGTATGATATAAAATGCTAACCTCCCCTGTTATTGTAATGGTGAGAGGTTAGCATGTCTTGGGGGTATGATATAAAATGCTAACCTCCCCTGTTATTGTAATGGTGAGAGGTTAGCATGTCTTGGGGGTATGATATAAAATGCTAACCTCCCCTGTTATTGTAATGGTGAGAGGTTAGCATGTCTTGGGGGTATGATATAAAATGCTAACCTCCCCTGTTATTGTAATGGTGAGAGGTTAGCATGTCTTGGGGGTATGATATAAAATGCTAACCTCCCCTGTTATTGTAATGGTGAGAGGTTAGCATGTCTTGGGGGTATGATATTTGTGCTTCCATCTTCCCCACTCATCATTATTATTCCCAATTCTTTAATCATGGAAGCAACCACATTAATGTAGAAGTGTTTAGAAACATATTCTATTCTAATTTACAATAAAAGTGACACCAAAATGACAGTACATTATTTACCATTAATTTCTATTGGCCAGAAAATAATCTGAAATACAACCAAAACAAATGCATCCAACAAGTTTGTCACAAGCTTGAAGTAATCATTGAATGCTAAGCTTGAAGTAATCATTGAATGCTAAGTAATCATTGAATGCTAAGAATACTAAACTTTTACCACATTAACACACAAGTCAATTTGTCCCAATACTTTTGGTCCCCTAAAATGGAGGGATTACGCACAAAAAGTGGTGTAATTTCTAAACGGTTCCCCCAATATAGATGAAAATACCCTCAAATTAAAGCTGACAGCCTGAACTTCAACCTCATAGTCATCGTATCACTTCCAATCCAAAGTGCTGGAGTACAGAAAAAAAACAGAATTGTCACTGTCCCAATTCTTTGAACTTACTGTATGGAATTTATAAAAATAAACAATCAAAAAAGGGGAAAACCAATTCACACAATGAATGCGCAAGAATTGGCGAGAGACAGCTAAGTGCATTCTGGAGAGCTGAGCGCATCCTGGAGATCTTCGCCACACATCACCCCCCTTCTTGTCTAAACATTTTAAATTATACTCAAGATACATTATCTTCACACATATTTTAGATGCTTTTCACTGACAGCTCATCAGCTTGGCCAATTGCCACGCGTTTTGCCCATATTGGCATACAGTGAGGGGAAAAAGTATTTGATCCCCTGCTGATTTTGTACGTTTGCCCACTGACAAAGAATTGGTCAGTCTATAATTTTAATGGTAGGTTTATTTGAACAGTGAGAGACAGAACAACAACAACGAAAAATCCAGAAAAACACGTCAAAAATTGTATACATTTATTTGCCTTTTAAATGAGGGAAATAAGTATTTGGCCCCCTCTCAATCAGAAAGATTTCTGGCTCCCAGGTGTCTTTTATACAGGTAACGAGTTGAGATTAGGAGCACACTCTTAAAGGGAGTGCTCCTAATCTCAGTTTGTTACCTGTATAAAAGACACCTGTCCACAGAAGCAATCAATCAGATTCCAAACTCTCAACCATGGCCAAGATCAAAGAGCTCTCCAAGGATGTCAGGGACAAGATTGTAGACCTACACAAGGCTGGAATGGGCTACAAGACCATCGCCAAGCAGCTTGGTGAGAAGGTGACAATTATTCGCAAATGGAAGAAACACAAAAGAACTGTCAATCTCCCTCGGCCTGGGGCTCCATGCAAGATCTCACCTCGTAGAGTTGCAATGATCATGAGAACGGTGAGGAATCAGCCCAGAACTATACGGGAGGATCTTGTCAATGATCAAGGCAGCTGGGACCATAGTCACCAAGAAAACAATTGGTAACACACTACGCCGTGAAGGACTGAAATCCTGCAGCGCCCGCAAGGTCCCCCTGCTCAAGAAAGCACATATACATGCCCGTCTGAAGTTTGCCAATGAACATCTGAATGATTCAGAGGACAACTGGGTGAAAGTGTTGTGGTCAGATGAGACCAAAATGGAGGTCTTTGGCATCAACTCAACTCGCCGTGTTTGGAGGAGGAAGAATGCTGCCTATGACCCCAAGAACACCATCCCCAGCGTCAAACATGGAGGTGGAAACATTATGCTTTGGGGGTGTTTTTCTGCTATGGGGACAGGACAACTCCACCGCATCAAAGGGACGATGGACGGGGCCATGTACCGTCAAATCTTGGGTGAGAACCTCCTTCCCTCAGCCAGGGCATTGAAAATGGGTCGTGGATGGGTATTCCAGCATGACAATGACCCAAAACACACGGCCAAGGCAACAAAGGAGTGGCTCAAGAAGAAGCACATTAAGGTCCTGGAGTGGCCTAGCCAGTCTCCAGACCTTAATCCCATAGAAAATCTGTGGAGGGAGCTGAAGGTTCGAGTTGCCAAACGTCAGCCTCGAAACCTTAATGACTTGGAGAAGATCTGCAAAGAGGAGTGGGACAAAATCCCTCCTGAGACGTGTGCAAACCTGGTGGCCAACTACAAGAAATGTCTGACCTCTGATTGCCAACAAGAGTTTTGCCACCAAGTAGTGTTTTGCAGAGGAGTCAAATACTTATTTCCCTCATTAAAATGCAAATCATTTAATACAATTTCTGACATGCGTTTTTCTGGATTTTTTTGTTGTTATTCTGTCTCTCACTGTTCAAATAAACCTACCATTAAAATTATAGACTGATCATTTCTTTGTCAGAGGGCAAACGTACAAAATCAGCAGGGGATCAAATATTTTTTCCCCCTCACTGTAAGCCTATACAAGCTTGTGATTTGAAACAATCCACAGCAACTTTTTTTAAAGAAGCTAATGATCCTTGATTCCTATGTTGCTAAGTCATGCTCTCTGGTGAAGTATTTTGAATAGACAGGAGTAATTTAAAATTTTGGGATAATTTATTTCAATTTACTTTAGGGGAAGCTATTGAACACGCCACCTATGAAAGACTTCCTCATATGCCATTTCTCTTCTGTTCTATTGGTTTTCATATCAACTTTCTTTCGTTGTCCAGAAGCACAGTCATAGTCATATTAGCAAGCCATTTGTAACAGATTTTCATCTGTCACATAGGCTTATGGAACCGCTCGCATCAGGTGCGCTGTTTAGAATGTTGTTTTCCCACTAATTGCATTTTGGCAAATGTTTGAAAAGGATGTTTAATTGGCGGCTTCTTTACAGGAGTTGCATGTTCTGTTATGATGCATTACCCATAATCTAAATGTGATTTCTGTCATTCTGAGCACTGTGGTAAACACGCTAATGGGTTACACACCCAATGCATATGGCTCCCGTAAATTTCCCATAACGGACAGTTAATTTAAATCTACCCGGTCACGTTGTCCGGCGTCACATTTTCCTAACATAAACCTTGACACACACACCTCGTAGACAGCCAGGTCAATGCCAGCGTAGGGGATGATGCCTATCAAGTTTGGAATGTATCCCTTGTAGAAAGCGGCCATGCCCTCCTTCCGGAAGATGTGTTTGGCGCAGTCAGCAATGCCAGAGAACTGGCCCGTCTTCCTCAGGGCTAGGCGGGTCTTCAACACCTCCATGGGGTAAATACTGCTCTGGGCAATGGCTCCAGCCAGAGATCCCGCCACAAACCTCTCCAGGATGCCCAGTGTCTCCTGGTTGCTGCCTATCAAACGTTTGATCTGCACAACACAACTCTGGTTAGTGACAGTCCTCAAAAGCATTTGAGTTCAACTGTGAGAGGCCATAGTCAAGACCAACTTGGTAAGTGACAGTCCTCAAAAGCATTTGAGTTCAACTGTGAGAGGCCATGAGAGGACATAGTCAAGACCAACTTGGTAAGTGACAGGAGCTTATAGTAGTATTTCCCCTGAGTATGCTCCTAGACAAAGTCTGAAGGAGATATTTTTGGCCGAAGGACAGTAAACTACAGAGCGGTTAATACCAAAACGTTCATTGACTTCAACTTGACGGCACTAGAAAGGGTCTCGCCATATTAAAATAAAGGTGCTGAACAATAGGGTTACCTGCTCGTAAGCCATGAACTTGATGGCTGACTCAGGGGCGATCTTGATGACATTCATGCCATTGCCTCGCCATAGTGACCTCATACCGCCCTCGCGTATCATATGGTTGAAGCCGCCGGCAATGCACATGCTGTTGGTACGGGAGGCGTGGACCTGGTAATGAGACCGTAAGACAGATCGTTACATCATTCAATCTCCATGTTGACAGGTGAACAAGTTTTTCAACTGACTTGAAACAAGCCACTTTTTCTCCTCTCTATAATGTTGGTGGAATGTGTCAACACATTGTTCATGTTTTCATGTAATTTTACTGTTATAGTGCTCCGTTTCCATCTATCCGCTCATAAAAAAAAACACTGGGAATGAGTGGACACAGATAGATGGAGCATGGGATGAAAATATAAAGAAGAACGAACTCTGAGTTATCTATCCCAGTGGGCTTCTGCTGACATGAGTGCTTCTGTTCTGTGCGTCTCAATCATTGCGGGTGCCATCAGTGGAATTGCACTCACTAGCAGAAAGTGTCCTAAGGACTTATGCAATTGTCTCTCTGCAAACGGATATATACATAGGTTATATTAATAGTGTATAAGCTAAAGGTGGGGTTATGTTTTAAGCTTGTTTTTAAATGTGAGCCAAATATCATGACTGGCTGTTTAAAGTTGAAGTGAACTAAGAATGGTTGCATTAAAGAGGATCGGGGTTCACTTGCAGTGTGAACACAAAAATAACTGGAGTTTTTGGATATTTTCATTCTTAACTGAGGTCAGTTTTTTAAATATTCTGCCCATGGGAGTGTCCTTACCTGCATGAGCACTTTGAGCCGGTCCAGGGGTGCGGTGCAGGTTCGAGACACGGCGCCGGCTGCCCCTCCAGCCACTAAGTGTCGCCACCACATCCCAGTCTTCTTTTCCTCGGCTGTAAACTCATCTGGCACCATCAAACTCTCCCCCACATCGAATATCTACAGACAGACAGGAGCAGGTCAGGGCAGTGGAAGGAGGATGACACACACAGCGGGGTACCACGATTGACATATGAAGTTGTTGGACTGGTGGGTCAATTTTCCTGATTCTAACCTGTGACCAACAGTATTATGAAATCATAAGCCAACACATATAGGCATCTCATTGGGATATAATTGAAAGCTTTGTTTTGACAACTGTAGAGGGGGGTCCAATAAGGCAGAGAAGCATCACAGGTTCACAGTATGTAAACCGGTATTACAAAACAGTTCCACCTCCTGCAGGGGATCAGCCAGTCGGTGCCCCACGATAATTTAAACAGGAATGTCTCTTGACATTAACTGTGAGCTCTTAGAAGGGGGTTGGGGGTCACGACAAATCGTGAGCGCACCAACTGTATTTCAGCTGCGAGAGACGCTTTTAACCCATTCAAATTCCCTTAAGTTCAAGTCCACTTAGAGAGTGGTAGTCTCCCAATTTAAACAGGTCCCCCTGTGGCACGCGCAAACGTACCGTGATAGCTGGTCGAACCGAATAGGATATAACATTCACCGGGGGAATCAAATAAAAAGGCATTCTGCTCCAAAACTCTAGTTCATGTAAGCAACAGTACTTCTTATGGTCCCGTGTCACTCCAATATAAAAATGGACCTTTATGAACACGACGAGTGTGTGAACTGAATCTCCACTATGATCTACAGGAACGGCTGTCTGCCCTCCTGGCCTAACAGGTAGTGGAAAAGCTTGCTGATTGACGTCAGCGGAAGGTGGTTGGTTGATCTGTTCAAGGGGATTAAGCAGGATCACAGTGACCCGTTTGGCTCCTTTAGGGAGTATTTCCGGGAACCCTGGTCAGGGCCTAGACAGCTAATATGGCTGGGGCATGGAGAGTGTCTGTGGGACCATTAACAATATATGAACACAACTATGCTTTCCTATAAAGAAAAAAAGGACAAACAGCCCTTAAATTCCTTCCTTTGTTTACAGTATTTGTCATTCAAAGCTTTAATAGCTGAAGACAGTTATACAAATGTGTTTCATACTTTCCTGGTAGATTTTACTTGATGAAAAACAACCAAAGCTTGTTATTTTGAACAACTTTGAGAGAAAAAGTGCTGTTTTTCTTTCTAACTTAGTCTTACCGTTGAGTGTTTCCAGTGCAGGATGATCTCGGGAATGTTATTGGCGGGGTGCAGTAGGTGGTAGTCTCTCCACTCGTTCCAGTCGATGGTCATTGTGCCATTCTTGTCCATGCTGTTGACAGAGAAAGAGAAAAGACCAGAACCATTTCAATGTAGCTTCTTACAGCGCATATTCTATTTTGTTTCACCAGACCACCTATGTGTGTGTGTGTGTGTGTGTGTGTGTGTGTGTGCCTGAATTCAGAAGCAGTATGCTCACACATGCACACCTTTTGGATAAAAGGATCAAAGTCTTTAAGTGCTGCTTTTTTCCCTTTCCAAATTGAAGCATGAAATGGGCATTTTGTGTGTTGGGAATCATTCAGTACTCTTCTTAATTTGGACTTTTCACAAGTAATTGAAGGGATGCAGCTTTTTTCTGTCGCTTTCTTTGTAAAAAAAAAAAACAAAAAAAAGAAACACAGTAGAATAAGAAGCGAAGACGATGCATTGTCTTGTGACAGGCAGGGCAAGCAGATGGAGAGGATTCCATTACTTACTACATTATTCTGAGACCAGCAAGAGGTTGAAAGGTAGAGAGAAAAGGGAGAGGGGAGGCACAGAAAAAGAGAGGACAGGGAGAAGCACACACACACACACACACACACACATTTAGAACTAAAAAGAAAGAAGGGGGATATCATGGAATCTTAGTGATTCAGTGATTCCATATTGGACATGGTAACTGGCTAAATATGTAACAAAACAAAAAAAGATTTACATATTGGTATTAAAACAAAGATGCAACACTTCACTTCAGTCAGAGAAGAAAATAAAGCTAGGTTTATATTAACCAGAGTAAATTATAATTTCCTCCTCTAACCAATATGCCTAAAAAGTGTGCTTCCTTATATCTATAAAAAGGCCAAGCCCCAAAAAAGCCATGACAGCATAGGAGTGTCAGCTCTAACCAGGGCTAGCAGGCAGTATCCCGGTGCTTGGAGGGAAACACTTTTGTGGACTCGGGATACCCAGTTGATCCAAGCATCTAGCTAACCGCCAGTGGTAAAAAGACGACACTGACTGCAAACAGTCAAGACCGGTTCGCCAGTCAGGAATTAGAGGTGAAATGGAGAAAGGGGGCAAAAAAGTAGAGAGTAAGAAGTAGAGGGAGTATGAGGTAGAGAAGAGACTAAATGCATGCTGGACTGACTAACACAAACAGACACTTAGAGCTAATGGTTTAGACAAGAGTGTTGGTGAGACGGGAGACACGTCAGCCCAGGTTGACAGCCTTACCTTTTGAGGATCTTCTCTGCCTGCTGCTCGGAGATGTTAACCCCCAGGTCTCGAAGGGACTGCATGATTTCCTGCTTGTCAATACGACCTGCGGGGCAAAAGAGTAAACCTCAACATCAGCCACTCGTAAGTGGCTGACCGGATCTCACTGACCAGATATTATATCAACGTTTTTACTACCAGCTTATAAAATAGAATCTCAATGTATTAGACCTAAAGACTGAATTTCCTCAGTTAATGTCATTGTGTATGCACAACTAAACCAAATGCATAATTTCCCCCCAAGTGAATAGTACAGCATAGCACTTTGTAGGCTAAACCGTGGTTTAAGATAAACATAGTGATACAAGTGAAAGCATTCAGTGGTTGTGTGGCTCCGGCCTATGTGGCCCCTCTCTGTGTTCTTACCATCGTTCTTCTTGTCCAGGCTTTTGAAGACCAGCCGGAGCTTCTTCTCGTGGTCTCTCAGATAGTGGACAAACTCCTCAAAGTCCAGCTGGCCGTCCAGGTCCTTATCTCCCGCTTTAACTATTTTCTGTCAGAAAATAAGGAGGAGAGGATTTTTACACTTCGATGAGAATTTAAATATCAATTTACATACAGGCTGAAGAGTAGCAATGATAGAACTGTAGGTTTAAAAAGAAAATTGACGATTCTCAAGGCAAGGGGAAATTGACGCCTATGTTTAGTTAAAACTATGACAAAAGGTGAGCCTGTTACATTTGGATAAGGAGACCAAGACAAAGAGATGGACTGAGTGACTTGAGGACAGGAGTGTAGATCAGTGAGTGGAAGGTTACAACCACAAGCCACCTGGGTCTTGTTTGCTCCAGAGTGGTCACATAGTTGACATCACCTGGTCCACCTGCTCCATTAGTGTGGAGTGTTTAGACCAAGGCTGCCTAAATTTCAGTTTGTTTCTACCTGGTAGTTAATGGCACTCACCTGGTGTCCCAGGTTTGAATTAATCCCTGATTAGAAGGAGAGGATGAAAACCCTCCAGGACTGGAATTGGGCAGTCCTGGTTTAGACCATCACAGGCACGTTGAACTCTAGCTCAGGCCTAGCTAAAGGAGCACACAGGCTGTTCAAGCAATTTAGTTTAGTTTATTAATTCAACCATTTAAAAAAAAAAAAAAAAAATAAAAAAAAAAAAAAGCACACATAAAACATGAAAAAGCCATACACGCACATGAGTAAAATCATGTAGGATAACACACAAAGCCTGGGACTTATTTCCATTGTGGTCCTCTTGAGACAAGATGGTTAGGCAAGATCGAGCACAGTTAAACACAGTATGGCATTGAGATAAAACATAAAAACAAAGAAGAACAACATCTCGCTCATCATTGCAGTTACATCGTAGGGGTTATTCACATGGGCACAGAAGACAAACATATTTTTACTTTATTTTAAAAGCTGCCCAGAGAGGACATTGTTTTTATAGGCAGAGGCAACTCATTCCATTCTGAGGCTCCAGTATACAAGAAAAGTACCCTTTCCCAGCATTACTCCTGAACCTGCATAAGCACACATCAGCAACACCTGATCTGGTGCTGTGATTGTGTGCATCCCTAACACGAGGAAAGTAATTAGTTAGATATCTGGGCGCAGAACCATAAATACTCCTGTAAACCAAACATAGTCTAATCTTGGGCACCCTAGCCTCAACAGGCAGCCAGTTTCCGAAAGCAGCTCCTGCCTATGTGAGTACGTGGACTCACCTTCAATACTACCCTGATCAGCTTATTCTGGGCTATCTGGAGCTTCCCCATCATAAGTTTAGATAAGCCCCCAAACCAGGAAGTACTAGCGTAGTCAAAATGGCATTGAATGAGGGCAGTGGTTAGCACTTTCATGGAGTCCTTATCAAGCAGTTTGGACTTTCTAGCCAAAAACGTAGTCCTGGCATTAACCTTCCCTAGAACTTTATTGGCCATGCTCACACCTCCCAAGCTTCCATCAAGGATACATCCCAGGTAGCTAACAGAGGTTTTAGTAGTCAGCACCTCACCCCGTAACTCCACTCTGATTTCAGAGGACCTGCTCAATGTAGGTCTGGATCCAAAAATAATTGCCTTAGTTTTACCTAAGTGCAGAGATAGCTTATTATCTCCAAGCCATTTGCTAATGTTAGTAAGCTCTGTGTTGTACTTTTGTGAGACACCAGAAGTGTAGTCATCCGCATAAAGGAAAATACGGCAAGAACAAGCATCTTTCAAATCGTTAATATACAGTAAAAACATTAGAGGCCCAAGCACGCTCCCCTGCGGAACGCCACAACTCATTGGTTTTGCCTGAGACAGTGACGCATTAACCTCTACTACTTGCTCTCTACCTGATAAATAAGACTTTACCCAGCCTAAAGGGATGCTGCTTAACCCCAGTGCCTCCATTTTGGAGATTAGGAGACAGTGGTTAACTGTATCAAAGGCCTTTGTAGGTCAATTAGTAATATTCCACAGAGATTTCCCTCATCAATCTCTTTCATGATGAAGTCAGTCAAGTAAAGTAGACAATAAGTGGAGTATGTTTTTCTAAAACCCAACTGAAAATCATACATTAGAATTGGTTTGTTGACATATTCATAAATTTGCTCAAGCACAGCTCTCTCCAGGATCTTTGATGTTACACAGAGGATGGATACAGGCGTATAATTCCCAGGGTCAGTTTTTATCCCCTTCTTATACAGAGGTATAACTTTAGCTTGTTTCATGTCTCTGGGAAAGATGCCCTGTTCAAGAGAGAGCTTAACGATATCTGTAATACAAGGGCCAATTTGCTCAGCAGAATCTGAGAAACCTTGCAGGAATATTATCCAGGCCTGTGGCTTTGGGGTATTTAAGCTCTGCTAGCATACTGACTATTTTGGCTGTTGCTACCTTTGAAATAGAAAAAGAGTATAGCTGAACCCCTAACTCTACATAATACTTATTGACTTGGTTGCTTCCATACAAACCAGAACTGGTGGGCAGCTTGCTAATCAGCTTGCTGGCAACAGAAGTAAAAAAAAAAGAAGAAGAAAAAAAAAGAAAAAAAAGAGTTGAATTAATTGGCAACCTCTGTTTTTTCATATACCATCTCCATGTTCAGTCCAATACTGTTTAGTTTGTTTTTGTTAATACTACTACAGCCTAGTTCCTTAAATTATTTCAAAGCTTTTTAGGGACATTTTTGTTCTCAAATATTTTCTCAGCAAAGTTATCCCTCATAGCTTCATCCATCCTGCTCTGTGCTTCATTTCTGTGATGTTTATATAGGACAAAAATCAGGCTGCTCTTGAGAGTTCTTACATTTCTTAAAGGCCTTATTCCTTGCTTGGATAGATTGAAGAATCTCAAGATTAAACCAAGGGCTAGATCTCTGCTTTACCCTGACCCATCCAATCGGAGCCATCATATTCACCACATCAAGGAATCTACATTTAAAGGCTTCCCGGGCACTGCCTACACTATCCAGCACAGGTGACCAGTCAATTTTACCCACTTCCTCCCTAAACATTTCAACACAGTATTTTTTGGAGTCCTCTGATTCTAACTGTTTTGTGACACTTAAATATATATTTAAAAATCCTCCTTGAGAAATGGATGGGGTGCCGAGTGCCGTGTGCACTTCAACCCCTACCCCAATGGGCTCTGAGCCAAGGAAGGGGAAGACCCTCTATTGATAGGGAGAGCTAGGCCTCAGATCTGCTCAGGGATTTGAATATTGTATTTGTACAGTCAATCTTCACTCACAGTTATGACTGTTGGGTGAGGAGTTTATCAGTGGGCGTAGGCAAGCTCAATTTGGCAATATCTGAACTACTGACCTTTAGGGGACATGTTAGTGGACAGATGAAAGAGTAACCCTTAGTTACCTTAGAGGCTTTTCTGATTGATGAAAGTTCAAGGAGAAGCAATTTACATAATATGTACAGTACCAGTCAAAAGTTTGGACACACCTACTCATTCAAGTTTTAAAAAATATAACTTTTTTTTTTTACCATTTTCTACATTGAAGAATAATAGTGAAGACAGAACTATTAAAGAACACACATGGAATCATGTAGTAACCAAAAAAGTGTTGAAATCAAAATATATTTTATATTTGAGATTCTTCAAAGAAGCCACCCTTTGCCTTGATGACAGCTTTGCACACTCTTGGCATTCTCTCAACCAGCTTCACCTGGAATGCTTTTCCAACAGTCTTGAAGGAGTTCCCACATATGCTGAGCACTTGTTGGCTGCTTTTCCTTCACTCTGTGGTCCAACTCATCCCAAACCATCTCAATTGGGTTGAGATCAGGTGATTGTGGAGCCCAGGTCATCTGATGCAGCCCTCCATCACTCTCCTTGGTACTGCTCTGGTTTACACATTCGAAGCTCAGCTGAAGAAGTATAATTGGAATATGGAGGAGGAATGTTAAAGAAAAATGGTAGAAATGCATGCCAGATTAAAGACAGGAGGAGAAATAGAAGTGAGTGAGTATTAGAGGTGGTAGGTGTGGTGAAGTTATCGGAGCCCGAGGCTTGCACTGGGTCAAGTTAAAGATGAGTCTGTGACGGTAGGAGTGACATTTTTGGAAAAAAGTGGACCCTTGCCTTTTGGCTGATCTATTTGTGGTTTCAGGGTGGGTGAAAACAGAGTTGGGTGCTATGGAATCGGTGAAGGTAAGCAGAAGAGGTCTTGTGATAATTGTTTGTGTTTCTGCTGGTCAGAGGAAGCAAGCGCTCCAAATTTAACAAACAGGGCCAAAAAGGGCACCATTGAAAGGAGTGATTACTGGGGTAGCTGTAAATGTGAAAGGTGAGCAACTGTTAGGGGAAGATTCCCGGTGTTTGTGATGCTTGTCGTTTGGTGCGACGCAGACAGGGTGGTGTGAGTGGTGAAACAGAAGAGTCATTCATTGTCTGTTCTTTTGAGTTTTGAAGTTGAGTCTTCGCCAGACAAAGTGATGTTTGGGTATGTAAGTTATCCTCTACAAACTTTTGTGCTTAATATACTACGCTGTTACAAACTTATGGGCATATGGCAGCAGTGTGTAGGAGGGAGGTTCCTAGGTGTGAGAAGTGTGCAGAAGGGCATGAGACAAAGGAATGCGTAACATTGGGGAAAGTAGTGGTATGTGCTAATTGCAGGGGTGCCCATGGGGCTGGGGATCAGAAATGTCCGGTTCGAGAGAGGCAGGTTGAGGTTTCCATGGTTAGAGTAGTGCGCATGCTGAGGCTGTGAAGAAAGTAGAGGGAGATGGGACAAGAGGAGTGGTGTGAGTAGTAGATCTGTTCAACAGTACAGAGGGATAGGCCAACAAGTGATCTGTGACTCACCACCTGGATTCGGTCTTAAAATTGTGTTTTTTACATTGGATAAAAGTAGAGACCGAGCTACAAATTGGTATATCATACACTGTATTTGAGGAACAATGAGAAAGTAATTCTGCTTTGAAAGTTGATCAACTTGTAAATGAAATTTTGAGAAAAATCGCCTTTGAATGTTTTGGTATTTAGTGAAGAGCTCTTCTTTGTCTACACCCATTCAGCATCGTTCACACCCTCTTAAGGTTTAGCCCCACCCATCTCATTTCGCTCTTGGAGCGCACACTTGACGCTTTGGCCGATGATTTGTTTACCTCTGGATAACATGAAAACAGCCTAACCAGCTCGGCTGGTAACAATTTCATTATGCATTTTTGCAGACGTTTACAGACACCGGCCATATTCAACGGGTGTTGTACACACGTCATGTAACGTTAGCTAACGAGCCAGCCATCTAACGTTAGCTAGTTAAACAACAACGAACAAAGTGCCAAAAATGCCACAGTACTGGGAGCTAACCAACCAGGTTCAATGTTAGCTAGCACTAGCGACTCCTAAGGCGGACCGGGCGCAGTGCACGCTGACACGGTCGCCAGGCGTCCTGCGTTTCCTCCAACACATTGGTGCTGCTGGCTTGCGGGTTAAGTGGGCATTGTGTCAAGAAGCAGTGTGGCTTGGTTGGGTTTTGTTTCAGAGGACGCACGGCTCTCGACCTTCGCCTCTCTCTAGTCCGTACGAGAATTACAGTGATGAGACAATTGGATACCACAAAATTGGGGAGAAAAAGTGGTTAAAAAAAATTGTAAGAATAAATTAACTCCTGTGAAGTCGCGACATAGCCAAGTTTTCTGAAATCGGGTCACATACAGATGAAATCGGAAGTTAACATACACTTAGGTTGGAGTCATTAAAACTTGTTTTTCAACAACTACACAAATTTCTTGTTAACAAACTATAGTTTTGGCAAGTCGGTTAGGACATGTACTTTGTCCATGACACAAATAATTTTCCAACAATTGTTTACAGAGATTATGTCACTTATAATTCACTGTATCACAATTCTAGTGGATCAGAAGTTTACATACACTAAGTTGACTGTGCCTTTAAACAGCTGACAGGCTAATTGACATCATTTGAGGTGTACCTGTGGATGTATTTCAAGGCTTACCTTCAAACTCTGAGCCTCTTTGCTTGACATCACGGAAATATCAAAAGAAATCAGCCAAAACCTCAGCAATTTCCAAAAGCCTGAAGGTACCACGTTCATCTGTACAAACAATAGTACGCGAGTATAAACACCATGGGACCACGCAGCCATCATACCGCTCAGGAAGGAGACGCATTCTGTATCCTAGAGATGAACATACTTCGGTGCGAAAAGTGCAAATCAATCCCAGAACAACAGCAAAGGACCTTGTGAAGATGCTGGAGGAAACAAGTACAAAATGATCTATATCCACAGAAAAACGAGTCCTATATCGACATAACCTGAAAGGCCGCTCAGCAAGGAAGAAGCCACTGCTCCAAAACCGCAATAGAAACACCAGACTACGGTTTGCAACTGCACATGGGGACAGAGATCGTACTTTTTGGAGAAATGTCCTCTGGTCTGATGAAACAAAAATTGAACTGTTTGGCCATAATGACCATTGTTATGTTTGGAGGAAAAAGGGGGAGGCTTGCAAGCCGAAGAACACCATCCCAACCGTGAAGCACAGGGGTGGCAGCATCATGTTGTGGGGATGCTTTACTGCAGGAGGGGCTGGTGCACTTCACAAAATAGATGGCATCATGAGGGAGTAAAGTTATGTGGATATATTGAAGCAACATCTCAAGACATCAGTCATGAAGTTAAAGCTTGGTCGCAAATGGGTCTTCCAATTGGACAATGACCCCAAGCATACTTCCAAAGTTGTGGCAAAATGGCTTAAGTACAACAAAGTCAAGGTATTGGAGTGGCCATCACAAAGCCCTGACCTCAATCCCATAGAAAATTTGTGGGCAGAACTGAAAAAGCGTGTGCGAGCAAGGAGGTCGACAAACCTGACTCAGTTACACCAGCTCTGTCAGGAGGAACCGGCCAGAATTCACCCAACTTATTGTGGGAAGCTTGTGGAAGGCTACCCAAAACGTTTGGCCCAAGTTAAACAATTTAAAGGCAATGCTAACAAATACTAATTGAGTGTATGTAAACTTCTGACCCACTGGGAATGTGATGAAAGAAATAAAAGCTGAAATAAATCATTATCGCTACTAGTATTCTGACATTTCACATTCTTAAAATAAAGTGGTGATCCTAACTGTGAAAAACTGAGTTTAAATGTATTTGGCTAAGGTGTATGTAAACTTCCGACTTCAACTCGATATGCTTCAATAAGGTTGGATTTTTAGCATTTATAGCAATGGCTATCAACTGTACTGCAGGGATGGAATGTAAATGTCTACCCAGACTATTTGCAGTGCCCCCCCACCACCCCTCTTTACACCACTGCTACTCTGTTGTCATCTATGCATAGTCACTTTAATAACTCTACCAACATGTACAGTCGTGGCCAAAAGCCTTGAGAATGATCAAATATTCATTTTCACAAAGTCTACTGCCTCAGTTTGTATGATGGCAATTTGCATATACTCTAGAATGTTATGAAGAGTGATCAGATGAATTGCAATTAATTGCAAAGTCCCTCTTTGCCATGCAAATGAACTGAATCCCCCAAAAACATTTCCACTGCATTTCAGCCCTGCCACAAAAGGACCAGCTGAATCATGTCAGTGATTCTCTCGATAACACAGGCGTGAGTGTTGACGAGGACAAGGCTGGAAATCACTCTGTCATGCTGATTGAGTTCAAATAACAGACTGGAAGCTTCAAAAGGAGGGTGGTGCTTGGAATCATTGTTCTTCCTCTGTCAATCATGGTTACCTGCAAGGAAACACGTGCCGTCATCATTGCTTTGCACAAAAGGGCTTCACAGGCAAGCATATTGCTGCCAGTAAGACTGCACCTAAATCAACCATTTATCGGATCATCAAGAACTTCAAGGAGAGTGGTTCAATTGTTGTGAAGAAGGCTTCAGGGCACCCAAGAAAGTCCAGCAAGCGCCAGGTCGTCTCCTAAAGTTGATTCAGCTGCGGGATCAGGGCACCACCAGTACAGAGCTTGCTCAGGAATGGCAGCAGGCAGGTGTGAATGCATCTGTACGCACAGTGAGGCGAAGACTTTTGGAGGATGGCCTGGTGTCAAAAGTCATTTTCTCTGATGAATCCCCTTTCCGATTGTTTGGGGCATCCGGAAAAAAGCTTGTCCGGAGAAGACAAGGTGAGCTCTACCATTAGTCCTGTGTCATGCTAACAGTAAAGCATCCTGAGACCATTCATGTGTGGGGTTGCTTCTCAGCCAAGGGAGTGGGCTCACTTACAATTTTGCCTAAGAACACAGCCATGAATAAAGAATGGTACCAACATATCCTCCGAGAGCAACTTCTCCCAACCATCCAGGAACAGTTTGGTGACGAACAATGCCTTTTCCAGCATGATGGAGCACCTTGCCATAAGGCAAAAGTGATAACTAAGTGGCTCAGGGAACAAAACATCAATATTTTGGGTCCATGGCCAGTAAACTCCCCAGACCTTAATCCCATTGAGAATGTGTGGTCAATCCTCAAGAGGCGGGTGGACAAACAAAAACCCACATATTCTGACAAACTCCAAGCATTGATTATGCAAGAATGGGCTGCCATCAGTCAGGATGTGGCCCAGAAGTTAATAGACAGCATGCCAGGGCGGATTGCAGAGGTCTTGAAAAAGAAGGGTCAACACTGCAAATATCAACTTCATGTATTTGTCAATAAAAGCCTTTGACACTTATGAAATGCTTGTAATTACACTTCAGTATTCCATAGTAACATCATTTCAAGCATTTCACTGTAAGGTCTACACCTGTTGTATTCGGCGCATGTGACAAAAAAAAATGTATTTGATAAGTTGCAGAAAATTGAGGTTGTGGTGGCAGCTGCAGAGAAGTATTTGGGTGTACGAGACTTGACGTCAGAAGAGTTAGAGTGTGTTGAGTGGTGGTGTCCTGTCTTTTCAGGCTGTTGGCCTGAGGTAGGAGTAGGTAGATTTAAATAGTGCAGTAGGGTGGTGGGTTTTTAGTGTAATAAATAAGCGAAGTATAAGGGAAGTATACTCCAATTTAGTAGGTGGTGGAAATGCAAAATTGATTTGATGCCAACTGCCTTTAAACTTCATCGAAGAAGGTTTCCTCATTCCTCGCTTCTTCACGAGTCTATTTGGTTACTTTCTTCAGAAAACTAGCTCTCAGCTTAACGGTTCCTTTCGGTGTGGGTTACCACCCCACTACGGAGTGCTGAGTGTCTTATTTTATATTTTCAGGAATTCCGCTAACTTCAGCTTCACTTTACAGAGAACATGGAAAGTATTACCCAGGCCTCGTCCTTGCTCGAGGACGACTCTGTTGACAACAAAGTCCCAGTGGAGGGAGAAGCTACTCCGGCATCTCCGTCTGTGCTTCAGGCTGATTCGGGGAACATCCACCTTTCCCAAGGGGCGGACCTTAATTCCAAGGAATCCGGAAGTGAGGACAATGGCATGTCTCTTGCCGCATCAGGCACTGCCCTCTGACAAGGATATGGATTAGCCCCTGAAGAATTTCTCCCCCTCGGCTCAATTTGTGCTACCCAGCCAGGGGTAGGAGTCAATAACTGACCTCTCCTTCTTCGAGGCAATCATACGCACTGCCACCAAACTTGATGTTAAGTATCCCACGGCTCCCCACTTTCCAAAAAGACTTGCGTGGATGGAATCTCCTCGGAGTAATTCCACATCCGTCCGACAGAGTGTACCAGCCTTCCCAGACTGTCTGGCGTTGTTGGAGTCTTCCTGAGCCGAGCTACTCAAGTCACCTTCTCCTGTGACCGGCTACCCTTATTTGGATATGCATGGCATGGAGTCGTCGGGATTGCTCAGCTCACCTCCCGTGGAGCATTTACATTTTTTACATTTAAGTCATTTAGCAGACGCTCTTATCCAGAGCGACTTACAGTAGTGAATACAGTTCATACATTTCATGCATTTTTTTTTTTTGTACTGGACCCCAGTGGGAATCGAACCCACAACCCTGGCGTTGCACACACCATGCTCTACCAACTGAGCCACAGGGAGCCTTCCATGACTGAGCACCTTGACCCGAAGGCTTTGAGCTCCTTTTCCACTGCCCTGAAGCTTGCTCATCCCAATGACCGCTTCACCACGTCCGTGCATGGGAAGATCTACAGTTCAGGCGGTGCGCTCCGTTAATGCATCTGCCCTCCTCTCAGTCTACATGGTGGTGCAGGCTAAGGAGTTGTGCGACTCCCTGGCGAATGGTGGCATGACTAAATGACTAAAATGTAAAATGTAATGGTTAAATAACAAAGAGTTATGAATAAAAATGATGAATTTAGTATTATTTCAAAGTTATTATTTGGTGCAATTGGGAGACCAGATTAAATGAAACAAAATAACTTGCACAAGTATAGCCTACGATAGAGGTGGACATTTTTTGTAATAGCTGTCAGATTATTAGTGCAATATTACTCAAAAAAGTCACAGAGAGCCTCTGTCTACTCCAGACCGGCCACCCAAACAAAATCGCACAATAGCTGTCGGGCTGTCTACCCGGCTAGCAGTATGAATGAAAGCACTGAATGAAATAGCGATATGCAAACCGGAATGCTTACAAGAATTATAGCTATGATTAAATACAGTTGGGTTCTGGGTTAAACTTGGAACATTGCAATCCTAGAGACTGGTTTTTACATTAGAAGTTAATGGTTAGCTGTAGGAGCCAGATGGCTTTGGAATGTGCTGGTTGGATGGGAGGAAGTCACAGGATTGCTATAGGGGATACGGGTGGACATCTTTGGATTAGGAAAATGAGGGGTTGAGGTCAGAACCCTTTAAGGGATAAATTATGGTTTATTACCCTATTACTTCGTCTTCCTATCAAAGAGAAGGAGGAGTGCCTAAATTGGAGTATATACAGTTGAAGTCGGAAGTTTACATACACCTTAGCCAAATACATTTCAACTCAGTTTCACAATTCCTGACATTTAATCCTAGTAAAAATTCCCTGTTTTAGGTCAGTTAGGATCACCACTTTACTTTAAGAATGTGAAATGTCAGAATAATAGTAGAGATGATTTATTTCAGCTTTTATGTCTTTCCTCACAATCCCAGTGGGTCAGAAGTTTACATACACTCAATTAGAATCTGGCAGCATTGCCTTTAAATTGTTTAACTTGGGTCAAACGTTTTGGGTAGCCTTCCACAAGCTTCCCACAATAAGTTGGGTGAATTTTGGGCTTTGTGATGGCCAGTCCAATACCTTGACTTTGTTGTCCTTAAGCCATTTTGCCACAACTTTGGAAGTATGCTTAGGGTCATTGTCCATTTGGAAGACCCATTTGCCACCAAGCTTTAACTTCCTGACTGATGTCTTGATGTTGCTTCAATATATTTACAATTTTACTCCCTCATGATGCCATCTATTTTTTTAAGTGCACCAGTCCCTCCTGCGGCAAAGCACCCCCACAACATGATGCTGCCACCCCCGTGTGTCACGGTTGGGATGATGTTCTTCGGCTTGCAAGCCTCCCCCTTTTTCCTCCAAACATAACGATGGTCATTATGACAAAACAGTTTAATTTTTGTTTCATCAGACCAGAGGACATTTCTCCAAAATGTACGATCTTTGTCCCCATGTGCAGTTGCAAACCGTAGTCTGGCTTTCTTATGGCCGTTTTAGAGCAGTGGTTTCTTCTTTGCTGAGCGGCCTTTCAGGTTATGTCGATATAGGACTCGTTTTGCTGTGGATATAGATACTTTTGTACCCGTTTCCTCCAGCATCTTCACAGGGTCCTTTGCTGTGGCTCTGGGATCATTTGCACTTTTCGAACCAAAGTACATTAATCTCTAGGAGACAGAACACATCTCCTTCCTGAGCGGTATGACGGCTGCGTGGTCCCATGGTGTTTATTCTTGTGTGCTATTGTTTGTACAGATGAACGTGGTACCTTCAGGCGTTTGGAAATTGCTCCCAAGGATGAACCAGACATGCGGAGGTCTACAATCTTTTTTCTGAGGTCTTGGCTGATTTCTTTTGATGTTCCCATTATGTCAAGCAAAGAGGCACTGAGTTTGAAGGTAGGCCTTGAAATACATCCACAGGTACACCTCCAATTGACTCAAATGATGTAAATTAGCCTATCAGAAGCTTCTAAAGCCATGACATCATTTTCTGGAATTTTCCAAGCTGTTTAAAGGCACAGTCAACTTAGTGTATGTAAACTTCTGACCCACTGGAATTGTGATACAGTGAATTATGAGTGAAATAATTGTCTGTAAACAAATGTTGGAAAACTTGTGTCATGCACAAAGTAGATGTCCTAACCGACTTGAAAATGTGTGACAAGAAATTTGTGGAGTGGTTGAAAAATGAGTTTTAATGACTCCAACCTAAGTGTATGTAAACTTCCGACTTCAACTGTAGGTATTAGACTCATTCAGGGACAGGTTGAAACTGTCAGTGAAGGCACTTGCCAGTTGGTCAGCGCATGCTCCGAGTACACATCCTGGTAATGCATCTGGCCCTGTGGCCTTGTGAATATTGACCTGTTTAAAAAGGTCTTACTCACATCAGCTATGGAGAGCGTGATCACACAGTCATCCGGAACAGCTGGTGCTCACATGCATACTTCAGTGTAGCTTGCATTGAAGCGTGCATAGAGGTCATTTAGCTCGTCTGGTAGACTCGTGTCACTGAGCAGCTCACGGCTGGGTTTCCCTTTGTAGTCCATAATAGTTTGTAAGCCCTACCACATCCGACGACCATCAGAGCCGCTGTATCAGGATTCAATCTTTGTCCTGTATTGAAGCTTTGCCTGTTTGAGGGTTCGTAGGAGGGCATAGCGGGATTTCTTATAAGCGTCCGGATTAGTGTCCCGCTCCTTGAAAGCGGTAGCTCTACCATTTAGCTCAGTGCGGATGTTGCCTGTAATCCATGGCTTCTGGTTTGGTTATGTACGTACGGTCACTGTGGGGACGACGTCATCGATGCACTTATTGATGAAGCCGGTGACTGAGTGGTACACTCCTCAATGCCATCGGATGAATCCCGGAACATATTCCAGCCTGTGCTAGCAAAACAGTCGTGTAGCTTAGCATCTTAGCATACCACCCTGCATCCTACTGCTGGCTTGCTTCTGAAGCTAAGCAGGGTTGGTCCTGGTCAGTCCCTGGATGGGAGACCAGATGCTGCTGGAAGTGGTGTTGGAGGGCCAGTAGGAGGCACTCTTTCCTCGGATCTAAAAAATATCCCAATGCCCCAGGACACTGCCCTGTGTAAGGTGCCGTCTTTCGGATGGGATGTTAAACGGGTGCCCTGACTGAGGTCATTAAAGATCCCATTGCACTTATCGTAAGAGTAGGGGTGTTAACCCTGGTGTCCTTGCTAAATTCCCAATCTGGCCCTCATATCATCATGGCCACCTAATCATCCCCAGCAGCTTACAATTGGCTCATTCATCCCCCTCCTCTCCCCTGTAACTATTCCCCAGGTCGTTGCTGTAAATGAGAATGTGTTCTCAGTCAACTTACCTGGTAAAATAATGGTTAAAAAAAATCTGCGTCATCTGACCACTTCAGTATAGAGTGAGTCACTGGTACTTCCTACTTCAGTTTTTGCTTGTAAGCAGGAACCAGAAGGATATAATTATGGTCAGATTTGCCAAATGGAGTGTGAGGGAGAGCTTTGTACGCGTCTATGTGTAGAGTAAAAGGTGGTCAAGAGTTTTTTTTTCCCTCTGATTGCACGTGACATGCTGGTAGAAAATGAGGTAAAACGGATGAGTTTTCCTGCATTACATTCCTGGACACTAGGAGCATTGTCTTGTTAGCTTATGGCTTTTACAGCTCGTTGAGTATGGTCTTAGTTCCAGCATCGGTTTGTGATGGTAAATAGACAGCTATGAGCAATATAGATGAAAACTCTTGGTAAATAGTGTTTTCTACAGCTTATGATGAGATACTACCTCAGGCGACTTCTTTAACAATTAGATTTTGTGCACCAGCTGTTATTGAGAAATAGACAGACCACCACCCCTTGTCTTACCGGAGGTAGCTGTTCTGTCTTGCCGATGCACAGAAAACCCAGCCAACTGTATATTATCCATATTGTTGTTCAGCCACAACTCAGTGAAACAAGAGATTACAGTTTTTAATGTCCTGTTGGTAGGATAGCCTCGAACGGAGCTCATCCAGTTTATTCTCCAATGATTGCATGTTGGCCAATAGGACGGAGGGTAGAGGCGGGTTACCCACTCAACGACGAATTCTCACAAGGCACCCGGATCTCCGTCCCCTGTATCGGCGTCTCTTCTTCATGCAAATTACGTTGATTTTGGCCTGGTCTGGTATCAGCAGTAAATTCTTCATGTCTGACTCATTAAAGAAAAAAAACATTGTCCAGGTATTCGCTGTTCTGATATCCAAAGTCATAAGAGACGGTGGCAAAAACATTATGTACAAAATAAGTTAAACGCAAAAAAACTAAATAGCACAATTGGTTAGGAGCCCATAAAACGTCAGCCATTCACTCCAGCGCCATCTTATTGGGTTAGCCTATTTGAACTGTAGCCAACTCTTGAAATGTATGCAGGTGGGCTTACAAATGGGACCTTAAAGCATAAAAGTAAAGTAAAAAGCAGCATGAAAGTGCCCAGTCTAAAGAAAGAACAGGTCATGTACCTTTAAACTCAAGACTAAATGAGTCTGTTTGTTTGTCAAGTATGGATAACACCATTGACGTAACAGTCTGCTCAATTAAAGTGTCCTGTATCAATGATAGAGGTGGTGACACTGAACGAGGAGTGATTCAATTACAGGCACAGGAGAATGAGAGTACCAGAAACTGCAGGATGCCTGACTGCAGCAAGCCTCTAGCAGCTATGCACTTGTCCACTGTCTTTTAGAGGAATAACCTAGCTGTAAAGCGATCCCACCGAGGGGGTGTGAGAAGAGCAGGTGTGTGTGAGAAGAGGGGGCAATTTCAGCCAAGCACCTCTTGGGGGACCCCTAGGTATCGCGCCATCAGGCTCCCCTTTCACTTGGCCAGCCATTTATGGGTGAGTTACTCGGCTGGGGTATAAGGGTGAAGGGGGAATGGTCACTGACCAGGGGGGCCCTGGTAAGGGAGGAGTGTGTATTTAAAGAATACGTAGGTTCCTTGGTAAGGGAAGAAAGTGTGTGAGCATGCTGAGAGAGGGCCCCAAATCCCACAGGGTCCTTGGTAAGGGAGTAGTATGTTGGGAATGGCCTTCACCCCACATAAACTAAAATGCAAGCAAAGGATGGAGGTCATGGAATGCATGTTAGCCTATTATTTGAGGTCAAACCCACGGTGCAAGATCATTTACACACATCCAGGAGTTGTTACACATGAACGCAAATAAAATGCCTGTACAGAGTAGATCTTTAGATCCTAAAACATTGTAGATTGCTCCTAGATTCGAAAACATTGCAATATCCACTAAACCTTTAGAGTTAGGCTATAAATCTACTATAGACATTTACAAGCAAGCATCTAAACAGTCTAGTTAAAGTCTTGTTTATGTTTCATTGAACAAGCATGGGAAACAGTGTTTAAACCCTTTACAATGAAGATCTGTGAAGTTATTTGGATTTTTACAAATTATCTTTGAAAGACAGGGTCCTGAAAAAGGGACGTTTCTTTTTTTGCTGAGTTTATATATATCTCGCTTTCTTGTTTTTCTCTAAACAAATTAAAAGGCCAAGACAATTCTTAACCGAATTTCATTTATTAAAATAAAAAAATATATACAAGGCCTCAAGGCCTACTTGTGCAACACAAATCAACAACACACACCCACACGTCTATTCAATTATTTAGGAAGGTTAGACCACTAGCTGTTTGAATATGTAATTTATATAATCATTTTGATTGAAAATGTATTTTGTTATAATTAAAACAGCCTGTGGTAATTTGCTATTGGATTGGCAGAATGACAACTACTAACACATTAGCCTACAGCTGGCTTGAACATAACTTTTTTGAATGCACTTTAATTATCCAATGTCACACTTACCGATGGCGAGGTGAAGCCTGTGCCCAAAGTACTGCAGGCGGGTCCAGTTGTTCAAGTGCAATGCTTTTATCATGTTGCTCCTGCTGTCAGTTGTCATGCACACCTGTCGGTCGTCGCTCATCTTCTATGATGCCAGAGAGTCTGAGACCCTGGGCTATTACTTCAGCCGTATGATTATCCGGGAAGTAAGATGTCTGGAGGCAGACATTTTGCAATTTCCAGTCTTCATTTATGTAGTGGACTGTCAAACTTAGGTATGGCTCTGACGTTCTGCTCGACCATAGATCGGCTGTGGTGGAAAAATAAGAAACACTAGCCAGCTTCTCTGCGACTCTTTCGCAGGTAGCAGTGTAAAATCGCCACAGGGCTTCTTCCATGAAATACTTGCGGCTTGGCAGCTGATATTTGTGGTCAACTGTACCCATCAGCTTTTTAAAGCCTGGCTTTTCTACTGTAAAGATTGGAACCATATCTTTCGCTATGTAATAGGTCACTGCATCTGTTATCTCCTTCCACCTCAAACTTTTTATGCCATTTACTTTTGAAAAGTATGCGGGCGGCTATGGTAGTTTGTCTTTTAGCAGACGTTTTGGGAATCGGGCGACTGGAATCGGCATTGCGTAGTCTCACGCATTCCTCCCAT
The DNA here is from genome assembly GCF_965601325.2 of Salmo salar. Classification (NCBI taxonomy): domain Eukaryota; kingdom Metazoa; phylum Chordata; class Actinopteri; order Salmoniformes; family Salmonidae; genus Salmo; species Salmo salar. Next base: position 75,873,169 of record NC_138301.1, on the reverse strand, counting down.
TCTACCGTGTGTTTCAGTTGCAGGTGATGGAAGGGGTTGGTTGTACTGCTGCTGCTTTTTGTAGCAATTGTCTTGACACATTTCACAGGACATTTGTTTGCTGAACATCAGACCTCAAACCCGAACCACTTCCATATTACTGAAAAAACATTGCTGCCCTTTTTGGGGATAATTTCATCTTCATGAGAGGCTGAGCTGGCATCCTCACTTTCCATTTTGGTGGAACTTTTACAGCCACTACACTTCTCCAGCGTGATTACAATTTGTGAAAGGCTGTCTAGGGTTGTGATTGGTGGATAACCTCTGCACGTGTTGTCACGCAATTGGGACCTGATTCGACATTGGGCTGACAAAGAGGCAGTGAGATGCTGCATTTGTAAAACGTTACAACATTATAACAGAACCTCGATTCTTGCGATAGAGGCATTTTCCATATCGCGCCAAAACAAACTCGAATATGTCACCCAGTCCTAATTTGAGCATAATTTTACCTTGCAAATGCAACTCACCTAACTAGATAGCCAAACAGATTGCTGTGTCATTGCTGAGTTCACAACGCTCAAAGACAAATATTTTTGGTCGAAAGCAAATCCATATCCAAAAGCATTGAGTTCTCTCTCATCCAGGCTGTATCACATCCGGCCGGGGTAGGCCGTCATTGTAAATAAGAATTTCTTCTTAACTGACTTGCCTAGTTAAATAAAAATGTGCAACCACCACAGGAAACCAGTCAATGTAGGTCCCAAATCACGGCCGGATGTGATACAGCCTAGACATACAGTGCCTTCGGAAAGTATTCAGACCCCTCGACTTTTTCCACTTTGTTACATCACAGCCTTATTCTAAATTATTTTTTTTTTTTTTTAACACCTCAATTTACACTCAATACCTCATACTGACAAAGCAAAAACAGGTTCTGAAATTTTAGCAAATTTATTACAAATAAACTGAAATACCACATTTATATAAGTATTCACACCCTTTACTCAGTACTTTGTTGAAGCACCTTTGGCAGTGATTACAGCATCGAGTCTTCCTGGGTATGACGCAACAAGCTTGGCACACCTGTATTTGGGGAGTTTTCCCATTTCTCTCTGCAGATCCGTCACTGCACAGCTATTTTCAGGTCTCTCCAGAGATGTTTGATCGGGTTCAAGTCCAGCCCACTCAAGGACATTAAGAGACTTGTTCCGAAGCCACTCCTACGTTGTCTTGGCTGTGTGCTTATGATCGTTGTCCTCTTGGAAGGTGAACCGTCGCCACAGTCTGAGGTCCTGAACGCTCTTGAGGTTTTCCTAAAGGATCTCTGTACATCTTTCCCTCGATCCTGACTAGTCTCCCAGTCCCTGCCGCTGAAAAATATTCACAGCATGATGCTGGCACCACCATGCTTCACCGTAGGGATGGTGCCAGGTTTCCTCCAGACATGACGCTTGTCATTCAGGCCAAAGGGTTCAATCTTGGTTTCATCAGACCAGAGAATCTTGTTTCTCATGGTCTGAGTGTCATTAGGTGCCTTTTGGCAAACTCCAAGTGGGCTGTCATGTGCCTTTTACTGAGGATTGGCTTCCATCTGGGCACTGCCATAAAGGCCTGATTGGTGGAATGGTGCAGAGATTGTTGTCCTTCTGGAAGGTTCTCCCAACTCCACAGAGGAACTCTAGAGCTCTGTCTGAGTGACCACCGGGTTCTTGGTCACCTCCCTGACCAAGGCCCTTGTCCCCCAATTGCTCAGTTTGGCCAGGGGCCAGCTTTAGGAAGAGCTTTGTTGGTTCCAAACTTATTCCATTCAAGAATGATGGAGACCACTGTGTTCTTGGGGACCTTCAATGCTGCAGAAGTGTTTTGGTACCCTTCCCCAGATCTGCGCCTCGACACAATCAGGTCTCGGAGCTCTACGGACAATTCCTTGGACCTCATGCCTTGCCTTGGTTTTTGTTCTGACATGCACTGTCAACTGTGGGACCTTGTATAGACAGGTGTGTGCGCCTTTCCAAATCATGTCCAATCAATTGAATTTACCACAGGTGGACTAAAATCAAGATGTAGAACCATCTCAAGGATGATCAATGGATCAACGCACTTAAGCTCAATTTCGAGTCTCATAGCAAAGGGTCTGAATACTTAAGTAATCCTGTTTAGTTAATACATTTGCTAAAATCATTTTTTTTTTTTTAAGTATTAGCTTCGTCTTTATGGGGCATTGTCTGTAGATTGCTGACAATTTCTTTATTTGTTTAATCCATTTTTAGAATAAGGCTGTAACTTAACAAAATATAGAAGAGTCAAGGTCTTTCCCAAAGGCACTGTTTCTTTGTTTTGGAAGGCATTTGGACAAGGGAGCTCACATTTCCAGAGTGCACCTGGCCTCTCATTTTTAAAAAAAAATTCTCCTACCATCACTTTGATGGGATAGGCTCCCTCTTATGTTTGTTGCCGATATGCATTTATGCCCAAAATTGTTATTAACTTGAGAAAAGTTGCAGTGTTTATCCTATATTAATTTAGCAGCGGTGGGCCCACTACCATGGACTTTAAACTCATCGTTCTTGCGTGCCTGTAAAATGGCGCCGGAGCAGAAGGCAGACGTTTTACATGCCCCCCAACCGATTTAGTTTTTTTGTTTGTAACAATTTTTTTTACATAATGTTGCCGCTACCGGCTCTTATGACCGAAAATAACATCTGGACTGCGATTACTCACTATGGACAAGCAGAATCCTCTTCTTTCACGACTGATGAGCCCGAGGCGGAAGATATACGGCTCCCTCGGGAACAGGCCCCGACCCCAGCGATCTGCGTGAAGAGGTGGCGGAGAAAGAGAGGCCGGAGGGCAGGCCGCCTTCTGAGGAGTAGGAGGCGATCTAATAAACCCCCACTCCCCTCAATTCTGCTCGCAAACATGCAATCTTTGGACAATAAAATGGCCAAGTTATTGGGAAGATTAAACTACCAACGGGACATTAAAAACTAACATCTTATGCTTCACGGAGTTGTGGCTGAACGACGACAATATCAACATACTGCTGGCTGGTTATACGATGTACCGGCAGGATAGAACAGTGGCGTCTGGTAAGAAGAGGGGCGGCGGTCTATGTATTTTTGTAAACAACAGCTGGTGCACGATATTTAAGGAAGTCTTGAGCCATTGCTCGTCTGAGGTAGAGTTTCTCATGATAAGCTGCAGGTCGACTGATTATGATTTTTCAACGCCGATATCGATTATTGGAGGACCAAAAAAAGCTGATACCGATTAAATCAGCCGATTTATTTATATATAAGTAGTAATAATGACAATTACAACAATACTGAATGAACACTTATTTTAACTTAATACATGAATAAAAATCTATTTAGTCTCAAATAATAATGAAACGTTCAATTTGGTTTAAATAATGCAAAAACAGTGTTGGAGAAGAAAGTAAAAGTGCAATATGTGCCATGTAAAAAGGCTAACGTTTAAGTTCCTTGCTCAGAACATGAGAACATATGAAAGCTGGTGGTTCCTTTTAACATGATTCTTCAATATTCCCAGGTAAGAAGTTTTAGGTTGTAGTTATTATAGGACTATTTCTCTCTATACCATTTGTATTTCATATACCTTTGCCTATTGGATGTTCTTATAGGCACTTTAGTATTGCCAGCCTAATCTCGGGAGTTGATAGGCTTGAAGTCATAAACAGCGCTGTGCTTCAAGCATTGCTAAGAGCTGCTGGCAAACGCAGTAAAGTTTGAATGAATGCATGCAAGCCTGCTGCTGCCTACCACCGCTCAGTCAGACTGCTCTATCAAACTATCATTTCGAAAACAAATGTTTATTATTTCAGTGAAATGCGGAACCGTTCCGTATTTTATCGAATGGGTGGTATCCATAAGTCTAAATATTGCTGTTTACATTGCACAGCCTTCAATGTTATGTCATAATTACGTACAATTTTGTTAGGAAGAAATGGTCTTCACACAGTTGGCAACGAGCCAGGCGGCCCAAACTGCTGCATATACCCTGACTCTGCTTGCACAGAACGCAAGAGAAGTGACAATTTCCTTAGTTAAAAATATTGCCTGCTAACATGCATTTCTTTTAACTAAAATATGCAGGTTTAAAAAATATATACTTGTGTATTGATTTTAAGAAAGGCATTGATGTTTATGGTTAGGTACATTGGTGCAACGACAGGGCTTTTTTCCAAATGCGCTTGTTAAATCATCATCACCGGTTTGGCAAAGTAGGCTGTGATTCGATGATAAATTAACAGGCACCACATTGCAAATAATCAACGCAGGACAAGCTAGTTAAACTAGTAATATCATCAACCATGTGTAGTTAACTAGTGATTATGTTAAGATTGATTGTTTTTTATAAGATAAGTTTAATGCTAGCTAGCAACTTACCTTGGCTCCTTGCTGCACACAGTCTCCTCGTGGAGTGCAATGTAATTGGCGTCCAAAAATGCAGATTACCGATTGTTATAAAACTTGAAATTGGCCCTAATTAATCGGCCATGCCGATTAGTCGGTCGACCTCTAACAGAGACGCATACAAAGCTCTCCCTCGCCCTCCATTTGGCAAATCTGACCATAATTCTATCCTCCAGAATCCTGCTTACAAGCAAAAATGAAAGCACGAAGCACTAGGACTGCAATAAAAAAGTGGTCAGATGAAGCAGATGCTAAGCAGCAGGACTGATTTGCTAGCACAGACTGGAATATGTTCCGGGATTTCTCCAACGGCATTGAGGAGTACACCACATCTGTCATTGGCTTCATCAATAAGTGCATCGATGACATCGTCCCCACAGTGACCATACGTACATACCCCAACCTGAAACCATGGATTACAGACAACATCCGCACTGAGATAAAGGTTAGAGCTGCCGCTTCAAGGAGCGGGACTCTAAACCCGGAAGCTTATAAGAAATCGCTATGCCCTCCGACGAACCATCAAACAGGCAAAGCGTCAATACAGGACTAAGACTGAGTCATCCAACGAGCGTTAGAGACGGTGTAGTATGTGGCAGGGCCTGCAAACCATTACAGACTACAAAGGGAAGCACAGCCGAGAGCTGCCCAGTGACACGAGCCTACCAGAGGAGCTAAACTACTTCTATGCTCGCGTCGAGGCAAATAACACTGAAACATGCATGAGAGCACCACCTGTACCGGGTGACTGTGTGATCACGCTCTCCAAAGCCAATGCGAGTAAGACCTTTAGACAGGTCAAAATCCACAAGGCCGCAGGGCCAGATGGATTACCAGGATGTGTACTGCAAGCATGCGCTGACCAACTAGCAAGTGTCTTCACTGACATTGTCAACCTCTCCCTGTCCGAGTCTGTAATACCAACATGTTTCAAGCAGACCACCATAGTGCCAGTGCCCAAGAACACTAAGGTAACCTGCCTAAATGACTACCGACCCGTAGCGCTCACGTCTGCAGCCATGAAGTGCTTTGAAAGGCTGGTCATGGCTCACATCAACATCTCAGAAACCCTAGACCCAATCCAATTTGCATACCGCCCCAACAGATCCACAGATGATGCAGTCTCTATTGCACTCCACACTGCCCTTTCCCACCTGGACAAAAGGAACACCTATGTGAGAATGATATTCATTGACTACAGCTCAGCGTTCAACACCATAGTGCCCTCAAAGCTCATCAATAAGCTAAGGACCCTGGGACTCAACACCTCCCTCTGCAACTGGATCCTGGACTTCCTGACGGGCCACCCCCAGGTGGTAAGGGTAGGTAACAACACATCCGCCACGCTGATCCTCAACACAGGGGCCCCTCAGGGGTGCGTCCTGTACTCCCTGTTCACTCATGACTGCACGGCCAGGCATGACTCCAACACCATCATTACATTTGCCGATGACAACAGTGGTAGGCCTGATCACAGACAACGATGAGACAGCCTATAGGGAGGAGGTCAGAGACCTGGCCATGTGGTGCCAGGACAACAACCTCTCCCTCAATGTGATCAAGAAAAAGGAGATGAAAAAGAGGACCGAGCACGCCCCCATTCTCATCGACGGGGCTGCAGTGGAGCAGGTTGAGAGTTCCTTGGTGTCCACATCAACAAACTATCATGGTCCAAGCACACCATGACAGTCGTGAAGCGGGCATGACAAAACCTATTCCCCCTCAGGAGACTGAAAAGATTTGGCATGGGTCCTTAGATCCTCAAAAGGTTCTACAGCTGCAACATCGAGAGCATCCTGACTGGTTGCATCACTGCCTGGTATGGCAACTGCTCAGCCTCCGACCGCAAGGCACTACAGAGGGTAGCGCAAACGGCCCAGTACATCACTGGGGCCAAGCTTCCTGCCATCCAGGACCTCTATACCAGGCGGTGTCAGAGGAAGGCCCTGAAAATTGTCAAAGACTCCAGCCACCCTAGTCATAGACTGTTCTCTCTGCTACTACACGGCAAGCGGTACCGGAGCGCCAAGTCTAGGTCCAAGAGGCTTCTAAACAGCTTCTACCCCCAAGCCACAAGACTCCTGAACTTCTAGTCAAATGGCTACCCAGACTATTCACCACTGCCACTCTCTGTTGTCATCTATGCATAGTCACTTTAATTAACTCAACCTACATGTACATACTACCTCAACTAACCGGTGCTCCCGCGCATTGACTCTGTACGGACACCCCCCTGAATATATTGTTATTTTTTACTGCTTCTCTTTAATTACTTGTTACTTTTATCTCTTATCCATATTTTCTTTTAACGGCACTGTCGGTTAGAGGCTCGTAAGGAAGCATTTCATTGTAAGGTCTACACCTGTTGTATTCGGTGCATGTGACTAATAAAATTTGATTTGCCTGTTGGACTTCACTAGAATACTTGAATTTTGTTTGTAACTTGTTGTATGAGTAGTTGTCTCCTCACTGCTGTGAGAACCACTCCTTCCTTGTCCAACAATCTTTAATTATCTCCAATTTTCCCCATATTCCCTCTAGGGAACCCCTTGTAACCTCCTGTTTATCTTCCTCTCGTATTTCCTATCCTCTGCTTCTCCTGTGAGATGGTCTCCTAGCACCTGACTTGTTTCTACCATATCAGCGCCCTTTGCCTGCCCCAGTCGCCATCCCAGCACCAGATCTGATGGACATGAGTCATGACTGGCTGTCAGTGTCAACTCCCTAGTTCTGTAACTATTACTTCATGGCCAGAAATGTGTAGGAGGACAAATATATTTTTGGATGGCAATTTAAAAAGGTATTATCTTTATCTTAAATTAAACCCTGGCAAAGCTGACATTCTTGAAGAAATACAATTGTCTTGTGTTAGTAGCTTAGGCCATCACACAACAATGGATGTTGGTTTGCCATAAACCCAAATCAGCAGACAGACGCAAACGCCAAATGAAAAAAGTGAATCCTCTAACTGAAATTAAAAAAATAAGAAATTAAACAACCTGGGTATAATAATTTCGGTTCAAATAAGTGAATGTGGTTGGAAAATAAGAGTAGCCTAATTTAAAGAGGGGTGTTCAAAGAGCGGTGTTGTATGAAACCTTGATAATTCAGATGGTGTTACTGGCCAATTCCACTGTAAAAGAATAGTGCTGACTGATTTCATACTTAAAATGTATTCCAAACAAAAACCACTGACTTAAAAAGTTTAACAAACCATACAACTCTATGCAACTCTAAGGACTACTTTCAACAATTTACACTGAACATTTTACAAAAGCATTTACTGGAAGAACTGTGCAAATGCAAAGTTCGGTAAATCTTATATATTTTTAAGGGACCACATTTTCTAAAAACTCTTAAATATCTGCTCAGAATCTAGATTCAAAGATGTCTGCTGAAGGAATGGGGTGTCAGCTTTGATATAACACAGAGTTTGAGAAAATATATTTTGGTTATTGAACTACAGCAAGTGAAGTGGATTTACACCAGTAACATGATTGTTGTAAAATAATTTCATCATGGGTCCATGATCTGTACTACACAGAAAAGCATTATTATGGATATGAATGTCACTCTCTTTATGGTGATGTGCCCTAAATAGGTACACAAAAAGGTAGAAATATGCAATATCCTCCTGGGCATATTATTCTACACACTGGCTGTTCTTTTAATGAGCTCCGCCACCAAACTTGGTAGCCTATCTGAACCAATCATAGACATCAATGTTTCACAAGTTTGGACATCAAAGCACAGCACAGTAGAGTATAGTCAAGTAGAGTATAGTTCAGTACAATAAAGTATAGTACATTATAGTGTACCGTAATTTCCGGACGATAAGCCGCAACTTTTTTCCCACGTTTTGAACCTCACGGCTTAAACAATGACGCAGCTAATATATGAATTTTTCCCGCTTTCTTCCAAAAAACACATTCTGTGACGTGCTCAGTTTTTTGCCAGCATGAAGCTTTCATTAGACCAATGAAATTGCCGAACGGGTTAAGGTCAAACAACTTTTTTGTTTACTGTTTAGATTAAATCGAGCGCGCTCAAACTTCCCATCATTCTGATTACGGTAGTCATTTTGTCACCCTCATCATGGCAAAGACACGGAGAAATGCATATGATGCAGCTTTCAAGCCGTGTTTCGTTAAAGCCTGTGTAAAGTTCATTTGTTTCAATGTACCGGTAGGCACCTGCGGCTTATAAACATGTGCGGTTTATTTATGTTTAAAATAATACTTTTTAAAAAATTCAGTGGGTGCGGCTTATATTCAGGTGCGGTCAATAGTCCGGAAATTACAGTACTTAACTTGTGTGCTCTACTGAACTCTACTCCACAAGACTAACGTAGTGAACTATACTTTTCTTTACTGTACAAACGTGTGAAACAGACGTCTATGATCAGTTCAGATTTGGTCTCGTCTAGATCGGACCAAGTCTGAACCAGTCATGGAGGTCTATGTTTGGGCCAAATGAAGTAGGGTCCAGAAATCTGTGGACATTGAAATCAAGGCTGGTCCGGACTGGACCAAAAAAACTACACCTGTGGATGTTGAAATCAAGGCCAGGGCGGATTGACCTAATTTCAACTACCTTTCAACGTCCATGGACGTCCGGTGTCGGTTGGTGCTCAGTGGGTGAGGATGCTGGTTACAGTAACTGGAAAGAGAGGGGGCTCATGGGTAGGAGTCCGTAAGAGCAGGGAGAGGTTGTCCAGACTTTTCACACTCTTGCTTTGACCACCAGACGACTAAGAAATTTCACAATTTGTCAACCTCATATTCATCATCGTCAGCACCACCCCAACATCCATGGTTGATGTTGCACCTAGTGGCAGCCTTGGTAGTTTACTCCTTTAATTTCTCAATAATTATTTGTGTTTATGTGCGTTGTTTTTCAAATCAACCTTAAAATAAATAAATAAATAAATATATATATATATATTGATAGCTATTCAAGTTTTGAATACAGAAATGTTGGTTATCAACATTGAATTGGTTTGGATATTTGACTACTTCTCCAATCAACTAGCTAGTTGTTTTGATTTGAGAAACCAGCTTAGATCTTCCCAGATCATCTCATCGCCTGGAGCCAAGGACCATTGTGTTTTCCATGTGTGCAGTTCTCTGTACATTGTTTCAGAATGGTTGCTCCAACTGCTGGATAGAGTTTTTGTTATTTTTACCAGAGGACTTTTAGCTGCTTTTGATGTGCTTCTCAGCTGTGGTAACTATGGAATCTAAAGATGCAACTAGACACTGGTAGTGTTGCACGGTATACCAAAACGTTTTTTTGATACTAGAACATGAAACAAAAAGGTAGGGGCATCGATCAGAAAACCAGTCAATATCTGGTGTGACCATTTGTCTCATGCAGCACGACATCCCCTTCGCATAGATTGGCTGTTGATTGTGGCCAGTTATTGTTTTCATGTGTACATTTTTGTGGAACAGTTTCATTTAGTTATTATAAATTATCTCAAAAACATTAGCTGTGTTCGAATACTCCTACTAACCGTACTATTTGTGATGTGAATTGAGTATATAGTATGCTTATTGGTCATAGTATGGATAAAGTTAGTATGCCAAAAGTTCCCGGATGTCGTACTAAATCCGGCAAAATACGAAGTATACATGCAGTGGGCACTATTTCCATGCTTTTAGGGCCCATAATGCAATTCTTCAGAAAATGGGCGTGGCTTCACAGCGTTTTCAGTTTTGAAGAAAATGGCGGAAAATATGTAGCCAAAGTCCAACAAGAGCGGATACAAATTCATTGCTTTAACTAATTATGACAAATGTTAGGAAAATGTTGAGCAATGTAATGACTTTTCACAAGTTACTTTACACTTTATTTTGGCGGACAATTTTCTAGCTACGCTATCCTTACAAACCGCATAGCATTACAGCAGTATGTACCGGTGTGTTAGCTAGTTACCTAACGTTAGTTGGCTACTAATACGTCGAACTTGCCAGGCAGTATTATTAACTATGCTATATAACCAACGTTAAGTGACTTGAATATTCACATCATTCTTAGCTAAGTGGTATCGTCATTGTGTGTTTCAAATGGACATTGTTCATTCTGGCTATCAACTCGGATTTCAGAGCACTCTCGGGCAGAATAATGGATGAATTTATGAATGCTCAACACCTGTTGAATATGGCTGGTATCAGAAAAGGTCTGCAAAAAAAAAAAAAGAGTAATTAAATTGTTGCCAGCAGCACAGTCACCAACGCTCTGGATAACCAGCTCTGCTAGGGAAAGTGAAATGGTCAGAGAGAGTTGTTCTCTCATTTGTGTCTGGCAGTAGCTAGCCAACATTAGCCAGTTAGCTTGGGTGCTTGACTGCTGTTGAACGCTCGGATCAGCCCTACTCCTCGACCAGAGCGTCCAGTGTGCCCTTTGAACGCTACGAGAGGGAAACACTGAATTTACGAATGGACAATCTGACAACGCTCTGGATTTAGGAACGCCCAGATCTCACTCTCACTCCAGATTGAATTTACAAACACACCCGAAATCGTAAAATGTTTAGCTAGTCATTTGTTACGCTAACAAGCTAGCAAAAGGATCCATAGCAACAGCATCAACTTCCAGTAGACAGGCGATGCTCTAGTACGCTCAACTGAAACAATACCATTTGTTTACAGTATACTAAAATCAACTAAGTATATAGTACCAGTCAAAAGCTTGGACACATACCCATTCCAGGGTTTTTCTTATTTTAACTATTTTCTACATTGTAGAATAAATAGTGAAGACATAAAAACTATGAAATAACACACATGGAATCATGTAGTAACCAAGTGTAAAATCTAAATATATTTTATATTTGAGATTCTTCGAAGTAGCCATCCTTTGCCTTGATGACAGCTTTGCACACTCTTGGCATTCTCTCAACCAGCTTCCTGTGGTAGTCACCTGGAATGCATTTCAATGAACAGGTGTGCCTGTTAATTTGTGGAATTTCTTTCCTTGATGCGTTTGAGCTAATCAGTTGTGTTGTGACAAGGTAGGGGTGGTATATAGAAGATAGACCTATTTGGTAAAATACCAAGTCCATATTATGGCAAGAACAGCTCAAATAAGCAGAGAAACGACAGTCCATCATTACTGTAAGACATGAAGCTCAGTCAATACGAAACATTAAGAACTTTGTAAGTTTCAAGTGCAGTCGCAAAAACCATCAAGCACTATGATGAAACTAGCTCTCATGAGGACCGCCACGGGAAAGGAAGACCCAGAGTTACCTCTGCTGCAGAGGATAAGTTCATTAGAGTTACCAGCCTCAGAAATTGCAGCCCAAATAAATGATTCAGAGTTCAAGTAACAGACATCTCAACATCAACTGTTCAGAGGAGACTGCGTGAATCAGGCCTTCATGGTCGAATTACTGCAAAAAAAAACAAAAAAACACTACTAAAAGGACACCAATAAGAAGAAGAGACTTGCTTGGTCCAAGAAACACGAGCAATGGACTTTAGACCGGTGGAAATCTGTAATTTGGTTTGATGAGTCCAAATTTGAGACTTTTGGTTACAACTGCTGTGTCTTTGTGAGACGCAGAGAAGGTGAAAAGATTATCTCTGTATGTGTGATTCCCACCGTGAAGCATGGAGGTAGGTGGTGGTGTGATGGTGCTTTTCTGGTGACACTGTCAGTGAACTATTTAGAATTTAAGGCACACTTAATCAGCATGGCTACCACAGCATTCTGCAGCGATACACCACCCCATCTGGTTTGTGCTTAGTGGGACTATCATTTCAACAGGACAATGACCCAAAACACCTCCAAGCTGTGTAAGGGCTATTTGACGAAGAAGGAGAGTGATGGAGTGCTGCATCAGATGACCTGGCCTCCACAATCACCCGACTTCAACCCAATTGAGATGGTTTGGGACGAGTTGAACCGCAGAGTGAAGGAAAAGCAGCCAACAAGTGCTCAGCATATGTGGGAACTCCTTCAAGACTGTTGGAAAAGCATTCCAGGTGAAGCTGGTTGAGAGAATGCCAAGAGTATGCAAAGCTGTCATCAAGGTAAAGGGTGGCTAATTTGAAGAATATAAAATATTTTGATTTGTTTAACACTTTTTTGGTTACTACATGATTCCATGTGTTATTTCATAGTTTTGATGTCTCCACTATTATTCCACAATGTATAAAAAAGTAAAAAAGAAAAGAAAAACCCTTGAATGAGTAGGTGTCCAAACTTTTCAATGGTACTGTATACTCATTAAGCATGTACTGTAGTATACAGTATATGTTAGTATGGGTATTCGAACACAGCTATTGTCATGTGGTTAATCAAAATTCTATCCAAATCTAAATGAAAATGCTAAACCTAAAAAGTTACTATTGCCATTGCTGACTATGTAAAAATAACCTACATAAAGCCCACAAATAACATTAGCAGGTATAAAATATCCTGAGAAAAATAAACAAGTCTATGTATGGCCTGTCTGCAAAGAACTTGAAACATTGTGTCAACTTGGTCCAGCTGAAGCTTGCCCTAGCAAACTTGCAACATTGTAATTGGATAAAATATTCTGGGCCCTCAGAGTTTCCCCGCCAGTGAGCTCCAGTCAGACACAGCTATAGGCTATTTGGTGTCAAGGGATAAAGAAGTAATCTGGTAGGCCTATTTTATGATGTTTCCACTGGATCAGAGCATGACAGTTTTCCCCATTTCAAGCTGAGTGGTCATCGAAAGGGCGAGAGCTGGAAAGACTTAAAATACATTGAGGTACTATTGTCATTTTCAATGGATGTAAAAACAGTTTGTTTGCTTGATGTTTGAGGTGAAGAAAACATTACTTTGAGAAGCTAATTGGATAGCTCAAATCACTGTGCCTGCAGCTTCCACGACCCCACATCAAAGTTAGATACTACGCAAGTTAGATACTATTCATAACTTTTAAAACCATGACCAGAGAGACTGTCATAGAATGCAGCAAAGAGCTGCTGTTTTTATGACTGAGTTCATGTTGAAATTTTTATTCAGCACTGTTAACACTTTCACGAACCATAAAACATGCTTCTCTCTATAACCAACCAACACACTGCAGCTGCAAGGAATGAGCAGCCAAATGTAGCCTATTGATAAGCCTGCGTTTTATTATTTGCGGCTCATCATTTCTATTTTAATATCAAGGAATATTTGTGCATGAGGCAAAAATAATGCAGTGCGACTTGAGTTTTGACATCAGGTGCAAAATGGTGCCCACTCTCTCTGGTCAGTCTTACTGGAGGACGGGAGAGAGAGCAGGGACTGTGAGAGACAGGCCCTCTGCTGCTCTATCCCTCCATTCGCTGAGACTGACCATCAGAAAAATCCAGTAAAACAAAAAAGCTAATTATTTGTATTTATGCTCAGCTGTGCCTCTTTAGTAACACAACAACTGATTTATTTAAGTTTTGAAATATAATATGGTCTGAGAATAACAATATTGTCAGGTCAAGCAATTAGGCTACTGCACAAACCTCATTCCTATAGAACAGTTTTTATTAGGGTAATATTTTAAAAAGTTAATCTGAGTGGTAAATCTTGGCTTGGTTTTTAACGACCCGAAAGTGATAGGCTCAGAAACGGTTGGTGACTACTGCTTTAATTACTAGCTTTTGCCCAGTTTTATAGAATAGATTATTATGTAAACACTGAACAGGGAGTTAACATTAAATCAGTTAATCCTGTCACAGTGTTAATTAGCTTGCTTGAACTTATTGCGTTTCACCTTCTCCTTAAGTTATTCATCTTTAGAAAGATAGTGCATTCGGAAAGTATTCAGACCCCTTGACTTTTTCCACATTGTTACATTATAGCCTTATTCTAAAATTGGTTAAAATAGTTTCCCCCCTCAATCTAAACACACTATCCCATAATGAAAAAGCAAAAACAGGTTTAGACATTTTTGCTAATGTATTCAATAAAAAACAGAAATATCACATTTACATAAGTATTCAGACCCTTTAACTCAGTAATTTGTTGAAGCACCATTGGCAGTGATTACAGCCTCAAGTCTTTTTGGGTATGACGCTACAAGCTTGGCACACCTGTATTTGGGGAGTTTTTCCCATTTCTCTCTGCAGATCCTCTCAAGCTCTGTCAGGTTGGATGAGGAGCGTTGCTGCAGGTCTCTCCAGAGATGGTATATCGGGTTCAAGTCTGGGCTCTGGTTGGGCCACAAAGACATTCAGAGACTTGTCTTGAAGCCACTCCTGCGTTGTCTTGGCTGTGTGCTTAGGGTCGTTGTCCTGTTTGAAGGTGAACCTTCGCCTCAGTCGGAGGTCCTGATGGCTCTGGAGCAGGTTTTCATCAAGGATCTCTCTGTACTGTGCTCTGTTCATCTTTGCATCGATCCTGACTAGTCTCCCAGTCCCTGCCGGTGAAGAACATCCCCAAAGCATTATGCTGCCACCACCATGCTTCACCGTAGGGATGGTGCCAGGTTTCCTCCAGACGTGACACTTGGCATTCAGGCCAAAAAAATTCAATATTGGTTTCATCAGACCAGATAATCTTGTTTCTCATGGTCTGAGAGTCCTTAGGTGCCTTTTGGCAAACTCCAAGCGGGCTGTCATGTGCCTTTTACTGAGGAGTGGCTTTCGTCTGGCCACTCTACCATAAAGGCCTGATTGGTGGCGTGCTGCAGAAATGGTTGTCCTTCTGGAAGGTTCTCTCATCGCCAGAACTCTGGAGCTCTGTCAGAGTGACCATCGGGTTCTTGGTCACCTCCCTGACCAAGGCCCTTCTCCCCCGATTGTTCCGTTTGGCCAGGCGGCCAGCTATCGGAAGAGTTTTGGTGGTTCCAAACTTCTTCCATTTAAGAATGATGGAGGCCACTGTGTTCTTGGTGACCTTCAATGCTGCAGAAATGTTTTGGTACCCTTCTCCAGATCTGTGCCTCAACACAATTCTGAGCTCTACGGACAATTCCTTCGACCTCATGGCTTGACCTATGGGACCTTAGACAGGAGTGTGCCTTTCCAAATAATGTCCAATCAATTGAATTTACCACAGGTGGACTCAAGGATCTCAATGATGATCAATGGAAACAGGATGCACCTGAGCTCAATTTGGAATCTCATAGCAAATGGTCTGAATACTTCTGTAAATAAGCTATTTATGTTTCTTATTTATAATAAACTTGCAAAAAAATCTAAACATGTTTCGCTTTCATTATGAGGTATGTTATGTAGGTTTAAATTTTTTTTTAATACATTTTAAAATAAGGCTAACTAACAAACTGAATAATGTTAAGGGTCTGAATACTTTCCAAAGGCACTGTATTAAAACGACACACTTACCATAAGCTCAAGTTCTGTGCGATGAACCCCCAGTTTCTTGAGCCCAATGGACAGGTCGTTGACGCAGATGCCCCCATCACCATTCACGTCCAGGACTTGAAACAGCACTTTCAGTCTGTGGTCCTGCTCGGGTCCACCACAAAGTTCGCATGGATACGATGGCTCACAGGAGTCATCACAGGAACCTGTGTTCTCCCCTGACAACGGCCGCTCCCGAGCTGGAGGTGGGAATGGGAAGGATGGACCCCCAGTATACTCGACCCCGCCACCTGGGTCAGAACCCCGGTGCGCCTCATCTGCTTGGCATTGACAGAAGACCCCACTGAGCAAGGGGGACACGAACGACCCTTGCTTGTGCATCATACGGATGGAACCAATATTATCAAACTATTACAATCTATATCGGTATTTTACTATATCTAAATGTAATGTGAATTGGGGTAGCTTGGCTAGCTGCCAAATATGGACAAGTCTATTTTAGCCACCACGTCACGTGCGTTCTAACTAAATTGTTCAGAAGGACTGCTAAAAGTAGTGCAGACAAAACAGTCAAATGTAAACTTTGCAATGTAACTATCTTATTCCACCGTTATCCAGGTTTGGCCCATAACGGCTGACTTCTTTAATTCTCTGCTAACTCGGTTGGCTTACTTAATAGCTAGCTAGCTAACGTTAGCTATTGTAGCTACTTCTGCCAGCTGAGAAGTGATGAGGTGGATGCTGAGCCGCGTTACAATGTAACTTAGTCAATATACTGTACATTTCAACAAGTTTTTGCTGTAATGTGCCACAAAGTCACTTCAGTGATACCTTCTACTGGTATTGAAGATGTCCAGTGCCCTTTCTTGGCTATAACCGGCGAATTCCTCCCGTCTGACTTGGCAGTTGGATTGATAAGTGATACCACAAAAAAAGCCGGTGCCGTAAAGGGCTCTTCCTGCCTAGTTAGCATTTTCAACCTAGGGTTCCTGCCAGGAAATGACTAGTGAAGAATGAACAGTGAATAGGGAGGGTGTTGGAATGTACATGATGGATAGGTCCAGTAGCCAATCACCATCGTTGATGTAAATTTGTAAAACCCAGAACGAAACCGGTTAAAATGAATCCATAAATTAAAAAACTAATCTCATGAAAAAACATCCACATTACAACACAGCCTACATTCATATTGATGCAATGTTGACATTTTGTCAATTTGTTGTTGTTTTTTACTACATGGAGCGAGATAATTAATTTAATTGGGATAAACAATTGACATTTGGTTTAGCCAACCGCAGCAGGCAAAACTGGAGGAATGTAACCAACCACAGTGCTACATTGGTTGGTTGTGCGGAGTTCTAATCACAACGAACGTAAGCGTTGTTTGTAGGAAGAAGAAGCCGATTCTGGAAGACATTACGTTGCGCAGATTAATTGAGTGAATCCTACTATTTTACGTACAATACGCACAATTATTTAAAAGAAACAGCAATTTATTCAAATATGGCATCGAATGGCAAAAAGAGAAAAATGAATTTTTCGGAGAGAGAGGTCGAAATTATTGTGGAGGAAATTGAGAAACAAAAGCACATACTCGTTAACCACTTCAATGCTGGAGTCACTCACATTGCAAAGAATAACGCGTGGATAGAAATCCTGAAGAAGGTGAACGCTGTAACAACCTGCCCAAGAGAATTGGCCGAGGTCAAGAAGAAGTGGTCGGATATGAAGACCGAGGTGAGGCGCAAAGTGGCACAGGCGAGGGCGGCAATTGAGGAGACCACTACCGACTGCACTCCGGTTCCCGTTATCCTCACTGCTATGCAGCAGCGTATTTGTAACCTCTTGGGAGAGGCGACTATCATCAGTTTACCTGCTGGAGACTCAAATGCTGAAATAACTTTACCTGTTACTATGAGCTCAGTCACCACCGTGACACCTCACGGAAAGTACGTTTTTCATACATTTCTAACCAGGCTGCAATGACTTTGGCAAGAAGAGCTGCAGCAAATTCCAGTTTTTCAAAGCTCCAATTTTCCACATTACTAGTATGAAGATGATAACGTTATTTATTTATATCACAATAACCATTTATTCAGGTTGCGACCCCAAATGAAAGGGAAAGCATTGCTTTAATACGTTGCTTAACCTATTCAAAATACTGTTTCTGATATTTGTAGGCCTTCAGACAGCTTCAGCGTCATGCGAGGAGACGAAATCCCTAGATGGTAAGTTGTTTATTCGTTTTGAAGTGTCTGGTTCTGTAAATTGTTATGGAGGCAGTCGCAAGGTGAACTATACAAGGTGAGCCGGCTTTTCTTACAGCCCAGCACAAACACATATGATTCAGCTAATCAAGGTCTTCATTTTAATTGTAGAATCAGAAGTGTTAGTGCTAGGCTGGAGAAAAATCTTACACAGCCTGTAGCTCTCTGGGACCAGGAGTGAAGAATCCTTTTCTAACAAGCTGTCTTTTTTTCCACCAGCCGAGACCACATACCACACCCTGGAGGAAGGCGGCATGGTGGCGTACTGCACCACCACCGAGGCCACACCCACCGTGGTGACCGCCATGGAGTCGCATCCAGTGGAAATGCTGACGACCCAACCGCCCAGCCAGGCCAAGCCCCAGGAGCTGAAGAGCCGCATTGCCCTCAACTCGGCACGGCTCCTCCAGGAACAGCGGGTCACCAATGTGCATGTGAGGCAGATCGCTCAGCATCTGGAGGGCCAGAACCAATTACTTCAGATGATCCGTAGATCCCAGGAGGCTCAGGCCTACGCCCAGGAGATGCAGGCCCAGGCCATGGAGGGCACCCAGGCAGCCCTGCTGGCCCTGGTTCAGATGATGAGGCCGGCTCTCAAAGACCTGAGGAAGTTCCTGCAGAGCGGGACTGACAACTCCAACAACTCGGGGACTCCTGCAGAGGGCTCGCAACAGAGGCCCAAGATCCCGTTGCTACAGCCAGCCGAGGATGAACAATAAAGTGTGTGTGTGTGTGTGTGTGTGTGTGTGTGTGTGTGTGTGTGTGTGTGTGTGTGTGTGTGTGAAATGTGTTTGTGAGCTTGCTCATGCTTGTATGAAATATGAGAACTTTGAGAGAAAGATAACTGTAATGAGTTCCCTTAGAATGAGCATGTACAGAGGTTTAGGGTTGTAGTTCTAGATAGACATACTATCTAGATAGAAATAAGTTGCTGTAATGGTTGTAAAATGAAGTTCACATTTTCCACTATTGATTTGTATAATTGACCATAGCCATACTTACTAAAAAGAGTATATAAAAAATCTTCAGAAACATATTCTTCTTAGAAGAGCTAAATTGACTCAGGCAGGGCTGTTGTATTATTTCAGTTGTTATTCCTTACATGAAATTGGAATGGAAGACATTTTTCTTTACAGACAATGGGCCAGATTTGCATCACGATTTTGTATCTGTGCAGAATTTATTTTTCCAAGGAATATCAAATATTTAAAAAATCATAGCAACAAAAATAAACTTTGTTTAAATGATACCATGAAATATTCGTATTTACTTTAGTCTTTTTCAACCTTTTCTCTATTTTTATGTTATTGCATTTGTAGGACTGAATCTGACCCATTCATCTCTGTAGTATTTTAAATTGTGTTTTAAATTGGGGATCTGATGGGAAAATACAGTTAGTTCATGCTGATACCACTTACTGTAAAATGTGTGCTTTAATGCAATACTAATCTGGGGATGCGATGTCAATGTTACAATTACCAGCAGATGGCGGTATATGTTAAGATTTAAATCACAATTTGACATTACAGCGTGTAGATTGCTTATTTTAGTGATTTCTCAGGTCTACAAATAAACCTACGTTGATGTTTTCACATAATAGTCATATGTTGAGAATAGGTCTATAGAGGAACGCAATAAGTTTCTTATATCGTTTTTTAAATCAAATTAGCCTAAAATGTTGATTGAGGTGTATTAATGAACAGAAACTTATATCATTTTTGATTGGATACAATACATTGATTCTAATGTTTAAGATGTTTATATATGTAAAGACTGTGTCAAGTCAGGTGACTTATTAAACATAATGCAAAACGTAACCTCCACGCTTCTCTAAGCCAAAGGCGGTGCTTAACAGCTCTGTTTGGAAGAGAGGAGGGACAAGACCAGCCCACCCTGATTCAAAGTAAAGTATGAATGTCCGTTTTATTGGCCTGAGGAGATGTCCTGTTGTCTTCGTTGAACATGAGGTAAAACTACTTCTTTGACATAATTTCACTGCCTTCGAGTGCTTGTGTTGTGTATCACTTTGGTGAATTAATGTCGGCCTGTGGGTGAAATGCGATTGTGTTTGACAAGGGGGGTTGACAAGAAATACTTGGTAAAATGTATGCAGAAGAGTTGAATTGATCATGGGACGAACGAACTATCTTTCCTTGTTATTGTTGACGGATGTTGACTCCTGGAAATCACCGATTAGCGAATAAATGTGTGTATTAAATTGTTTGGGGAATGGTGTAGTTTATTGTAATTTCTAAATCCCATAACCAACACGGTGTAAAGAAAAGCCAAATATTTACAAAGCATTTATTCTGTGTAGGGTATGCTTTCAAAATCTTTTCTTTAGAGTTGGCCAAATTGAATACCGTAATAAAGTTTGTTATAGATATTTAATGGAAGGCTTATAACCTATGTGAGATAAATTGGGGATAACGTATGAGATGTGTTTGTAATCATCTCCAGCATATATGATCGTAATAAAGCACCTATTATTGTAGTTTTTTTCCTGCTCCAGGTCCGAATCAACACTGGGTCATCAGAGATACTGAGCCAACAAAATCAAGGACTTCCAAGCTCCTGATTGAAAACGAAAATTTTACTTTGTTTCATTTCCTTTTTGTTGGTCAATTCCAAAGGTTTAATTTAGGAATATTTCTGCTGCATAAACCTATCAATTATTGACATATTTCAGTTCACCAGTTCAACCATCTCAATGGCGTTTTTAATGAAAAAGAAGAAGTTCAAGTTTCAAATCCATTTTACATTGGAGGAGCTCACAGCCGTGCCGTTTGTCAATGTGGTACTTTTCTGCAAGATCCGATTGTTGGACGGTGGGGACTTTGCCATCTCATCATCCAGGTAAAAACAATGATCATGTCAATGCATTTTTACATGGGGTAGGCTATTGCTAGCCTATTGCTAGCCTGGGTACCAGTCTGTTTTACATAACAATTATGTAAGGGGTTTGCAAGAAAGCAGGAACAGGCTGGCACCCAGGCTAGGCTGTTGCCTGAATGTCCTGAAAGCTTGATTTGATCAATGTAGGTTGGCACAAGAGTTTTATCAATGTAGCCACAAGAAGGATTAGCCTGAGTAGGCCTACACAACAGATGGCAAGTGGAGCACACCTACCGGTATTATAAGCAAGGTCAGTTTTCTAAACATAATATATGTTTCTTTAAGAGAATAATAGGATCTCGAGAATAATAGGATCTTGCACTCTGTGAATTGGCTACTTGGATCCCTGCCAAAAGTTTGCAACAAATGTAATAACAATTTTATGTTTAGGTTTTGTGCATTATATTTGTTGCTTTTTGCAGATTTGTCACTCTGCCTGTTTTTTAAAAATCATTTTCCTGTGTCCAGACACCAAATAATAATTCTAGCAGTTTGTTTAATGGAATGATATAGGGATATCTCCATATTATCCATTTTGGCAACAATGATTTTCCAAGACATTTATGTATAAGTAGGCCTACTTGCAGGTAGGTAAATGGCACAGATGTTTAAATTGTATTGCGTCAAATTGCTTGCTGTGATTGTGTGTGAGTGCTCCTATCGTTTCCCTGTCACACTCAGCGCTCCAAGTTGGCAGACAGTGGTGGTGGCAGTGACCTTTCCAAGCAATTATTTCCCTAATAAATTGTTTTGAGTTAAATATCAAATGTAGACTGACAAGGTGGAAACAAGTGCTTTTGTAGACAGTTATCCTTCATAGGCTTGGTTCATTTCAATGAATTGCATTCCTACACTCATCTTACACCATCTGGGAGTCTCCATTTGTAATTGTATGTTTATATCTCAGCATGGGGGATATGTTCAGGCATGGGGAAAATGTGGAAATCCATGGATGCCTCTAGTACTCCAAAGCAAAACAGTCCTTCTCATAACAGTTGTAATCCTCCTAGAGCTGTATGTCCGCCAGACAGGGTGGCCTACATGTTAATCGATCTATAGTAGCGGTCTGTTAAGTGGTGCCCTGCCCCACCGTCTACCAAAAATGATCAGCAGCACCCCACCCCCCACCCACCAGTGTGTAGCATCCCCTGTATTTACTCTAACGTAACCCCTTTACTATATTCCTGCACTAGTCCACTTACTCTAACCCTTCACGTTAGCGCAGGACTAGCCCTAGTCTATTTACACTAGGCTACAGCCCTAGTTCTCTGCTACAGTTGTTTTTCTCCTTTCCCCTCTCATCACGTTTTGGGTAATGATCTCATCCACTATCTCCCTGGAATTACTGTCTTTGATTAAGACACCAGGGTCTAGTTAGCCTCTGCAGAGAGAGAGAGGGGAAGATCTGTCAGGGTATTATGCAGATTTATACAACGGGTGGGTCTAATCCTGAATGCTGACTGATTAAAACTGCATTCCAGCCGGTGTCTATTCCACAAGTTACCACCAGCTAAATCTATGGCGTTAAAATGCATATTTACTCTGTTCCATCTGACTGCACAATCCACTATCTCATCAGCCCAGCCAGGCAATTTATAAACTTGATCTCCACTATAAAAAGCATCTAGAAATTATCTCACATTTCTTTTAGACTTACATTTAGTTATCAACAGCAGAGATTTGTATAAACCTTACTGTCTGTCTCTCCGACATTTGCAACATTGTTTCAATATTAAAATTTGATTTTCAGTTGTCCCATAGTAATGAACGCATAATTTTTACTGATATATATACAAAGAAATGTCATTTGAAAAAAGGTCAAACGAAACGAAGTACAGCTAGTTTGCAGTCTTTCCAGCTTCTGTTTGAAGTGATTGTGTTAGCTGTGTTGTTGGCTAGCTCCTCTGAACAACAGTGTCCTGATGAGTGAGCACATTTTCTATGCCAGGCTAAATCGTGCCTCATTAGCTCATCCTTATGGATGTATTGAAATAAATGTCAGTAGAAAACAGCTTAAGCAAATGCTGCTACTTTGTTTTTATTCTGGCTGCACTGTTTGACGTGACTGTAAATTAGCCATAGTTGGCTGGGTGGGCCTTTGCCTTGCTTAATGGAGAGAACTCTGTTGTCAAAGCACTTCATTTAATATTGTCAGGGTGTAGGGTTTGAAATAGTGGATTAGATAAATGGCTAGATTCTACAGTGCTGGCCAACATTATTGTCATCCCCAGGGACTGTGCTACAAGGGTTGTTGTTACATCTCTCATTCTCGTGCTTATGTTGCTTGTATGAAAGGGCCTGAATTGAAAAAGAGACATTGATTTGTGTCTAAACTCTGGAAGAGACTGAGTTGGCAACTTTGACGAGACATTGCTGTAATGTCGACAAGGCAACACTGAATCAAAGGACTCTGACCTAACGTTGCTACTCTTGGATTGTCAGCTCTGCAAACCAACCAACCAGATTTCTAGTTTGGGTGCAAACTGTAAATATGTCAAAGCACCTAACCACCACGTACGTATACAGTAGATACATAAGTCAAAGTATGATGTATTAGTAGTTGTAGAAGTCTTAGTGTCATTATTGACATCCTTGACTTTATGGACTCTGCAAAGTAAAACAAAATATTTGTTGACAGTAACGAAGGTCAGGTGGACTCTCAGTACTAGACAGCTGTTTCACCGTATGCCACTACTACCGACCTAGTGTGTGTAGCCCAGTGGTTCCCAACCTTTTTTCTTACTGTACCACCAACTGAATTTTACTCTACCAAGAGAACCCCTGAAGTTCCCCCTCATGTGCATTTTACCAGTAAGCCTATTGTTTCATGGGTCTTCTCAAGTACCCCCTGTGGATAGGCCAAGTACCCCCAGGCATCCTACTGGTTGGGAACCACTGGTTTAGCCTAACCTTTTAAGCTCTCTGACACACAGACATGTGTCCATTGGCTGTGCTGTTGTAGTCCAGTGTGGTGGCTGGGGTTTTGAATACGGGGCATAATGCGAATAACAGTTACAGTAGAGAACTGCAATGTCCTCTGAAAGAGGAGCACACCGTCTTGTCTGGTCTATCCGTTTTGTAGTTTGAATACTGGGGAGTCAGTGACCAGAGCTTTATTGACCTATCATGCGTATGCAGCAGTCATGGTTAAACACAGCCATGCATATTCCTTGTGTGCACACAGGAACTCGGAACTCAAACACACTTCTCAAACTTGGTTGTTTATCATAGGTATAGCTGTAAATGTTTATATCCTCCAAACCAGAGTTGTTGTCAATGACTGAATGTGTGTTGTGCATGTGTGGCCCACTGCACCATCTGATTAAGTGTGTATATTTGAAAAGATTTGAAGGTGGAAAATATGACCCACACAATGTGTTTTTCTCAAATAATGCAAGTCTTTTTATTATTTTTTATTTAACTAGGCAAGTCAGTTAAGAACAAATTCTTATTTACAATGACGGCCTAGGAACAATGGGTTAACTGCCTTGTTCAGGGGCAGAACGACAGATTTTTACCTTGTCAGCTCGGGGATTCAATCTAGCAACCTTTCAGTTACTGGCCCAACGCTCTAACCACTAGGCTACCTGCCGCCCCATGGCTTGTATTGCGATTTCTATCTTGAGCCTGTTGCTTTTAATAGTCTGAGAGGAGCATGTTCGTGAGTCAGTGTCTATTTCAATTTATTTGTCTGCTTCAATGGCTTTTTCCAGAACTGTGTGTGTGAGTAAGACAGTGGGTACTGCTGTTTGTCATAGTCCCGTGGTAGAATTGGCTCAATCTCCTTGTACCAGGCACTGGCAGTCCCATTGTGTGTGTGTGTGTGTGTGTGTGTGTGTGTGTGTGTGTGTGTGTGTGTGTGTGTGTGTGTGTGTGTGTGTGTGTGTGTGTGTGTGTGTGTGTGTGTGTGTGTGTGTGTGTGTGTGTGTGTGTGTGTGTGTGTGTGTGTGTGTGTGTGTGTGTGTGTGTGTGTGTGTGTGGGTACAAGGACAAGGGGTAGGCTGGGAGTTATGTCATGAATGTTCCAGAACATTGCCAGTCTGTATTCAGGGACAGAGATGAGGGATAGCGACAAGTATGGAGGGAGAAATAGAGAGCGAGAAATAATGAGATGGGCAAACTGATACTGCAGACACTGTCAGACAGGTTTTTGTTTTCCAAGTCACTGCTCTCTTGCTCTCTTTCTCTTGTTCTCTGCCTCTCACAACAGTACAGTCAATAGAAGGAAGACACTAGCTCAGTGTCATTTTTTATGTGTTTTAACTAAAGTCAAATGCTTTTGTGAATATAATGTATATCTTATGCCGAAAGTACACTGCAAATATTGCCTGTGTACCGTGACTTTTGATTCACATAATAACATGACATTATTCCCCTGTCTGTTTCTCCTATGCATAGTGCATACATGATGCTTGGTGGTGCGTCAGTAGCCAATCCAGCACAGTGTCAATTGATTGAATTCAGCCTAAAGTTATTGAGTAGGACAGGGCATCTGGATATGAAGGAAACTTGTCTGAAACGTTATTTCTCTTCTATGGGCAGAGTGGAGGGACTGATTGAACTTAAAAAACTGTTTTAATTAATATTTTCATTGTGAATGATTGTCTCAGTGTTCCGCTCGACTGTTTCCAGATTCAATATAATAAGGGTATCATGGAACCAATCATCAAATTCAGAAAGCAAAACAAACTACAATACCCACTGGCTGGCACCTTCATTAATGTTTTGAGGATGGCCGAAAACCATGTGGAGTTGGGACCTTCCACTGGAGTGGCAGGGGAGGGGTGTTACAGTATTTAGCATTGGGGGAGTTAATGTTAGCCCCTGGCTCTGCTGTTAGCTCTGCTGTTATGTCACACTTTGTTCCTGACATTTACTGTGCCAAGGTCACCACACTCTGTGTCACCCTTTAGCTGGCTCTCTCCTGCTGTTCCTATGGGAAGGGCTCTCTCGCTCTTTCTCTCTTTCTCACCTTTTCTCTCTCTCAGCAGGGTTGAAAATTGTCACCCTGGTGAGACATTGGACTTTACTGTAAAAGTTGTTAAATACGTGTCAGTGGCATTGTTTACTTACATTATTATTAGGTTGTTGTAAAAAGTTGAAAGTTGTAAGAAGTGTGTGCACAAGGGGAAAAAATGACCTGTTATTTGTTTTGGAGTTGGTCATGTTTGTTGTTCCCCAGCGTGCTTGGTGATATGTTTGGGTCAAGGGGATAAGTTACCATGGAGACACCTGTGCATTGTCAGTGTCACTCCCCCGGGCCTGAAATCTCCTCTACCTCCCTCCCTTTCTTTCTTGTTCTTTCCCCTCTCTGTGTGTTTCTCTTTCTTTCACTCTCTGACCCTTGCCTCCACTCTCACAGGAAATATTTTCAGCTGAATGCTTAACTTTTTCCAGCTTGAGTGAAAAGAAATGATCCAAATCTGTGTTTTTTTTCTTAGATTTTCCCTTGTCATATAACTGGCATACATCCAAGAAAGAATAGTTCAGATTGTGTTAAATTAACACTACCATTCAAAAGTTTGGACACACATACTGATTCAAGGGTTTTTCTTTATTTTTACTATTTAATATATTGTAGAATAATAGTGAAGACATCAAACCTATGAAATAACACATATGGAATCATGCAATAACCAAAAAAGTGTAAAACAAATTAAAATATATGTTATATTTGCGATTCTTCAAAGTAGCCACCCTTTGTCTTGATGACAGCTTTGCACACTCTTGGAATTCTTCAAGTGGAGTTTTAATGTCTTCATTATTATTCTACAATGTAGAAAATAGTACAAATAAAGAAAAACCCTTGAATCAGTAGGTGTGTCCACATTTTGGACTGGTACTGTAAATCTACAGTGCACTCATATTACAAAAAAAGACCACACCAAGTCACGTATGTGATGAATGCGTTTGTTGTCTTACAAGCCATCCCTGTGGGACCTTTTGTTGCATTATGCCCCTATTCCACTTGGAAAGCACCTGAGAAATGTTCCCACCAATTAGTTAGCAATTAGTTGTGTAATTTTATAATGAGTGTTGGAAAGACCTCATGGGGTGTCTAGAAAAAGTAATTTACACAAATACCATGTACAAACATACCATGAGTAATCTTTTTAATGAACTTGAGATAACAGATACTGACTTTTGACATCTTTTGAATATTTTGCATAACATTATGCGTGTGTGTGTGGGCATTTTCATCTAGAGACTTAAACAACATCTACCAGAAAAAGTCTTCAGAAGTTAAGACCCCTGTCAAGTAATATCAAACATTTGTTTTGGAGAAATGATTTGCCTTCTGTAAGTTTAATAAACATTGCCTTGTGCCTTGTAATTCCGTTACTAATTTCTCTCCCTCATGAGGAGGGAAGATAATGAGTGTTAACAGAAGTAACAACTCACTGGCCACAGATGTCATTTCAATGTCTAGTTTTGATTTACATTTGTTTGAGTTGTCAACTAATGTGAAGTTAACGAAAAAATGTCACCATGTCATTGGATTTAGGTTAAAAGCTGGTTAAAAAAATAACATTTCTGTACATTGATGACAAATCCAATCAGTTTTCCACATTAATTCAAGGTACTCACATTGCATTTTTTTGTTGGAATGAAGTCAAAACTAGGTAGCTTGTTTGAGATAGGCTATTGGCATGAGTGCGTCGGCTATCATCGGTGAGTAGCCTAGGCTTCATCTTCATCATTGGGTGAGTCAGTGCCACTGGAATGTTTATTTAGTAGCCTACTGTAGCCTATAATATATATTTCTTCCTAACCATCTGCGTGTCTCTTCATTGGCCTGGGCTATTGTTTGCATTCAAGAACAGGTCGTTTTTACTGATCTCTGTTTGTCAGAGTAGCCACTTATTTCAGTAGCTTGTGTGGTATTAAAGATTCTGCTAATGCCTTCTGTCATGTAAATGGTGTAGAATTGTATGAAATTCATTCATAAAAGCCAACAAAACGTTTATTTTTATTCCTTATTTTTTGGGGGAACATAAAAGACTGTAAAAACACCAGCAAATCAACTCCAAGTGATTTTAATTTTGGAACTCTGTTCCAAAGTAGTCCCATGGATAATAGAGAGATATACTGTATGTGATCGTATACAAATGTATGCAATGTTTGAAATGATTATGTTTTGGTCAAATTATTTTTATGTTTGGGCTTGTTGTAGTCAAATAGTAGTCTTGAAGTTATTTGTAATTATGTTCCGGTCCGCTGACCATCCGCTCAAGAAAAAATCGTCCCACGGCTGAATCTAGTTGATGATCCATGCACTACACTAATGCCATTAAAGATGCACGCAATGCTTTATTAGAATACCTCTCCTCTTCCTACCTCTCCATGCCGCTTTCCACACAGACCAAGCCCCACACCCTGTCACTCAAGGAGCGCATTTGTTGTTCCTCGTCAAGATCACTTGTGTTCAGTCTGCATGGTCAATGCATGGTATTCCAGCATGACAATGACCCAAAACACACGGCCAAGGCAACAAAGGAGTGGCTCAAGAAGAAGCACATTAAGGTCCTGGAGTGGCCTAGCCAGTCTCCAGACCTTAATCCCATAGAAAATCTGTGGAGGGAGCTGAAGGTTCGAGTTGCCAAACGTCAGCCTTGAAACCTTAATGACTTGGAGAAGATCTGCAAAGAGGAGTGGGAGAAAATCCCTCCTGAGATGTGTGCAAACCTGGTGGCCAACTACAAGAAACGTCTGACCTCTGTGATTGCCAACAAGGGTTTTGCCACCAAGTACTAAGTCATGTTTTGCAGAGGGGTCAAATACTTATTTCCCTCATTAAAATGCTAATCATTTTATAACATTTTTGACATGCGTTTTTCTGGATTTTATTGATCAGTCTTGAGTCTTGTGATCCTTTGAGAGACACATTATTGTGTCTTTCACCTTTCTGATGCTCAGTCACTAATGCACAAACATAATGATTGGCCTTAGACTTTTGATTCCAGTGACCCTCTGGAAACAGTTTTTCTGGGTGTGAACTAGTGCTGGAATTGCCAGGGACCTCACGATACAATATTATCACGATACTTAGGTGCCGATACAATGTGTATTGCGATACTCACAATTATATTGGTAACGCGATTCGATACTGTGATTTTATTGCGATTTGATGTTCCAAACATATTGCACAACATATGTCTGCTGGAGAGGGACAAGAAAGATCATTCATGGAAATAAAAGTGCTGAAAACAAATTGGCTCCCTATTTAAAAAGAAGATGGAAAACAAGCTATGTTGGAAAAATACTGGAGTTTGGTGCCGGTATAGCCAACAAATGCAAAAATAATATTGCGATATTGTCAAAACAATACAATATATTGTCAAAAAGTATTTCCCTGTATGTAACTGTATCGATTTTTCCGCCCATCACTAGTATGTACCTCCCTCCATCTTTCCCAGCGTCAAGAAGGAGGGTAGTGCCGGTGCCCCAGGAACTTTAGGAGGGGTTGAAGAAGATGAAAGGGTCGTCACGCCATCCACAGGACAGAAAAGAGGAAGAGATGAAACGTGTTAGAATATACCCAAAAAGGAAGGAAGTAGGAACGATTAAATTATAGACATCAAAGTGTGTGTTTGTGCGTGGTTAGTAGCTACTGTTGGGTGGCAATTCAACTATATTTTGGTACTCCATGTCTTCGCCCCAGTCTTTAAATAGTTGGTCTTAACCTTAACTGCCATTCACATACACACAGACATACACACAGTCATACACACAGACACACACACACACACACACACACACACACACACACACAAAAGTCAAGTGTAAATTGAGTCTAAAGTGAAGGTCCTAAGGCCGTACCCAGCTAGCACCTAACGTTCTGAGAACCATATGTTTCTTAGTGCTTGGTGAGAGCGTGGCTGTCCTATAGTTATTTTGCATACAACCTTCCCACACCGTTCTGGGAATGGTGCAGGATAGTTGCTTAGCTTTGGAACATTCTAAGCAAATTTAAGTAACTTGACAAAATAACGTTATTTTCTTGGTATTTCATTACTTTAAGAGAACATTTCCTAAAAGTAAAAATATGGTGACATTTAATTACATTTTTGGTAATATTCTAGGAACATTCTCCAACTGGTTTGACATTGACATGTTCTCAATTAGTTCAGAGAACTTTATGTGGGAATTTTAATACTTCAGCATAACTAAAGTTCCCTTCAGGTTTCCTCCTGGTTCTATTTAAAGTCATGTTCTCAAATTGTTCAGAGAACATTAAGAAACAATGTCCTTCTGTAGGAATTTCAGTACTTCAGCATAACTAAAGTTCCCTACAGGTTTCCTCCTGGTTCTATTTAAAGTGATGTTCTCAGCTCCGAGAATGTTAAGAAACAATGTTCTTCTGTGGGAATTACAGTACTTCAGCATAAAGTTTTCTGCAGGTTTCCTCATGATTTTATTTAAAGTCATGTTCTCAGAACATTAATACACTTTCCATAAAAACCACAAGAAAACATTGGTAATGTTCAAAGATTGTTCTAAGAATGTTATTTACAAACACATACATTCCTTTCTCAGCATCTACAAAACTCTCTTTATCCTCTTTCATGTTAAGTGTGTAGGCTGCGCACACTAATTGGCCACACTTGATCTTAATGAGTGTGTGTTTCCTTTGAACGGGGGTCTATTTGAATAGACTAAAATGAACAGCTTTGTATGAGTTTAAAAAAAACATGTCATGGTAGCTCCATCCTGGAGGCGCAGTGGATTAATTTCATGGATATACAACAGAAAATCATCGGTTTGAATTTCACTGACGCCGAGCCACACACAATATAAAATAAATGTGTTTGCATGATTAATGCCAAAGCAAATTGATTTCCTTGTGTCCTATCTGTGCTTGGAGTTCTAAACAGTTAACCTTGCAGTCTAATTGAAACATGAATTAAAACTTGTAGGGAACCATAGTAAAACGTCCTCAGAACCTCCTTGCAACCTAAACATTTAAATTCCCAGAATAGGAGAAATTTTACTTCTGTTCACAGAACATTTAAAAAAAAAACGTTTTTCAAGTTTAACCTTTTACTGCAGTGGGCTAATTCAGGGCCACACAGAGTGATTCTTGGTAGTCTTAAACAAATCTACTTTGAAACAAAAGTATACACCTCACACACATGGTTATGGACTTAAAAAAATAAGACACCTGGACCATGTCAGATATATAGTTGAAATGTATTCAATTTTGAGATTGCATCCCAATATTACACTTTATATACATCACAGAAGACTGAAATATAACAAAACTGATTTACATAGAAACACCGGATTTTCATCATTTCTTTTTAATTAATCTTCATTAATTATGAAAGATAAGAACCAAAGGGAAACATAAAAATGCACATACCCACGACTTCCAAGGAACCATATATGCTAGTAGGGTAGTGTGAGGTGGCAGGCTATTTATTAAGCAAGATTGTAGAGCTGGGCGATATGGACCAACATTCATATTGCGATAAATTGCCTGATTTGATGCGATAACGATAAATAGAATGATACGTTTATCATTAATGTACACCAGTTTTTTAAAATTCTCCTTTAAACTTCTAGTAGTTTGATGGTTGTAGCCATCAATTGTCCCATTAACAATCACCCATATTAGCAAACTTATTTAATTTCAAACTCTAGTTTAGGCTACTTATCGTAATGAATGATATCAGCAAAATGCCGGCGATAAGTGATCGGTATGGTCGGTGTCGATAATTTTCGGTTTATCGTCCCAGCTCTACCCTAGTGCACTAAAGAGGCTAAAGTGTGTTGTAGTGAACAGGTGTGTGTGTATGTTTGAGTCTGTGATTCTGAGGCTACTATGATTGTCAAGCAAGTTGATTACCTCATCATTATCTCACCATTGCTCATTGCTGACGGGGATCCATACCGTATGTGCCATGGTTTGCAATATGAAAGCTCAGTTATGTCCACAGACTTTCTTTTCCACTTCTCTCTTGCTCTCTCTTCTCTTCTTTTCTCTCTCCATGAGTGCTGAAGGAAGCAGCATTGGCCATTTGGGGGGGCAGAAGAAAGGGAAAGACTGATAAAGTTGGAGTGGTGGAGAGGAGAGCTCAATCTAGTAGTGTTCAACTAAGAAGTAGGTGAAACGAAGCCACCGGGGAGTGAGAGAGAGGGTGGAGATGAAGAATGAGCAATCGCTTCAAACACACAGTCATTCCCCTATACGCTCACACACACAACAGTAACACATACACAACAGCACACTCTTAGCGCACACAAAAACATATCACAAAAACTCAGTGTTTCCCTCAGAGCAACCTTATGGCAACCTCATTTGATTCGCTCCACTCCTAAGTGAATCCATTCTCTCAGAATGTGAGGAGTTACTGTGTGCTTCCCTGCCGTCCTTTGCCTTTAGGCCTATATTAGCTGAGTCAACATGGCTTCATGGCTTCTCCCTGTCTGTTCTGTTGTTTAGTCTGGGACTTCTCAGGTTCTGAGGTATTGGAGGTTCCCTGTTGTCTCCCAGCTGCTCTGCCTCAGCCCTCATTCCTCCTCAGAGTTATTGCCCCTTCCAGAAACTACCCCTACCCTCTCCCCCTGAGGCACTTCATGCATGTCTGAAAGGAATAGGACTAGGGGCTTGAAGCCCAAAAACCTACACCCAGGAACTTCAGCCTAGAAGTCAGACCAACAACTAGGTCTGGTTACTAATCAATTTGGTATTACAGTAGATCCACCTTGCCCTTGGCTAAGCTAGGTGGAAAGTTTGCTGTAGTGCTTATACCTAAAAAGTCTACATGAAGTCTTTAGGGAACAGGAACTAGGTGTTGTTACTGGACAGGGCCTTTGTCTGCGCTCTGCTGGCTTCACTCAGTCACGGTTCGGTTCAAAGGTCAGAGGTGAAGGGGTGAGGTGGTCAACCAGTCTGTGTCCAGTCTGTGTCCCGTTGCACTAGGAAGGTGGGAATGTCTACATGTGGGTATGTCCAGTCTCTGTGTGTGGGAATGTGCAGTGTTTGTGTTTTTTTGTGTCTGTCGTTATGATGACTTGGAGAATTCCACAAGGCTGGCCTCGCTCTTTCCCTTTACTGCTCTGTTATCCCTCTCCCTGTCTACTCCTTTCTCTTGACTGCATAAACACACACTCCCATTCACCTAGGAAGTGCCAAGCTATCAGCTCTCTGTCGACACCACTCTTTTTTTACATTCAGCCTACTGAAGCTACACTGGAGGTATTTACCCACTGGGAACAAACTGGTTAAATTAACATTTTTTCAACGTAATTTGTCAACGTATTGTGACGTGGAATCTATGTGGAAAATACATTGGATTAGTAAAAATTCATAAATGTTAAAAAAAATGTTTGAGGGTGAAATTTCAACCACGGGATTATGTTATCATGGTAACCAATTTTCAACATAGACAAACCGTTTAAAATATGTTGAATTTGTACCTTGAAACAACGTCAGATCTTCCATGTAATATGCACTATAAGAAAATAAACAAAAGGCTGGTCAGCATCTCCTACTGGAGAGTTGATCTATCTACAGCACCTCCTACTGGAGAGTTGATCTATCTACAGCTATCCCTTTGGTCTCCCATCCAGGGTTCTAACCAAGCCAGCTTTGATATTTGCCACTGCCTCTTACCAATGTGCTATCGTGAGAATGATTTTTGAGAAATCTCCACTTAATAGATTAATTCCCACTGGGCACAAACATCAATGTCTAGTTCTGATTTTCATTTGGTTGAGTTGTCAACTAAAGTGAATTCAACAAAAAATGTCAACATGTCATTGGATTTAGGTTAAAATTGCAATGAAAAAAAATACAAAATTGCCATACGTTGATGACTTTTTGCAAATACAATTATCCACGTTGATTCAATGTCATCACATAGATTTTTTTGTTGTTAAAATGACATGGAAACAATGTTGATTCAACCAGTTTTTTCCCAGTGGGCTGTTGCTATTGAAGTCATTCCAAATGGTAGGTTTAACAGAGAAAATGAAATGTAACCATACTTTATCAATTATATATCATCAATGATGCAATTTAGGCCTAAATAGCATTTGGGAAGTCATGGACAGCTATTGTTTAAATTCAACGCAGGATTCAACTAAACATAGACAATGCAAATGGAATCTATAAGTTAATAAAACATATGTTCGATTCACATCTCCATTAAAATGAAAGAATATGACTAAATCAAATCAAACTGTATTTAAAGTGCATTTAAAGTTTGATTTGATTTAGTCCTATTCTTTAACTTCGTTTTTTTGGTTGAAATGGAGATGTGAATTCAACATATAAATTATGAATTTGTTGACAAACTAGAATTAAA
The DNA here is from genome assembly GCF_965601325.2 of Salmo salar. Taxonomy (NCBI): domain Eukaryota; kingdom Metazoa; phylum Chordata; class Actinopteri; order Salmoniformes; family Salmonidae; genus Salmo; species Salmo salar. The sequence goes on along the minus strand of NC_138301.1, from coordinate 75,838,991 downwards.
GCCACACTCAGTGGCACAGATGGAACTATCCAAGCAGAAGAAGCTGTAATGGGCGTCATATAGAGGAGACCAAGGCGCAGCGTGTTGAGTGCTCATCGTTATATTTTAATGAAAACGAACACTAGACAAAATAAACCAAATGACAGCCAACAATTCCGTCAGGTTATACAAACTAAACAGAAAGCAACTACCCACGAAAACCAAGTGGGAAAAGGCTGCCTAAGTATGGCTTCCAATCAGAGACAACGATAGACAGCTGCCTCTGATTGGAAACCATTCCCGGCCAAAACATAGAAACACAAACATAGAATGCCCACCCCCTATCACACCCTGACCTAACTAAACAGAGAAAAAACAGCTCTCTTAGGTCAGGGCGTGACAGAAGCAGCCTCCTTCAAATGTTGATATTTGGTTACGTTGACAACCAAACACAATTCAATATCACTTTTGTAATACAGTAAATAGCCTATTAACCTTTTCACGTGTGAGTTCCAAATATCTCTAACGGTCGCCCCAGCGTGAGTTTTTTTATGCGTGTGATGTCAGAATGCACTCACTGTTACAAAATGTGATTATTACACCACAGAACAGTTAACCCACGGTGCCCTCAAACCGAGACACATGCTGCCTGCTAATTATCTATAGGCTATATTTGAACTTGGCAATTTTGAATAATTTTCTAACAAGTTTTTTTTCTAACAACAGTTTGAAATGAGATGTGTTCCACCTCCTCATTAATTCACAAAGAAGTTGCCCATTTCACTGTTGCGGACAATTTATGTTTGAGGCTTTACCAAACTGGAAAAACTTCTCTCTTCAATGAGAGCCCAAGCACCTCCCCAGTGTTTCCCCAGATCAAGTATGCAGACATTTGCACAGTCTAGCACAAACCTTTCCCCCCTGGCACATTTTCTGGCTGGTGCTCGCATTGCCTTCATTGTTTTGCTTACAAATAATAACTGTGGACATGTGTGCGTTCCAATCAAAGTAAGTGCCTTATTTTCTGTATATCGCGTTGTCATTTCTACTGTAGCATACAGTATGTATGTATGTATGTATGTATGGAGCGTAACGTATTTACTGTTTTATTCACGTTTTCAAGTACTGGTGACAAATCATGCATTCTGATTCTTGCATAGATTGTAATGGACACATACTGTATGATGTGTGTAAAATATTTTTTTAAAGGTTGTACTGATTATGACGCGCTAATGCTAAGCTATTTTCCAGTGTGTGGTGCCATGTTTGTTGACATTATAACAATGCATTCTGGGTTTCACGTAAACATCTGTCAGATCAAAGATGTTATAACAAAATGAGGTGAGGGATGGTTCACTCATCTTTTGAGTAAACTTACGGAAGTGAATAAAGGGAAGTGAATGATGGTAGACGACACACCCCCTTCAACATGCATACTGCAAACAGACCAAACTCATCTTGTCTCCTCTTCTTATCTTTGGTTGACCCAAAAAAACAAACATGGCGGCATGCACAAACTACCCATCGTCTGATTTTTGTAAAAAAATAAAATAATACATTATTTAGATCAATGGTGATGTGATAAATTGTAAATAGTCTTTTCTATTAGCTAATTCATATTATTGTTTCTGTCAGCCTAGAGTTAGCTAAATATGACCGCTTGTGTTAGGTCAATCTTTCCTCAGCAATAGGACTAATGTAGCCTACATTTTCCAGTTTGGATGATTGTGTTATGGTGTCACCGCTTCTGTGAATGTCTGAACATTGCATCCAAAAATAAACTGGTCACATTTAGGACATAATGTTGTAAGGACTGTGTTTGTGCTAAACGTTTCTGTGAAAAAAACTGTGTGGCCAGCTGGAACGCTGACTGTTGTGTCAATTGAAACTGGACGTTCTAAATAAGTGTTCTAATCACACCAGTTTGAGCGTACGCTGCAGGGACCACTAGAATGATCACACCCGTGTGTTGGTAGCAAGATTCCTGTCTCCATCTCAACCAATAATAAAAGATAAAGAATAGGATTAAGCCAGTGTCTCAGATGGAACTATCCAAGTAGTAGATACATCTACTTTAAATGTTGATATTTGATTGCGTTGTCAACCAAACACAATTCAATATTACTTTTGTGATACAGTAAATAGCCTAAAGTTAGGGCTATCTTACAAACTAATGTAACAGTAATTATTCAACTTTAAAATCAACAACACATCCATGGTCACATTTTGAGGTTACTGTAACAGTAAATGTCTTCTTATCTAATCATAGAAAGCGTGCATGTTCATGTTCAAAGGGGCACGACAACGCCTTTTCCCCCTCATGAGACTGAAAAGATTTGGCATGGGTCCCCAGATCCTTCTACAGTTGCACCATCAAGAGCATCCTGACATCCTGAGCATCCTGAACTGCTTGGCACCCGACCGTATGGCGCTACAGAGGGTAGTGCGTATAGCCCAGTACATCACTGGGGCCAAGCTTCCTGCCATCCAAGACCTATATACTAGGTAGTGTCACAGGAAGGCTCAATAAATTGTCAAAGACTTCAGTCACCCAAGTCATAGACTGTTCTTCCTGCTACTGCACGGCAAATGGTACCAGAGCGCCAAGTCTAGGTCCAAAAGGCTCCTTAACAGCTTCTACCCCCTAGCCATAAGACTGCTGAACAATCATACCAGTACCCACTGTATATAGCCTCATTATTGTTATTTTATTGTGTTACTTTTTATTTTCTATTTAATTTTTTACTATAGTTTATTTATTGAACTGTGTTGTTGGTTAAGGGCTTGTAAGTAAGCATTTCACAGTAAGGTTCGGCACATGTGACAAAGAACATTTTATTTTATTTGAAAGGTTGTAGGGCTATAGAGATCTTCACAATTGCTATAATAATCTGCGCAGAATCTCGAACGGTATTGATCACTTGTACGTCGTTCTCTAATAATCTCAATTGCAACCTGGGTCATTTGGCTGTGCTAGATGAAGCACAGAGATAACACATTAAGTTGTTGTGTAAATAAACAAAAGATCTGCAGTTGCATTTTCATTTGAACTTTGTTGTGGTTTTAAATGGTTGAAAGTGCAGTGATACCACATTTAGGTGACAACTATCTGATATTGGTTTTACATTGGAATTTGTTTGTGCTTTTAGATGGTTGAAAACATAGTGATAACACATTAACAATTTGAGTGGGTGAAAATAGGTTGTAATCTCATTGATCAACATATCAACCAAATATTACCTAATTATTCACATTGAAATTACATGGTGTGCTCAGTGGGTAGTCTCTAGCATTTACGCTCTAGGAATGTCTGTATATGTATGTGTTATGTAACACAAAACATTGTCTAAGTGTTTGTTAAACATTGTCAAAGCATTTGTAAAGCGTTTTCTAATCGTTGTTTAAGTGGTGTCTAAGTTTGTTCTCTATGGGTCTGTCAAACTGACACAGTAAAGTTTTTTTAACTGTTAGGGGAGAGGGATATGGACTCTGCCTACGGAGCAGTTTACACAGCTTCTGGGAAATGGGAATTGGGCTCCTCCTCCACTAGAGAGTGTGGACGGACGGGCTCTTCAACTACCCAAGCTGACTGTCTGGCACACTTGCCTTATGTCCCCAGGACAGAGTTTAGTTAATAAACAGACTGCCTCCCAATTTAGACAATCTTAAATTGTAAAAAAAAAAGAGACAAAGAACATTCTAAGTAACTATAACCATTAGCTTATACTCCCATTTCTTTCAACTCTGTGAACCTTTGTGTTCACTCTTTTAGTGAGGCCCTTGTCATCTTTCTCTTTGTCTCTCCTGCTCTTTCCATTTCCTCCCTTCAGTGGCTCTGAGATATCTCTGTCTCTTGATCTTTTTCAATCTTCTGTTTACTTAAACACTTAGAGCCACACTCTGTTCTGCCACTTTGGACAATTCTCCTCTCCAATTCAGTTAGAACCAGCACACTCCGATTCCAATCCCTGGGTTTATCTTTATTTTCTTCATTTATCTTATTTAACCTTTATTTAACTAGCCAAGTCAGTTAAGAACAAATTCTTATTTACAATGACAGCCTACCGGGGAACAGTGGGTTAACTGCCTTGTACAGGGGCAGAACATCATATCTTTACCTTGTCAGCTCAGGGGTTCGATCAAGCAACCTTTCGGTTACTGGCCTTACGCTCTAACCACTACCTGCCACCCCCAAGAATGGCAAAAAGTATAATTATTCAAGTGAACACAATCCCTCCCTCTTTACTCTAGCTAGAGATATCTCAATAACAACGATATGGGTCAATTCTAAATTAAATTCAGGAAATTAAATGAAATTGAACCACTGGCACACCATCACAGGTCCTATGATGATTAGATTACACAAGTGGAATAAGGTCAAATACATACCGTAGGGTTATAATGAACTTACCCTAGTATTATATTTTCTCTTTATTCCCACACTCTCTATCTCTACTGTCTCCGTTTTTCTGTGTGTGTGTGTGTGTGTGTGTGTGTGTGTGTGTGTGTGTGTCCTCTTCCTTCCTAGCGCCCAGGCTGGGATCTATTGGAGTGTATCTCTAATGAAGTAATCAATCATCCACGTGGGTTGTTCTGCTCTGTCGTCCTGTGTGTGTGTGTGTGTGTGTGTGTGTGTGTGTGTGTGTGTGTGTGTGTGTGTGTGTGTGTGTGTGTGTGTGTGTGTGTGTGTGTGTGTGTGTGTGTGTGTGTGTGTGTGTGTGTGTGTGTGTGTGTGTGTGTGTGTGTGTGTGTGTGTGCTCTCGAGGATCACAAAAGGTTAATGAAGGGACTACTGGGAGGCAGGGAGGCTTTGAAAGAAAATACATCAGCACCACAAAGGACACACAGGCATTTTCTGTAACGGTCTTCCAATTCACCCTTCACCCTGGTTCTAACTGTTCTGTGTCTGATGTCATCCATTGCCATCACTGTAAAACTATATAGCACCAGAGGTTGGAGTTACAGTATGACCTAGCCTACATTATGCAAATGTCATGTGCTCCTAGGACCATGTCTTGGTCTATAAAGGCCAGTTTGCCTGACCAACTCTGGGAAGAGAACAAGACACCCACAACTAGGACTGTTACGGTGACCGTATTACCACCACACCGGCGGTCACGAGTCATGATCGCAGTCAAATTCCACATGACCCCTTAGTCACAGTAACAAGGCATCTCCAAAACTGCACTCTGATGCTGCTGATGGTCATTAGTAACCTACCAAACTTGCTAACTGCCTAGTACTCTATTGTCCCTCTAATCACTAAAAAAATCAATACAAGTGCAATCGAAAATCATCCCCCGGGCCCTGGCTCGGCGCAACATTTCTATAGGCTATACAATTGCGTAAGAAAACCGAGTGATGGCCTCTATTGAAAAAAGGAGAATCCCATCAGGCCTACTATATTTATTTCTCAACTTTCCAAATATGAACTTTTTTGGGATAGGGGGCAGCATTCGGAATTTTGGATGAAAAACGTGCCCAAAGTAAACTGCCTGCTACTCAGGCCCAGAAGCTAGGATATGCATATAATTGGGAGATCTGGATAGAAAACACTCTAAAGTTTCCAAAACTGTTCAAATAATGTCTGTGAGTATAACAGAACTGATATGGCAGGCAAAAACCTGAGGAAAATCCATCCAGGAAATTCTATTATTTTGAAATGGCTGTTTTTCCATTGAAAGCCTATCCACCATACAAAGACGTATGACCCAGTTCACGATCCCTATGGCTTCCACTACATGTGGCCAGTCTTTAGGCATTGTTTCAGGCTTTTACTCTGAAAAAGGAGGGAGAAACACCACTTTCAATGAGAGGACAGTGGAAATGTCCAGATATGAGTCCTGCGCATGACCGGGAGCACGCCTTTCTTGTTTCTCCTTTTCTATTGACGAAGCTATTGTCTGGTTGAAATCTGATCGATTATTTATGACAAAAACAACCTGAGGATTGATTATAAACATCATTTGACATGTTTCTACGAACGTTTATGGTACTTTTTTGATTTTTCGTCTTCCTGCTGTTCCAATGAATTACTGAACAAAACGCACCAACAAAACGAAGGTTTTTGGACATAAAGAGGGACTTTATCAAACAAAACGAACATTTATTGTGTAACATGGAGTCTTGGGAGTGCAACCATATGAAGATCTTCAAAGGTAAGTGACACATTTTATTGCTATTTCTGACTTTTGTTACTCCTCTATTTGGCTGGTTACTGTTTGTAATGTTTTGTGCGCTGGGCGTTGTCCTCAGATAATCGCATGGTTTGCTTTCGCCGTAAAGCCTTTTTGAAATCTGACATGGCGGCTGGATTAACAACAAGATAAGCTTTATTTTGATGTATTGCACTTGTGATTTTATGAAAGTTAAATATTTATAGTAATTTAATTTGAATTTGGCGCTCTGCAATTTCACCGGATGTTGTCGAGGTAGCGTCCCACTGTTCCATTAGAAGTTTTAAACACATTGCTTCGCTTTACAACAGGAGTATGGCCTACCTGGCTGGCATGAAAATAAACCATGGGAAAAGTGTCCTCCATTCGCTACTTGAGTGCATAGATGACATGGTTTCCCCCCCCTGCCGCTGTTCTGAGACAGGTGCATGATAATGGTCAATTCTAAATCAAAACAAATTTCACACATGTATTATTTAGTATACAGTGTCTTCGGAAAGTATTCAGACCCCTTGACTTTTTCCACATTTTGTTACGTTACAGCCTTATTCTAAAATTGATTAAATATTTTTTCCCGTCATCAATCTACACACAATACCACATAATGACAAAGCGAAAACAGTTTTTTTTAAACATTTTTGCAAATGTATTAAAAATAAGAAAACATATTCTAAACATATTAGTATTCAGATCCTTTGCTATGAGACTCAACATTTTGCTCAGTTGCATCCTGTTTCCATTGATCATCCTTGAGATGTTTCTACAACTTGATTGGAGTCCACCTGTGCTACATTTAATTGGACATGATTTGGAAAGGCACACGCCTGTCTATATACAGTGCATTCGGAAAATATTCAGACCTCTTCACTTTTTCTACATTTTGTTACGTTACAGCCTTATTCTAAACTGAATTAAATGTTTTTCCCCTCATAAATCTAAACACAATACCCCATAATGACAAAGCAAAAACAGTTTTTTTGATTTTTTTGCTAATTTACATTAAAAAAAGATCACATTTACAGAAGTATTCAGACCCTTTTCTCAGTACTTTTTTGAAGCACCTTTGGCAGTGATTATAGCCTTGAATCTTCTTGGGTATGACGCTACAAGCTCGGCATACCTGTATTTGGGGAGTTTCTTTCATTCTTCTCTACAGATCCTCTCAAGCTCTGTCAGATTGGATGGGGAGCGTCGCTACACAGCTATTTTCAGGTCTCTCCAGAGATGTTTAATCAGGTTCAAGTCCAGGCTCTCGCTGGGCCTCTCAAGGACATTCAGAGACCTGTCCTGTTGGAAGGTGAACCTTTGCCCCAGTCTGAGGTGCTGAGTGCTCTGGAGCAGGTTTTCATCAAGGATATCTCTGTACTTTGCTCCGTTCATCTTTCCCTCCATCCTGACTAGTCTTCCAGTCCCTGCCGCTGAAAAACAGACAGCATGATGCTGCCACCACCATGCTTCACCGTAGGGATGGTATTGGCCAGGAGATGAGCGGTGCCTGGTTTCCTCCAGACGTGATGCTTTGCATTCAGGCCAAAGAGTTCAATCTTGGTTTCATCAGACCAGAGAATCTTGTTTCTCATCGTCTGAGAGTCCTTTAAGTGCCTTTTGGCAAACTCCAAACTCCATGTGCCTTTTACTCAGGAGTGGCATCTGTCTGGCCACTCTACCATAAAGGCATGATTGGTGGAGTGCTGCAGAGATGGCATGTCCTTCTGGAAGGTTCTCCCATCAACACAGAGGAACTCTGGAGCTCTGTCAGAGTGACCATCGGGTTCTTATTCAATTCCCTGACCAAGACCTGTGTAAAATAAATAATGCATTTATTGTGATGGTGTAGGCTATATTACATTGATTTAGTATACTTTTTTCAATGTAGATGTTCCAAAGGTCAGCATCATTGGCTTGTAGGCTATGTGTGGAAGCCAGGAGTTGCTAAATATATTTATGTTAATTAACGGTCAATTACTGTGAGACTGGCAGTTATTTGCTTGACAATCACCGGCTGACAAAATTTCATGTCCGCCACAGCCCTACCCACAACAACAGCCAATGACAGAATCATCCACCAATGAGGTTATAGGAAATTGCCAACATCCCAAGAAAGTTGTACATGCATCTCACCTTGCTGTGTATTTATTTGACCAAAGTTCTGGCTATGGAACCTTAGCAGGGTGTATCATTTGAATTGGACAACTGATAGATTGGTTGATCAATGCCAGAAATCAGTTGGCATCTTGTCAGTAGATAATTATTATTTGCTAGATGGATACAGGCAATGTTTTGGTTATTTTTGTGCTCATCAGGCTTGATGATTCTGTTAACTTTTAGAACATGTAGATCAGGGAATCAAGTGACCCTTGAACGAGATGGCCGCATGAACTGAGAGCTCTGCACAAGTAATTTCCAAGTCTTAATCTTACCTCCACTTCAAGTTAAACCCCATTTGCTTTAATACCTGGACTCGAGCAATAGCCGTGGAAAAAGCTTCCAACAAACAGCTAGCTTCAGAAAAAGCTAGCGCCATTAGCCAGGAGCAAGAGGACCTGTCCCGTCCTGAGGCCCAACAACTGTCAACCTCATCCTCTGTCTAAGACATCCTTTCTGATCTGAGATCCCAACGTACTTAACATCAAACTAAATGGCATTAACTCTAAGCTCAGTGCGATAGGTGACAACCCTGCAAAATGCCTGACTTCAATAACAAGATTAGCATCAACACGGGGTGCCTGGATGAGGCAGAGGGGTGAATCCTATCCATGGAAAACTCACTGGCAGACGCCATGGAAACAATAGCCTCTGCTAAAAAGAAAATGGAGCATATGGAAGAGAAAACAGAGGACCTTGAAAATAGGGGGCAAAGGAATAACTGTGTTCTATTAAACCTAACCAAAAACGAAGAGGGAAACATACCACTGATCCACTACCTGCAAGACAAGCACCGAGCACTGAGGCTCCCACCAGCAGCCAGTAAACCACGCGCCCAATCACCATACGTTTCCTGAGATTCACCGACAAGGAACGATTCCTACATGAGGAGAAAATCAACACCATTACAGTGGGAAATGCCAAACTCACTTTACACCAGGACATGTCAGCTGGAATACGCTGAAGTGCCGAAAGTTTGACGAGGTGAAGAAACACTTCATTTACCGAGGCATCTTCAGGTGATTCAAATACCCAAACGAGTTCAGGATTCTTCACCAAGAAGCCCTGCGGCACTTCAAAACTCCCGAAGATGCAAAAAGGTTTTTTGAAGGACAATCCTGGCCACTGAGAAATGGACCAATGACTAAAAGCGATTACTGTTAATACTATTGGAGGTAAGACAACATATAGCCGCCATCCAATGACCCACCCGCCCTGCTAAATGTCATTATAGCTGTCTATTCTTTTATTTATTTTATTTTGGCTGCAAGAGGGACAGGCCCTATAGCCTAACCTAGGCCTACTAATGTTTTAGCCTACTTTTATTTCCCCTTTTATGTCAAGTGAGAAATTGAACCGTTTCAGTCTGTTATCTTGTCTATAGAATATAGACTAATTGGCAGACAAGGTGATCAGATACTGTCAATTTATATTAGGCCTATAGCCTACTTTTTTTATTTGTATTTATAATTTTCACATAGGCCTTCACAATTGATAGCCTGTCAATTACGACACATCTACAGACCTAACGAGAGGCTCAGTATGTGTCACGATTCCTACCGACGGTGGCGCCCCCTCCTGCTCGGGTGGCGCTCGGCGGTCGTCGTCACCGGCCTATTAGCTACCACTGATTCCCTTTTTGGTTTTCCCTTCTTTTTGGTTTTGTGCACCTGTGTTAGTTTGGTTAATTAGCGGGGCTATTTATGTTAGCTGGTCCGCTTCCGTGTTGTGTGGGATTATTTCTATTCTGACGGCTCATGTTCGTGTCGGCGCTATTTTACGCCGTGTGTATTTTCTCCCCTGTGTTTGGGAGTATTTGTTTGATGAGTGAGTGTAAATTAAATACGCCACTACCCTGTGCTCGCTGCTTCCTGTGCCTCATTCCTTCACCACGACTGCCAACCCGTTACAGTATGTCAATTTTATGCCTATGGTTATGACTGCCTGTTGATATTTTGTTTTAATAATAACAAACAACTTATCCTATCCTCTTAAGGATTTGCTCCCTCATTTCAGTTTTATTTAGTCCAAATGATTATTGACTATGTCCTTTGGGGGATGTATTTGTAGGCTGGGCTATTGATTTTATTGATTTTATTTCTCCCTCTCATTTTTACTGTGGTCTGGATGGGGGCTACGTTGTAATTTATGTAATGCGGGGCAGAGAGGATGAGGCATTTTTCTCTCTCTCTCTCTCTCTCTCTCTCTCTCTCTCTCTCTCTCTCTCTCTCTCCCCCAGGAGATGTTGTGCGTCGCAAACTGTTCCCATTTTTTGGAACACAGAATTGTGACTGAGTGTGGGTTTAACAGATCCAACAGGATATGTTGAGTTGTTTGGGAACTCGGCTGGGGTGTTCAGAGATTGTTATTTTATGTAAACCGTTTCTTTTTCTTTTGTGATCGCAGCTGTAACTATTGTCCACCTATACCCAAAGATGACTTTCACTAGAGTTCGATTACTGTTCGATGATGTTGACTAGTACCTTAAATCTACTGACATGGAACTGCCGTGGTCTAGGTCATGCAATAAAACTGAAAAGATTCTATGTGCTCTCAAACTCCGCAGAGCCTGGGTGGGACTGGTGTATTTCTCATCTTTCAAATCTAACAGTAGAGGTACAGCCATACTTATCCATAAGCATGTTCCATTCATAATTGACAAAAACATATCTGATCCAGAGGGGAGATTTATTCTGATAACTGGGTCACTGTATGGGCAACCAATTACTATCTTAAATATATATGCCCCTAACAAGGATACTCCTGCTTTCATGTTGAAAAATGATAACCCTGTTCAATGAGCATTGTGTTTCCTTTGGAGTGCTGGCTGGAGATTTTAATTGTACCCTCAACTCAACTCTGAACAAATCATCTCAAGCCCCCTCCACAAACCCTAGATCGGCAAAGATGTTGAACTCTCTTTCTAAAGAGATATGACTGATAGATATCTGGAGAGAGACTAATAGCTCATCTATGGACTATACATACTACTCCAATGTCCATAACACCTACTCATATAGATTACTATCAGGAATCAAGGTAAGAACCAGATGCAGACATGTTGAATTGACAATGGTTCAATATTCCAACAGGGGCAATAGACAGGTCAAGGCAGGCAGGGGTCAGTAAACCAGGTGGGGCAACGGTACCGGATGGCAGGCAGGCTCAGGGTCAGGGTAGGCAGAGGTCAACAAACCAGAGGTGGGGCAAAGGTACAGGTTGGCAGGCAGGCTCAGGGGCAGGCAGAGTGGTCAGGCAGGTGGGCTCAGAGTCAGGACAGGCAAGGGTCAAAACCAAAAAAGCCATATCTCAGACTGGCCTATAAAAAGAAAAGATCAAGTATTTGTAAGTCGCTCTGGATAAGAGCGTCTGCTAAATGACGTAAATGTAAACATTTTCTGCTGCAAATTTGTTGTTTGTTTTGTATTTTATTATATTATTTATGTCTGCCACATTTTTTAAATGTTTTTATTTATTTATTGTAACCTTTATTTAACTAGGCAAGTCAGTTAAGAACAAATTCTTATTTACAATGACAGCCTACACCGGCCGAACTCGGACGACGCTGGGCCAGTTGTGTGCCGCCCAATGGGACTCCCAATCACGGCCGGTTGTGATACAGCCTGGATTCAAACCAGGGTGTCTGTAGTGCCGCCTCTAGCACTGAGATGCAGTGCCTTAGACCGCTGTGCCATCTTTGAATGTGTTTTCTTTGTTGATTTAAAAACAAGAAAACTTAATACAACTTTTAATAAAAAATGTTAAAAAATCTAGGTCACTGTCTCACGTTGGAGTTTTTTTTCCCGATTCTGTGCTTCAGAGAGTTCGGTGCCAAAAATGTGTCTACTTTGAGCAGACGTCATAGCTTCACAGCCTCGTGGCACATGCACTCTCTCTGTTTCTCTCTCTTTTTCTCTCTGTCCCCTTCTAATTTCCTCTCATGTTCCCCCTATATTTATTTTCTTTCGTTGGGGTAGCCCAAGTCCTCTTGGTGGACGTTGGGTAAATTAGGCAATGGGAAATGGGGATGAGGGAGAAGGAGGGAGCTGGGAAAAAGCCATATTTCTCACCAGATGTTTACTTTTGTCTCACTCATGCACTCTCTTCAGACACACACATATTCACTTCTTGTACTCTCCCTTTCTTTTTACTCCTATGCTTTTCTTGGACACACAGACACATTCTTTTGGCAGGTGTGTGTGTGCATGAGTGTGCGTGCGCACGTGTGTGTGTGTATGTGTCTTGGTGTCTCGGTGTGTGAGACACCTGGTGTGTTATCATATAGTCAGGTCAGGTTTAGGAATGTGCTGTAGCCGTGCTGTAAGTAGTGGCTATCAGTGAGCGTGGCAGTGTTTATGTAGCATGCTTTAACATTCACTCAAACTGCATAGCTAGCATACCTGTATAGTGTTTGTGCCAAGCCGAGTACTCTCCTCTCACAGGAGCATAAGAAAGGTGCGAAGTTTCAGCAGACCACACCGTGACACTCCCCTGCATTTCACTCACTTAATCTTTCCCTCCATCCACCACCATATTTGTTCTGTGTGAACAGAAAGATGCAGAATTGCAGAGCAATAAAAAAAGACATACTGTACCAGTTAAAGTTTTGGACATACTTACTCATTCAAGGGTTTTTCTTTATTTTTTACTATTTTCTATATTGTAGAATAATAGTGAAGACATCAACACTATGAAATAACAGATATGGAATCATGTAGTAACCAATTTTTTTTTTAACAAATCAAAATATATTTGAGATTCTTCAAAGTAGCCACCCTTTGCCTTGATGTCAGCTTTGCACACTCTTGGTATTCTCTCAAACAGCTTCATGAGGAATGCTTTTCCAACAGTCTTGAAGGAGTTCCCACACATGCTGGGGACTTGTTGGCTGCTTTTCCTTCACTCTGCGGTCCAACTCATCCCAAACCATCTCAATTGGGTTGACGTCAGGTGATTGTGGAGGCCAGGTCATCTGATGCAACACTCCATCACTCTCCTTGGTCAAATAGCCCTTACACAGCCTGGAGGTGTGTTTTGGGTCATTGTCCTGTTGAAAACAAATTATAGTTACACTAAGCGCAAACCAGATGGGATGGCGTATTGCTGCAGAATGCTGTGGTAGCCATGCTGGTGAAGTGTGCCTTGAATTATAAATTAATCACTGACAGTATCACCAGCAAAGCCCCCCCACACCTTTACACCTCCTCCTCCTTCACGGTGGGAACCACACATGCTGAGATCATCCATTCACCTACTCTGCGTATCACAAAGACACGGCGCTTGCAACCGGTCTAATGTCCATTGCTTGTGTTTCCCATTTCTCGTGTTTTTTTGGTGTCCTTTAGTAGTGGTTTCTTTGCAGCAATGCGACCATGAAGGCCTGATTCACGCAGTCTCCTCTGAGCAGTTGATGTTGAGATGTGTCTGTTACTTGAACTCTGTGAAGCATTTATTTAGGCTGCAATTTTAGGTGCAGTTAACTCCAATGAACGTATCCTCTGCAGCAAAGGTCCTCCTGAGAACCAGTTTCATCATAACTCTTAATGGTTTTTGCCACTGCACTTGAAGAAACTTTAAAGTTCTTGAATTTTTCCGAATTGACTGACCTTCATGTCTTAAAGTAATATTGGACTGTCATTTCTCTTTGCTTATTTGAGCTGTTCTTGCCATAATATCGGCTTGGTCTTTTGCTAAATAGGGATATCTTCTGTATACCACCCCTACCTTGTCACAACACAACTGATTTGCTCAAACGCATTAAGAAGGAAAGAAATTCCAGAAATGTACTTTTAACAAGGCACACCTGTTAATTGAAATGCATTCCAGGTGATTACCTCATGAAGGTTGAGAGAATGCCAAGAGTGTGAAAGCTGTCATCAAGGCAAAGGGTGGCTACTTTGAAGAATCTCAAATATAAAATATATTTTACATTTTAGTCATTTAGCAGACGCTCTTATCCAGAGCGACTTACAGTAGTGAATGCATACATTTCATTTGTACTGGCCCCCCGTGGGAATCGAACCCACAACCCTGGCGTTGCACACCATGCTCTACCAACTGAGCCACAGGGAAGTGTTTAATACTTTTTTGGTTACTACATGATTCCATGTGTTATTTCATAGTTTTGATGTCTTCACTATTATTCTACAATGTAGAAAACAGTAAAAATAAAGAAAAACCCTTGAATCAGTAGTTGTGTCCAAACTTTTGACTGGTACGGTAAGTCATCGTTCTACAGTACTGTACGTGCTGTGTGTATTCCAAGTTTTCTTTCATGATATCTTTCCTGTTTCCCAAAATTCTAAGAAAGCTTAGAATTATTCGTGCCCCTCCATGGTTCTCTTACAGTCACATTTGAAGATAATAGTGATTGATTTCAATCTCTTCCATGACCCCATTCTTCTCCCTACATCACTTGAAAGGATTCATTAGGGTCTGTTCAGAAGGGTTCAACGTTACACATTCAAAAATATTGTGTATTCTCTGTTGTGCCGAATTGAGCATCATGTCAGCGCTATTCACTGCATTTCTTTCTGCAACGTTCTGAACATTTTACATCTCTGAATACACCCCAGCTAAACGCTGGCAGTGTGTTCAGCGGATGTTTGGGTGATGCGTCAGCACTCTATTGGATTTTCCTGATCTGCTTCCGCCCGTTATGTTTTCATCATATTTTTCAGTCTGGCTCTGGCTACCGTTGATTGGGTCCTGGAACTCGTCGGCATTGTTAATGAGAGACTTTGTAAACAGGTCTTTCCTCTCACTTCTCTCTGTCCCTATACTCTGTCTTTCTGCTCTCTCTCTGTCTCTCTCTCTCTCCCACTCTTTTGCTCTCTCTCTCTGTCTCTTTCTCTCTCCTAACCATGTAAAAAAAAATACTATAGTATACTGTTGTGTAAATACTATAGTATTCACTGTAGTGTTTTTGCGGACTTTACTGTAGTTTGACTGCAGTATTTACTGTAGTATACTAACGTAGCCCGTGACGCGGTTAGCCCTTGTGGCTGGGACCACGGATTGTCCAGCTTGTGACTGTCTAGATCCCTGCAGCTTCATTAAATAGTACTCGCAAAACACCAGTCTCAACGTCAACAGTGAAGAGGCGACTCCGGGATGCTGGGCTTCTAGGCAGAGTTCCTCTGTCCAGTGTCTGTGTTCTTTTGCCCATCTTAATCTTTTCTTTTTATTGGCCAGTCTGAGATATGGCTTTTTCTTTTCAACTCTGTCTAGAAGGCCAGCATCCCGGAGTCGCCTCTTCACTGTTGACTTTGAGACTGGTGTTTTGTGGGTACTATTTAATGAAGCTGCCAGTTGAGAACTTGTGAGGCATCTGTTTGTCAAAGCTAGACACTCTAATGTACTTGTCCTATTGCTCAGTTGTGCACCGTGGCCTTCCACTCCTCTTTCTATTCTGGTTAGAGCCAGTTTGCACTGTTCTGTGAAGGGAGTAGTACACAGTGTTGTACAAAATCTTCAGTTTCTTCGCAATTTCTCGCATGGAATAGCCTTCATTTCTCAGAATATTAATATTCTGACGAGTTTCAGAAGAAAGTCTTTGTTTCTGGCCATTTTTAACCTGTAATTGAACCCACAAATGATGATGCTCCAGATACTCAACTAGTCTAAAGAAGGCCAGTTTTATTGCTTCTTTAATCAGAACACAGTTTTCAGCTGTGCTAACATAATTGCACTAGGGTTTTCTAATGATCAGTTAGCCTTTTAAAATGATCAACTTGGATTAGCTAACACAACGTACCCTTGGAACACAGGAGTGTTGGTTGCTGATAATGGGCCTCTGTACGCCTATGTAGATATTCCATAAAAAATCTGCCGTTTCCAGCTACAATAGTCATTTACAACATTAGCAATGTCTACACTGTATTTCTGATCAATTTCATGTTATTTTAATGGACAAAAGAATTGCTTTTCTTTCATAAACAAGGAAATGTCTAAGTGACCCCAAACTTTTGAATGGTAATGTAAGTATTCAGACCCTTTGCTTTGAGACTCGAAATCGACCTCAGGTGCATCCTGTTTCCATTGATCATCCTTGAGATGTTTCTACAACTTGATTGGAGTCCACCTGTGGTAAATTCAATTGATTGGACATGATTTGGAAATGCTCACACCTGTCTATATAAGGTCCCACAGTTGACAGTGCATGTCAGAGAAAAAACCAAGCCATGAGGTTGAAGGAATTGTCCATTGAGCTCTGAGACAGGATTGTGTTGAGGCACAGATCTGGGGAAGGGTGCCAAAACTTTTCTGCTTCATTGAAGGTCTCCAAGAACACAGTGGCCTCCATCATTCTTAAATGGACAAAGTTTGGAACCACCAAGACTCTTCCTAGAGCTGGCTGCCAGGCCAAACTGAGCAATCGGGGAAGAAGGACCTTGGTCAGGGAGGTGACCAAGAACCCGATGGTCACTCTGACAGAGCTCTAGGATTCCTTTGTGGAGATGAGAGAACCTTACAAAAGGACAACCATCTCTGCAGTACCAGTTAGGTGCCTTTATGGTAGAGTGGCCAGACGGAAGCCACTCCTCAGTAAAAGGCACATGACAGCCCGCTTGGAGATTGCCAAATGGCACCTAAAGACTGTTAGACCATGAGAAATAATGTTTTCTGGTCTGATAAAACCGAAATTGAACCCTTTGGCCTGAATGCCATGCATCAAGTCTGGAGGAAACCAGGCACCATACCTACAGTGAAGAATGAAAACCTGCTCCAGAGTGCTCAGGACCTCAGACTGGGGCGAAGGTTCACCTTCCAACAGGACAATGACCCTAAGCACACAGAAGTGGCTTCAGGACAAGTCTCTGAATGTCCTTGAGTGGCCCAGCCAGAGCCCGGACTTGAACCCAATCGAACATCTCTGGAGAGACCTGAAAATAGCTATTATTTTTGGGTGTTGCTACAGGCCACCAAGTGCTAACAGTCAGTATCTAAATAATGTGTGTGAAATGCTTGATAGTGTATGTGATGTAAACAGAGAAGTTTACTTTCTGGGGACGTGAATATTGACTGGTTTTCGTCAAGCTGTCCGCTCAAGAGGAAGCTACATACTGTAACCAGTGCCTGTAATCTGGTTCAGGTAATTAATCAAACTACCAGTGTGTTTACAAACACTACAGGAACAAGATCATCGACATGTATCGATCACATCTTTACTAATACCGTAGAACTCTGTTCTAAAGCTGTGCCCATACCCATTGGATGCAATGGTTACAATATAGTGGCTATATCTAGGAGAACCAAGGTTCCAAAAGCTGGGCCTAAAATAGTGTATAAGAGATCGTACAAAAGATTTTGCTGTGACTCGTATGTGGATTATGTAAAAAATATTTGTTGGTCTGATGTGATTAATAAGGAACATCCAGACACTGCGCTTTATAAATTTATGAAATTGCTTCTTCCAATTATTGATAAACATGCATCTGTTAAGAAACTGGCTGTTATAACTGTTTATGTTCCATGGATTGATGAGAAATGTAAAAATGTTATGGTTGAAGCTGGCTGCACATCTGACTGGCTGACTTACTGCAAATTGAGTAATTATGTGACTAAACTTAACAAAAAGAAGAAGAAACTGTATTATGAAGCCAATATCAATGATATAAAGAATGATGGAAAAAAATCTTTGGCATATTTTAAATGAAATTATGGGCAGAAAGACAAATTCAACTTCGTCTTTCATCGATTCAGATGGCTTATTCATCACAAAAGAATGTGATTTTACCAATTATTTTAATGATTACTTAATTGGCAAAGTGGGCAAACTTAAGCAGGAAATGTAAACAACGAACATTGAGCCATCGTATTTATGCATAAATAAACTAATAATGAAAGAAAAGCATTGTAAGTCAGAATTTTGTAAAGTTAGTGTGGGACAGGTAAAACAATTATTGTTATCGATCAGTAATGACAAACATCCTGGCATAAACAACTTAGATGGAAGGCTACTGAGGATGGTAGCTGACTTTATGGCCATCTCCTATCTAGGGCAGTTTTCTAGGCCCTCTTCTTTTTCCTATTTTTACCAATGACATACCACTTGCATTAAACAGAGCTTGTATGTCCATGTTTGCTGATGATTCAACCATATATGTGTCAGAAACCACAGCTGATGAAGTCACTGAAACCCCTAACAAGGAGTTGCAGTCAGTTTGGGATTGGGTGGCCAGTAATAAACTGGTCCTGAACATCTCTAAAACTAAGAGTATTGTGTTTGGTAAAAATCATTCCCTAAGCTCTAGACCTCGGCTGAATCTGGTAATGAATGGTGTGGCTGTTGAACAAGTTTAGGAGACTAAATTACTTGGTGTTACCTTAGATTGTAAAATGTCATGGTCAAAACATATAGATTCAATGGTTGTAAGGATGGGGAGAGTCTGTCAATAATAGAGATATTCAGCTTTTTTGACACCACACTCCACAAAGTCGACTCTAGTTTTGTCTTTTCTTGATTATTGTCTAGCCGTGTGGTCAAGTGCTGCTAAGAAAGCCCTAGTTAAGCTGCAGCTGGCCCAGAACCAATCAGCACGTCTTGCTCTTCATTGTAATCAGAGGGCTAATATAAATACTATGCATAAGAGTTGAGACTGACTGCATCACTTATTTGTTTTTATAAGAAACATTAATGTGTTGAAAATTCCAAATGGTTTGCATAGTCAACTTACATACAGCTCTGACATACTTACCCCACCAGACATGCCATATGGGGTCTTTTCATAGTCCCCAAATCCAGAACAAATTCAAGAAAGTGTACAGTATTATAATAGAGACATTATTGCAAGGAACTTCCATCTCATATTGCTCAAATGAACAGCAAACCTGGTGTAAAAAAACAGATAAAGCAACACCTCACGACACCATGCATCTCCCCTATTTGACATATATATTTTGTGTGTATGTATTGATACAGTATGTAGGCTATGTGTGCCATTTTTAAAAGTATGTAGTTCTGTCCATGAGCTGTTCTTGTCTATTAATGTTCTGTATTATGTCATGTTTCATGTTTTGTGTGGACCCCAGGGAGATTAGCAGTGGCTTTTGCAACAGCTAATGGGGATCCAAATAAAATAACAAAACATTTAAAAAATACCAGTATACTCTAGTATTTACTGTTAACTATATTATAAATACTGTAATAAAAGCAAACTGTAGTATATAAAGTTAGAATCAGGAATTCCCCAGGGTAGCTGCTTAGGCCCCTTGCTTCTTAAAATTTTTACTCACGACATGCCACTGACTTTGAGTAAAGCTAGAGTGTCTATGTATGCAGAAGACTCAACACTATACACGTCAGCTACTACAGCAACTGAAATGACTGCAACACTCAACAAAGAGCTGCAGTTCGTTTCAGAGTGGGTGGCAATGAATAAGTTAGCCCGAAATATTTCTAAAACTAAAAGCATTGTATTTGGAACAAAACAGTCACGAAACCCTAAACCTCAACTAAATCTTGTAATAAATAATGTGGAAATTGAGCAAGTTGAGATGAGTAAACTGCTTGGAGTAACCCTAGATTGTAAACTGTCATGGTCAAAACATATTGATGCAGTAGTAGCTAAGATGGGGAGAAGTCTGTCTATAATAAAGCGATGCTCTGCCTTCTTAACAACACTATCAACAAGGCAGGACCTACAGGCCCTAGGTTTGTTTCACCTTGACTACCGTTCAGTCGTGTGGTCAGGTGCCACAAAAAAGGACTTAGGAAAATTGCAATTGGCTGAGAACAGGGCAGCACGGCTGGCCCTTGGATGTACACAGAGAGCTAATATTAATAATATGCATGTCAATCTCTCCTGGCTGAAAGTGGAGGAGAGACTGACTTCATCACTACTTTTATTTATGAGCGGTATTGACATGTAGAATGCACCGAGCTGTCTGTCTAAACTACTGGCACACAGCTCGGACACACATGCATATCCCACAAGACATGCCACAAGAGGTCTCTTCACAGTCCACAAGTCCAGAACAGACTATGGGAGGCACACAGTACTACATAGAGCCATGACTACATGGAACTCTATTTCACATCAAGTAACTGATGCAAGCAGTAAAATTATATTTAAAAAAACAGATAAAAATACACCTCATGGAACAGCAGGGACTGTGACGCAACACAAACATTGGCACAGACACATGCATACACGACACACACATACACGATAACATATGCACTATACATACTATACATGGATTTAGTACTGAAGATATGTGGTAGTGGTGGAGTAGTGGCCTGAGGGCATAGAGTGTGTTGTAAAATCTGTGAATGTATTGTAATGTTTTTAAAATTGTATAAACTGCCTTAATTTTGCTGGACCCCAGGAAGAGTGGGGATCCATACTAAATACAAATATACTACAGTAATTAATGTAGTATTTTTGCAGATTTTAGTATACTGTAGCATTTACTGTAGTGTTTTTGCAGACATTACTGTTTTATTTACTGTAGTGTTTTTGCAGACTGTAGCATACTGCAGTATTTACTGTAGTGTTCTTGCAGACATTACTGTAGTATTTACTACAATGTTTTTGTTTTATTATCTTTGACATAGAACGTTGAGACTTTCTTCTTCAGAAAACCTACTGGAGAAATGCTAAAAGAGCACATTTTCCTTAACCTGTTAGGAGGTAGGGAGAACTGGGGTGTGAAAGGATAGTTCAGAGTTCTGCTCTTTTCTGTAAGCTGTAGGGAACACAATATATGGTCTAGATTGGCATGTGGGTTTTTCACTTATGGGTGGCACAAATTGTGATATGGGGGAGGGGAATGGGTAGGGTATATGCAAGTTTACTGCAGTTAAAAAAAAATCTTTAAATTTTTTTATTGAATATTCGAATCATACAATATACTTGCAGTGAAGTCGCTCAACAACTACATCACACCAGTCATCCAACAGATTACCATTCAGAGCGACACACAGAAGCATACAGGGTCAATGCCCTGCTCAAGGGCATGTTGACCGATCTACCACCAGCCCAAAAAATGTGAACCCGAACCCTCCAAGATCCCCCACAGTTCCCCAATAGCTGTCCCTCAACCATTCGAGACCCCTCCCACAGTCCCCCCAGGAAGAAAAATAAAAAATACAATTAATTCCATTCCCCACCCCCAAGAACCCCCCAATGCACTAACAACCAAGAGATTGAACTAAAGAGAAAAAAGGAAAAGACAGATGAAAACAGCAAACAACAATGCAAAAAAAGTTAAATAAAACAAAATAATAAATTTAAAACAAAGGACATCAAGAACAACTAAAATCATAACAGCAATGCCAACTGTATATGTTTGTGTGCATGTCTGGCACTATTACATGTATGTGTGTGTTCTTGTAAGTGTTTATTTGAATGAGAGTGTGTGTATATGCATGTGTACAAACCTGCACGGCATCAGCCTCAGCCTCAGGCAAACCGGCATTAGTTGTAAAAACACAGATACTTAGTGTCATTCAAATGTACTTTTTATTATGTTTTTTTTTTACTGTTTATTTGTATTTTTTTACTTTTATCTTTGACCATCATTCTATCTCCCACACAGCAACTCCACTCCCACTTGTCTCCAATTTTACATACCAACCCTCAGCTTCCCTCAGCCCATCCCATCTATCTCTGCTGGCCACCCACTTCGGGTTTCTACGCAACACATATCTTTCAACTATGCTGTGATGTTTAACGTACAATTTCAATCTATCTAATCGAATAGAATCCACATATTGCGAGTTGAAGATAAATACTTTTACTAAGAGTATTAGTATATTAGTAATTGACTTAGCCGGTCTTTCCAGATCTCCTAACAGCACTATTCTAGGGTAAATTTTAGATCAATGCTATGCATTTTCAGCCATTCCTGAACCTGAGACCAGAAACAGGCTGCCTGAGGGCAATACCAAAATAAATGGTCTATTGATTCTGTATCCTCACAACAAAATCTGCAGAGATTCAATGATTTTATGCCCCAAATATTCAACATTTTGTTGGTGGCAAGAATTCTATTTAATAATTTTAGCTGAACAGCACGAAGTCTTGAAGCTTGCGTTGTTTTATATACACCCTGTACCATGGAATCGGTACATCAAAAATCTCTTCCCAACTATTTTGCTTCTGTATGGCACAGTTATCAACATCCTGGTCCTCAAATGAAACTGGTATACTTTCCTATTTATGCTATTTTTATTCCTCTGACCGTTTTGATCCTTTATATTGGGCAGACAGACCAGTTCCCTACCTCCTCCCGCTGCCACCTGCCTCCTCCATTTTTGGGGTAATGCTGTAATCAATTGGTTGTACTCTTGGATTGAGCAGACCGTTCTGTACAATTCTGATAACTCCATGAAGGACATAACTCTACCATTCCAATTTACAATATAATTTAAGAACAAAATACCTCTTTCAAACATCTTTCCCATAAATACAGGTATTTTATCAACCAGCACATTTGAGTTCAGCCATAATATTTGTTCTATTTTTTCAGGGGGATGAAATTGAAATTCTGCAATGCTTGTTTGAAAAAGAGAGATACTTTGAAAAAGTATCATTTTAAATTAATCGAAAATGAGACATGGCAATCTGCACAAAGGCAATTTTTAAACATTGGATGGGCTTTTCTTAGTAATCTACTTGAGAACCATTTAGGGTTCAAAGTAAACTTTTGAATGAGTGAAGATTTTAGAGAGAGGTTTAGTGCTTTTATATTTAATAATCTCAACCCACCCAATTCATATTCATTATATAGATAGGCACATTTTATTTTGTCTGGTTTAGCGTCCCAGATAAAGCAAAATATTTTTTGCTCATATGATTTGAAAAACAAATCATCAGGAGTTGGCAGCGCCATCAGTAAATGAGTAAACTGAGATATAACTAAGGAGTTAATCAGGGAAATTTTGCCATAAATAGACAGGTATTTACCTCTCCGTGGTTGCAGGATCTTGTCTATTTTTACAAGTTTTCTATTGAAATTCATTGTGGAGAGCTTATTTATATCTTTTGTGATATGAATACCGACTATGTCTACTTTACCATCAGCCCATTTTATAGGTAAACTGCAGGGTAATGTAAAAGTTGTATTTTTTAAGGGTCCAATATGTAATATTGTACACTAGGTTTTAGTCCAGAGAGTACAAAAAAGTTATCTAGATCTTCAATGAGAGATTGCAGGGATCTAGCTTGCGAACTTAAAATAAAACTTGAGTCATCGGCATACATGGACACCTTTGTTTTTAAGCCTTGGATTTCTAATCCTCTAATGTTGTTATTGGATCTGATTTTAATAGCTAGCATCTTGATGGCCATAACGAATAGATATGGTGACAGTGGACACCTTTGTTTAACTCCTCTTGACAATTCAAAACTCTCTGAGAAGTAGCCGTTATTTACTATTTTACACCTGGGGATGCTATACATTATTTTTACCCATTTTATAAGAGAATTACCAACATTGAAAAAATCCAGGCATTTATAAATAAAATCCAGTCTTACTTTATCAAATGCCTTTTCAAAATCCCCTATAAATACCATTCCTGGCTTCTTATATGTTTCATGATGTTCTATTATTTCTAGTAGTTGTCGTATATTATCTCCAATATATCGTCCATGTAAAAAACCTGTCTGATCAGGATGAACAATACCTGGTAAAACCCTTTTAATTCTGAGTGCTATGCATTTTACTAGTATTTTTGCATCACAACATTGAAGTGTAAGGGGCCTCCAGTTTTTTTTAGATAGACTGGGTCTTTATATTTGCCATCTGGGTCTTGTTTTAATAATAGAGAAATCAGACCTTCCTGCTGAGTACCTGACAGACTACAATTTCTATAGGAGTAGTTAAAACAATCTAACAATGGAGCTTTCAGTATATATAAAAAAAACTTGATGTACCTATACCGGTATGCCATCAAGCACTAGGGTTTTTCTAGACTGAAAGGATTTAATAGCCTCAAAAAGTTATTTCTCTGTAATTTGGCCTTCGCACTGATCTTTCTGTACATTTGTTAATTTTCCATTTTTTATATTATTTGGAAAGAATTCCTTACCATAATCTTCATTCGGTGGGAGAGGATGAGACAGAAAAGAGAACATCTGCCTAAAATAATTAGCTTCCTCTTTTAAAATATCATTCGGAGAATCGTAGCTCTTCAGTAATGAGTTTCTGCAAGTAATTTTTGTTAACGTTCCTGTATTGGAGATTCTGGAAGAATGTTTTGCATTTTTCTCCATATTCCATCCAGTTTGCTTTATTTTTGTAATAGATTACATTAAATAATTCTTGAATAAGTTCCTCAAGTTCTTTTTGTTTTTCCTCCTTATTTTGTATCTCTGTAGTATTGTTTTTATTGCTATCTACCTGTACTATTAGTTCATGGATTTCCCTTGTTCGTCTTGTCTCTTTAGCCAGAAACTGCTTTTTTATTATTGATGAATATTGAATTGAATGACCCCTGAAGGTACATTTAAAGGTATCCCAAAGAATAAGGGGATTTGCTGAACCTATATTATACTGGAAAAATTCAGTTAGAAATTATTTTGTCTTAGTTAAAAATAACTTGTCCTCCAGTAAACTTTGATTAAATTTCCAATATCCCCATCCACGTGGAAAATCTGCAAGAGTTATGTGAATGCCAATTAGATGATGATCCGATCGCATTCTGTCTCCTATTAAAACTTTTTTAACCTTTGATGCAAGAGAGAAAGAGACAAGAAAGTAGTCAAGACGACTAGCTTGATTAAGTCTCCTCCATGTATATCTCACTAGGTAGGGGTTTTTTTTGTCTCCAAATATCCACTATTTCTAATGTGTCCATAATATTTATGATATATTTATTATTTATTTATTATTATTCATTTATTATTTATATAATATTTATTTTCTTGAGGGCACGGTGATGATAGTTTGTAGAGTGATTACCTTTACGGTCCATTGAGGTAGTTAACACTGTGTTATAGTCTCCTACCATAATGATTAGATCATTTGTTGGCTGTAAGTTCAATAAATTGGTATAAATGTTTTTGAAGAAGTGTGGATCATCCTGATTTGGACCATATAGATTAATGAGCCAAATCTCTTTTTCATCCACTTTCATAAGGATCCACCTTACTTGTGAATCATTCCTGACTATGTGCACATTCAGATCGACATTTTTGTTCATTAATATCATTACATTTTAGTCATTTAGCAGACGCTCTTATCCAGAGCAACTTACAGTAGTGAATGCATACATTTCAATTCATTTCATACATTCTTTTTTTTTTTCATACTGGCCCCCCGTGGGAATCAAACCCACAACCCTGGCGTTGCAAACAGCATTGCAAACACCATGCTCTACCAACTGAGCCACAGTGAGACCAGTAGAGCACTCCACACCCTTTGAGTTCCTTTGTCCATTACAGAAAATTATTTCACCACCCCATTCCTTTTTCCAAGCAACTTCGTCTAAGGATGTAGAGTGAGTTTCCTGTAAACAGTATATGTTATATTCCTTTTCTTTTAGCCATGTAAAGACTGATCTTCTTTTTTTATAATCTGCTAATCCATTACAATTATAACTGGCTATACTTATTACACACCTTACCATAACTAGATACTATTCTCAGTCTAAATTGACCATAATTAGTGCTTGTAAAGTTACTGCCATCAGAGGTATTATGAAGGTCAAAACTAGAGCTTTCAAATGTCTGATATTTAGAATTCAAGAAAAAGGTTCTAGCAATATTTGTTTTATTCCCTTGCCTGTTTGCCTGTGTGCCAATGCTACAGATGTTAGAAAATTGAGACAAGATATTATGTGTGTAGCAAATCTGAGTAGGTTGATGTGTATGATATTGGATGTGATATAGTGAGAGTGTGTACGAAGTCTGTATAAGAGTAAGACTATAATGTGCGATGTCCAAATAAATAATAACTCTGCCAATTTGCATGGTTGAGTGTCTATGTGTGTAACATGTAGTGCGTATAGCCTTAATTTTCATGATGATAATTGTAATTCATATCGTATCACCATCATAGATGCATCATAATTACCTTTAACATAATTGAAAACACATCCCAGCATTTCCATAGCAATTGACGTTTCACATGACAGAGAGACCTTGCATTACTCTAGAGACAGCTTCACTACAGTACAAATGTATTGCGTGCAATATGTTATTATTCCCCAATACCCCTATTCTGACATCTTCCCATTGCTTGTTGTAAACATATATAAACTTGTAGACAAATACATAAAGAAGATAGACAAACAATAAACACATTCATTTATGGAGCTGTCTCGGAATAGCTGTCCATCTATAAATAGTTTGTCCACAATGATAAAGGCACGCTTACCATTCTCCCTTTGTTGTCTTTGTACCGGATACAGTCTCTTACGACGTTCGTTTATCTCCCTTGGAAATTGGTCATTGAGACCGAATTTGGTCCCTTTAAGCTCCCTTCCCCTGCTTTTGATCAGCTCCTTTTGTTGGTAGTGTTCAAATTTTGCAATGATCGGTCGGGGACCCTTGGTCTTGTCGCTCCGAGCTCCAAATCTGTGTACTCGGTGGAAAGCCACCTTGTTTACAGTCTCTATATGAAGTTTCAAGGCAGATTGCATGACTTCTCTAATCGCGCCCTCTGGATTATTGCATGCGTCCTCAGGAATCCCAGAAAAAATGAGATTTTCACACATGCTACGACTTTGTATGTCTAGTAGCGACTCCTTCATCACCCTGTTTTCCCTGAGTCGACAATCGCGGATTTTTACCTTGGCTGTGAGTGTCTTGTTTTCTCTTTGGAGCGTGAGAATTTCACTCTGGCTGAACTCCAAACTCCCCCTAAGCCCTGCTACCTCCTCACACAACTTTTCCAGTGTTGCATGGATTCCAGCCAGAGCACTAGCCTCTACCTCAATGGTAAGTAAATCGTCCGTGTCTGTAGATGAATCTGTTTTTCTTTTTCTTGTCGTGTTAAAGTTATTTTGTGAGGTGGTCAGATCATTCCATGATGGAGTATGTTGTTCCTCCATAGCGTAAAGCTGTTGGTACTCGTCGATTTCCCTCAGGATCTCCTTAGTGTCCAGATTGGCTCTTTACTGCAACCAGTTGTTTTACGAAAAGATAACAATGAGTCTTTCCCACGACTACGACAGGTGTCTGTAGTACAGCCAATACTGCAGTTTTTACTGTAGTTAAAAAAGTGGAGTAGTGTTTTTGCGGACTGTAGTGTTTTTGCGGACGTTACTGTAGTATTAACTATAGTATTCTACAGTATGCTACAACGTTATATAGTAAGTACTACACATGATTGAGGGATACTACAGTGGGTAGTATAGTATTCTACGGTATACAGTACTACAATTTACTATAGAATTCTTTAGTAATTACTGTAGTATTCTATAGTAAACTGTAGTATTTTTTCATGTGGGTATCCAGATGTTCCCTGGAATCTGTCAGGGGCTTTTCCATTTATGCAGCCCAGATTGGAGACAGATGTGTTCCATCTGTATTTGGGGTGCAAACGTGTCTGTGTGTGTTTTTGGTTGTGTGTATGTGTTCTACAGCACATGAAGCGTTGTTTCTATATGTACAATTAAACTCTAAAATAGATAGTTACTGTACATTGTGTTGTGCAGTGGATCTTTCTAGCCAACGGTAAAGTGTGTGTGTGTGTGTGTGTGTGTGTGTGTGTGTGTGTGTGTGTGTGTGTGTGTGTGTGTGTGTGTGTGTGTGTGTGTGTGTGTGTGTGTGTGTGTGTGTGTGTGTGTGTGTGTGTGTGTTTGTTCGTCCATGTGTGGATCGCACGGTCAAGGCCACATCAGCAGATCTGTGCGCGCGCGTGTGTGTGTGTGTGTGTGTGTGTGTGTGTGTGTGTGTGTGTGTGTGTGTGTGTGTGTGTGTGTGTGTGTGTGTGTGTGTGTGTGTGTGTGTGTGTGTGTGTGTGTGTTGTTCGTCCATGTGTGGATCGCATGGTCAAGGCCACATCAGCAGATCTGTGCAGTGTGTGCAGTGTGTGTGTGTGTGTGTGTGTGTGTGTGTGTGTGTGTGTGTGTGTGTGTGTGTGTGTGTGTGTGTGTGTGTGTGTGTGTGTGTGTGTGTGTGTGTGTGTGTCGTCCATGTGTGGATCGCACGATCAAGGCCACATCAGCAGATCTGTGCAGTGTGTGTGTATGCGCGTGTGTGCGATATTGTGTCTGATCTGTGCAGACTCCCTCTTTCCTTACTGCTAGCCTGGAATTTCTTACCTTTTCATAATCGTTTGTATTTTGTTATTTCTGTGTGTTGTAACTCAGTTATCTTTGTCAAATGTTGAATAAAGATTAATATTATGTAAGAATGCAATACTTACTCATGTCACACACCGTAAATCTGTAGACTCCAAAGTTTTTCAGGGGTTAATATTTTTTTATCTTGCCTTAGGTCACATACATTTTCATTTAGCAATTATCAAATCCTATCTCAAGTTATAAGGAACACAAGGACAAAGTAGGTTTTTGGAAATACAATTTGTTTATTTCAATTAGCCTAATTAATACAAATAAATTCAATATACAGTACCAGTCAAAAGTTTGGACACACCTACTGATTCAAGGGGTTTTCTTTATTTTTACTATTTTCTACATTGTAGAATAATAGTGAAGACATCAAAACTATGAAATAACATATGGAATCATGTAGTAACCAAAAAGTGTTTAACAAATCAAAATATATTTAGATTTGAGATTCTTCAAAGTAGTCACCCTTTGCCTTGATGACAGCTTTGCACACTCTTGGCATTCTCTCGACCAGCTTCACTTGAAATGCTTTCCCAACAGTCTTGAAGGAGTTCCCACATATGCTGAGCAATTGTTGGCTGCTTTTCATTCACTCTGTGGTCCAACTCATCCCAAACCGTAGGGTGATTGTGGAGGGTCATCTGATGCAGCACCATCACTCTCTTTCTTGGTCAAATAGCCCTTACATAGCCTGGAGGTGTGTTTTGGGTCATTGTCCTGTTGAAAAACAAATTATAGTCCCATTAAGCGCAAACCAGATGTGATGGCATTTCGCTGCAGAATGCTGTGGTAGCCATGCTTGTTGAGTGTGCCTTGAATTCTAAATAAATCACAGACAGTGTCACCAGCAAAGCTCCCCATACAATCACACCTCCATGCATCACCGTGGGAACCACACATGCGGAGATTATCTGTTCACCTACTCTGCGTCTCACAAAGACACGGCGGTTGGAACCATAAATCACACATTTTGACTTATCAGACCAAAGGACAGTGGTTTCTTTGCAGCAATTCGACCATGAAGGCCTGATTCACGCAGTCTCCTCTGAACAGTTGATGTTGAGATGTGTCTGTTACTTGAACTCTGTGAAGCATTTATTTGGGATGCAATTTCTGAGGCTGGTAACTATAATGAACTTATCCTCTGCAGCAGAGGTAACTCTGGGTTTTTCCATTCCTGTGGCGGTCCTCATGAGAACCAGTTTCATCATAGCGCTTGATGGTTTTTGCGACTGCACTTGAAGAAACTTTCAAAGTTCTTGACATTTTTCAGATTGACTGACCTTCATGTCTTAAAGTAATGATGGACTGTCATTTCTCTTTGCTTATTTGAGCTGTTCTTGTCATAATATGGACTTTGTCTTTTACCAAATAGGGCTATCTTCTTTATACGACCCCTACCTTGTCACAACACAACTGATTGGCTCAAGCGCATTGAGAAGGAAAGAAATTCCACAAATGTACTTTTAACAGGGCACACCTGTTAATTGATATGCATTCCAGGTGACTACTTCATGAAGCTGGTTGAGAGAATGCCAAGCGTGTACAAAGCTATCATCAAGGCAAAGGGTGGCTACTTAGAAGAATATATTTTGATTTGTTTAAAACAAATTGGTTACTACATGATTCCATATGTGTAATTTCATAGTTTTGATGTCTTCACTATTATTCTACAATGTAGAACATAGTAAAAATAAAGAAAAACCCTTGAATGAGTTGGTGTGTCCAAACTTTTGACTGGTACTGTATGTGGACCATAGTTGGTTGTACTCGGACGCACAGAAAAACAAATACATCAACATCAACACATAACACTCAACAACAGCACTTAAAGTTCAGTTGAGATTGGTTGACTTCGATTGCGACGGGGCACTCTCCTAACTGGACCCTCTGTCTCTTCAATGAGGCGCCATCGGACTCAGAGTCGGAGCTTCCCGAGCAATAGTCTTATCCTTCACAGGTTTTCTTTCGTGGCTCTACAGTAGTCACTGTCACAGCAGTGCTTTGGCAATACAGAGACATAGAATAGAATATTACTTTATTGTCCATCTCACAAAGGAAATTACACATTATATAGTTTTAGACAGGAGCACAGGGGCCCTGGAACTAACTGGGCTACTTACCAATATCGTCCTCTGGTCTCTTCCTCTTACTTAGAGCAGTAGTTGTCAACCGGTTTCTGTTCCACCAAGTACATTTGGTGGTGCATGAGGGGTAAAATCCCCTCGTGCATTTTACCAGTAAGTCTATGATCGCATGATTCTTCTCAAGTACCCTTTGTGGATAGGCCAAGTACCCCCAGGTGTCCTAGTACCCCTGGTTGAGAACCGCTCTTAGGATGTGCCCTCGCTGGCTAGAATTGTTTCCATGGCCTGAAAAAGTTGTAATACCTGAATTTACCTCAAGATTCTGAAAATACATTTTGGCTCAGTAATTCTGCTATCTCTCTTTCTAGTGTTGTGTGTTAGCTTATAACCCCTACACTCTTCCTTTCCTGAGTTAAACTATAAGGCATGTATAGCTCAAGGAGGAAGTGAAAAAGAAAGAGAAAGAGAGGAAGACAGTGAGACCGAGACAGAGAGAGACATTGATGACACGTTGCCTGTAGTCTAGACAAAACAAAAGGGGAAAGATTCTCTGACTAAAAAAACTCACGTAAATGAACAGGGAACTTGTAGCACTCTGCTGACATAGGTGGAGTAGTGAAAGTTTACATTTCCTGATTTTTTTTAAAGTGTAGCCTGTGAGCAAAAAGAAAGTATGGCCTTTGTATGGACATCCCATTGTCAAGTTTGGTTGTGTAGTATCAATAGTCTTCTTCTCCTCCTTTTGTTCACTACTGTCTTTCATGACTACTGTGTGTTCCATGGTTGTCATGGCGCCATGAGGTCACCTGCTTCGGGTTTATGTCTTGCTGGAAGATCCAATTGCGGCCAAGTTTCAGCCTCCTGGCAGAGGCAACCAGGTTTTGGGCTAAAACGTCCTACTGGATAAAGTTCATGAATCCATTGACGTTAACAAGAGCCACAGGACCAGTGGAAGCAAAATAGCTCCATAACATCAAAGATCCACCACCACATTTTATAGTAGGTATGTTTTTTTCTTCAGCATATGATGCCTCTTTTCATTGCCAAACCCACCACTGGTGTACGTGGCCAAAGAGTTCTAATTTCATGTCACCTGACAATAGCATCAAATCAAAATCAAATCAAACTTTATTTGTCACATGCGCCGAATATAACAAGTTTAGACCTTATCGTGAAATGCTTACTTATAAGCCCTTAACCAACAGTGCAGTTCAAGAAGAGTTAAACTAAAGTAAAAAATAATAAAAAGTAACACAATAACGAGGCTATATACAGGGGGCACCGGTACCAAGTCAGTGTGCGGGGGTACAGGTCAGAGGTCATTTGTACATGTAGGTAGGGGTGAAGTGACAAAATGCATATATAATAAGCAGCGAGTAGCAGCAGTGTACAAAACAAATTGGGGGGGGGGGGGTCAATGTAATAGTCCGGTGGCCATTTGATTAATTGTTCAGCAGTCTTATGGCTTGGGGGTAGAAGCTGTTAAGGAGCCTTTTGGTCCTAGACTTGGCGCTCCGGTACCGCTTGCATTACGGTAGCAGAGAAAACAATTTATGACTTGGGTTACTGGAGTCTCTGACAATTTTATGGGCTTTCCTCTGACACCGCCTATTATATTGGTTCTGGATTGCAGGAAGCTGGCCCCAGTGATGTACTGGGCCATACGCACTACCCTCTGTAGCGCCTTACAGTCAGATGCCGCGTAGTTGCCATACTAGGCGGTGATGCAACCGATCAGATGCTCTCGATGGTGCAGCTGTAGAACGTTTTGAGGTTCTGGGGACCCATGCCAAATATTTAAGTCTCCGGAGGGGGAAAAGGTTTTGTTGAGCACTCATCACGACTGTCTTGGTGTGTTTGGACCATGGTAGATCGTTGGTGATGTGGACACCAAGGGACTTTAAACTCTCAACCCGGTCCACTACAGCCACGTTGATGTTAATGGGGGCCTGTTCGGCTCGCCTTTTCCTGTAGTCCACAATCAGCTCCTTTGTCTTGCTCACATTGAGGGAGAGGTTGTTGACCTGGCACCACACTGCCAGTCCAGGATCCAGTTGCAGAGGGAGGTGTTTAGTCCCAGGGTCCTTAGCTTAGTGATGAGCTTCGTGGGCACTATGATGAGGAACGCTGAGCTGTAGTCAATGAACAGCATTCTCACATAGGTGTTCCTTTTGTCCAGGTGGGAAAGGGCAGTGTGGAGTGTGATTGAGTTTGCGTCATCTGTGGATCTGTTGGGGCGGTGTGCAAATTGGAGTGGGTCTAGGGTATCCGGGAGGATGCTGTTGATGTGAGCCATGACCAGCCTTTCAAAGCACTTCATGGCTACCAACGTGAGTGCTACCGGGCGGTAATCATTTAGGCAGGTTACCTCTGCTTCCTTGGGCACAGGGACTATGGTGGTCTGCTTGAAACATGTTTGTATTACAGACTCAGTCAGGGAGAGGTTGAAAATGTCAGTGAAGACACTTGCAAGTTGGTTCGCACATGCTTTGAATACACGTCCTGGTAATCCATCTGGCTCCGCGGCTTTGTGAATGTTGACCTGTTTAAAGGTGTTACTCACATCGGCTACCGAGAGCGTTATCACACAGTCATCCGTAACAACTGGTGCTCTCGTGCATTCTTCAGTGTTGCTTGCCTAGAAGCGAGCATAAAAGGCATTTAGCTCATCTGGTAGGCTCGCGTCACTGGGCAGCTCGCGTCTGGGTTTCCCTTTGTAGTCTGTAATAGTTTTCAAGCCCTGCCACATCTGACGAGCGTCAGAGCCGGTGTAGTAGGATTCAATCTTAATCCTGTATTGACGCTTTGCTTGTTTGATGGATCGTCTAAGGGCATAGCAGGATTTCTTATAGGCGTCCGGATTAGTGTCCCGCTCCTTGAAAGCGGCAGCTCTAGCCTTTAGCTTGATGCCTGTAATCCATGGCTTCTTGTTGGGATATGTACGTACGGTCACTGTGGGGATGACGTCGTCGATGCACTTATTTATGAAGGCGATGACTGAGGTGGTGTACTCCTCAATGCCATTGGATGAATCCCGGGAACATATTCCAGTGTGGACTAGCAAAACAGTCTTGTAGCGTAGCATCCGTGTCATCTGACCACTTCCGTATTGAGAAAGTCACTGGTATTTCCAGCTTTAGTTTTTGCTTGTAAGCAGGAATCAGGAGGATAGAATTATGGTCAGATTTGCCAAATGGAGGGCGGGAGCTTTGTATGCATCTCTGTGTGTGGAGTAAAGGTGGTCTAGAGTTTTTTTCCTCTGGTTGCACATGTGACATGTTGGTAAAAATTTGGTAAAACTGATTTAAGTTTGCCTGCATTAAAGTCCCCAGCCACTAGGAGTGCCGCTTATGTTTGAGCATTTTCTTGTTTGCTTATAGCCTTATAGAGTTGGTTGAGTGCAGTCGTAGTGCCAGCATTGGTCTGTGGTGGTAAATAGATGGCTGTGAATAATATAGATGAGAACTCTTGGTAGATAGTGTGGTCTACAGCTTATCAAGAGGTATTCTACCTCAGGCGAGCAATACCTCGAGACTTCTTTAATATTAGACATCGTGCACCAGCTGTTATTGACAAATCAGTTCCAATCCAAGTGCCAATGCCATTTAACAAACTCCAGGAATTTACATTTGTTGGATGACATGAAAATAGAGCTCTTCGGCCACACACACCAGTGGTGGGTTTGGCATCGAAAAGAGGAATCATATGCAGAAAATAACTTCATACCTATGCACCAAGCATGCACGCGCACACACACACACACACACACACACACACACACACACACACACACACACACTTACAATCTGACTTTAGGTTTCATTCTCTAGTTAGTCATTGGTGGCAGTGTAGTAGCATTAAGCATTGAACATAAGGGGCTTTCCAAGCAGTAGAACTCTGTCTTTGGCAGTGTAATGTATCTGATGTGTGTAATAGTCCCTTTACTACTGCCAAAGATATTTATAACTAACCCGAGATAGTTAATCTGTGTCATTTACAGTGTTAGCAAATTAAGCTTAGTAGGCAGAACAAGCAAGGAGGTGGGAAAAGCCAAGCAGGAGCTAGTGAGATCCTATTGGCGCTTCCGTTAGGGAAGCCACCTCTGTGAAGTGCGCGTGTGCACAAACTCAATTCGACCTTGCACCTCTTCTAAACAACGCAATTTTTTAAAACTGGCAAAATATCAAGTCTATAAAACTTTGTGCACTGTGTTCGTAACAGATTCTAGTTTTGGGAGCAGAAAAATGTATTGAGATCAGATGTTTCATCGATGAGACATTAGCAGAATGTCTGCCCAGTTTCACCTAGTTTCATCCTCATCCACTACCCGCGACTGGACTTCCTTTAACTACAATATTTGGTGGTGAGAAAACGGATGCTTCAGCTTTATAGCCCCTGTGACGTGTCTGGGTTACCCCTTCTGTCTGTGCTACAGCAGAGCAGGTGGTTTTAATTTGCTGTACTTTTGAGCTTGGCTCTTGATTATGTACTGTACAGTAAGCATTGGCCAGAGGGATGCCCAAAACAGCTAGAGAAACTGATAATATTGACGATGATAATGGTATGAGGATAATGATTGATGATGATGATCGCGATGATGATCTCTGTCTGTCTATAGGGAGGAGGTTCAGCAGAACTGTGTTCGTTGGAAAAAGAAGTTCTCCTTCGTCTGTAAAATGAGTGCCAATCCTACCACTGGAGTCCTGGACCGATGCATCTGCAGGGTTTCTGTACGCAAGGTAATTTCATCTCCCATCAACCCCTGCTCTAGTCATTTACCCTGCCAAATAATGGTACTGTCCATTCTGTAGTGCTTTAACCTGCCAAATAATGGTACTATCAATTGTCTAGTGTTTTACCTGTACCAAATAATGCTGTCGTGTAGACAACATTGGGGAGATATTTTCCTAGTGCAAAACAGCCTATGCAGTGAGAAAATGTTGCCCTGCTGTAGTGTCTTTCTAAAATGTAACTTATACTTACTGCGTAAGCCTTTTTGCCCAAGCTCTCTCTGTCTCAAAAGTGCATCGTAGTTACATTATTAACCTGTTATAAGAACATGAATCTGTAGTTACTCTGGTATTAAGCATACCTTGTTAATGGAAGCCTTCTCCCTTACTTTTTATCTCCAACTCTGATGTAAATGAGACATTCCCAGACTTTTCACACACCTACTTGGTTTTATAAGGCACCTTTTCTTCTAGTGTAGCATGCCCACTGTTAAAACCACATTCTGTAAGATTATTCAGAATGAAAAGATTAACATGATCATTTCCAATCAAACTTTTCAAGTGGTTCCTTCCTTTAAAATGTGTTTAGTCTCCTAGTGTATGAATGCACTTGAAATATGAATCCTAGCCACTTAATGTCATATGCTGTAGAATATACTATAGAAGGAAAGAAGGTGTGTTTCTTCTGAAAGTGTTGGCAGCACACATGAGTTTGTGCTTCAGGTATTTAATCTGCTTCTTCTTGTCATTGCAGGAGCTTAAAGGAGGAAAGACGTTTTCAAAGGTATGAAGACAAAAGAATGTTGCCATCTAATTTTTCAGCATACCTCCACTACTTTTTCTTTAGCGGGTAGATCAGCTTTAACATTGCTGATATATTGTGTCTTCCAACAATGTTATTGTCTTCATCATGTCCAATCCCCCATATATATTTTTTGTAAATATACGGTACCAGTCAAAAGTTTTGACACACCTACTCATTCTATGTTTTTTCTTTATTTTAATAAATATAATAATGAAGACATCAAAACTATGAAATAACACATCTACAGTATCTACAATTTATATTGTATTTATTTTTTATTTTTAATCCCAGGCCCTCGTCCCCGCAGGAGGCCTTTTGCCTTTTGGTAGGCCGTCATTGTAAATAAGAATTTGTTCTTAACTGGCTTGCTTAGTTAAACAAAGGTTAAATACAAAATAAAATAAAGAAAGAAACAAATTAAAATATATTTGAGATTTGAGATTCTTCAAAGTAGCCACCCTTTGCATTGATGACAGCTTTGCACACTCTTTGCATTCTCTCAACCAGCTTCACCTGGAATGCTTTTCCAACAGTCTTGAAGGAGTTCCCACATATATTTTGATTTGTTTAACACTTTTTTGGTTACTACATGATTCCATATGTGTTATTTCAAAGTTGTGATGTCTTCACTATTATTCTACAATGAAAATAGAAAATAGTAAAATAAAGAAAAACTCTTGAATGAGTAGGTGTTCCAGGCTTTTGATTGGTACTGTATATTTTACTTTACTATTTTCCCCTAACCCTACCACCCCTCCCCTAATTGGAGTAAACTAATGGACAACAACGCTTAGTCTTCTCTTCCAGTTTATACATACTATATACATTTTACGGACGCAGTATATTTTACAATGGTTATCTTTTAGTCCCATCCTTCTCTCAACCCCTCCCATATATCACTGAAGACCATCCAGACCATCCAGTTTTAGTTTTATTTGCCATAAATTTTTCAACTGTGGTGTTTCACAAAAGTTCTGAACTTATATATATTTTACGGACACAGTATATTTTACATGTAACGGTTGTCGTAAGGAGTGGACCAAAACGCAGCGGGACTATGTACACTCATCTTCTTTTTATTAAGGATAAAGAAGGAAAAACAAAACAAACACGTATACAAAAAACACAACGACAAAGAACAGGCCGGTAAGGCACAAAGCTATACACAGCAACAACCTCCCACAAAGTGACAGGTGAAAACACTTGACCTAAGTATGACTCTCAATCAGCAACAACGATGTACAGCTGTTCCTGATTGAGAACCATACCAGGCCAACACAGAAATACAATACTAGACCAGCCCCCTAGAAATACAAACACAAGACATACCCAACACCGCGGAACACATAAATCAAATACCCCTATACAATACACACACCCCACAAACCACTTAAATAAACTACCCCCTCTACTTAGACACTTACACCAAATAAACCCCAGAAACACTCTACACAAAATACCCTTTAACTAAACCCATACACAAAACCCATGAAAACAAATACCCTCTGCTACGTCCTGACCAAACTACAATAACAAATAGACTCTTTATTGGTCAGGACGTGACATTACATTAGTTATCTTATTATTTTTAGTCCCCCCCTTCAGCTCCACTCAACCCCTCCCATCTATCTATTTTTATTTATATTTGCCTTATATTTTTCAACACTGCTGTGATGTTTCACAAAACTTCACAAAAGTTTAACAAACATTTTCTACAGATTGTAAATTAATGATAAACATTATTATATAATTGATCGATTGACTATGACTTTTCTTATCACCCAGCAGTGCTATTTGCAGAGTTAGCTCCAGGTAAATGTTGCAATTCTTCAGCCATTCCTGAACCTGCGACCAAAAACAAGCTACATATGGACAGTACCAAAACAAATGATCTAATGATTCTGCCTCTTAGCATCAAAATCTGCAACGCTGGGATGGTTGTATCCCCCATATATATATATATATATATATATATATATATATATATATATATATATATATATATATATATATATATATATATATTCTATTGGTTACAAGAATTTTGTATATTAATTTAAACTGAAAGATTTTGAATACAGCATTGTTTTGTGTATCAGTTCATAAACCATGTCCCATGGAATTGGTACATCGAAAATCTCTTCCCAACTATTTTGTAATCTATATGGCACAGCTGTCAATTTTTTGGTCCTTAAATGAAACTGGTATACTTTTTTATTTATCACAATTTTCTTTTACCAATTTTGGTATTTAATGCAGGGTCGACAGGTAAGTTCCTTACTTTCTCTCCCTTCCACTTGCCTTTCTTTTGTGCTAATGCCGCAATTAGTTGGTTGTAATTTTGAGTAGAGCAGACATTTGTAACGCTCGTCGTAAGAAGGAGAAGTGGACCAAGGCGCAGCGTGGTAAGTGTTCATGATTCTTTATTTCACAACACACTCAAACAAAATAACAAAAGGCGAAAAAACGAAAGCGCACAGTTCTGTCAGGCACAGATGCTAAACAGAAAACAACCTCCCACAAACACAGGTGGAAAACAGGCTGCCTAAGTATGATTCCCAATCAGAGACAACGATAGACAGCTGCCTCTGATTGGGAACCACACTGGCTAAAAAACAAAGAAACAGAAAACATAGACTTCCCCACCCGAGTCACACCCTGACCTAACCAAACATAGAGAATAATAAGGATCTCTATGGTCAGGGCGTGACAACATTTCGATTTTGTTAGCTGCATGTGTGACATAACTCCACCAGTCCTATTTATTTATAATTTACAAAGATTATACAATTTTATTTAGAATAAAAAAAAAAAAAAAATATATATATATATATATATATATATATATATATATATATATATATATACATTTATATATTTGAGTTTAACCATCATATTTGTTGTAATATTCGTTCTGTCTTTTCTGGTGGATTAAACTGAAATTGCAACCAACTTTCCATTTTTTGCTCATATAATTAAAAAAAACTGTTCGCTAGGTGTAGGCAAGGCCATAAGCAAATAGGTAAACTGTGATATGACTAAAGAGTTAATCAGGGTGAGATTTCTACAAATAGACAGTTATTTTCTTTTCTATGGTAGCAAGATCTTATCTATTTTTGCTAACGTTCTATTACAATGTATTGTAGTGAGATTATTTATTTATTTCGGGATATGAATACCGAGTATGTCCACTTCACAGTCAGACCATTTTATTGGTAAACTACACAGTAATGTAAAAGTAGCATTTTTTTGTGATCCAATATGTAATATAGTACACTGATCATAATTTGGTTGTAGTCCAGAGAGGTTAGAAAAATTATCTAGATCCTCTATGAAGCTGTGGAGGGATCTAAATTGTGGATTTAAAAGAAAACATGAATCATCAGTGTACAATGACACGTGTTTTTAAGCCCTGATTTGTAGCCCGTTGATATTATTGTTGGATCTGATTTTAATAGCTAACATTTCGATTGCCATAATAAATATAAATGCCGATAGTGGACAACCTTATTTTACACCTCTTGACAGTTGAATACTTTCTGCGAACTAGCCTTTATTTACTTTTTAACACCTAAGGTTACTATACATAACTTAAACCCATTGTATAAGAGTTTCTCCCAAATTGAAATATTCCAGGCATTTATATATGAATTCCAGTTGTACTTTATCAAAATTATTTTCAAAGTCAGCTATGGTTTCCCAGATTTTTCATAGTGTTCTATTGTTTCCAGTGCTTGTCTTATATTATCTCCAATGTATCATCCATGTCTGATTAGGATGAATAATATCCGACAATACCTTTTTAATTCTATTTAATTATCCTCCCTCTCTCACTTTGCTAGAGTTTTTGCATCACAACAACAAGGGGCCTCAAATGTTTTAAATGGACTGGATCTTTATATTTACCACTTGGGCCCTGTTTCATTAATAATTATATCAGACCTTATTGAGTATCTTATGATCTACCATTTTTATAGGACTGGTTAAAACATGCTAATAATGGTCCTGTGAGTTCATCAAAAAATGTTTGGTACACCTCAACTGGTATGTCATCCAGCCCTGGAGTTGTCCCAGACTTAAAGTCTTTAATTGCATCAAGTTCCTCCTCTGTCATTTGGCCTTCACATGAGTCTTTCTGTACAACTGTTCATTTTACATGATTAATAGCAACAACAAAAAACTTGTAACAAATTTGGTAGCATTTCTATGTTGAAGATGAAAAAATAATTTGATGCATTTTCCCCAATATTCCATCCAGTTCGCTTTATTTTTTTAAATATATTACACTTGATATTTCTTGAATAAGTTCCTCCATTTCTTTTTGTTTTTCCTCTAACATATTCTGTGCCTCTATGATACAGTTTTTATTGATATCTATCTATACTGTTAGTCCCTCTATTTCCTTTGTTAATATGAATTATTTTTACCTAAATTGTATTTGTTTTAATGCATGACCTCTAAAAGCACATTTAAAAGTGTCCCATACAATAAGGGAATCTGCTGTACTATGTTATGTAGGAAAAAGTCAGTTATAAATCATTCTGTCCTGGTAGAAACAAGTTGTCATACAAAGGCTTTGATAAAATATCCAATATCCTCACCCACATGGAAATTCTGTAAGAGTAATGTATATGCCAATTATTTGATGGTCCGACCGCATTCTGTCCCCTATCAACACTTTTTAAACTTTTGGTGCCAGTGTGAATGACATAAGAAAGTAATCAAGACAACTAGCTTGATTAAGCCTCCGCCATGTATATCAAACTAGGTCAGGATATTTAAGCCTCCATATATCCACTAGTTCCAATATATCCATGATATTTGTGATTTCCTTCATTAAATTCATAAGGGTGATAGCTTGTTGTGTGATTTCCTTTACGTTCCATTGAGGTATTTAAAACCGTATTATAATCTCCCACCATAATAATAGAGTCTTGTATTGCTTGTAGGCTTGATCAATTATTATATACAATTGAAGTCAAAAGTTTACATACACTTAGGTTGGAGTCATTAAAACTTGTTTTTCAACCACTCCACACATTTCTTGTTAACAAACTATAGTTTTGGCAAGTCGGTTAGGACATCTACTTTGTGCATGACACAAGTCATTTTTCCAACAATTCTTTACAGACAGATTATTTCACTTATAATTCACTGTATCACAATTCCAGTGGGTCAGAAGTTTACATACACAAAGTTTACTGTGCCTTTAAACAGCTTGGAAAATTCCAGAAAATTCTGTCATGGTTTAGAAGCTTCTGATAGGCTAACTGACATCATTTGAGTCAATTGGAAGTGTACCTGTGGATGTATTTCAAGGCCTACCTTCAAACTCAGTGCCTCTTTGCTCGACATTATGGGAAAATCAAAAGAAATCAGCCAAGACCTCAGAAAAAAAATTATAGACCTCCACAAGTCTGGTTCATCCTTGGGAGCATTTTCCAAATGCCTGAAGGTACCACGTTCATCTGTACAAACAATAACACGCGAGTATAAACACCATGGGACCACACAGCCGTCATACCGCTCAGGAAGGAGACGCGTTCTGTCTCCTAGAGATGAATGTACTTTGGTGCAAAAAGTGCAAATCAATCCCAGAACAACAGCAAAGGACCATGTGAAGATGCTGGAGGAAACAGGTACAAAAGTATCTATATCCACAGTAAAACGAGTCCTATATCGACATAACCTGAAAGGCCGCTCAGCAAGGAAGAAGCCACTGCTCCAAAACCACCATAAAAAAGCCAGGTTACGGTTTGCAACTGCACATGGGGACAAAGATTGTACTTTTTGGAGAAATGTCCTCTGGTCTGGTGAAACAAAAATAGAACTGTTTGGCCATAATGACCATCGTTATGTTTGGAGGAAAAAGGGGGAGGCTTGTAAGCCGAAGAACACCATCCCAAC
Organism: Salmo salar; assembly: GCF_965601325.2. Lineage (NCBI taxonomy): Eukaryota > Metazoa > Chordata > Actinopteri > Salmoniformes > Salmonidae > Salmo > Salmo salar. The sequence continues at coordinate 75,796,914 of NC_138301.1, read as the reverse complement.
TATGAAGCACGGGGGTGGCAGCATCATGTTGTGGGGGTGCTTTGCTGCAGGAGGGACTGTTGCACTTCACAAAATAGATGGCATCATGAGGGAGTAAAATTATGTGGATATATTGAAGCAACATCTCAAGACATCAGTCAGGAAGTTAAAGCTTGGTTGCAAATGGGTCTTCCAAATGGATAATGACCCCAAGCATACTTCCAAAGTTGTGGCAAAATCGCAAAGTCAAGATATTGGAGTGGCTATCACAAAGCCCTGACCTCAATCCTATAGCAAATTTGTGGGCAGAACTGAAAAACGTGTGTGCGAGCAAGGAGGTCTACAAACCTGACTCGGTTACACCAGGAGGAATGGGAGGAATGGGACAAAATGGGACAAAATTCACCCAACTTATTGTGGGAAGCTTGTGGAAGGCTACCCGAAATGTTTGACCCAAGTTAAACAATTTAAAGGCAATTTGTGGAGTGAATGACTCCAACATAAGTGTATGTAAACTTCCAACTTCAACTGTATATATACACTGAGCAGAAATATAAACACAACTTGTAAAATGTTGGTCCCATGTTTCATGAGAGTAAATAAAAAATCCCAGAAATGTTCCATACTCACAAAAAGCTTATTTCTCTCAAATTGTGTGCGCAACAGTGTTTACATCTCTGTTAGTGAGCATTTCTCCTTAGCCAAGATAATCCATTCACCTGACAGGTGTGGCATATCAAGAAGCTGATTAAACAGCATGATCATTACACAGGTGTACCTTGTGCTGGGGACAATAAAATGCCACTTTATAGTGTGTAGTTTTGTCACACAACACAATGCCACAGATGTCTCAAGTTTTTAGCGAGTGTGCGATTGGGACCTCACAGGATCAACACAAGGAGCTTGTGGGACTTTTTGTCATTTTGGGTCCTCTTGCCCGGTAAAAGACCAGGGCCACCGGTAGGAGCGAGTACTCTGGTGAGCCATATGGAGAACTTTTCTGCTTCCCTTACTCGCACTCCTTTTCATGTCATTCTGCTGTGGGGAAACCAGTCCAAATCTCTCAGGGTCCTCATTGACTCTGGGGCCAATGAGAGCTTTTTGGACGCCACACTGGCTTCCGAGCTGAACATCCCCACTCAACCCCTCTCCATTCCCATGGATGTTAGAGTGCTGGGCGGGCGCGCTATAGGTCAGGTTACCCATAACACCACTCCCATCAACCTACTTGTGGCAGGGAATCACAGCAAGACCATTCAATTCCTTCTCATCATGTCCTGCCAGATTCCCGTGGTTCTGGGATTCTTCTGGCTCCAGTGACACAATCCCCTCATCAACTGGTCTACGGGTGCTATCATGGGCTGGAGTCCGTTCTGCCAACGCCATTGCCTGAAGTTGGTGCAACTTGCCTCGGGATGTCTTCCTGGGGGCTCAGAAGCTGCTCCTGACCTCTCTGCCATTCCCGGGGAGTACCAGGACATCCGGGCGGTGTTCAGCAAGTCCCGGGCCACTTCCCTTCCATCGCACCGCCACTCTGACTGCGGGATTGACCTTCTCCCCAGCACCACGCCACCCCGGGGATGTCTGTACTCTCTGTCGGACCAGAGTCCAAGGCTATGTAGACCTACATTGGGGACTCCCTAGCTGCAGGATTTATCCGTCCCTCTTCCTCTCCCGCTGGCGCAGGGTTCTTCTTCATGGAGAAAAAGGACAAGACCCTGCGCCCGTGCATTGACTATCGGGGACTCAATGACATTAGTGTGAAGAATTGTTATCCGCTACCACTAATTTCCTCGACCTTCAAGCCGCTCCAGGGGCCCACTGTTTTCTCCAAGCTGGATCTGCGAAACGCCTACCACCTGGTGAGGATACGAGAGGGGGATGAGTGGAAGACTGCCTTCAACACGGTCAGCGGCCACTACGAATATCTGGTCATGCCCTTGGCCTCACCAATGCTCCTGCCGTGTTCCAGGTTCTGGTGAATGATGTTCTCCGCGACATGTTGAACCGGTTCGTCTTCGTCTACATTGATGACATCCTCATCTTCTCTCGCTCCCCCCAAGAACATGTGCTCCACGTCCGACAGGTTCTCCAGCGCCTTCCGGAGAACCAGTTGTTTGTTAAGGCGGAAAAGTGTGAGTTCCATCGCTCCACCATTTTCTTTCTGGGCTACATCATCTCTGCCGGGAGTGTCCAGATGGATCCCGAGAAGGTGAGAGTGGTGGTGAATTGGCCTCAGCCTACTTCCAGGGTGCAGCTGCAATGCTTCCTGGGGTTTGACAACTTTTATCGCGGCTTTATCCGGGTTTACAGCACCCTGGCCTCTCCCTGTCTGCACTCACCTTTACCAAAGATCCGGGACCTTAAACACCACTTCACAACTGATCCTATCCTGGTTCATCCTGAATCTTCCCGTCAGTTCATGGTGGAGGTCGATGCTTCGGATGTCGGAGTGGGGGCTGTCCTGTCCCAACGTTCTGCCCTGGACCTTATGCTACATCCCTGTGCCTTCTTCGGCCACCGCCTCAATGCCACAGAGAGGAACTACGATGTGGGGAATCGGGAGCTTCTTGCGGTGAAGATGGCGTTGGGCACTGGCTAAAAGGGGCGGAACATCCATTCATTGTGTGGACCGACCAAAAAACCTGGAGTATCTCCGCACTGCCAAGCGCCTCAACTCCAGGCAAGTGAGATGGGCCCTGCTGTTTACACGGTTCAACTTTTCCCTCTCCTACCGGCCGGGATCCAAGAACGTCAAGCCGGAGGTCCTGTCTCGCCGCTATAACCCCACGGTTACCACCCCGGAGCTTGAGATCATCCTTCCCACCTTGTGCCTGGCGACGGCACTCATCTGGGGTATAGGGAAACAGGTCCGGGAGGCGCAGAGGTCCCAGCCGAACCCTTGGGGGGGCCAGATAACCGGATGTTTGTGCCTGACACTGTCCGCTCCGCGGTCCTGGAGTGGGCCCATTCCTCCAGGCTGCCTCTCACCCGGGCTCTCGTCGCACCCTGGCCTTCGCGAGACAACGCTTTTGGTGGCCTACTATGGTTCCGGATGTTGCCGCGTTTGTCGCCGCATGCACGGTCTGTGCACAGAACAAGACTCCTCGGCAAGCTCCGGCTGGTCTTCTCCAACCACTGCCTGTCCCTCACCGTCCCTAGTCCCATATATTCTACTGCCATCCTGACTGTGGTCGACCGGTTTTCCAAAGCCGCCCACTTCATTCCTCTTCATAAACTACCCTCGGCCAAGTAGATGGCCCAGCACGTCTTCCGGATCCACGGACTCCTCGGTCGACATGGTCTCCGACCGGGGTCTGCAGTTCTCGTCCCGGTTCTGGAAGGTGTTCTGCTCGCTCATTGGGTCATCGGCCAGCCTGTCCTCCGGATTCCAACCCCAGTCCAAAGGCCAGTCGGAGCAAGCGAACCAGGACTTAGAGACGATTCTTCGCTGCCTAGTTTCCGCCAACCCTACCACCTGGAGTTAGCAACTGGTATGGGTTGAGTACGCCCGCAACACCCTTCCTTGCTCTGCCACGGGTCTCTCGCCCTTCAAGTGTTCCTTGGGATATCAGCCTCCGCTCTTCCCTGAGCAAGAGGAGGAAGTCAGCAATCCCTCTGCCCAGATGTCCATCCGCCGCTATCGCCGTACCTGGAACTGTGCCCGGGCCACTCTGTTGAAGACCACTTCCAGGTATAGGCGACAAGCAGATCACCACCGGACCCCTGTGCCACGCTATTGGCTTGGGCAAAGGTTATGACTCTCCCCCCCGGGACCTGCCCCTCTTTGGGGTCCTGTAAACTTCCCCCCCATTTCATCGGCCCGTTCCCTATCTCTAGAGTCATTAGCCCCACTGTTGTTCGTCTTTTATTACTCCATACCCTCTGTATTCACCCACCTTTCCATGTGTCTAGGATTAAGCTTGTGTCTCACAGCCCTTTGTCTTCTGTTTCCAGGCCCACCCCTCCTCCCCGTGTCATCGATGGCCATCCGGCGTACATGGTGAGACGCCTCCTGAGTGTTTGACCATGGGGCAGGGGTTTCCAGTACCTGGTTGACTGGGAGGGTTATGGCCCGGAGGAGAGGTGCTGGGTCCCCGCTAGAGACATCCTGGACCCAGCCCTCATCGCCGACTTCTACCGCCGGCACCCCGGTCAACCAGGTATGCGCCCAGGTAGGACGCCAGGTGGCGCCCCTAGAGGGGGGAGTACTGTCACACCCTGATCTGTTTCACCTGTCTTTGTGATTGTTTCCACCCCCCTCCAGGTGTCGCCAATCTTCCCCATTATCCCACTTCCCCATTGTTCTCTGTTTGTTTGTTGCCAGTTCGTCTTGTTTGTCAAGTCAATCAACGTTTTTTGTCTCGGCTTCTTCTTTTCCCAGTCTCTCTTTTTCTCGCCCTCCTGGCTTTGACCCTTGGCTGTCCTGACTCTGAGTCTGCCTGCCTGACCACTCTGCCTGCCCCTGAGCCTGCCTGCCTACCTGTACCTTTGCCCCACCTCTTGATTATTGACCTCTGCCTACCCTGACCCTGAGCCTACCTGCCATCCGGTACCGTTGCCCCACCTCTGGTTTACTGACCCCTGCCTGGCTTGACCTGTCTATTGCCTGCCCCTGTTGGATTATTAAACCATTGTTAATTTGACGTTGTCTGCATCTGAGTCTTACCTTCATTCCTGATACTGAGGGTGGGTGGAGGGGTGCTGAGGAGTATTTCTGTCTTTAATGAAGCCCTTTTGTTTGAGAAAAACTCATTCTGATTTGCTGGGCCTGGCTCCTCAGGGGTGGGCATGGCAGCCACATGAGTAGGCCTATGCCCTCCAAGGCCCACCCTTGGCTGCAGCCCTGCCCAGTTATGTGAAATCCACCCCACTTAGAGGAAACAATCACATCTCCCAACTTCCGGCGCCGACAGAGATGGCCGCCTTGCTTCACGTTCCTAGGAAACTATGCAGTATTTCGTTTTTTTTAATGTATTATTTCTTACATTGTTACCCCAGGAAATCTTTCGTTTTATTACATACAGCCGGGAGGAACTATTGGATATAAGAGCAACGTCAACTTACCAACATTACGACCAGAAATACGACTTTCCCGAGGCGGATCCTCTGTTTTGTCCACCACCCAGGACAATGGATTGGATCCCAGCCGGCGACCCAAAACAATGGCGCTGCAGAAGGGGCAGACGGAGCGGTCTTCTGGTCAGGCTCCGTAGACGGGCACATCACGCACCGCTCCCGAGTATACTACTCGCCAATGTCCAGTCTCTTGACAACAAGGTAGACGAAATCCGAGCAAGGGTTGCCTTCCAGAGAGACATCAGAGATTGTAACGTTCTTTGTTTCACGGAAACATGGTTCACTCGGGATACGTTATCAGAGTCGGTACAGCCCCCTGGTTTCTTCACACATCGTGCCGACAGAAACAAACATCTCTCTGTGGTGTGATCATAACAACATACAGGAACTCAAGTACTTTTGTTCACCTGATCTAGAATTCCTTACAATCAAATGCCGTCTGCATTATCTACCAAGAGAATTCTCTTCGATTATAATCACAGTCGTGTATATCCCCCCAAGCAGACACATCGACAGTCCTGAAAGAACTTCATTGGACTCTATGTAAACTGGAAACCACATATCCTGAGGCTGCATTTATTGTAGCTGGGGATTTTAACAAGGCTAATCTGAAAACAAGTCTTCCTAAATTTTATCAGCATATCGAATGCGCGACCCGGGCTGGTAAAACCCTGGATCATTGTTACTCTAACTTCCGTGACTCATACAAAGCCCTCGCCACCCTCCTTTTGTAAAATCTGACCACGACTCCATTTTGTTGCTCCCAGCCTATTGACAGAAACTATAACAGGAAACGCCCGTGCTCAGGTCTGTTCAACGCTGGTCTGACCAATCGGATTCCACGCTTCAAGATTGCTTTGATCGCGTGGACTGGGATATGTTCCCCAGAGTCGTACAATAACATTGAGGAATACACTGATTCGGTGAGCGATTTTATTAGCAAGTGCATCGGTGATGTTGTACCCACAGCGACTATTAAAACCTTCCCCAACCAGAAACCGTGGATTGATGGCAGCATTCGCACAAAACTGAAAGCGCCAACCACTGCTTTTAATCAGGGCAAGGCGACCGGAAACATGACTGAATACAAACAGTGTAGCTATTCTAATGTGTCTAATGTTGGTGGCGGTTCTGGTGCAGGACGAAGAACCTTCTCATACCGCGGATCCTCCCGCATCGGAGGCGGATCTGGTGCGGGACGAAGAACCCTCTCATTCTGCAAACCTGCCAGCATCGGGGAGGCTCTGGACTGCTGACCGTCGCTGGAGGCTCTGGACTTCCGACCGTCACTGGAGGCTCTGAACCGCCGACCGTCGCTGGAGGCTCTGAACCGCAGATCGTCGCTGGAGGCTCTGAACCGCAGATCGTCGCTGGAGGCTCCGGGCTGTAGGCCGTCTCAGGAGGCTCTGGGCTGTAGGCCGTCTCAGGAGGCTCCGGACTGTAGGCCGTCTCAGGAGGTTCCGGGCTGTAGGCCGTCTCAGGAGGCTCCGGACTGTGGACCATCTCAGGAGGTCCCGGACTGGGAACCGTTGCCGGAAGCTCTGGACTGGGAACTGTCGCCGGAAGCTCTGGACTGGGAACTGTCGCCGGAACCTCTGGACTGGGAACTGTCGCCGGAAGCTCTGGAACGGGAACTGTCGCCAGAAGCTCTGGAACGGGAAGGCGCACTGGAGGCCTGATGCATGGGGCTGGCACAGGTGGCACCAGACTGGTAACACGCACCTCAGGGCGAGTGCGGAGAGCAGGCACAGGACGCACCAGACTGGGCAGGCGCACTGGAGGTCTAGTGCGTGAAGCCGGGACAGGTGGCACCAGACTGGTGACACGCACTTCAGGGCGAGGAGAAGGCACAGGACATACCTGACTGAGGACACGCACTCCAGGGAGAGTGCGAGGAGGAGGCACAGGACATAATGGGCTGTGGAGGCGCACTGGAGACCTGGTGCGTAGAACCGGTGCAGGATATACTGGACCGTGGAGGCGCACTGGAGGTCTGGAGCATATAGCTGGCACAACCTGGCTGAACGCTCACTTTAGCCCGGCAAATGCGGGGCGCTGGCACAGGATGAACTGGGCTGTGAATGGGCACTGGCGACCCAGTGTGTAGAGCTGGCGCAGGATATCCTGGACCGAGTAGGCGTACTGGAGACCAGGAGCGCTGAGCCGGCACAACCCGTCCTGCTGAATGCTCACTTTAGCCCGGCAAATGCGGGGCACAGGCAAATGCGGGGCGCAGGCACAGTGCGCACCGGGCTATGAATGCGCACTGGAGATACAGTGCGCATCACCGCATAACACGGTGCCTGACTGGTCACACGCTCCCCACGGTAAGCACGCCCGCTCTGCAGCGCTCTCAACGCCAACACCTCTCTCCGGAATCTTTCGTCGAGTTCCTGACTCGACTCCCTGACTAGCTCTGGTTCACCCCTCACTCCGTGTGCCCCCTTCCCAACATTTTGGGAGCTGCCACTCGGGCTTCCGTTGTTTCCGTGATAATTCCTCGTAGTGTCGCCGTTCTGCTCTCGCTGCCTCTATCTCCTCCTTCGGACGGCGATACTCCCCTTCCTGCCTCCAGGGTCCTTTCCCATCCAAGATTTCCTCCCAGGTCCATTCCTCTTGACCACGCTGCTTTGTCCTCAGGTGGTGGGAGATTCTGTCACGACTGTGTGTAGGAACGGACGTAGGCGCCGCGTGAATATCTTTCCACATATTTTATTATAATGTGAAACTATGCAAGACATACAATAAACCATAAACAAAACAACAAACCGTGACGAAGAGGTGCTACATGCACTAACTTAAAATAATCTCCCACAAACAAAGGTGGGAAAAACAACTACTTAAATATGATCCCCAATTAGAGATAACGATGACCAGCTGCCTCTAATTGGGGATCATCCAAAATCCCAAACATAGAAAAACAGAAACTAGAACCAAACAACATAGAAAAATAAAACTAGAATAACCCCCCCAGTCACGCCCTGACCTACTCTACCATAGAAAATAAGAGCTCTCTATGGTCAGGACGTGACAACTACTTTTTCCCTGCCTTATTTTCCATCCATAGTGTTTATAGTTTATAAGGTTTCCACTAGTTGACAGTAAACTGTGTGAAGTACCTTTTTAGCTCTTCAGTGACCCTGACCTAAGTTTTTAGGTGTGACCTACCAAGTAACCCAGCCAGTGATTAACACAGGTAACTAAGGGTGATGTCTGGATTGGATACAGTGCAAGTCAAATTGAAGTTGGAAAATATAGCATTTTTGCTAACCCAAACCTAATTCTCCTTACCTGCTACTTTTATTCTCCTAACCTGCTGCGTAAGTTCTAACCTGCTACGAAATGTCAATTTTAATAATCTGTATTCTATCCAGTCAAAACCGTAACTAAGTACTGTGGATAGTACCACCATTACCAACAGGCCCTTTGGATTTCTAGAAATTACTGACATATGGTAGCCTATTCATAGCGTCTATACTTGTGCTTCAGAAGAAGTACTGCATTAAGATATTATAACATCTTTAGTCTCTTGCCACACACTGTTTAGTAGGAAAATGGATTGTCCTTTTTGACATTGAAGACAGTGCATGGGAACTGGGAAGCACTCATAGTGGGAAGAGACAGGGCAGAGGCCAATCATGATTCTAGTGCTGATTATTGAAAAGGCATGTGACTGGTGACTCCTCTAAGAGGAAAGTGTGAGGACATGGACCTCCCCTTGTCCATTAAAGAAGGAAATGTGTGCATGCTTGTGTGTGTGTGCGTGCGTGCGTATGATGTGTGTGTTGGCCTGTGTTTCTGCCTGTCTGTGTTTATGTGTTAAGGCTGGGTGGATGTTATGATTCAGATTGTGCTTCCCTGTCCCCCTTGTTTCCTTCATATTTGCTGATCCCGTTCATTCGGGAAAAAGGCACTGTACCGGAATGTCCTCTGAATTAGCCAAAAAAGAGAGAGAGAGAGAGAGAGAGAGAGAGGAAAGAAAGGTTTTATGTTGTGTGTATTGTTGTGAATTGTTAGATATTACTGCACTGTTGGAGCTAGAAACACAAGCATTTCACTACACCCGCAATAACATCTGCTAAACATGTGTATGTGACAAATAAAATTTGATTTGATATAGATAGATAATGATACCCTAGGTCAGCTTGCTCTGCAATTCACTAGCCACAGTGCATGTGAGTATAGGAGGTCTTTGACACTTTACATCATAGCAGACACTCTTATCCAGAGCAACTTACAGTAGTGAATGCATACATTTCAATTCATTTCATACATTGTTTTTTTTTCCCTGTACTTGCCCCCCATGGGAATTGAACCCACAACCCTGGCGTTGCAAACACCATGCTCTACCAACTGAGACACAGGGAGGTCATTAAATCCTCTGGGTCTGTAGGTGTTTGACACAGAGGGCAAGAGGAAGATGACTGTGGAAAAGGACTATTAGTTCTCTAAGTTCTGATGTGTTTGCCCAGTCCTGCTTCCTCTCAGTAGTACAGGGCAATGTCTGTCCAACTAACAGTAGTCTAGCTTGTCACTCAGACTAATGGCACTCCAGCCCAGAGATGTGTGTCAGAGATGGAGTGGCTGTGTCTGTGGGAAGATATTAAGCTAACAGTTTGTGAATGAAAATCCTCCAATACATACAACTATTGTGGATACAATGAGAAAAGGTTTGTGATCTGCACGTTGGTTTTGAAACCTTGTCTTCTGACCACGTTAAAGCAGTAGGATAATATGTGGATTCTAATGTGACTCATAGTTTAGATGACTGGCCAGACTGGTTGATTATAGCCCTCGAAGGAAAAAGTCTGGGGATGTAAAAAACATATGAAATAATTAATACAGTACTTTTACTGGTGGTGACCATCAGTCAGTCGAACTTCAACCAAATAATTTGGCGTCTCGACTGTGTTGCTGTGACAACAGGATTATGAGTGTGTGAGTGCATTACGCCCCAATCTAGTTTTAAAGCTGCTTTCTGCTAGAAAGCTAATTATCTACCCATGGTCTTTCGCCTGTGGTCACCATACGTGTCCTTAAACTGTGGTGAGTCACACTTACCAACTAATGACCATTAATTAGGTGACATCGAATAAAGTGGAAAAAAGTGAAGCTGATGGCATGTAGCTGATGTGCTTTATTTGCTGTATTTGCTTGTCATAAATATAACTTTACACTGTCATAAGCATGACATAACAGATACCATTAATAACAATTTCTGTCAGGATATGACACCTAACAACTTTTATTCATATTTTTTTAAACCCAAATAAGTTTCTTTAATAGACATGATGTCACGTCCTGACCAATATTTAGGTATTATTTGTATTATATTTGGTCAGGACGTGGCAGAGGTATATTTGTTTTGTATTGTGGGGTTTTGTGCGTGGTGTAGTGGGGTGTGTTAGTTTTGGTATAGGTTCTAGGTTTGTTTTTCTATGTGTAGTTTTGGGTGCTGGACTCTCAATTGGAGGCAGGTGTTTCTAGTTGCCTCTGATTGGGAGTCCTATAAGTAGGTGTGTGTTTGTTTGATAGGTTGTGGGTAGTTGTATTTTGCACTGTGTTTATTCTGCCTGTAAAACTGTCACTAGTCTTTATTCGTTTTCTTGTTTTTTCTCCTTATTCTCCTTATATTAAATAATAAGATGAGCATTCACATCCCGGCTGCGTTTTGGTCTGTACAACCCAACGAACTCTGTGACACATGATTTGCGTTATATTGTATACAATAAAACTAAGGCCTAAAAGAGGACCTACAATGGAATTTTTATCATGGTTTCAGTGTCTGATGTGGTCTCATTTTTATTTATTTTATTTCACCTTTATTTATTCAGGTAGGCAAGTTGAGAACAAGTTCTCATTTACAACTGCGACCTGGCTAAGATAAAGCAAGCAGTTTGACACATACAACAACACAGAGTTACACATGGAGTAAAACAAACATACAGTCAATAATATAGTAGGAAAAAAAGTCTATGTACAAAGTGAGCAAATGAGGTGAGATAAGGGAGGTAAAGGCAAAAAAGGCCATGGTGGCGAAGTAAATACAAAATAGCAAGTAAAACACTGGAATGGTAGATTTGCAGTGGAAGAAAGTGCAAAGTAGAAATAGAAATAATGGGGTGCAAAGGAGCAAAATAAATAAATACAGTAGGGGAAGAGGTAGTTGTTTGGGCTAAATGATAGATGGACTATGTACAGGTGCAGTAATCTGTGAGCTGCTCTGACAGCTGGTGCTTAAAGCTAGTGAGGGAGATAAGTGTTTCCAGTTTTAGAGATTTTTGTAGTTCGTTCCAGTCATTGGCAGCAGAGAACTGGAAGGAGAGGCGGCCGAAGGAGGAATTGGCTTTGGGGGTGACCAGAGAGATATACCTGCTGGAGCGCGTGCTACAGGTGGGTGCTGCTATGGTGACCAGCGAGCTGAGATAAGGGGGAACTTTACCTAGCAGGGTGTTGTAGATTACCTGGAGCCAGTGGGTTTGGCGACGAGTATAAAGCGAGGGCCAGCTAACGAGAGCGTACAGGTCGCAGTGGTGGGTAGTATATGGGGCTTTGGTGACAAAACGGATGGCACTGTGATAGACTGCATCCAATTTATTGAGTAGGGTATTGGAGGCTATTTTGTAAATGACATCGCCGAAGTCGAGGATCGGTAGGATGGTCAGTTTTACGAGGGTATGTTTGGCAGCATGAGTGAAAGATGCTTTGTTGCGAAATAGGAAGCCAATTCTAGATTTAGCTTTGGATTGGAGATGTTTGATGTGAGTCTGGAAGGAGAGTTTACAGTCTAACCAGACACCTAGGTATTTGTAGTTGTCCACATATTCTAAGTCAGAACCGTCCAGAGTAGTGATGCTGGACGGGCGGGCAGGTGCAGGCAGCGATCGGTTGAAGAGCATGCATTTAGTTTTACTTGTATTTAAGAGCAGTTGGAGGCCACGGAAGGAGAGTTATATGGCATTGAAGCTCGTCTGGAGGGTAGTTAACACAGTGTCCAAAGAAGGGCCAGAAGTATACAGAATGGTGTCGTCTGCGTAGAGGTGGATCAGAGACTCACCAGCAGCAAGGGCGACATCATTGATGTATACAGAGAAAAGAGTCGGCCCGAGAATTGAACCCTGTGGCACCCCCATAGAGACTGCCAGAGGCCCGGACAACAGGCCCTCCGATTTGACACACTGAACTCTATCAGAGAAGTAGTTGGTGAACTAGGCGAGGCAATCATTTGAGAAACCAAGGCTGTTGAGTCTGCCGATGAGGATGTGGTGATTGACAGAGTCGAAAGCCTTGGCCAGGTCAATGAATATGGCTGCACAGTAATGTTTCTTATTGATGGCGGTTAAGATATCATTTAGGGCCTTGAGCATGGCTGAGGTGCACCCATGACCAGCTCTGAAACCAGATTGCATAGCGGAGAAGGTGCGGTGGGATTCGAAATGGTCGGTATTCTGTTTGTTGACTTGGCTTTCGAAGACTTTACATTTACGTCATTTAGCAGACGCTCTTATCCAGAGCGACTTACAAATTGGTGCATTCACCTTATGATATCCAGTGGAGCAACCACTTTACAATACATCTATATCTTTTTGGGGGGGAGGGTGGGGGGGGGGGTAGAAGGATTACTTAATCCTATCCCAGGTATTCCTTAAAGAGGTGGGGTTTCAGGTGTCTCCGGAAGGTGGTGATTGACTCCGCTGTCCTGGCGTCGTGAGGGAGCTTGTTCCACCATTGGGGTGCCAGAGCAGCGAACAGTTTTGACTGGGCTGAGCGGGAACTGTGCTTCCGCAGAGGTAGGGAGGCGAGCAGGCCAGAGGTGGATGAACGCAGTGCCCTTCTTTGGGTGTAGGGACTGATCAGAGCCTGAAGGTACGGAGGTGCCGTTCCCCTCACAGTTCCGTAGGCAAGCACCATGGTCTTGTAGCAGATGCGAGCTTCAACTGGAAGCCAGTGGAGTGTGCGGAGGAGCGGGGTGACGTGAGAGAACTTGGGAAGGTTGAACACCAGACGGCCTGCGACGTTCTGGATGAGTTGTAGGGGTTTGATGGCACAGGCAGGGAGCCCCGCCAACAGCGAGTTGCAGTAATCCAGACGGGAGATGACAAGTGCCTGGATTAGGACTTGCGCCGCTTCCTGTGTGAGGCAGGGTCGTACTCTGAGAATGTTGTAGAGCATGAACCTACAGGATCGGGTCATTTATGAACATTTTAACATTTTAACATCTTGACCATGTTCTGTTATAATATCCACCCTGCACAGCCAGAAGAGGACTGGCCACCCCTCATAGCCTGGTTCCTCTCTAGGTTTCTTCCTAGGTTTTTGGCCTTTCTAGGGAGTTTTTCCTAGGGAGTTTTTCCTAGCCACCGTGCTTCTTTCACATGCTTTGCTTGCTGTTTGGGGTTTTAGGCTGGGTTTCTGTACAGCACTTTGAGATATCAGCTGATGTACGAAGGGCTATATAAAAATAAATTTGATTTGATTTGATTTGATCATGGAACGGGCAGTCCTTCCCCGGGAGGAAGAGCAGCTCCATCTTGCCGAGGTTCAGCTTGAGGTGGTGATCCGTCATCCACACTGATATGTCTGCCAGACATGCAGAGACTTTAGGGAGGCAGGGAAGGATAGATATAGGTCTGTAGCAGTTTGGGTCAAGAGTGTCCCCCCCCCTTTGAAGAGGGGGATGACCGCAGCTGCTTTCCAATCTTTGGGAATCTCAGAAGACACAAAAGAGAGCAACCATGACGCCTAATTGCGTAATCTTGTCACTAGGGAGGTAGTCACATGACTTCAAAGGCTCTACGTTGTCAGGGAAACAGTAAAAAGGTCAGTGTCATGTTTACCCAAGATTGTGCTTGTTTGTGTAGTGGTTGTGAATGTTGTCACAATGTTAGGGGCTAGTCGTTTTGTATATTAGCTATCTCCCCACTGAACATCATCTTTGGAGTGGAACATTCATTTAAGTCAATAAACCATTATTATAAAGACCTCTGGATCAGTTTTGAGATGGATTAAGATTTGAGCGAGAATTGAGTGAGTCGATTCCTGAATGCTAAACGAATCAATATGGAGCATACCGAAGACAACAACTAGCAGGAAAATCTTTAGCCTGTATAAGTAAAATATGCTGTTGAAATCCTGATGGAATTCCCTCTTAGTTGAATCAACGGCTACAACAGCACCATACCCTGTCAGCAATGGTTTCGCTGGCTGGTCACATATTATGTTATGGCATATTTGTGTTCTTCCGGATTGGCTGGAGGCTGAGACAGAAAATAGAGGGGGATAGAATGGATAGAAGGAGAAAGAGAATAGGGAGATAAGGGGACAGAGAGAAAAAAAGGGAAGAAGAGAGGAGACAGAGAGGTAGGTGAGGGAGCACTAGTTGTCCCTAATCGAGTGAGAGGCATCACGGTTGGGTGACCTCGCCAGCCTCACATGGATAGTTATGTAACGGCTCTTTGGGAGGTGGTGTGTGTTAGCCCTTCGCTCACCTCCCACCCAGTAGAGTAAAAATACTGGAATGGCATGCCGAAAGCGAGCATACACATCATGCTTATACAAAATGCATGATGTGTGTATGCGCCAGTCCCATTGGGGAGCCGGTTTGAAACCACCCATCTCACACTGAAAGGAAGCATGCCTAAGTACAGCAATACCAAGGGAAAGCCTTATTACAATGGGGGCAGGTGTATTTAATGGATAGTTGGTAACCACATGAGTACCGGTATACCAGAGAATTGTCATTCTATTCTGATAACAGTAGACAGATTTTCTATAAGCAATTTGTTATCATCATCATCATCTCTCTTTCTTCCCTCTCTCTCTCTCTCTCTCTCTCTCTCTCTCTCTCTCTCTCTCTCTCGCTCTCTCTCTGTTTCTCGCTCTCTTTCTCTCTCTCTTTCACCCTCCCTACAGCTGGGCTTTGCTGACCTCAACATGGCGGAGTTTGCTGGCTCAGGCTCCACCGTGCACTGCTGTATTCTCGAGGGCTACGACACCAAGAACACTCGACAGGATAACTCCATTCTCAAGGTAACCACACACACACACACACACACACACACACACACACACACACACACACACACACACACACACACACACACACACACACACACACACACACACACACACATTGACATGAGCTCATCGAAGCCCCATGTGCAAAGGCATGTCCTCTGCACTCTGCACAGAGAGATCAAGGCCATGCTGAGACTTGTTCAGGAATTGTTCAGGTTGAATGAACGGTTAGCTTTCCCACTAGGCATTTAGAGTGGACAGTTATTTGCACAGTAAATTACTGAATACACTGATCTTGCCAGGTGCTTCTCTTTTGGCTTATTTTTAACCTAACGGTTTTTATCAAACTTACTCACATAACTACCGTACGTGCAGTAGTTTTGAATGCAATGAGGGAGAAAAAAACAGTAGTTGAAGTGCTCTGTTGTAACATTTTACAATAATATTGATAAAGATGATGTATGATAATAATTATAATATTGTTGTCTTTTTTCTAGGTTACTATTGGAATCACACTTTTGTCGGGGGATCCCTGCTTTAAAACGTGAGTTGGACCTCTGGCGCCACCTTTAGGCCAGAATTGATATCATAAAATAAATCAACGCAGATTCTGGATAGTCAGGATTTCCTCCTTTTACTCTCTTTCACTCTCATCCTGAAGAGTTTTCCTCAATCATTGTCTTTTCTGTCTTTTGGGGCTCCTGGTTTAAATGATATAAAATATGATCCAATTAATATGTGTATTTAGTGCTTACTATGATTACTTCATAATAAAACTACAAAATGATTGAATGGTTTATTTTTATTTGACCTTTGATCCTGTAGGCCCCCCAGCACGGCCAAGTCCGTCTCTATCCCGGGCCAGGACCCCTCCCTGCAGCTGGACTGTAAGGGCGAGGGCACCGATGCCAACTATAACCCTCCCCCAGGGGGCGTCACCAGGACATCATCAGGACGGCTCCTCAAACCCAGACTCCCCTCAGCTCCCCTCAACTCTGGTACGACAGTGAATCACATCTGATTGCTGAAACTTTATTAAAGGGGCAATCTGCAGTTCAAACAAAAACAAAGCCCAAAAATATATATACCCAATGCAGATTTTCACTTTAATTTATTATCTATGTATTATCTATTTAATCGTTTATTTGTGAATTTTTAAATAAGTTCACTCTCCTGTTGTCCATGTGGGACACCATTTGTTGAATTTCATGCCACAGAAGCTATCATCATCTTGTGTGTTGTGTTGTAGTTCCAGGTCTACCTAGGGAGCAGTTGGAGCAGAACCTGTCCAGCCCAGATGAAGTGTTTCACACAGGACACTCCCGGAACTCCAGCTACGCCAGCCAGCAGAGCAAGATATCAGGTCAGTTAACTTCTTTAAGATTGCCAAACTTACTATTGTGTATGTTAGCAGGAGTAGGGTGAAGTGGCCCCTAGGCTCTGATCTTGGATCAGATTGGCATTTTCACCACTAATGGTTAAGGTTAGGATTGGTGGAGGGGAAGCTGATTGTAGATTTGTACCAAGGGAAATTTTTGCCCTGGAGCATGTTGCCACAGGGCCATAGCTACTCAAGTCCCCGGTCCCATCACCCGTCCTGTCACCCCCCCCCCAAAAAAAATCCTACTTGCACTGACTTTCTTTATAACTACTACTTTATAATACTTTATTGAGGGAAAATGTACTTGCTACAACTGTGATATGTGGTTCTCTCGCCCAGCTTTCATAAGATGAATGCACAAATTGTAAGTCACTTTGGATAAGAGCATCTGCTAAATGTAAAAATGTAAGTCAGGGCGTTCATCTTAGCCTTGGACTAACTAAATTTGGTTTGATTGAGTTGATCTAAAAGATTCCTTGATTTCATGACTGGGGAGGAGAATGATGGATAAATAATATCTGTCATAGGGTTATATGACAATCCTATGTGTGTATGTGCGTGCCAATGTGTACTGTTTGTGCGTACACGTGCATCTGTACTGTATGTTCATGCACAGTGTGTGTATGGGGGTCTAATTTACTTGTATGCCCTCCCCTCTCCCAGGCTACAGCACGGAACACTCTCGCTCCTCCAGCTTGACAGACCTCACCCACTGCCGCAATGCCTCAACCAGTAGCAGTACCTCTGGGAGCCTGGGCACCCCTACCCAGACCCCCCACGTCTTCGCCCACCCCCTTGCAGCAGACCCCCAGACACCAGGAGAGCCAGGCACCAAGCCTGAGAGACCCATACGGCCCCTACGCCCTGTCCTGCTCTCCAATAGACCCTCCAGGCAAGCCACAGCACACGCACACATAGACAGACACAGACACAAACACACACCACACATACAAACACACAGACACACATTTATATTTTGAGGTCATTACATTTATTCCCAAATATCCAATCTGTTGCTGGGTTGCTGGTTATTTTTCCGCAGTAATATATCGAACCCTGTTTTGGCGAACCGTGTCAAATAGATACGCGTCAAAGCACAAACCGTATTTGACATTACATTTACATTTTAGTCATTTAGCAGACGCTCTTATCCAGAGCGACTTACAGTAGTGAATGCATACATTTCATTTCATACATTTTTTTTTTTAAATGTATTTTATTTATTTTTTCCATACTGGCCCCCCGTGGGAATCGACATGTTATATAATGAGACTACTACGGCCTAAAAAGCATTTGATAGTAATAGCCTCGATCAGGTGTTACTGGTTAACTGCACCACAATCACTGATGACTGAGAAAGCCTCGATCAGGTGTTACTGGTTAACTGCACCACAATCACTGATGACTGAGAAAGCCTCGATCAGGTGTTACTGGTTAACTGCACCACAATCACTGATGACTGAGAAAGCCTCGATCAGGTGTTACTGGTTAACTGCACCACAATCACTGATGACTGAGAAAGCCTCGATCAGGTGTTACTGGTTAACTGCACCACAATCACTGATGACTGAGAAAGCCTCGATCAGGTGTTACTGGTTAACTGCACCACAATCACTGATGACTGAGAAAGCCTCGATCAGGTGTTACTGGTTAACTGCACCACAATCACTGATGACTGAGAAAGCCTCGATCAGGTGTTACTGGTTAACTGCACCACAATCACTGATGACTGAGAAAGCCTCGATCAGGTGTTGTTGGTTAACCATATCATGTGACCTGCCAGGAGGAAGAAGGACTCTGTGGAAAGCCACCCCACCTGGGTGGACGACACGCGCATCGACGCCGACGACATTGTGGACAAGATCATCCAGAGCCAGAACTTTGCTGATGTCAACAACCATAAAGAAGGTATGTGAAGGGGAGTAGCCATGATGGAACGGTGAAGACTAGTTGTGAAGATTGTGTATTTATTTTTTATATTTATTGAACCTTTATTTAACTGGGCAAGTCAGTTAAGAACAAATTCTTATTTACAATGATGGCCTACCCTGGCCAAACACTAACCCGGACGACGCTGGGCCAATTGTGTTGATGGAATAGCTCATAGAAAATGACAACAGTGAGCATGACCACACAGTGATAACGTTGTGCTTCTCGCTCTTCTTCTCACTATTTTATCCTATACCTATTTTATCCCTCTGTGTGCCCTCTCTCTTTCTTGTCTTTCATTCCTGCTTCCACACACAGACAGCAACCTCAGACTGTTTGTCAGCAAAGATGGGACTACAGCCCTGAGTGGGATACATCTGGGAAACAGGTGATTTGTGCATGCAAGATTATCTGTGTACAGTATGTTATGAGGATCAAGAACATATAATTTGTTAAGGTAATAAAAGAAAGAAATGAACCCCTTCCTCTTATTATGTGTTTGCTGTAGGGTGATTGCTGGTGTCTTTGAGCCAGTAGTGATCGAGAGCCACTAGCGATGAAGATGGACGGATGTCAAATCACTCTACCCCCCTCCCTCCATCTCACTCATTCTCTCAGCTTGTGGGAAAAGGGTACATGAGGGACACTGAAGACACCTCCACTGTTTTGAACTGTTGTGTGTGTGTGTGTGTGTGTGTGTGTGTGTGTGTGTGTGTGTGTGTGTGTGTGTGTGTGTGTGTGTGTGTGGCGTGTGCGTGTGCGTGTGCGTGTGTGTGTGCGTGTGCGTGTGTGTGTGTGTGTGTGTGTGTGTGTGTGCACAAATGCACATACGACTGGCTGCCTTTTGATATACACCACTTCAACAAACACCACTATACAACAGATGTAACCCTTTAATCAGATATTTTAGCAGATATTTAAGGTGATGTAGGTGGGAGGTGTGACGTATGAATAAACTATTAACATAGAAAAGCTTTTTAATCGATGCTTTCATCTGTGAGACCGTAGGTGTAAAGTGTGCAAAGTACTTGATAGAGAGAGAAATGGGAAACCATCGCATCGTGGAAATTTTAGTGCAGCACTGAAAATCAGGGAAAGGCATTGGAGTCAAATGTGGCTGCCTCAAGTTGGAACATTATGGTTTACCCTATGTGTATAATTTTGTGTATCAATTCAATGAGGGGAGTGTGCTAAAACCAAGAAAGATGTGGAGAAATTGAACAGACCAATGTGAAATTTTTGATGAACCCCTTGCAATCCTCAGATTCCAGAACAACAGTACTAGACCTGGTCTCAAAGTTACTGTATAGCCCAAATAACCCATGTTATAGAATATATATGCATATAAATATGTAATATGACAATAGATAATGTTTATATACGGACCTGAGAAAGAAAAAGGTGTGCACATATGGCTGGCCATATGCAACTGTACATACTGCCAGGGTTGGTAATCGATTAGTCTACGCCCTTGGTCCTCTCCTCCCTTGGGTCTTTTACATAGTCTGCTTTACGTCCTTAAAGTAAAACACTATCCTGAAGTTCACCAGCTGGCTTGGTGACTATACTGTAAAAGTAGGAAAATCAGACTAAACTTTTCTTGGTTTCTCTATTTTTGTTGTTAGTCATGTGTCTGTCTCAGGATATATGGATGGTGGGTTTCCCTGTACTGTTTTGGCCCTGGCCTGTCACTCATCTGTCATGTATGTCAGACCTATTTGAGTCACCACGCCCATGACATCAGTCCCTGTTCTCAAGCACAGGAGCTGTCCGTTACCAGGTTTCTGGAATGATTATAAAACTCTTCTTGAGCTGCAAAAAAATCACTTTTGGATTGGTGTTCTCAACAAACCAATGTTTACAGTGTGATGCAAAAGGAAACTCGATCGCATATTATTTCAAACTTGCTTTCTCGCTGCAAGGGAAGAGTATTGTTTTTTTAAACCTGGTTACTGATTTTGATTGAATTGGGGCCCATAATATGTTGTTAAGTTACTGAAGTGGGGTACTAAAGTTAGCCAGCTAACTTCATAATCTTTCTTTGTGAAATACTTTCTATGTGGCCTTGGCTATATGAGCTGTCCAACTGTTGCCATTCCACTTAAGTCGCAATATCACCCGAGATGTTGACTCGTTATCAAGCAAAATCAACTTACAAGTGAATAAGGGCTCTAATGATACAACTGACAGTGGTATCTGGTCATCTTCTCCAAAATGACCAAGCTATTCTATTTCCTGGGGGGAAATGTCATTTCATTTCTATCGCCCCCGGATTTTGAATGTGTTAGAAGAACATTGTATTGTAGGTATGGTGTAGTCAGAGCCAATCAGAGCCAATGGGTCAGTCTCATGCAGCTGCCCCATGTGGCACAATGCACCTGGTGTGCACTGGTTAACAATGGAGAGTTTTCAGAAGAAGATCCACCCTCATCCCCAAATGACAATGTCCTTTTGTATGCATGTTTGTGCCTGTGTGCCTGGGTACGTCTTTGTGAGGGAGGGAGAGGGAGCGAGAATGTGTGAGTTTGTGTGTGTACGTCTGCATATTGTGCGTGTGTATGTCCGTGTGTGTCTGTCTGTGCATGCGTGTTTGTGCATGTGTGTATGTCTGTGCTGCAAACGTAGTATGTGCGTGTGCAAGTCGATTGTTTATGTGTGCCGAAATCAAAATAGCTTGCCACTCGCCTGTCTTACGGTTCTTGACCCCTGAGTATCCTTTCAGTTGATCTGAGTCCTCAGCAGGAAAACAGACCTAATGCTCAATTCAAATGTATTTCAAAGGAAAAAAGTGATAATGGGCTTTTATCTACACACATGTAG
Source organism: Salmo salar (assembly GCF_965601325.2). NCBI lineage: Eukaryota > Metazoa > Chordata > Actinopteri > Salmoniformes > Salmonidae > Salmo > Salmo salar. The sequence continues at coordinate 75,775,709 of NC_138301.1, read as the reverse complement.
TCTCAACATACTGTATCTTCCTAACAAGGATGTGTTTTATTTACACCACACCAGACATTCAAAGCATACTGAGATTTGACATTCAGAGGCATAGAGAGAAAATATCCAATATTCTGGCCCTTGAAAAATAACATTTGTATTTTTGTGCTGTTGCAATGTGCTTTTGTTTTTGTTTCACTCTCCAGTGTGCATCATTGTCGTTGTAGATGTTGCTGTGCATACTGTATGGGTGTACTCTATGTCCTTGAAAAAAGGAAACATTAAATGCATAAGCTAAAACTCCTCTGACATGAATACACATGCATGGGAAAATGTTAACGACACAGACATTCTTCTTAGCTTTATTTGAATGTGTCAAATTGATGTGGACCATTCACCTCTATTTCATTAACTTGATATAAGTAAGACACTGAATCTGTATATTTTAACAGGAGCTTTTAAAACAAAACTATTATCTTTCTTTCACTCTGCCTCTCATTACATTACACTGTCTCTTAGTAGTATAATAAGAATTTGTATTAATGATAAACTGATAATAGTTATAATGGCAAACACTTAATTCATATTTTAGTTTTTTGTATTTCCAAACCAGCTGGCTGGTTTACTTTTTGTATGCAGCAGAGATGTATTGGAAAACCTGTGCTCTTCTTTGTAAATCTAGTATACAAATTTGTTTTGGTCTACTCTAGAGTTAAAATAATTGATTGTTTCTGATTCTCCTGCTACTGCTACTGATTTTATGTGTACAAGAGGGCTTGTTGTATATTCCTTGTATTGTTTGGGTTCTGTTTTCCTACGTACTTGACTGTTTGTAACCAGAGTAGAACCATATTAACATGAGGTTCTGCTGCCATGAATGGAGCGCCAAGGATTTCATCCTGCATATTTGAAATATGAATGAATCAACACAGGGTGAGATTTCTCTGGTGCAACACATCATAAGATATTTGTCATTGCATTTTAAATCAACCAGAATATCCCCTCCATGTTGTGGGTTGAATAACTTGGTACAGTAGTTAGAGGATGGCAGTCAACACTCTGAGATTGCTCTCTGAAAGATAGAGGGGGAGTACTGTAAATCACTTTCATGGTTCAAAAACTCACATGGGCCTTTCCTAAGGTTCATCAGCTCAGTAGGTAGAGGAACCATGATTGAATGTGGACCAGATATGCTATTCCTAACAGCACATAGGTCTGGACAACTATCTTGACCTAACATTTTACCTATTTTAATTATTTAACCTCCATTTTTTACCTCTTACATATTTTTTTTCTTCATTTCAGTCATTTAGCAGATGCTCTTAACCAGAGCAACTTACAGTAGTGAGTGAATGCATAGATTTCATACATTTTTCCCCCCAAACTGGTCCCCCGTGGGAATCGAACCCACAACCCTGGCATTGCAAACACCATGCTCTACCAACTGAGCCACACAGGACCACACTGTTAGTTTGTCATCTTTGTAAATTGATTTTAAAACTATGCACACGAGTCCAAGACTCTCCGAGAGGTCCACCCAACATTTAATGAATTTATATCAATAGACGACTATTGAAATGACAATTTTTCAGATTTTCCAGAATTATTGTGAGATATTTATTTTACACACACACTTACAGGCATTGCGCCAAAGTTTTCTCATCTTAATTTTTTCTCCTAAAATGTATTTATTCTATCACTTTAAACTCACATGTGGAGGTACACTGTGACATGATGAATTTGGAACTATATTTCTACACACTATTCTAATGTTTCCTATTTGAACAGTGTAAATGTCATATTTTGTGGAAATAAAGCTATTGTTGGGCATTTGAAAAACTTTTGGGCTGATTTATTTCACATCCATAATACAATGTAGCTCAGAATTTCATATAGGAGTCTATACCTCGGTGATGATCATGCTGTTACTTTGACTCCATCTTGTAGTGGAAATATGTCTGAGTTACATGTGTACACTAGCATCTCAAGGATACACCCATCACTTACATGAGATCGAGATGTCAGGTCATGAATCCTCCAGCTGGTACAACTATGACAAGATGTTGGGTGGCAAGGAGGATGTTTACCACGGAGGATGTTGAAATAGATTCATAGGTGGTATTACTCTATTATGGGTACGCCTACTAATTTGAGAGGTAACCCAACAGCAATGGACAAATGGCAGTGGTGGAAAAAGTACCCATATTTTCATACTTGAGTAAAAGTAAAGATACCTTAATAGAAAGTTACTCAAGTAAAAGTGAAAGTCACCCAGTAAAATATTACTTGAGTAAAAGTCTAAAAGTATTTGGTTTAAAATATACTTAAGTATCAATAGTAAATGTAATTGCTAAACTGTACTTAAGTATCAAAAGTAAAACTATAAATAATTTCAAATTTCTTATATTAAGCAAATCAGACTGCAAAATTTTCTAGATTTGTTTTATTTATGTATAGCCAGGTGCACACTCCAACACTCAGACATAATTTACAAACTAAGCATGTGTGTTTAGTGAGTCCACCAGATCAAAGGCAGGGGATGACCAGCGATGTTCTCTTGATAAGTGTGTGAATTGGACCATTTTCCTGTCCTGCTAAGGATTCAAAATGTAACAAGTACATTTGTGTGTCAGGGACAATTTATGGAGTAAAAAGTACATAATTTTCTTTAGGAATGCAGTGAAGTAAAAGTAAAAGTTGTAAAAATATGAATAGTAAAGTAAAGTCCAGATACCCCCCAAAACTACTTAGGTAGTACTTTAAAATATATTTATTTAAGTACTTTACACCACTGACAAACGGAAGAACAGTAATGTATGTAGCAGGCCTAATAGTAAATTATGATAACATAATTATTTTAAACTTGAATCACCATTTGGCAAGGTGCTCTAGTCTGCCTGACTTGTACAGAAAACCTTTATAGATGCTGGCATACAACCAAAGAGTGAGAAACCTTTTTAATACAACTACAACTCCCAAGAAAACCATGTATATAGCGTGACCCTGTATATAGCTTTCTTAATTTCTCGTGGTCATCTTATTTCTATTCATTATGTGTTTTTGTTCTACTTAACTTTTTCGTTATAGTACTACTGATATTGATTACTGCATTGTTGGGAAAGAGCATGCAAGAAAGGTATTTCACTGTAATGGGCACGTGACAATGTAAAAAAAATACTTCCACATCCGGGTTACCTCTCAGTTTACGGAAGTGATTCAAACGCGGAAACAACACGTCAGAAATGGTGAGAGAAATGTACAAAGTTGTGATTTACCCTGCATAATGCTGCCATTTTTATTTATATCTACAAATATATTTAATTATATACGAATTAGCTGTTAGGGAAGCTCCAGAGACCAAGTCAAAGCCAGAAGTATGCTAAACTGAATTAGCTAGCTAGCTTCCTAGATAATCTCTCAAACCTGTCTGTACTGGATGGTAGTTACAGCAATCTATCACACTATTGTCTTTTTTTGTGTCATGCATGGTTAATTTGATCACCTGGCCAGATTATCAAATGAAACTTCGTAGTGTTAGCTAGTTTACCTGGTTAGCTAAATTAATCACCTTATAGCTATCTAGCCATGCGCACTAAGTGTTCTTCTTATTAGTAATAATAGCTATTCATATGATGCATTAGCTATTTTTAACCTCACACCATACATTTGGTCTTAATTTCTTGTAGGCCACAGGGGCAGACCAAGCAGTTGGCATGGGCCTTGTTGGCTTCAGCCTCCTGTTGTTTACATACTACACAATATGGGTAATCATTCTGGTAGGTAATTTATAGCCTAGATCTGCTATTCTGGTCCAAGATCTGTTTGTGCTGTTTTGCCAACACCTGCCATGGCATACCAATGATTTTCCAAGACAGCACAATCCATTCTGGGACCAGACAATAGATTAGATCTGCAAATTAAACTTGTTGCCTGAAGTCGTTTAGGTGTCCACTGACTAACTTGACTGATAATGTACCGTTTCCAGCCATTCGTGGACAGCGATCATGTGGCCCACCAGTATTTTCTTCAACGGGAGTATTCTGTCATTCTACCTGGGATCGCAGCATTGATACTGCTGCTCAGTGTAGGTGAGTTCTGGAATGCTACATTGGATGGGTTCTAATCCAGTGTTTTGGTCCCTTCCCTGTTCCCTGCCTGTAGATCTGAAAGAACTGGATAGACATAGGATCTATGTATTCTAGGGCATTCTGTTTGTTCACAAGGATCTTCCTGAGCTAGGTGCTGCTGTGTTGTCTATCTGGTGGTCTACAAATTACCAGAACTTAAAGTGGTACTGACAGTGTTTTAACTACTTTGCTAATATGAAACAAACATAATATCAGTCAGAAATATAAAAATCCCAGTTTATGCTTTGAAACCAACTCAAGGGGTTTTAAAGAGAGGTTATATTTGAGTCAAAATTCCATGACATACAGTAAGGCATTGTTGGCAAAATAGATGGATGCAGTTCAATACATGATTAATATAATTCACCAATACATTTCTTGGTACTCTAAAAAATATTGCTATCAGGTTGTAAATCACAGCTGGCCTGGTACATTGTTTGCTGCCTCCACCCATTCGGGATGCTCTGTTTCAGTTTTCATTACAGAAATATTTTTTGGGGAAAATGGACGACTGTAACTAAGGCTGGGAATGTCAGTACAATCAAACTAGCAAGGGCAAAGTCAGTCATAACGTGGGTAAGAGGCTAGCACACGTGTCAAACCCAAGGCCCGCAGTCTGAATATTACGCACAAGCGAGTATAAATGAGTCAGTCGAGTCATCTACTTTATGAAATGACTGCCTGATGTGGTTGCATAGGTGAATTCAACTTCAATTGCGCTGCATTTGTATTCCATTTACAGCTACACAGTGGAGGGAAAGAGTACAGACACTCCTAGCTAGGCTGCTGTCGGGTTTCGTTTTTTAAAGCTTGACAATGAACAACTAAAAAACAACCTGCAACAAAACACCATGCAAAGGAAAAACATGTAGGCCTATTACAGCAAAATCAGAGCAGTAGCCTAGGCTGGCTACTCAACTACAATACGTTTTGAGTGCACCATACAGCAATGCTGCATTTAACCACACCGGTGATCCATGCAGTGCAAAAAAATAAATAAACATGTTTTAAGTTTAAATCTTACAACAACTTATAGCTATGTTTTTGTTATTAAATACTTTTTGATTAAGGTCGTAGCATATTACGCAAGCATAGCAGCAAAGGCAGGACAAATATTATTTATATTTTTTATTTTAATGTTAAAATGCTATATACAGTATCCTATGTACATAAGTGGACATTATAAAGGGCCATATTTTTTTCCAAATAATACAGTGGCCGGGTTAGCTTTTTAGTTTTTTGTAAAAAGAAAAATGGCTAGGTCTGGGCCATGAATTCGGTTTTTTTTTTTCAATCTGGCCCATGCACTGATTGAGTTTGACACCCCAAACTCTATTTATGTAGCTAGCTATTTATTTAGCATGCTAAAAATACGGATCCTAAAGTTAGCTAGCTGCTGGGAGGATGTCATGTCGTTGGAGGAGTGGGTGAGTGACCGACTTTTCCCAATCATACCGTTTTTCATTGGCTACAGCTAGAGATCACTTTCCTAACTAGCTAACTATGCTGAACTTGAATGACTTATCCGCAGTTAACATATATCTTAGTTGTCAATCAAATGTATTTGGCATAGATCAAATGGGTGGGTAGGCAAGTTCCCATTCAGTTGTCAAAATGTGGGTTCTGACAAGCATGCATTGCAGAAGTACGAGCAGGATACTATTCCCCATCGTTTATCAGTGCAATTTTGAAGGCCAACTAGCTGAAAAAGTTTGAGAGGGTTTATCTAATGTTCTCTCATTAGCAGGGATGCACACTAGTCTCCTTTCGGCGAAATTCGTCGTTTTGAATCCAAAATAGGTGACATAGCTTCGTGACTCGTGTAGGTCCGATGAGAAAAATTTGGGAGGGGAGGTGGTTTGGAGCAATACTGGCTGTATCCAAGGCTCTGCCAATCGTTCACATAACAACGAAGAGGTAACGTTATATGAGAAGCTTGACCACGGAGACGGGGGTGAGAAGGTGATGAGAAGGTGATAAAGAGTACTTCATGAGCTGTAACCGAAAAATAACTGGGATTTGGAAAATTTGAGGTGAGGGAGAAAGTGTGGTGGAACAAGTATTAGCATTGTTAAGTATCTTGCTAGCTGGATCGAATTCTCTGTTAACTAGCCAGAGAAATGTTGAGCAACATTAGCCAACTCATCTGATCAAAAGTTTATGGTGTGACAATTAGCTTGCTAATAGTCAGACAGCTAGCTAACGTTACAACATCAGATGAGCTAACATTAGTAACCTAACCAATTCGCTTATAAGAAATCCCTCTATGCCCACCGACAAACGATGAAACAGGCAAAGCGTCAATACAAGACTGAGATCGAGTCGTACTTCACCGGCTCTGATGCTCGTCGGATGTGGCAGGGCCTGCAAACCATTAATCTACAAAGGGAAGCAAAGCCTAGAGCTGCCCAGTGACACAAGCCTACCGGATGAGCTAAACTACTTTATGCTCGCTTTGAGGGAAATAACACTGAAACATGCATGAGAGCACCAGCTGTACCGGAAGACTGTGTGATCATGCTCTCCGCAGCCGATGTGAGTAAGACCTTTAGACAGGTCAACATTCACAAGGCCGCAGGGCCAGACGGATTACCAGGACGTGTACTGCGAGCATGCACTGACCAACTAGCAAGTGTCTTCACTGACATTTTCAACCTCTCCCTGTCCGAGTCTGTAATACCAACATGTTTTAAGCAGACCACCACAGTGCCTGTGCCCAAGAACACTAAGGTAACCTGCCTAAATGACTACCGACCCGTAGCACTCACGTCTGTAGCCATGAAATGCTTTGAAAGGCTGGTCATGGCTCACATCAACACCATTATCCCAGAAACCCTAGACCCTCTCCAATTTGCCTACCGCCCCAAGAGATCCACAGATGATGCAGTCTCTATTGCACTCCACACTGCCCTTTCCCACCTGGACAAAAGGATCACCTATGTGAGAATGCTATTCATTGACTACAGCTCAGCGTTCAACCCCATAGTGCCCTCAAAGCTCATCAATAAGCTCAGGACCCTGGGACTAAACACCTCCCTCTGCAACTGGATCCTGGACTTCCTGACAGGCCGCCCCCAGGTGGTAAGGGTAGGTAACAACACGTCCGCCACGCTGATCCTCAACACAGGGGCCCCTCAGGGGTGTGTGCTCAGCCCCCTCCTGTACTCCCCGTTCGATCATGACTGCACGGCCACGCACTACTCCAACACCATCATTAAATTTGCTGATGACACAACAGTGGTAGGCCTGATCACCGACAACAACGAGACAGCCTATAGGGAGGAGGTCAGAGACCTGGCCGTGTGGTGCCAGGACAACAACCTCTCCCTCAACATGATCAAGACAAAGGAGATGATGGTGGACTACAGGAAAAAGAGGACCGAGCACGCCCACATTCTCTTCGACGGGGCTGCAGTGGAGCAGGTTGAGAGCTTCAAGTTCCTTGGCGTCCACATCACCAACAAACTAACTTGGTCCAAGCACACCATGACAGTTGTGAAGCGGGCACGACAAAACCTATTCCCCCTCAGGTGACTGAAAAGATTTGGCATAGGTCCTCAGATCCTCAAAAGGTTCTACAGCTGCACCATCGAGAGCATCCTGACTGGTTGCATCACTGCCTGGTATGGCAACTGCTCGGCCTCCGACCGCAAGGCACTACAGAGGGTAGTGCAAACGGCCCAGTACATCACTGGGGCCAAGCTTCCTGCCATCCATGACCTCTATACCAGGCGGTGTCAGAGGAAGGCCCTGAAAATTGTCAAAGACTCCAGCCACCCTAGTCATAGACTGTTCTCTCTGCTACCACACGGCAAGAGGTACCGGAGCACCAAGTCTAGGTCCAAAAGGCTTCTAAACAGCTTCTAAGACTCCTGAACATCTAGTCAAATGGCTACCCAGGCTATTTGCATTGTCCCCCCTCCCCTCCAGAACCACTGCCACTCTCTGTTGTCACTATGCGTAGTCACTTTAATTAACTCTACCTACATGTACATACTACCTCAATTAACCGGTGCCCCCACACATTGACTCTGTACCGGCACCCCTGTATATATTCTTTTTTTACTGCTGCTCTTTAATTACTTGTTACTTTTATCTCTTCTTATCTGTATTTTTTAAACTGCACTGTTGGTTAGGGGCTCGTAAGTAAGCATTTCACTAAGGTCTACACCACATTGTATTTGGCACATGTGACTTATAAAATTTGATTTGATTTAGTATTAACTGGTATACGACTCCTTGCCGTTCAAGTTATTACATTTACATTACATTACATTTAAGTCATTTAGCAGACGCTCTTATCCAGAGCGACTTACAGATTGGTGCATTCACCTTATGATATCCAGTGGAACAACCACTTTACAATAGTGCATCTAAATCTTTTAAGGGGGGGGGGGGGGGTTAGAAGGATTACTTTATCCTATCCTAGGTATTCCTTAAAGAGGTGGGGTTTCAGGTGTCTCCGGAAGGTGGTGATTGACTCCGCTGTCCTGGCGTCGTGAGGGAGCTTGTTCCACCATTGGGGTGCCAGAGCAGCGAACAGTTCTGACTGGGCTGAGCGGGAACTGTGCTTCCTCAGAGGTAGGGGGGCCAGCAGGCCAGAGGTGGATGAACGCAGTGCCCTTGTTTGGGTGTAGGGCCTGATCAGAGCCTGAAGGTATGGAGGTGCCGTTCCCTTCACAGCTCCGTAGGCAATCACCATGGTCTTGTAGCGGATGCGAGCTTCAACTGGAAGCCAGTGGAGAGAGCGGAGGAGCGGGGTGACGTGAGAGAACTTGGGAAGGTTGAACACCAGACGGGCTGCGGCGTTCTGGATGAGTTGTAGGGGTTTAATGGCACAGGCAGGGAGCCCAGCCAACAGCGAGTTGCAGTAATCCAGACGGGAGATGACAAGTGCCTGGATTAGGACCTGCGCCGCTTCCTGTGTGAGGCAGGGTCGTACTCTGCGAATGTTGTAGAGCATGAACCTACAGGATCGGGTCACCGCCTTGATGTTAGTGGAGAACGACAGGGTGTTGTCCAGGATCACGCCAAGGTTCTTAGCACTCTGGGAGGAGGACACAAGGGAGTTGTCAACCGTGATGGCGAGATCATGGAACGGGCAGTCCTTCCCCGGGAGGAAGAGCAGCTCCGTCTTGCCGAGGTTCAGCTTGAGGTGGTGATCCGTCATCCACACTGATATGTCTGACAGACATGCAGAGATGCGATTCGCCGCCTGGTTATCAGAAGGGGGAAAGGAGAAGATTAATTGTGTGTCGTCTGCATAGCAATGATAGGAGAGACCATGTGAGGATATGACAGAGCCAAGTGACTTGGTGTATAGCGAGAATAGGAGAGGGCCTAGAACAGAGCCCTGGGGGACACCAGTGGTGAGAGCGCGTGGTGCGGAGACAGATTCTCGCCACGCCACCTGGTAGGAGCGACCTGTCAGGTAGGACGCAATCCAAGCGTGGGCCGCGCCGGAGATGCCCAACTCGGAGAGGGTGGAGAGGAGGATCTGATGGTTCACAGTATCAAAGGCAGCAGATAGGTCTAGAAGGATGAGAGCAGAGGAGAGAGAGTTAGCTTTAGCAGTGCGGAGAGCCTCCGTGACACAGAGAAGAGCAGTCTCAGTTGAATGCCCAGTCTTGAAACCTGACTGATTAGGATCAAGAAGGTCATTCTGAGAGAGATAGCAGGAGAGCTGGCCAAGGACGGCACGTTCAAGAGTTTTGGAGAGAAAAGAAAGAAGGGATACTGGTCTGTAGTTGTTGACATCGGAGGGATCGAGTGTAGGTTTTTTCAGAAGGGGTGCAACTCTCGCTCTCTTGAAGACGGAAGGGACGTAGCCAGCGGTCAAGGATGAGTTGATGAGCGAGGTGAGGAAGGGGAGAAGGTCTCCGGATATGGTCTGGAGAAGAGAGGAGGGGATAGGGTCAAGTGGGCAGGTTGTTGGGCGGCCGGCCGTCACAAGACGCGAGATTTCATCTGGAGAGAGAGGGGAGAAAGAGGTCAAAGCACAGGGTAAGGCAGTGTGAGCAGGACCAGCGGTGTCGTTTCACTTAGCAAACGAGGATCGGATATCGTCAACCTTCTTTTCAAAATGGTTGACGAAGTCATCCGCAGAGAGGGAGGAGGGGGAGGAGGATTCAGGAGGGAGGAGAAGGTAGCAAAGAGCTTCCTAGGGTTAGAGGCAGATGCTTGGAATTTAGAGTGGTAGAAAGTGGCTTTAGCAGCAGAGACAGAAGAGGAGAATGTAGAGAGGAGGGAGTGAAAGGATGCCAGGTCTGCAGGGAGGCGAGTTTTCCTCCATTTCCGCTCGGCTGCCCGGAGCCCTGTTCTGTGAGCTCGTAGTGAAGTTATAACGTGTTAGTTGCTTACTGGACCCTGACAATCTGTGTGAAATGTTAACTAGCTAATGAACTAACCACTATCTGTTAACTAATGTTTTCCCTCTACAGTATGTGGTTAATTTTCAGAATGAGAGAATTGGGTGAAAATGAAGCGTTGCTTGTTAAACAAGTGGATTCAGGGATCAAGTGTAGCTGGAGCTGGGCCTGGCTTAAACTGGATGCCACTATAGAAGTGAAAGAAACACCACACACTTTCCCCCTCTCACTTTTGCTGGCACATTGTAGATGGATGTCCATAGGCAGAAAGTGTATAATGTACAGTGTAGCCCAAAGATATTGTTTTTGTTGTGTTGAACTTGACAGTAACGTGTGTGTGTGAGGGTTTTAACTCGGTGAACGTTATTTTTGCACACGTAGCCTTGTGCACTTGATCAATGTCTATAGAGCTAAAATAGAATGCCTGTTTGTTTCATTCTATTTCTACTTTAAGATGTTTTTTTCCCCAAGTGCAATATTTAGATGTGTGTGGTCATAAGCGTTCTATTATAAAGACTGTCATGGCTAACTGCAATATTAGTGTGTTGTTTTTTGTTTTTTTGTCAATACTTTTTTTTTTGCATTAGTCTAGGCAACAAATAACAGTGGATTGCTTTCTTTAGGTTCACATGAACCACTTTTTATTTTACACACAGAGACTGATCATGTAGATCATATTCTTTGTTGTTTAATTAGTTAACCTGCATTTCCCCCAAGCAGGGATTTTCTTTGCATGTTTCAGCCCTTTTTGGGCCCCCACCAGTTTGCATCCCTGCATTAGATTTTAGCACCTCACTCTGGCTAGCATTAGTTGTTGATGTGCATAGGCAATTGAGGGAAAGCGAGCCTACCTTTTTCATGGTTGTTTGATCAATAGGATTGTGAAGTTCTCAAATGTAAATGACTCCTGTGGTATTAACATAATTGCAGAAATCCATTCAGGTGTATTTTGTTGCTTTTGGTGAATGTGTTCTAATGTTATAAAGTTGCGCTGTTGCTACTGCCTGTAAACGTCCAGTCAAAGTGAATGATGGCAGGCACGTGTCGCAAAGGGCTATTTGCTTATAGGTCTGATTGGCTATGGCGCACCGGTCTGCGTAGACGCCGGTCCTGGACAGATGTTTTTATTTGCTTTTATTTACTGCAGTGTCTATTAATTGTACAAACCCACGGTCACTTCCCCACTCCTATATTGCTGTAGAATTTTCACAATTGCCTTACTATACATTTTTTTTAATGAATACGTGAAAATGACCAAATCGAAGTGCTCACCTGACAGAAAATGTAAAACATGCTGGAATTTCCACTTTAACTACAGATCCATATGCAGTACACACATTGGTGATTCTGTGTGGCATCTACTGTATTTTAGTCTGGCCTTTATGAACAGTGACCATATTATTCTCCTTAAAACAGACATTTTCTTCTCCTCCTCAGGTACCTTCATTGGAGTGGTCACCTGGAAGAATCGCAAGCCTAAGAAGGTGGACTAAGAGGGATGGTGTCACAGAGGTTAGGCGGTTGAGGATGTAGAGCTAGAACTGAAGCTACTGTAGCTTCCATAGAACCTCCCTGGTTCCAACATCTTTCCAACAGTCCAGCTGAAGAAACTAAAAATAAAGTCTGGACTGCTTCTTTGTGACAGCTGATGAAAACATCTAATGACTGAATGACATAAGATAAGATTTGAAGAGCTCCTGTCCACAACCTTCTATCCCTTATCTCCATTCAGACCCACTATGTGAAATCCACAACCTTGCTGTTGGTAATGCATGGCTCCGGATGCTATATTTGTCCTCAAGGTGCATTGGCATTTTGCCAGAGATTAAAATCAATGAGTCGGTATTCACTGTTACTGTATGTGGTCAGAACTAGATAAAACCTGGCTTCATAATGTGGAGGGGATACAAATTTGCTGATTTTGTAGAGTGTACTATATCAGATCTGATCAAAGTTTCACTTTGGCATCCCTTTTCATCACATCTTGGATGTAGTTTTCAGGCACTGTTTTACATCTCAATCCCAATTTAAGATAAATTGGAGTGGTCACCCTTAAAGACAGTGTTGTGTTCGAGACCACTGAGACCGATCCAGGACCGGGGGGGGACAAGGGGTCCAAGACTGAGACCAGAAGAATGCGAGTCCAATTCAAGACCATGATTGTAATTTTGTCAAATAATCATAATCTGGTGTGTGGAACTGTGTGTGTTTGGATTTTCACTCAAAATCACATTTTGTATATATAAATAAATTGATGGTCTATGTCCACAACAATGCTGAAACCACATCAGTCGAATTGGGTGGGCCTGTCAGGGTCTGGCTTCCCAGTGGATGGGCTTCTGTCCACCAAGGCCCATCCATGTGTACGCCCCTGATGCAAACGGGCATGATGACAATTGTGCGTTACAAAAAGCCTATTAACCAACACGTCGGACTAAACTTTTTCAATACCTGGTTTGCATACCTATTGTTGCATTAGTTAGCATTTACTGGTAGATATAATTAGATGAAACCAGTGGCAGTTCTAGACCATTTCAACTGGGGGGGCCAAGCTGGGGCCAGTTGTACTGTTAGAGGGGCCAGTTACATTAGACGTTACTGTTGTCATATCATTTTCTTCACTGCATTGCAGGCATTAGCAGGCGAAAAGACCATGTTCATAATCATCATCGTTGCCACTGTCTAATAACGGATGTAAAAAAAGAACATAGCAAAAATGAGTTGTGTAAAAATGATTTCATACTCCACATTAAGGGCCCCCCCCCCCACATTTTTTTTTGTCACGGGCACAAAAAGTGCACTATCCTACATGAGTGCGCTGGTATAACGGTTGCTGTCCTTTCAGATTCATGAACCTGGGTGCCTTATGTAGGCACCCGAGTGGCACAGCGGTCTAAGGCACTGCATCTCAGTGCTTGAGGCATCACTACAGACACCCTGGTTCGAATCCAGGCTGTATCACAACCGGCAGTGATTGGGAGTCCCATAGGACAGCGCTCAATTGGCCCAGCGTCGTCTGGGTTTGGCTGGTGTAGGCCTTCATTGTAAATAAGAATTTGTTCTTAACTGACTTGCCTAGTTAAATAAAAAAAATCCTTGACCCATTGGAAGTTTCACCCAGTTGACTACTTCAAAATGGTGAAAGTCTTCAATGGTGCTGCCCATGTTAAAAAGTATTTTGGGCACTAGAGTCCTATATCTATCTATATGGAAATACTATTCAACACTTTGGTAGATCAAGTACAAAATATACTGAACAGAAATATAAATGCAACATGCAACAATTTCTGAGTTACAGTAAGGAAATCAGTCAATTTAAATAAATTCATTAGGCATAAATCTATAGATTTCACATGAATGGGTAGGGGTGCAGCCATGGGTGGCCTGGGAGGGCCACTGGGGAGACAGGCCCAGCCAATCAGACTGAGTTTTCCCCACAAAAGGGATTTATTAAAGACAGAAGTACTGCTCAGTTTCATCAGCTATCCGGGTGGCTGGTCTCAGACAATCCCGCAGGTGAAAAAGCCAGATGTGGAGGTCCTGGACAGGCGTGGTTACATGTGGTCTGCGGTTTGTGAGGCCGGTTGGACGTACTGCCAAATTCTCTAAAACGACATTGGAGGTGGTTTATGGTAGAGAAATTAACATTCAACTCTCTGGCAACAGCTCTGGTGCCAATTGCACGCTCCTTCAAAACTTGGGACATCTGTAGCATTATGTTGTATGAGACAACTGCACATTTTAGAGTGGCCTTTTATTGTCCCCAGCACAAGGCACACCTGTGTAATAATCATGCTGTTTAATAATCTTCTTGATATGCCACACCTGTCAGGTAGATGGATTATCTTGGCAAAGGAGAAATGCTCACTTACGGGATGTAAACAAATTTGTGCACATTTGAGAGAAATACGTTTTTTTTTTGTGCATATGGAACATTTCTGGGATCTTTTATTTCAGCTCATGAAACATGGGACCAACCCTTTACATGTTGCTTTATATTTTTGTTCAGTATAGCATGCTCAGCTTCTGCTATTATATCTGCTATGATATCCCATTTTCTAAAGTCTTGAGAAAAACAAGGTCTAAAAATGTGGAAGGTATATAGGCTAAGAGTTATTTATGGTCACGAAATAAATGTTTATATTAATAATTCTGGTATAGAATGTTTAGAATATGGTCCATAATCAATATGCATTGATTCAAATAGTCAATTTGAATTGTGTATCCAGGTCATCATTGATCATATCAAAGAATTCCTCATGGTCTACTGTATATTGGTTTTGAATATCCACTGTGCGCCCTAGTGTTTTCAGCTACAAACATGCGGTAATGCTTTGTGAAACGATGAGATTTCTGGTGCAGCATGTTGGGGGTTTCGCGCAGTGTCAGTGTCACTACATTACCGCTTGCACGCATTTATTGAAAGAACGGATTGCAATGTCAATCGGAGGAATGCGCTGATCTCGGGAACTATAGAGCAGACACAGGAGGGACAGACTTAGCCTCATCGATGAGCCAAACTGAGGCAAGTATCTTCGTATTATGGTCTATATTAGCCTACTAATGTTGGCGCAAATATTATTTGGATATTGCTTGTTTTATTAGAATATGTTTCGACCAAATGGGTGTAGCTTGCTGTAGTTATTTTACGCGTTGTAAACTTACGGTCAGAATGTATATTCCATGGGCGCAATGAAAATGATAGGGCACCGGATAGGCGACATGTATCCGATTTGTGTGTGAAAAGTGTAATTTAGTCAGCAGGCGTAGGATCATATTCAAACCATCTGCCCAACATTGTTTTCAGAATTGTTGGTGGCAATATTACCGTTATGCGCATGCAATAACCTTTTATGGATAGCCTATATTTTATTGTATACCCTATATATGGCAAAAGAGGCCCTACTTTATTATGCTGCGGGTGTGGTGTCAAGTCGGTTCCACTGGTTAGTTGGTCAGTATGGAGCAGTGCAGATTCTCAAATTGGAGTCCTCATTCAAAGATTCTGATATGTTGATAAAAACAACCTATTTTCTTCCCTATGTTTCATCAATGGTTTATCCTTGATTCATCATGATTTAACATAAAACTACTATTGAAACTGTTACTAATATATATGCTCCACAACAAGGACCTCCTTAGTTACAGCCCCTTGAATAGATAATGAAGGGCTTGTAGTGGTGCATTGAGAGTAACAGCAACATCTAGGCCCTAGGGACTTGAAAATACTTGTTCCTCTCCTGCTTCTTGTCAATGACACAGCTGGTTGATCCATAGAATTAGGAATCGGAATACTAATTAATGAACTAATGTAATTTAATAGGATTTCTATGGGTTTATCCATGATCACTGGTGGGTCATATGTGGGAGAAGGAGAGCGTGAGAGACTAGCCTATATAGTCCTTAGTTATCTCCCAGCCGCTTGTTCCGAACCTAGGAAAGGCTGCTGGTGTCAAATGGATGTCGCTGGTTTGGTTCCACTGTCAATCAATATCAGGCCAATAAAAACTTTCCAATCTCTTAGGTCTATAGAGCCATTGGACCTTTGTGGCCGTGGTCACTTTCTGCATGCCTCAGGCAGCTCAGGTCTGTCTAGGTAAGACACGACTGATATTGTCAACCTCTGGTTTTCCCAGCAACGAGTTACCACGCATGTTAATCGATAGGAAGTCTGACCTACATGGTCTTACCGGTGTAGTTGTATGTGCTTTGTTATGGCAAAAAGCCTTATTATTGATGTGGCATTTTGCAGAGATGGTTGCAAGTGCTGGATCTTGAGTACTCATTTGTGTGTGTGTGTGTCATCCCCACCCCAGATGGAGATGTCTGCGGGTCCAGCGGGGGGCACGCAGAGGACTGGTACGGTGAAGAGGAAGATGTGGGGGGGCCTGAGGCAGCAGTGGAAGCTTCTCGGCCTGTTTGAGATCGACCAGCAGCACGAGTTCTACAGCCTCACCTCTATGATGAAGGAAGGCCTCTCTGCAGCCGTGCAGAACACCATCGACAACCCACCACCGGTGAGCACCCACAGGTCATTAAATGTGGTGCAAGTCAATATGCGTTGCATTTTACTAAGCAAAAGTTCACACCTGTTTTTTTAAGTAGGGGATAAAACACTCAAAACAAAGGTATAACAAGAGACTGTCATCCTTCACACCCCCTTTGCTTGTTTTTGGTTCATCCCTCTGTGTTTAATGCCCTATGGAAATAACAGGTACTGTACAAACTTGCACAGGGGTACACGCGGTTCAAACACCTCATAGAGCAGGATTTTTTACAAGGGATAAGTAGTTTGAATTGAGCAGTATCTTCAGCTTGTGCAATCACATAGTGGTCTAAAGCTAACTGAATGGACCAAACAAACAAAAATGCATACATCTACTTTGTGCCATTGCCAGCGTTTAAAATGATTGGTTGCAAACTGGTTTCATTTACCGTGGTGGCTGATGCCTCTCAATTCCTCCTTAATTTGCATCACCCATTGTGTTCCCCAAGAGGGCCATGAGAAGTTCAAGAGTGGGGCTGAAGCATGAACAAAAGGAGCTCATCAGAGAGAGTCATGTTTCATCCACCTGTAATTACTCAAGGCTAAAGGCCCCTGACAGAAGAGCATAGGGTCATGTTTATTAGGCACCAAACAGAAGAAAACTGACTGAAACAGGAAGGGACTACTGAACTTGTCCAATATGAAACGCTTGTTTTCGTTTTCTTTTGCAAAACGTTTTGCACCGTTTTCTGTTGCATGCCCTAATGAACATGGCCCAGGCTAAGGCTGGATTCTAACCTGTTATTGTCATCATTTGTTTTCCACTGGTTAGCCTACTAGCTACAATGTCAAAAGATCTCTGAAACAATCATTTTGTTAAAGACATATGCCCCATTTAGACTTTACATCATTGAGGAGTCTTTGGATTCCAAATGGAAAACCTGCTCCCTTCTATCTGCCCTTAATAACTTGCCCTTGTGGATCTGAGAAAGCGTTGAGGCGTTACCATATTACTTAGTCCTATCTGGTGGCCTCAGACCGTAAAAGTCATCCGCATCAAGGGCAAAGGGAAAGGGGGTAAGTTTCCAGTTTGCAACGGAGTATTTGGCTGAGCTATGGGAGGTGGCTATTAGTGGCTTGCTCTTTGTTTTGCCTTCTGCCTGCAGTGCTAGATGTTCCCCAATGTTCCCTAGGCAATATGGGGTTGTCTGACCAACCCCATTGTTGTCCCTACAGAGGAGAAGGGATACAGAACACAGGCTTATATTAGAGCCAAGTGGGACGTAGTGGTTTGGATTATGGAAAATTACATGAACACTTAATTTTATATTCCAAGGAAATTTGATTTGATGTAGGTGTATTCATGATCTAATTTGCAGCAACCATTATTTTGTCCATCGGCATTTGGTTACTCTGCCGGATCCTATGGTGGTGAATAAGAGGTCACAAGGGAGTTATTCTCACTCACTCACTCACTCACTCACTCACTCACTCACTCACTCACTCACTCACTCACTCACTCACTCACTCACTCACTCACTCACTCACTCACTCACTCACTCACTACACACACACACACACACACACACACACACACACACACACACACACACACACACACACACACACACACACACACACACACACACACACACACACACACACACACACATCCATTGAAACTGAGCCTGCTGACTCAGCGGTGTGATACATGGTTGTCTCTGACTCACATATTCCCTTACACACACACATACACACTTCTTGTTGATCCACCTCTTGTAGCATGTTAGCATACTTTGGGCTGGGGTGCCATGTTTAGATTTCCTGAAATGTTGAGTTCAACAGAAAAGGGATCTGTAATTTTTTGTTGTTGGTGGACTGTCTTTGCTGTTAATGGTCTTTTGTGTTTTTCGCACTTAACAGTTTCCCATGTGAATCAATAATGGTCCACCACCCAAAGGACATCCAGACAACTTAACACAACTGTGGGAAGCATTGAAGTTAACACAGGCCGCCATCCCCGTTGACTGCTTTCGACCCCTTGTTGAGTCCATGCCCCAACAAATTGAGTCTGTTCTGAAGGCAAAAGGGGGTGCAACTCAATATTAGGAAGGTGTTTCTAATGTTTGTATGCTCAGTGAATCTGATTCACAGTGATTGTAAGACCCCTTGGAATTGTGTCTTGCTTTACTCTCCCCAAATCCTTCTCAAAAGATAACTGCATAGTTAGTATATTTTACAAGTAGTAATTATTCCTTTTCTTCTTTTATCATAGGATGAATTGTCGGAAGATGACTACAGATTGGAGGTCACTCAAATACATGAGGTATGTTGATTTAAAAAAAATGTAATACAGTTGCAACACCAAAGGTACAAATCGGGAAATTCATATCTCACAATTTCAGTCTTCAAAAAGATGTGAACAAACAAGTTTTTTTCCTTATAGTGACATGAGGCCTCATTTATAAACCATGCGTACTACAAAATATACCACAAAATGCGTGTGCGCCAGTTACCTCAAAAGTTGGCTTTTATAAAAACTGAACTTGACTCCATGCAAACTTCAGACCATGCGCACGCACATCTTCTTTTGGTTGAAGTATTGTATTGCAAGTCGGCCTAAATATTTTGTGCAAATGGGGGATATGACACGCTTATTCATAAACAAATTCATAATAAGATGCATTCATTTGCCGTTAGTGAGAAGAGCAAAAATCAAGTGTTTTATTTTTGGAATCTAAAATAATTAGACATAGGAATCTATTTCCTACTTATTTTATTTTCATAACCATTACAGAATAAATTCCTCATGTTTTCTGGCCGTGATGGGTTCATATTGCTGAAGTAGCCTACCACAAATGACCATGCGCATCTCTCATTTAATTGGGCCTATGTAGATATAGAATATCTAGGCCTATTTCCAGTTTTGCTGTATGTGATCCCATAGGCAGCACAGTTTATAACCTACAGATGAATTTAACAGGTGAACATCAAGACAGTTGATCTCTTACTTTTGAAGTACGGTGCATTCCCTTGACTTTTTCCACATTTTGTAATGTTACAGCCTTATTCTAAAATTGATTAAATAAAAGAAGAATCCTCAGCAATCTACACAGAATACCACATAATGACAAAGTGAAAACAGGTTTTTAGAAATGTTTGCACATTTATTAAGATGAAAAATATAAATACCTTATTTACATAAGTATTCAGACCCTTTACTATGAGACTCGAAATTGAGATCAGGTACATTCTTTTTCCATTGAAATCTATTGAAATCCATCTTTGAGATGTTTCTACAAGTTGATTTGAGTCCAAATTCAATTGATTGGACATTATTTGAAAAGGCATAAACACCTGTCTATATAAGGTCCCACAGTTGACAGTGCATGTCAGAGCAAAAACCAGCCATGAGGTCGAAGTTATTGTCCGTAGAGCTCCGAGACAGGATTCTGTCAAGGCACATATCTGGGAAAGGGTACCAAAACAGCATTGAAGGTCCCCAAGAACACAGTGGCCTCCATCATTCTTAAATGGAAGAAGTTTGGAACCACCACATTCCTTTGTCAAATACAGCATAAATTACATTTATTTTTTTAAACATTCTGGCAACACAGTAAATTGTAAGATATTTGACCATATTCGTAGGCTGTGCGATAGCAGCGCAACATCATAAGCCTATTTAATCACAGAGCCTATACTAAGTCAGGACAGACATAGAAACACAATAATCTATTGATAAACAAAATATTGAACAACAATTTTGTCTGTGCAAACAGCAGGTATTTAATATGGCTAAAATATCTTGTGGAGTTCTTCAAGTATTAATTGTTGGACCTTTGTTGTTTCTTACCTACTTCAATGTATCTACTACTGTTTGCTGATACCAATATGATTTTAACTCTCTCTTTCTCTCCCCCTCTCTCTGAAGGACTTCAGAATGGAGACGTTTGCAGGGCCAGTGTTTGCCAGCTTGCGTCGCTCCTTGGGGATGACAGAAAAGGAGTATCAGCACTCTCTCTCCAACGACGGTTCCTACCTGCAGTTCATCAGCAACTCCAAAAGCAAGGCCGACTTCTTTCTCACGTGCGTAAGCATATTCTACTCCTCTCTTTCTTTCCCTTTACTGTTAGAGTATATCTCTCACAAATATAGTGCAAATATAGAAAGCTACTTTGTTACTCTTATCTGGCCAAAGTATATGCTCACACACACACACACACACACACACACACACACACACACACACACACACACACACACACACACACACACACACACACACACACACACACACACACACACACACACACACACACACACACACACACACACACACACACACACACACACACACACACACACACACACACACACACACACACACACACACACACACACACACACACACACACACACACACACACACACACACACACACACACACACACACACACACACACACACACACACACACACACACACACACACACACACACACACACACACACACACACACACACACACACACACACACACACACACACACACACACACACACACACACACACACACACACACACACACACACACACACACACACACACACACACACACACACACACACACACACACACACACACACACACACACACACACACACACACACACACACACACACACACACACACACACACACACACACACACACACACACACACACACACACACACACACACACACACACACACACACACACACACACACACACACACACACACACACACACACACACACACACACACACACACACACACACACACACACACACACACACACACACACACACACACACACACACACACACACACACACACACACACACACACACACACACACACACACACACACACACACACACACACACACACACACACACACACACACACACACACACACACACACACACACACACACACACACACACACACACACACACACACACACACACACACACACACACACACACACACACACCCAAAAAAATTACGCCCCATTTTCAGGACCCTGTCTTTCAAAGATAACTCATAAAAATCCTAATAATTTCACATATCTTCATTGTAAAGGGTTTCAACACTGCTTGTTCAATGAACCATAACAAATTAAGGAACATGCATCCGTGGAACGGTCGTTAAGACACTAACAGCTTACAGATAGTAGGAAATTAAGGTCACAGTTATGAAAACTTAGGACACCAAAGACGCCATTCTACTGACTCTGAAAAACACCAAAAGAAAGATGCCCAGGGTCCCTGCTCATCTACGTGAACGTGCCTTAGGCATGCTGCAAGGAGGCATGAGGACTGCAGATGTGGCCAGGGCAATTGCCATGTCCGTACTGTGAGACATGAGGACTGCAGATGTGGCCAGGGCAATTGCCATGTCCGTACTGTGAGACACCTAAGACAGCGCTACAGGGAGACAGGACGGACAGCAGATCGTCCTCTCAGTGGCAGACCATGTGTAACAACACCTGCACCGGATCGGTACATCCGGACATCACACCTGAGGGACAGGTAAAGGATGGCAACAACAACTGCCCGAGTTACACCAGGAACGCACAATCCCTCCATCAGTGTTCAGACTGTCTGCAATAGGCTGAGAGAGGCTGAACTGAGGGCTTGTTGGCAATGTTGTAAGGCAGGTCCTCACCAGACATCACCGGCAACAACGTCGCCTATGGGCACAAACCCACCGTCGCTGGACCAGACAGGACTGGCAAAAAGTGGTCTTCACTGACAAGTCGTGGTTTTGTCTCACCAAGGACAATGCCACCAGCCATACTGCTCGTTCTGTGCGTGATTTCCTGCAAGACAGGAATGTGTGTGTTCTGCCATGGCCAGCGAAGAACCCGGATCTCAATCCCATTGAGCACGTCTGGGACCTGTTGGATCGGAGGGTGAGGGCTAGGGCCATTCCCCCCAGAAATGTCCGGGAACTTGCAGGTGCCTTGGTGGAAGAGTGGGGTAACATCTCACAGCAAGAACTGGCAAATCTGGTGCAGTCCATGAGGAGGAGATGCACTGCAGTACTTAATGCAGCTGGTGGCCACACCAGATACTGACTGTTACTTTTGATTTTGCCTCCCCTTTGTTCAGGGACACATTATTCCATTTCTGTTAGTCACATGTCTGTGGAACTTGTTCAGTTTATGTCTCAGTTGGTGAATCTTATGTTCATACAAATATTTACACATGATAAGTTTGCTGAAAATAAACGCAGTTGACAGAGAGAGGACATTTCTTTTTTTGCTGAGTTTATGTATGTGTTATAACTCACTATCTGTGCTAATCACTGCATTTCTCTTTCTCATCCAGGAACGATAAGCGGTTCTTTCTGAAGACCCAGAACAAGAGAGAGGTGCAATTCCTCCTGTCCAACCTAAGAATCTACATGGAGCACCTAGAGAAGTATCCTCATTCACTGCTGGTCAAGTTCTTAGGTAAGACACAGGACTCTGATCTTATAGTCCATTGGCCAGTGGAAAAATGTGTTCACTTTTGGCAGGGGTGGCATGCACCCCAAAAATCTAAGAGGGCACCAAGTACGTTAGAATGGCTGGGGTGAGAATTTAGCATTTTTCAAACACCTGAAACAACTTTTTCCCGCAATGTAGAGCCATAATCTTAATTCTTTGTAAAAAGATGTCTATTTATCTAAGCATGCCTCTTGAGCTTTATGTATCCTCTTGACTGGTGGTTATTTTTTAAAGAAACTAAATATGCTTCTCTTCATCACTGCTAAAATCTGGGTTAAAGAGTGTGAGTCTTATTCAGTACATTCGTTTTTGCTTGCTTTTCTAAAGTATACCAATCTTGCCAGCAGGCATGCCAGCTAAGATAGTTAGAGTAGCTAGCTATTGGGTGGATCTCATTTATAACCAATGGGATTTGGTAAATTTTTGCCATCCGATTTAATGATGGCAAAATCATAGGCAGCAGCTATCTATCTGTCGATGTGACCTTGAGCAAGGCAATTAACCCTAATTGCTCCTCTAAGTCGCTCTGGATAAGTGTCTGCTAAAAACGACAACAGTTTTTTTCATTTGTTTTATTCCAGGGCTGGGGTCAATTTGAAATTGAAGGCAATCAATTCAGGAAGTTAACTTAAATAACAATTGAACATTTGAAAAAACAGCATCTATTTTCAATGACTTCTCTATAAACTGAGGAGTCAGTTTTTACATTTTTAATTTGTAATTAAAATAACTTCCTGAATTGACTGCCTTAAATTCAAATTAAATTCAAATTGACCCCAGCCCTGGTTGATTCCCTCATCATCAGACGATTTGTTAGAATGTTATGTTGGAATGCAGTGTATATGACAGGATTCAAGACATATATTTTATATTTAACAATTATAGCATAATTTTACATATCAGTATAATCACTACAAACTAGTAAAATATCCCTTTAGGAATATTATAGATACCTTTTTTATTGTTTGAAAATAAAACATAGAAATTAGGGATTCAAATACTGACCAAAAACAGTCATATAAATAGTGTTTCTGGCACATTTTACTAATATTTTACAAAGATGATATATTTTGCAAACCTGGCTAAATTGGTTGTGTTATCTTGATAACTATAATAAATGTTTTTATTGTCATTAGGCATATTCTACTTATTATTAAAAGAGGTGTGGCAATGTCAGACCAATCCAAGTTAAAACAATGGAGCTGGTTGGTGGCCATATTGGAAAATGTGTACCCTATGGCCTATGGTTAAATCAGCAATAGCTAGGCATCATTGTTTAGACTTATTTTCTAGCTTTATGTAAAGTTTGGTACACTCATTATGAAGGCATTTTGTGAAAATGGATTACCTGTATCTCTTTGCTGGATGTAAGGCATTCCTATGGGATGTCATATAGGGTGCAATGTACGGGGGCAGGTTTCACATCACATTTCTTGATATTTAATATAATTTAAATTAATAGATATTAATCATATGGTGAATACTTCTAGAACATTTTCTATGTGTTTTAATATAATATAATTTAAACGGCTACAAAACTACAAAAAAGCTTTTTTTACATATTTTTACCATTTCTGGTAATATTTTGCTAAATACATATACAGTGAGCTCCAACAGTATTGGGACGCATTTTTGGTTGTTTTGGTTCTGTACTCCAGCACTTTGAATTTGAAATGCTACAAGACTATGAGATTTAAGTGCGGACTGTTAGCTTTAATTTGCGTGTATTTTCATCCATATCGGGTGAACCGTTTATAAATTACAGCACTTTTTGTACATAGTCCCCCCATTTTAGGGAACCAAACGTATTGGGACAAATTCACTTACACTACCGGTCAAAAGTTTAGAAACACCTACTCATTCAAGGGTTTTTCTTTATTTTTACTATTTTCTATATTGTAGAATAATAGTGAAGACATCAAAACTATGAACTAACACATATGGAATCATGTAGTAACCAAAAAAGTGTTAACCTCTTACATCTAGACGTTCCGCTAGCGGAACACCTGCTCCAATATCCAATGATCGGCGTGGCGCAAATTACAAATTCCTCAAAAATACAAAAACTTCAATTTTTCAAACATATGACTATTTTACAGCATTTTAAAGACAAGACTCTCCTTTATCTAACCACACTGTCCGATTTCAAAAAGGCTTTACAGCGAAAGCAAAACATTAGATTATGTCAGCAAAGTACCCAGCCAGAAACAATCAGACACCCATTTTTCAAGCTAGCATATAATGTCACAAAAAACAAAACCACAGCTAAATGCAGCACTAACCTTTGATGATCTTCATCAGATGACACTCCTAGGACATTATGTTATACAATACATGCATGTTTTGTTCAATCAAGTTCATATTTATATCAAAAACCAGCTTTTTACATTAGCATGTGACGTTCAGAACTAGCATTCCCACCGAACACTTCTGGTGAATTTACTAAATTACTCACGATAAACGTTCACAAAAAACATAACAATTATTTTAAGAATTATAGATACAGAACTCCTTTGTGCAATCGAGGTGTCCGATTTTAAAATAGCTTTTCGGTGAAAGCACATTTTGCAATATTCTGAGTAGATAGCCCAGCCATCACGGCTAGCTATTTTGACACCCACCAAGTTTAGCCCTGACCAAACTCCGATTTACTATTAGAAAAGTTTGATTACCTTTGATGTTCTTCATCAGAATGCACTCCCAGGACTGCTACTTCAATAACAAATGTTGGTTTGGTTCAAAATAATCCATTGTTACATCCAAATAGCGGCGTTTTGTTCGTGCGTTCAAGACACTATCCGAAGTGTAAATAAGGGTCACGCGCACGACGCATTTCGTGACAAAAAAATTCTAAATATTCCATTACCGTACTTCGAAGCATGTCAACCGCTGTTTAAAATACATTTTTATGCCATTTTTCTCGTAAAAAAGCGATAATATTCCGACCGGGAGTGGTGGTTTTCGTTCAAAGATAAAACATGGAGTAGACTCGTGCACGAGCCTGAGTCTCATAGTACTGTGACCGACCACTATCCAAACGCGCTACTGTTTTTCAGTCAGGCCCTGCAAAGCCACGATTCAGCTTTTTGCCGCCTTCTGAGAGCCCATGGGAGCCGTAGGAAATGTCATGTAACAGCAGAGATCCCCTGTTTTGGATAGAGATAATCAAGAAGGCCAAGAAATGGTCAGACAGGGTACTTCCTGTACAGAATCTTCTCAGGTTTTGGCCTGCCAAATGAGTTCTGTTATACTCACAGACACCATTCTAACAGTTTTAGAAACTTTGGAGTGTTTTCTATCCAAAGCTAATAATTATCTGCATATTCTAGTTTCTGGGAAGGAGTAATAATCAGATTAAATCGGGTACGTTTTTTATCCGGCCGTGAAAATACTGCCCCCTAGCCATAACAGGTTAAACAAATGAAACTCTATTTTATGTTTGAGATTCTTCAAAGTAGCCACCCTTTGCCTTGATGACAGCTGTCACGTCTGCTTCCAACTCTTCCAACTCCCCCAACTCCCCTGAACGCAGCTCACTTTCCAGATCCCAATCACCTGAATTCTAATCACATGTTCACACACCTGTATGTCATTATCACACTATTTAGTTCAGTTCTTTGCACCCCATCACTGTGAGGTATTGTTTGTTTTGTGACACACATCTTTCAGAGCGCTGTTTTTCCTGTGATTTACTCCCCCCGTGTATGATAGTTTTTGCCTGCCTCACTAACGACGCCTTTTGCCTATTCCATGCCTGTACTTTAGCCTATCGGATTTCCTGTTATCTACCTATTGCCTGATCTCCCGGACTACGTGACTAACCTTTTCCCTGCCTGTACTGTTACCCCTTTGGACCTCCTGTGTATGACCTTCTGCCTGCCCCTGGACCCAGCTACCTGCCTCCTCCTGTGTATGACCTTCTGCCTGCCCCTGCCCGCACCGCCCCCCGGAGCCTCGCCGCCCGGACCCGCTCCGCCTCCTCCTGTGGTCCTTTACAAATAAACACCTGCTGCGCCTTGTGCTTGAAACCAGCTCTCTGTCTCCCATCGTACTCATTACAACAGCTTTGCACACTTAGCATTCTCTCAACCAGCTTAATGAGGTAGTCAGCTGGAATGCATTTCAATTAACAGGTGTGCCTTGTTAAAAGTTAATTTGAGGAATTTATTTCCATCTTAATGTGTTTGAGCCAACCAGTTGTGTTGTGACAAGTTAGGAGGGGTATACAGAAGATAGCCGTATTTGGTAAAAGTCCATATTATGGCAAGAACAGCTCAAATAAGCAAAGAGAAATGACAGTCCATCATTACTTTAAGACATGAATGTCAGTCAATACGAAACATTTCAAGAACTTTGAAAGTTTCAAGTGCAGTCGCAAAAACCATCAAGCACTATGATGAAACTGACTCTCATGAGGATCGCCACAGGAATGGAAGACCCAGAGTTACCTCTGCTGCAGAGGATAAGTTCATTAGAGTTACCAGCCTCAGAAATTGCAGCCCAAATAAATGCTTCAGAGTTCAGTAACAGACACATCTCAACGTCAACTGTTCAGAGGAGACTGTGTGAATCAGGTCTTCATGGTCGAATTGCCGCAAAGAAACCACTACTAAAGGACACCAATAATAAGAAACTTGCTTGGACCAAGAAACACGAGCAATGGACGTTAGACCGGTGGAATTTAGTCCTTTGGTCTGAAGTCCAAATTGGAGATTTTTGGTTCCAACCGCCGTGTCTTTGTGAGACGCGTTGTGGGTGAACGGATGATCTCCGCATGTGTATTTCCCACCGCAAAGCATGGAGGAGGAGGTGTGATGGTGTGGGGGTGCTTTGCTGGTGACACTGTCTGTGATTTATTTAGAATTCAAGGCACACGTAACCAGCATGGCTATCACAGCATTCTGCAGTGATACGCCATCCCATCTGGTTTGGGCTTAGTGGGACGATCATTTGTTTTTCAACAGGACAATGACCCAACACACCTCCAGGCAGTGTAAGGCTATTTGACCAAGAAGGAGAGTGATGGAGTGCTGCGTCAGATGACCTGGCCTCCAAAATCCCCCGGCCTCAACCAAATTGAGATGTTTGGGATGAGTCGGACTGCAGAGTGAAGGAAAAGCAGCCAACAAGTGCTCAGCATATGTGGGAACTCCTTCTGGACTGTTGGAAAAGCATTCCAGATGAAGTAAGCTTGAGAGAATGCCAAGAGTGTGCAAAGGGTGGCTATTTGAAGAATCTCAAATATAAAATATATTTTGATTTGTTTAATACTTTTTTGGTTACTACATGATTCCATGTGTTATTTCATAGTTTTGATGTCTTCACTATTCTACAATGTAGAAAATAGTGGAAATAAAGAAAAACCCTTGAATGAGTAGGTGTTCTAAAATTTTGGACCGGTAGTGTATGTGTATTAAAGTAGTCAAAAGTTTAGTATTTGGTCCCATAGTCCTAGCACACAATGACAACATCAAGCGTGTGACTCTACAAACTTGTTGAATACATTTGCTGTTTGTTTTGGTTGTGTTTCAGATTATTTGGTGCTCAGTCAAAATCAATGGTAAATTTTGTAGTGTGTCATTTTGGATGAACTTTTATTGTAAATAAGAATATAAAATGTTTCTAAACACTTCTACATTAAGGTGGATGCCTCCAAGCATGAAATAGAACTCACAGACATTAACCTTAATGAGAATTATCATTAGTCTTTGTCACCGCAAAGTGGACAAATATGTGAAATTTGGCCTGCTGGACCATGGAAAATGTTTGTAGTTGACTGAAGTTTAAAAAAATTTGTTTTCAAGGTGTCCACAGGATCAAAATTCCACATAGGAGGAAGGTACTGACTGATTATGGATTGTTATTCATAGCCATATTGTTTATTATTATCATTATTTATTAGCTACAACTTAGTTTGTTCATGCCTTGTCTTACCTTTTTCACAGAAGTACTTTATTGTAATGCAGAGTGTTTTTTACCCTGACGATCGAATCAATGCCAGGTAAGCCTGTTTCAGAGTAAAACAAAACAGTCTGGTGTGTGAAATGTATTACAGGCACTGTGGTAACAGCACTGTTAAACTGACTTTGTTGCCTGTTGTTGCAGGTATGACATCAAGGGTTGTGAGGTGAGCCGGTGGACAGACCCAGCCCAAGAGGGAAGTCAGGTTATTGTTGTCCTCAAGGACTTGAACTTCGAGGGCCAGTACATCACTCTGGGTAAGGGTAACGAATCCTGTCATAGTATGTTACAGCATGAGATATGTACCAGAGGACTGATTACAATGAAAGGACATACCTTAGTTATGTTTTAGTAATTGAGGCAAGCCAATTTGGTGATTTTTAGCATGTAAATCTTGGTGGGGCAAACCCCAAAACTTTGCGGGGTTGCATGCCAGCAAAGACACTACACAACACTAAACAATACATTAATTGCACTATAACGGTGAGAAACAATGCCCACAAACCTTTAGGGTCTACATAAAGCTGTCCCAATAGCAAAGTCCCAACACCTTACCACTGCTACAACTGGCGGACAATCAGCGGAGCCTTGTCTGGCAGCGAAACAGTTAATTCAGCCACATTTATTGCCTTTTAAAAAAAACATAGTAGATATGGCTGACTTGGTTAAACAAATGTGGATTCTACTGACAATTGTGATCTACAAACTATGGCATAAGGGGACGACGAGCGGATAAGAGGCAATCCGTAATTTCGATTAAGACATTAATGAGTGAGGTAGGACTGACTGTCACATTCGTTTGTAGAGAAGGTCCAAGGCGCAGCGTGAGTATCATTCCACATCTTTATTAATATGTGAAACTCAGCAAGACATACAATAAACTATAAACAAAACAATAAACCGTGATGACAGAGGTGCAACATGCACTAACTCAAAATAATATCCCACAAACACAAGTGGGAAAAACAACTACTTAAATATGATCCCCAATTAGAGACAACGATGACCAGCTGCCTCTAATTGGGAATCATACAAAAACCCCAACATAGAAAAAAGAAACTAGAACCCAACATAGAAATAAATATACTAGATAAATCCCCCAGTCACTCCCTGACCTACTCTACCATAGAAAATAAGAGCTCTCTATGGCCAGGACGTGACACTGACGTAGTCAATATAACTATTTGTTCAGCACTTGAAATGTACAGCGACAGAATTCAGAACATGGGCCGTTCTTACAGTATTCTCCATTTACACCAAGTCAGAACCGTAGAATAAATAAAGGGGGCATATAAGCAGACAATGAAAGCTCTTACAATATTCAATGCTTACATTTCTCTAAAACAGACTATAGGCTACATGTGCACCACCAAGTCTGAAATAGTAGGCAAAATTAAGAGCGGAAAAGGGACCAAATTATTAGGGTGATGCACATTGGCTACTAACATCTTACAACACAACATACACTTAGTATTACTTTCTTAGCTACAGTATGTAGGAGCATACAATACATTTTTGGACTCACTTTGTTGTGTGCTGTGCTCACTTGAACAGAAAGTTGGCCCAGCGTTTTTTGTGTGGGAAAATTGTCATCAAAGTCTGTCATTCTCTGGATTTATGGTGCTTTCAAGACAACTGGGAAATCAGAAAAAAACAAGCTTGAATCATGATGACGTCAGTGATCTTCCGGTCGTAGCTCTAGAATGAGGCCCGAATTCCCGATTTACAATTCCGAGTTGGATGTATTTTCCCAGTAGGAGCCTGTTTTTTCCCCGAGTTCCCAGTTGTCTTGAACTCACTGAAATCAGATTTCCCAATTCCGAGTTTCCAGTTGTTTTGAGCGCGGCAGAATTTATGTTGGATTGACAGCGTTGGAAGAGACCCTTAAACCCAGACTTGGGACCACTCACCCACTCCACTGAATAGCAGGCTAGTGATTGCTTTGCAATGCTTGCAGTTAGCCACAGATTCCTTCCAAACCACTCACTGTTGAATTTGCGATTTCCAACTTGTTGCGTAATGTTTATGTCCAATGGCTGATGAGCACCAATATGTTTTATCTATAATTTCTCTTCATTATTTCTCTTTATATGACAGGGATTAAAAAGGATTTGCCAGTAGATTGTCGACTTGATTCCTGATGATGACTGCTAGCTAACATTTTGAAAGTATGATGTTGACATGAGTCCAATCAAAGCTACTGTAGATATAACATGTTTGATGTCATTTTAGCTGTGGCCAATGACCTTGAGCCTTCTTGGATGGGCACTTCTAATGTAACTCTATGGCAGCACCCAAGGGGCTTGAATTTTTGAGCTCTACTCTTAGATTTGGTGGTGACGTAGTGTCCCAATGAGTGACAGAACACTGAGCCAATCATGGCGCAACTAGAGCTGCTGCCCAACCCTACACTCCGTATTTTCCGCTGGCTGCCCCACCAGCACAGAAAGCACTGAGCTAGGCTGAAACACCTGCTTTTTGGAGCTGCCTTATTCAAGAAAGCAAAAAAGAGACCATGTTTGTATTTTACTGAAAGTCACCCTTGATAAGAGTGTATGTTGACCAAATATATATATGTTTTTTAAATGTAAGCTTTTTAACTAGGCAAGTCATTAAGAAAAAAATCTTATTTACAATGACGGCCTACCTGGGAACAGTGGGTTAACTGCCTTGTTCAGGGGCAGAACGACAGATTTTTACCTTGTCAGCTTGGGGATTTGATCCAGCAACCTTTCAGTTACTGGCCCAACACTCTAACCACTAGGCTACCTGCCACCCCAAAATGCTGTTTTATTGACTCAATGATTATTATATATATTTTTTTACATTGTTTGCAAACTGATATGTAACACGTATTAATGCCAAAATAACATGCAAAACAGGCACCCCCCCCACCCCACCCAAAAAAGGTGGGGCTCAAAATGACGGGCGGCACTGGTAATGACACTGTAACAGGGTAGTAAGTGGTACATACAGTTATAGAGTCCTAACCAGTTTTGCAATATATGTGCTTGTGTTGATAGACCAGCATCGTCCATGGCTGCTTCGGCAGGTGGAGATTGACACGTCGTTCCTGCAGAGACTCAATGTGCTGGACTACAGCCTCCTGGTGGCTCATCAGCCCCTGCACCAGGATGAACGCCACCAGTGCCTGTCCTTCGCCACCCTTATCATGCGCACTAAAAAGTGGGTGGGATTTCTCTCTTTTTTTATCCACTTTTTGTATTATTTTTTCTGTCTTAGATTCTTTTTTTCTGTTTTAGTGACATATTCAGGCCTCAAAAGTGGTGTAATGTCAAGATCAATATTTTCCCCAGGTCCTGGTCTTTCTTCAGGACAAAACCAATGACTTCCAGGCATGTAGTTACCACAAATATACTTCTTGGCTATACAATAACATGCATAACCACCACGAGCAACTATCTAGTATTTGTCTACTCTAAAATCAGTCAACTTTGGTATTTTTTAGGTTGGCCATGCTGCCTCACTCTTGGCTCTTACCCTCCCCTCTTTAACCTCTTAGGTAGACATGCTGGCTCTAATAACTTTGTTACCCTTCATAGAGATGGATAGAGGCTTTACTTGCCACAAAGCCAGTTTTAACATGGGCAGCGCCATTGAGTGGAAGAAAATGGAACTGCCTATTTTTAATAGAGATAGCCCTCCCTGGCACTGCCCATGCTATCACAAAAGTGTTCATGGCAAAGATAAGTGTGCCCTATTTCTATATCTGTTACCCTCTCCTTTTTAACCTTTCAGGTGGCCATGTTGGCTCTAATAACTCTGGGTACCCCCTCTCCGCTTTAACCTCTCAGGTCAGTGATCACATGCTCAAGTCCCACCCATGCGGGCATGCCCACTGTTCCGGGGGCGGTCCCAGAGGAAGATTCCGCCCTGTTGATATCAGAGATGGACGCCGGGACAGGAAGTTGCAGCGTTACTGAGTCACGGGTAGGAAGTGACCTGGGCAGTGCCCCTTCCGGGAGACCCTGTACTGAGCAGCCGGTGGGAATGGTCACGGATTCGATGGAACTGCGAGACTTCCAGGCCCAGAACCGCCGGCTGCTGCCCAACTTCAGAAACCCGCTGCATGTCATTGACGGACCGGAGCATCGCTACTTTGTGGGCATCATCGACATCTTCACTGTCTACAGCTTCAAGAAGAGGCTGGAGCATTGGTGGAAGAGACTGCGGCACCCAGGGCAGGCCTTCTCCACCGTCAGCCCCCCCGCTTACTGCCATAGGCTCTGCCAGTGGGTACAGGACCACACCAGGTAGACTCAAAAAGAGGGGAGGATGAGGATGGTTACTCCCGCTAGCACGCTGTCTGCCCAGGGACACACATGCACGCAAATACACACACACACAGACTAGCAACTGTGATGCTGTTCAGAGACATAAAGCTATTCTTTTAAAGCGCTGTAATTTCAGATTGACCAAGAGGCAGTTATTTTCATGTTTCCACATGTCCAGACCAAAGCCAAAACGAACATAAACCATTATATGGAAATATGTTATTCACCACCGCGGATAAATGGGTTCTCCCTTTTCATACTCTTTCATTTTTCTTAAGTAACAAAGAACAGGTGCAACATTTAAAATCTAGTGCTATGAATTGATTAGCTGGTTTTCCAAAGTATAATAGTTGTTGAATTGTTGAAGTTTAGTTAGTGAATCAATAATGAAAACCAAAATGATTTTACAAATTTGCCACCTGTTTTTTTATTTTTATTTTTTTACATTTGACTCCTATGGATTTTTTTTCTCCCAATTTAACTTTGACGTTTTGATACCTGTTGTATGTTTTTTTTAAGTGCCTTTCTTATGCACTTCTCAGTAGTTGGTATTCAGACTTACCTTATGCAGGTGCGTAACGGGCTTTGCAGTCGTGGTTCACTTGCGCGCGCTGAATACATTTATATTTAAATGCGGTGCTGAATACATACACCTTTAAATACGGTGTACCTTTAATTTTGACGACACTCACTAGAATGGGTTCAGAATATAAGGATCAATAAATGAAACCCATCTTAAGATATGCATATTCGTGTCCATTTCAGGACCAACTAGTTTATTTAGGCACATTTTGAGTTAAGAAAGTATGTATGAATTATAAAAAAGTACAGGGTTTGGAAAGCCTTTACACACTAAATACAGTGCATTCAGAAAGTATTCAGACCCCTTGACTTTTTCCAAATTTTGTTACATTACAGCCTTATTCTAAAATGGATAAAAGAATCTACACACAATACCCCCATAATGACAAAGCAAAAACAGGTTTTTAGACATTTTTGCTAAATTGCTAAAATAAAAAAAAATGAAATATCACATTTACATAAGTATTCAGACCTTTCAGTACTTAGTACTTTGTTGAAGCTCCTTTGGCAGCGATTAGAGCCTCAACTTTTCTTGAGTATGACGCTACAAGCTTGGCACATATGTATTTGGGGAGTTTCTCCCATTTGTTCTCTGTAGATCGTCTCAAGCTCTGGATGGGGAGTGTTGAGGCACAGCTATTTTCAGGCCTCTCCAGAAGTCCGGGCTCTGGCTGGGCCACTCAAGGTCATTCAGAGACTTGTCCCGAAGCCACTCTTGCATTGTTTTTGGCTGTGTGATTAGGGTTGTTGTCCTGTTGGAAGGGGAAACTTCACCCCAGTCTGAGGTCCTGAGCGCTCTGGAGCAGGTTTTCATAAAGGCTCTCTTTACTTTGGTCCGTTCATCTTTCCCTCGATCCTGACTAGTCTCCCAGTCCCTGCCACTGAAAAATATCCCCACAGCATGATGCTGCCACCACCATGCTTCACCATAGGGATGGTGCCAGGTTTCCTCCAGGCGTGACGCTTGCCATTCAGGCCAAAGAGTTCAATCTTGGTTTCATCAGACCAGAGAACCTTGTTTCTCAATCTGAGAGTCCTTTAGGTGCCTTATGGAAAACTAATTTTGCTGAGAAGTGGCATCCATCTGGCCACTCTAACATAAAGGCCTGATTGGTGGAGTGCTGCAGAGATGGTTGTCCTTCTGGAAGGTTCTTCCATCTCCACAGAGGATCTCTGGAGCTCTGTCCGAGTGACCATCAGGTTCTTGGTCACCTCCCTGACCAAGGCCCTTCTCCCCCGATTGCTCAGTTTGGCCGGGCAGCCAGCTCTAGGAAGAGACTTGGTGGTTCCAAACATCTTCCATTTAAGAATGATGGAGGCCACTGTTCTTGGGGACCATCAATGCTGCAGAATTTTTTTGGTAGCCATCCCCAGATCTGTGCCTCGACACAATCCTGTCTCAGAGCTCTACGGACAATTCCTTCGACCTCATGGCTTGGTTTTTTCTCTGACATGCTCTGTCAACTGTGGGCCCTTATATAGACAGGTGTTTATGCCTTTCCAAATCATGTCCAATCAATTGCATTTACCACAGGTGGACTACAATCAAGTTGTAGAAACATCTCAAGGATGATCAATGGAAAGAGGATGCACCTGAGTTCATAGCAAAGAGTCTGAATACTTATGTAAATAAGTTGTTTTTTTTTTACATTTGCAAAAATTTCTAAAAACCTATTTTCGCTATGTCATTTTGGGGTATTGTGTGTAGATTTAGGTTCCTTCGTTGGGGTGGCAGGTACCCTAGTGGTTAGAGCGTTGGACTAGTAACCGAAAGGTTGCAAGATCGAAGCCCCGAGCTGACAAGGTAAAAATATGTAGTTCTGCCCCTGAACAAGGCAGTCAACCCACTGTTCCTAGGCCGTCATTGAACATAAGAATTTGTTCTTAACTGACTTGCCTACTTAAATAAAGATAAATAAATTAAATAAAAGATTGATCAGGGAAATCTGGGGGAGTTTTTCCTAGCCACCGTGCTTCTTTCACATGCTTTGCTTGCTGTTTGGGGTTTTAGGCTGGGTTTCTGTACAGCACTTTGAGAATATCAGCTGATGTACGAAGGGCTATATAAATAAATTTGATTTGATTTGATTTGAAATTCTTTATTTAATCCATTTTCGAATAAGGCTGTAACAAAATGTGGAAAAAGTCCAGGAGTCTGAATACTTTCTGAATGCACTTTTTCATTGATGGATAAAAAATACAGTGGTTTGATTCATCGTGAAAGTTTAAGTTCAATCCATGAAATATTGGAAGGTGTAAAAAAAAAAAAAAAAAAAAAGAAGTGTACAATAGGGGTTGAACAATAGTCCTATAAATCTACCCTATCATCACTAATCATGGAACTGTATGACAATGGTCCAGTCGTGGTAGACCGTGCACCAGGCTCCAGGTTTAACCTGCTACGAGTGGCCTGAGTTCCATAATGATTAAAATGTCCCAAATTATGGCACAGTGTTAGCCTAACATGATCCACTAATGCTAGCGACCCTCAGGAACAACTACATGGACGTGACAGAGGAAAGAAAGGTCAACGGAATGGAATGATGCAAAAGGTAGGAAATTGACAGTTAGAAATGTTGTGTGTATTACGGATGTTGGCTCCCAATTGTGGCTAATATTTAACATGATACAAATTGTAAAACAAAACGTAGAAAAGTGCGGGCAAAGAATTAAAACTAGAATCATAAATCAATTCGGTAGGTTGGGTGCTATACTGTCATTTGCGCATTGGCTATAAAAGCCTATACTAAAGCTTGGGTCTCTATATTTAATTCCTGCAAGTTATAAGGCCATCATTTTATAAACTTCACTGTGTGAAAGTTGATATGTTGATATGCTTCAGTTTGCTGCCATATGACTGGTTTCACATGTCTCCAGCGATCATAATAAGATAATATAGCTCTAAAACAAGTGTAATTTATATTTACAATCCCCATATCCAAATGGATTACTCATTTACTTACCTCTGATCAATAGCTCTTATCAATTTCTAAATTACAGTGCTTTTTCCACTTGGAACCGGCAGGTTTGCTCGACCTTATTCATGGTTTCCTCCCGCATATAGGTGGTGAAATTATGAGTTGAGTTAAGTCAAGCTCAGAATATGGCGTATCTGTAGACATACCTCCGCCACACCTTAATTTCTTAGATCTGCACCCTGAACGAATAGCGGGTGAATAGCATGCTATTCTCATGCTTAAGGGGATACTTTGGGATTATCTACTTCCCCAGAGTCAGATGAACTCTGTGTCTAGTACGGAAGTTAGAGGTCATTTTGTGACCAATGCTAACTAGTTTTAGTGCAATGACTAGAAGTTCAGTATATGGTTATCTACTAGCATGCTAGCAGATACCTATAGACTTCCAGTCATTGTGCTAATGCTAGTTAGCAATTGCACTAGCGCTAGTTAGTAACTTCCTTCAAACTGCACCATTACCAAAATACCGAAGTATCCCTTTAAGTTCAATGTCAGAATACATATAGAGAGAAAAATGCATAAAAAGGGAATTTTGTTCCATTTACACACGCATAACTCTGGTCAGAATTCCGCCCCCAAGTGAATATACTCTCCTGATACCACTGTGCATGACTGTGGTTCTGCAGTATATTGTTTATTTGTTCTTTGTGCAGTTATGGCAAGGTCAGCATAAAGGGGTAATGTTTAAAAATGCTGACAAACAGCTGTCATTTTATGAGACTGCCTAGTGGCGCAGCAGTCTAAGGCACTGCATCTCAGTGCAAGAGGTGTCACTACAGTCCCTAGTTTGAATCCAGGATCTATCACATCCGGCCGTGATGGGAGTCCCATAGGGCGGCGTATAATTGGCTCAGCGTCGTCCGGGTTTGACTGGGAAAGGCCATCATTGTAAATAATAATTTGTTCTTAACTGACTTGCCTAGTTAAATAAAATAAATAAATAAAAATTGTTATTCTGATGGTTTTTACGTTTTAGCTTATTTTTGACTTACCTAGGTATGAACTTGGGACACCCTAGGTAAGTTGAAAATAAGCTAAAACTTGTGAACTATCCCTTTAATGCTATGTTGCCTCAGCAGAGATATTACTTACACTGCCCAATTTTACAGCAAAATGCAGGCTACACACTTGGGGCCTTGAGTTCTTACTATTTGCTGTTGAAAATATAACCCAAATGTGATTTACACCTGCTCAGGTGCGCTTCATTCTGTACCTCACCTGGGACACCCAGTGTCAGTCAGAGAAATATGTGGATTTCTGAGTTTTTTCACATTGACTGGGTCAGAATTGTTTTTGAAAGTAAAGCACTGTATTTACAGGGTTTTAGTTGCGTCTGGAAAAAATAATAAATACCCTGATTTAAGGACTGGGATATGTGGTGACCACATATTCACTAATGTAGCCTACTTCATTGATACAGTAAGGGTGTGGATTGGCAACTCCAACTCTCTCCTGGCTCAACATGTTTAACCCTACCCCTAAGTCATGTTTGTGCCTTCTGCCTGCAATAGGTATGTGCTGAAACCTTTTCTCAATGCATAAATAACTTTAAGAGTTAAGTTGTGTGTGAAGTTTGCTTATTTGCTTACTGGGCTGTATCTAACTCTGTTACCCTCTCTAATCCTATACTGGCCAATTCCACGGTAACAGAGTGATGAGATTTTTCACTTTAAAATGTATGTCAAACAAAAATCAATGATTGCCAAGTTAAACAAACCATTTCTACTGAAAATTAAACAAAAACACATTTACTTGAAGAACAGCGCAGATGCAAAATTTTGTAAGAATGTGCCATCATTCAGTTACCAAACTTTGCCACTAAGCTAGTGGAAGAAAAGAAAAACACAATAGCACAATTCAAACAGTATATCCTGCACTACAGATATACAGGTAACTGCCAAAATAACAGAAACGCAAACATAAAGTCTCTTAATAGGGCGTTGGGCAACCACGAGCCAGAACAGCTTCAATGCACCTTGGCATCAGTCTAAACAGTCTAAACCGGGGCGGGTTCTACTAAGCTATATGGAATTGTTTTAATAATGTAGCTATTTATTTGGCCTTATTAAATGCATTGAATAACAGATTCACTTACATGGAACAACAAATAATCACCCCCAAAAAATCGAAAGAAAGTTTGTCCCGAAGTGTCTGTCCTATATCTGAGAGATATAAGAAAGATCAGGAAACAAATGATATTTTTTTTTTGTACATGTATTTAACCCCTTATTTTTGGCACTAAACAGTCTCCATATATACTGTACTTCCATTATTTTTTTTCAACTGGTATCAGGGGACCTTCTTGTGAGGCCTGTGGCGCAAGCAACCGACATGTATGTGTTCGTGAGAGTCTCACCTTTCCACAGAGGGGTCATATTAGTTTGTAGCCCAAACTGTGTGGACTCTACAGCTAGAAGTTGTCAGATTGGCTGTACCCGACTTCAGACGAGTCCCAAGACACTTGTGGGGGTCGAAGAGAAAAAAACGGAGAACACCATCGTGTTCGTGGGAGTCTCAACTTTCCATAATAGTTTGTAGGCTGAGCCGTTCGGACTCTACAGACGATTTTCTGAGAAGACCCATTTTCAGGATATCTCACCGCTCTAGCTCTGTCACCTTTCACTGCAGAAGGGCGATATAGGTGGGTGCGGTTGATTGAGATGCATCCAATGCAAAAAACATCTCCATCTTAAACTGACAGATTTTTTCTGGGGATTTTTTTTGAATGCTAATTCGATTTCCACGGGGGGCGGACATCGACCTCAGGGGGTAAAGCTTATTTCCTGAAGTTCTGCTGGGGGACCCCTTGGGAACTGTGTCTGGAACTCTATTGGAGAGATGCAACGCCAAATCTTGTAACTGAAATGGCCATGGCATATGGTTTACATCATTTTTATGCTCATCAAGCCATTCAGTGACCACTCATTTCCTGTGGATGGGTGCATTGTGATCCTATTGGGGCATAGGCATTGTAGCCAAAATAATGGTCTGCCCAGTATTTTTATACATGATAGCACAAAGTGAAAATTGGTTATAGCCTATTGTAAAAATGTATGAAAACAAACATTTGTGTTTTGGTCTTAAATTATGGTTAGAGTTAGTCGTAAGGTTAGCAGTGTGATTAAGGTTAGGTTTAAAATCTAAATTTAAGACAAAAAGCCAATCTATTTAGAGGCTAGTCCTGGGTTTGTATACTACGTCATCACGAGAGGATTCCCTTTGCAATGGACACAAACAAGCCAATGTAGCTGTGCACACACTGATATGATGAATTTCAATCTCAAAAAGCTTTCTTCTGACGCAGGCGTCTTCACCCGAGCATTGCAGGTATTTAGCATAAACATGTATATATTATTTGAAATTCCATGAATAATTGTTTTTGTTGTGCTCCGACCGATAAAGTGCGTATGCTGTAATTAGGCCTATTTTATTCTGAATGCACGCTTCGGCAGTTAAGCCCTACCAGAAGGGTGACCCAAAGGAATTCTAATGGGTCGCCCTTCCCAAATAACGTTGCAAACACCAAACAAAAACAGTCACGTCAAACATTATTCATTTAGGTTTTTCTCCCAGTTAACCTGTCTGGGGTATGTGGCCCACCGGCGGGACACACTGCCAACAGCCAGTGAAATAGCAGGGCGCCAAATTCAAAACAACAAAAATCTCATAATTCAAATTTCTCAAACATACAACTATTTTACACCATTTTAAAGATGAACTTCTCTTTAATCCAACCACATTGTCCGATTTCAAAAAGGCTTTACAGCGAAAGCATAGCATTAGATTATGCACCTAGACAAGAAAAACCACACAGCCATTTTCCAAGCAAGGAGAGGCATCACAAAAACCAGAAATACAGCTAAAATGAATAACTAACCTTTGATGATCTTCATCAGATGACACTCATAGGACTTCATATTACACAATACATGTATGTTTTGCTTGATAAAGTTCATATTTATATCCAAAAACCCCATTTTACATTGGCGTGTAATGTTCAGAAATGTTTTGCCTCCCAAAATGTCTGGTGAATGAGCACATCAATTTACAG
Source organism: Salmo salar (assembly GCF_965601325.2). Lineage (NCBI taxonomy): Eukaryota > Metazoa > Chordata > Actinopteri > Salmoniformes > Salmonidae > Salmo > Salmo salar. Next base: position 75,734,845 of record NC_138301.1, on the reverse strand, counting down.
AAATACTCATCATAAACGTTGATAAAATATTAAACTGTTATTAAAAGAATTATAGATGCACTTCTTCTTAATGCAACCGCTGTGTCAGATTTTTTAAAAACTTTACAGTGAAAGCTGCCTGCTACTCAGGCTCAGAAGGTAGTATATGCATATTATTAGATTTGGATAGAAAACACTCTGAAGTTTCTAAAACTGTTTGAATGATGTCTGTGAGTATAACAGAACTCATGGCAGGCAAAAACCTGAGAAAAATCCAACCAGGATGTGTGGAAATCTGAGGTTTGTAGTTTTTCAAGTGATTGCCTATACAGTATACAGTGACTTAGGGTTCATTTTGCACTTCCTACGGCTTCCACTAGATGTCAACAGTCTTTAGAATGTTGTTTCATGCTCCTACTGTGAATAGGGTGAGAATAAGAGCTCCTGGAAGTAGATGAGTGAGAAAATGACATGAGCTCAGTGGCGCGCACTCACGTGAGAGTTAGCTGTGTTCCTTTTCTTTTTTTGAAGACAAAGGTCTTGTCCGGTTGGAATATTATGGAAGATTTATGATAAAAAACATCCTAAAGATTGATTCTATACATCGTTTGACATGTTTCTACGAACTGTAATATAACTTTTTTGACTTTTCGTCTGAACTTAATGCGCGAGCACAGCGCATTTGGAGTACTGGACCGAACGCGCGAACAAAAAGGAGGTATTAGGACATATATATGGACTTTATTGAAACAAATGAACATTTATTGGGGAACTTGGATTCCTGGGAGTGCATTCCGACGAAGATCATCAAAGGTAAGTGAATATTTATAATATTATTTCTGAGTTTTGTTGACTCCACAAAATGGCGGGTTTGGTTTCATGTCTGAACGCTGTACTTAACAAGTCAGTTAAGAACAAATTCTTATTTATAATGACGGCCTAGGAACAGTGGGTTAACTGCCTTGTTCAGGGGCAAACAATAGATTTTTACCTTGTCAGCTCTGAGATTCGATCTAGCAACCTTTCGGTTATTGGCCCAACGCTCTAACTACTAGGCTAACTGCCGCGATTCAGGCAGCAAATTAAGGGCTCGCGGGCCGCATGAGGCCTGTGGGCCGTGCAATGAGTACCACTGCTCTCTGTAGCAGAGGAACAGACAGAGATATAATGAGGGATGAGTTAGATAAACAGGGGGAATGATACTTTACAGACAGATGACTGAAGGAAGTGTGTGTGTGTGTGTGTGTGTGTGTGTGTGTGTGTGTGTGTGTGTGTGTGTGTGTGTGTGTGTGTGTGTGTGTGTGTGTGTGTGTGTGTGTGTGTGTGTGTGTGTGTGTGTGTGTTCTGCTCACCCCAAAGTGCTGGGTTAGGCCAACCAGGAGCCCCACTACCAGGTTGAAGCCATTTCTTGGACTTTAGGGAACACTCAGCAACAGGGTTTCGGCCAGTGAGGGCCAAAAGGAGGTGCATGCTGGTGATCTCCATACAAGTTGGTGCTGCTGCCATTCCCCATCACCACATAAGTAAAGGAACATACAGAGATATAATGAGGGATGAGTTAGAGACAGGGTGAATGAGACTTTACAGACAAATAACTGACGGAAGTTCGTGTGTGTGTGTGTGTGTGTGTGTGTGTGTGTGTTGACTCAAAAACAACTCTTGCAAAAGTTACTCACCCTGCTTTTTTCTTGTTTTTCATGTGATTTGAGAGTTTCTTGCTGTGGTATCTTATCACCACCCACAGTTGATTCTTGGTTGTGACGTCAGTACTTTCATCAATAATCTATGAGTGACAAATGCACAGTGTTCATAAATGCAGTTATTAGGCCTGCAGTGCATTAGGCCTGCACAGTGTTCATAAATGCAGTTATAAGGCCTGCAGTGCATTAGGAATTAATAAAGGACATTCTCAATGTCTTTGACATTCTCAATGTCCTTTATTAATTCCTAATGCACTGCAGGCCTTATAACTGAATTTATGAACACTGTGCATTTTGTTTTGTGGATATTGATTCCTTTATTTGCAATGTCTTCAACAACACATCCCAGGGGATCTACAGTTGCAATGCTGGAGTGGCATGCAATATGCGCAGCCATCTGTAACTGATCATTTAACTGTGTTATTCTCTCTTAAAAATGTAGTTCCTGTGTCAAAAAATGTTCTTGAATTAGAAAATGGAGCAGGATTTCTCTTGTTTCTCCGTGAGAAATGAGAAATAAGATGGGCGTGGTGGGTTCGTATTTCTGATTTGCAATACCTACAGTAAGCTTTTCTGTCATCTCCTTGCATGTTCTTAATCCATTCCATTATACCCTGTTCTCTTTCCCAGTCTTTGGAATATTTTGCCCATTTACCTGGCATTCTGACAGTAGAATCGTGTCTAGCCAGTAAACTAGTGTGTCAAATTGGTTCGTTCTTCTGTTCACACCTCTGCAAGTTGCTCCCTCTCTCCTCTGACTTCAACTTTCTGGCAAATGTTAGCTAGCTAGCTACATACCCAAAGAGAAAGCACATTGTTCAATTCTCTCTCCCTCTCTGAAACTGTTAGATGTGTATTTCTCAGTTTTTCTCTCTTGCTGTGTTGGCAGTAATGATTGGTAGGATTGGGGGGCGGTCAGGATGCAAAGAGTTAATATCTCAACAGTACTACATACACACAACCCTCTGTCTCGCCCCTCCCCTCCAATAACTGTATATGAGCCCCCCCCCCCCCCCCCCCCCCCACAACTCACTCAGTAACAGCAGCCTGTCTCACTGCCTGATAGTCAGCAGCAGCAGGTCACAGTGAAATTAATAGATCATTCAAAAAGAGAAATGCCATGGTAACCATGGTGCAATTTAGAAGTAGCCCAAAAACCCGCCACCCGTGACCAATTTATTTTCACCCGCGACATTCGTTTTCAAAGTAGCCCAATTGTAGGAAAACCATGAGCATGGCAACCCTGCCTCCAACCGCTTCACCACTGTCGGCTACTGTCAGAGAACCGTAGGTCGAGGGCTGTCTAATTAGTAAAAAAATTAAATGAAACGCAGCCTAACGTGATCATTGACAGCTGCGTTCAAGGACACAAATAAAAAATGCTTTCTGCTACTAAGATCAGTAAAATGTAGGCTAAACTGACAACGGAGTGAAGAGCAGAAATCTCAACTAGCAAGCAAGTCACAGAATTGATGAATTGAGTGTGTGCGCGTTCACACGGAGGAGGGGGAAGGGATTCTGGCAGGGGGGAGATTTTTGGCACAACACCAGCGTTTGACGCTTTCGGTCGAAGAAGCTTCTCACTCATCGAAGCCTCTCACTCATTGAAGCCTATACTTGAGCTATCTTCATTCTTGGTTCAGTTCTCCATCCATTCATCCAAAGAGATATAGTTGTTTAAGGCACTGGGTTCAATATAAAGTTTGGGTCCTTTCAGGGAGAGGTAAGACTCAGTGGTTTGTTGTGAGTTTTAGAGTGTTGTTCAGCAAATGTTCCTCTCAGGTGATGGTTTCTCTTGGAGTCGGATGGTAATGGTCAGATTTGCGTTAGGTTTCTCAAGCGGTGAATCATTGAACCTCTAAGGTGGTGGCAACACTTTCCGAAGATCCAATCTCATTTGTGTTCAGTAAATCCTCAAATGTATAGGGATACTCACAGAAGGTGGGGTCTAACAGCCGGGCCATGTCATTGGGACTGCCGTGTTTTTTTAAGAATTCAGCAAGGCAATGTTCATATGATATAAACCTGAGATTTGCCCATGATGCCAAAAGGTGTCTTGAACAACAAAAACAATCCCCAGGATGAAATACATAGTCTGCAGAGCATATACATGGCCCTGGTCAAACTCTTACAACTTATGTTACAGCAACATCCACATTATACTTTTAATAACATGGGGAAAATGTAGGAACATTGGGTTATATTGGTGTTATACCAAGATGTTATGAGTCTGACATTTTTATTACACTGAAGACAACGTGTTTAATATGCCCTTTTTCTCTCTGGGCCATTTTCTTTTTGTTGCTGAGATAAGGGAAGGGTCTGCACATCTATGACTCCAGTGTTTAATTGCTAAATTGTAATTATATCGCCACTATGGCCTATTTATTGCCTTACCTCCCTAATCTTTCTTCATATATGCACACACTGTATATAGACTTTTCTATTGTGTTGTTGACTGTACGTTTGTTTATCCCATGTGTAACTCTGTGCTGTTTGTGTTGCACTGCTTTGCTTTATCTTGGCCAGGTCGCAGTTGTAAATGAGAACTTGTTCTCAACTAGCCTACCTGGTTAAATAAAGGTGAAATAAAACAAAAACAAAGGGGTCTTCTGACAATCCCCTGACATGCAGACGACCAGTTCTTATAGCCTTTATCCGTATCCTTATCCTACTCCTCCCCTGCTCCTCTGGTGATGTGGAGGTGAATCCAGGCCCTGCAGTGCCTTGCTCCACTCCCATTCCCCAGGTGCTCTCTTTTGATGACTTCTGTAACCGTAATAGTCTTGGTTTCATGCATGTTAACATTAGAAGCCTCCTCCCCAAGTTTGTTTTATTCACTGCTTTAGCACACTCCGCCAACCCGGATGTCCTAGCCGTGTCTGAATCCTGGCTTAGGAAAGCTACCAAAAATCTAGAAATTTCCATCCCTAACTATAAGATTTTCCAACAAGATAGAACTGCCAAAGAGGGCGGAGTTGCAATCTACTGCAGAGAGAGCCTGCAGAGTTCTGTCTTACTATCCAGGTCTGTGCCCAAACAATTTGAGCTTCTACTTTTAAAAATCCACCTTTCCAGAAACAAGTCTCTCACCGTTGCCGCTTGCTATAGACCACCTTCTGCCCCCAGCTGTGCCCTAGACAACATATGTGAACTGATTGCCACCCATCCATCTTCAGAGCTCGTGCTGTTAGGTGACCTAAACTGGGACATGGTTAACACCCCGGGTGAGCTAGCGAAAAGATTGCTGATTTGCTGTACAGCTTTAGGATCGGGTGCAGTCAAATTGTCAGTGAAATTGTCAGTCAAAAGTCAAATTGTAGGAAGAGAGAATTCCCATTAATATGCAGCTCAAAAAAGAATATTAACAGTTTACTTTGCAAGCTCACCAGTAATGGGGCATCAAGCAACAATTACTAGCTTAGGCGGACTGGGATTTTGGTAGGCCTATATCACAATTGCTTGAAATTGATCATTTATTTATGAAGCTTGCTTTTGAAATGTGTTGTTAAAATATGTTGTAGACAAAATAATTTAAAGGGTTTACTGGTAGCCTCAATAAATATACAAAGATTTGTAGTTGACTTGAAACTTAACTTGAACAACTTGACTTATTCTTATTCTTAGAATGACTCGAGACTCAACCCATTCTACTTCTGACTCGACTTGAGACTTGGACCTTGTGACTTGTGCCTTGCTTGTGATTAGAATAATAATGACTTGGTCCCACCTTTGAGTGCCAGTAACAGCCCCTAGCTAAATGACAATGCAAAACATTTCTGCCATTCTTGACAAGTATTATTATTTTTTGTTTATCTGATTAATTGTCTGTGTAGAAATCTGGATAGATTCCTGCCATCCTCTCCTTTTCATTCCCATACTGTGCCATTGTTTTGTAGATTCTTCTGTAGTGCATTGATCTTTAATCAATGATTACTTTTCAAATTCCAACAACAAGCTATTATAAAATTCTAGATAAGAACTGTCAAGTCTTTTGTTTTTTGCCCTTGTCAGTCAATTTGTATATTTATCTTTCATAATCAATTATATATGAAAATATTGGTATGTATTAATAGAGAAGATGCTTTGGGTTATGGTTTTAAAACTCATCGCTTTGAAAATGGAAGAGACGTTCAGGTCATTTCATTGCACCTGAAGGACTTTTCACAGGTGAGGACTTTGGCGCCAAGTAGCCAAGTATTTATATTAGCCAAGTATTTAGAGTGTTGGGCCATTAACCGAAAGGTTGCTAGATCGAATCCCTGAGCTGACAAGGTAAAACTCTGTCATTCTGCTCCTGAACAAGGCAATTTGTTCTTAACTGACTTGCCTGCTTAAATGAAAATATGTAATTAATGAATGCCTCTAAAAGGGCATAGGTAACGGCTTAAGAATACAAGTGATTAATATAGGCTATTTCGATAGCGACTAAGTGTGCTTTATTGTGTGAAGGTTTTTTTGGGGGGGGGTACTTCATTATACTGTCTCACTTGTGCCTTTTTGTGCCTTGAAACGTGTATTTTCTAGCATATTTATTTATTTGGGGTTTTGGAACAAATTAGCACAAATGATTATTAGCCTATAGGCCTATTGCTAATTGCTGTCTGGTGTGAACGATCTACGTTTACACAGGTGCGCGTATAGAGGAGTTCTTCTATGATAAGTTAGACAAGAAGATCCCATCCAGGACCGACGTAAGACTATTGTGCTATTTGTTCTGCAACACCCTCTTGGTTTTGCAAGTCAGTATTCCTGAACCATAGTTATAATTGAAATCTACAGAATGTATTGATTAGGGCTGGCACAATTACCGTATAACCGTGTAACCAACGGTTATGGGTGAAGACTGCTATGAAATAAAATAATCATCATAACAGTAAAAAAATAAACGCTTTTCAAATCAAATCAAATTGTATTTGTCACATGCGCCGAATACAACTTACAGTGAAATGCTTACTTACAAGATTTTTTTGATAAAAATAAATGGAATAGAGCTAAACACAGGCAAAATCCTGGAGGAAAACCTGATTCAGTGTGCTTTCCAACAGATACTGGGAGACAAATTCACCTTTCAGCAGGACAATAGCTTAAAACACAAGGCCAAATATACATTTGAGTTGGTTATCAAGACAACATTGAGTGTTCCTGAGTGAACTAGTTACAGTTTTGACTTAAATCGTCTTGAAAATATATGGCAAGACTTGAAAATGCTTGTTTAGCAATGATCAACAACCAACTTGACAGAGCTTGAAGAAGAAATAAAAAAATGATGTGCAAATATTGTACAATCCTAGTGTGCAAAGCTCTTAGACCCAGAAAGACTCACAGCTGTAAACGTTGCCAAATGTGATTCTAACACGCATTGACTCAGGGGTGTGAATACTTATGTAAATTTGATATTTTTGTATTTCATTATCAATAAATTAACAAACATTTCTACAAACATGTTTTCACTTTGTCATTATGGGGTGTAGTGTATAGATGGGTGAGAAAAAAAATATATTCAGGCTGTAACACAACAAAATGTGCAATAAGTCGAGGGGTTTGATTTCTTTCTGAAAGCACTGTATATGTGTGGTGACAGGACCTCCACCAGCATCTGGGCCAGACAGGGGACAACCAGACCTGTGAGACCCAGGATCAGCCTGCCGGGGTCGAGCACTTGCTCCCTGGCCTCCCTCAGATGGAGAGAACCATCATTGGTGGAAATAGTCTGGGTAGCCATTTGATTAGATGTTCAGGAGTTTTATGGAAAGAACAGCTAACTAAAGACAGGGCATCCAAGAATCCGGCAGTCCTGGTGAACTCAAGGGTACACTGACTCCCAATGGCTGCCTGGTATTATGATGCAATTTCCATGGTAAAGTAGAATATTCATTGAAATGATAACTAATGGGGCTCATTTGTTGAGTTGAATCAACAAATCACAGCACATACGGTGCCTTCAGAAAGTATTCACACCCCTTGCCTTTTTCCACATTTTGTTGTGTTACAGCCTGAATTAAACATTTATTAAATTTAGATTTTTTTTAAATACATTTTAAAAAGCTGAAATGTCTTGAGTCAGTAAGTATTCAACCCCTTTGTTATGGTAAACCTAAATAAGTTCAGGAGTAAAAATGGGCTTAACAAGTCACATAATAAATAGCATGGATTCACTCTGTGTGCAATAATAGTGTTTAACATGATTTTTGAATCTACCTCCTCTCTGTACCCCACACATACAATTATCTACGTAAGGTCCCTCAGTCGAGCAGTGTTTTTCAAACAAAGATTCAACCACAATGACCAGGGAGGTTTCCAATGCCTCGCAAACAAGGGCACCTATTTATTGGTTGATGGGTAAAAAAAAGCAGATATTGAAAATCCCTTGAGCATGGTGCCGTTATTAATTACACTTTGCATGGTGTATCAACGCACCCAAAGATACAGGCGCCCTTCCTAACTCAGTTGCTGGAGAGACAGGAAACCGCTCAGGGATTTCACCATGAGGCCAATGCGGATTTTTAAGACAGTTACAGAGTTTAACGGCTGTTATAGGAGATAACTGAGGAAGGATCATCAACATTGAAGTTACTCCATAATACTAACCTAAATGATAGAGAGAAAAGAAGGAAACCTGTACAGAATAAAACAATATTCCAAAATGTGCATCCTGATTGCAATAAGGCACTAAAGTAAAACTGCAAAAAATGTCAAATCAATGAACGTTATGTCTTGAATACAATGTTCTATTGGTCTCAAATCCAACACAACACATCACTGAGTACCACTCTTAATAATTTCAAGCATGGTGGTGGCTGCATCATGTTATGGGTATTGTTGGGTTCTGAAAATATGAAATATACTTATTAATGTCACTGAGGGGAGAGGGGAATGTATAACTTCTACATTCTGTCCGGATATGTTGTTAGCCATCAGGGATCCTATGGGAGGAGAAGAGACAGTCTGGCCATGAGCTGGAGAGGAGTGAGCACTTTGGAGCAGAGGTCAGGTTAGATGAAGTGAGGATATATATCACTAATATTCTGGTTAGCAACAGAGGTGTATTGGCTGTTCAGATGTGTAAGGAGAGGCTCAGCATAGGAGAAAGGGTTTAAATATCAGTGCTTGTGTGAATATGTTTTTTTGTCTTATGCAGCTGTATGACCCAATGTGTTAGGCGGAGAGACACAGGGGAACCCAAGAGCAGACTCAGACGAGGAAACAAGGATGAATGAACCAAGATATTTATTGTAACACAGGGAGATATGGAGTGCAGATCCGGGGAAGCTCGGATGAGTTGTAGAAAACCAGATGTGGAGACTGAGGTTGGAGTGAGCTGGGTAGAACCAGGTAAACAGGTCCGGAGGGGAATCCAGAAGCCAGCCACACCAATGTGGTCAGAGGAAACCCCGTACACCTGGCGACCGTGTCAGCATGCATGCGCCCAGCCCACCACAGGAGTTGCAAGAGTGCGATGGGGAAAGAACATCCGGCCGGCCAAACCCACCCCTAACCCGGACGATGCTGGGCCAATTGTGCGCCGCCCCATGGGTCTCCCAGTCGCGGCCGGCTGCAACAGAGCCAGGACTTAAACCAGGATGTCTTGTGGCACTGCTAGCACCATGATGCAGTGTCTTAGACCACTGCACCACTCGATTTCCTTGTAGGCCTATATTTTGTCACACCCAGCTAGCTAACGTTAGATACTTTTAAATTACTTAACAAACGTTAAGTGTGTGTGTGTGTTCTAATGTGCTGAGCAAGCTAAGATGTTAGGTAAAGGTTAGACGCCATTTATTTAATATTCCAACTATACATCCAGTCCGCTTGAAATTGTACATCTTATACTCATCATTACAAACTTGCCCCCCTTATTTCCATACTAGACAAGGAGCGGCCCATCTTCAAAAAGTTGCCAGATGGGAGCTTTGTCCTGAAAGACACCAGCTTCTACAGATGCACCATTGAGAGCATCCTGTCTGGCAGCATCACAGCCTGTAAAGGCAGCTGCATTGTCCCCTGGAAGATCACCAAGGACTTCAGCCACGACCATCTGGCAGACTTTAACAGAGCATCCACCACCAGGCCATAAGACTGTTGAAAAGCTGTTGACCTGCACAACCTGCTGTTGACCTGGACCTTAAGAGATTATTTCCACTGACTCTCTGTAACAGTATTGCTTCCGTATAAAATTATTATTACAATTATTTCTCGCTGATGTGAAAGATAAGGTCCATATGCTTCCAAAACAGTACTGCAAGCAATGTGTGTTAATGCTCAGACCAATCGTCAGGGCTCTATATCAAACTCCCCTGTACAGAAGACGCCTTCATCCAATGGCTCTTATGTGTAATGTAATGGAACTGAGAGTCATGATCAATGGCTATCACAGGATAATTTTATTTGACCTTTATTAAGTCAGTTAAGAACAAATTCTTATTTTACAATGACGTCCTCCGGCCAAACCCTAACAACACTGGGCCAATTGAGCACCACCCTATGGAATTCCCAGTCACAGCTGGTTGTGAACCAGGGTCTGTAGGGATATCTCTAACACTGAGATGCAGTGCCTTAGACTACATTTACATTACATTTAAGTCATTTAGCAGACGCTCTTATCCAGAGCGACTTACAGATTGGTGCATTCACCTTATGATATCCAGTGGAACAACCACTTTACAATAGTGCATCTACATCTTTTAAGGGGGGGGGGGGGGGGGGGTTAGAAGGATTACTTTATCCTATCCCAGGTATTCCTTAAAGAGGTGGGGTTTCAGGTGTCTCCGGAAGGTGGTGATTGACTCCGCTGTCCTGGCGTCGTGAGGGAGCTTGTTCCACCATTGGGGTGCCAGAGCAGCGAACAGTTTTGACTGGGCTGAGCGGGAACTGTGCTTCCTCAGAGGTAGGGGGGCCAGCAGGCCAGAGGTGGATGAACGCAGTGCCCTTGTTTGGGTGTAGGGCCTGATCAGAGCCTGAAGTTATGGAGGTGCTGTTCCCTCTCACAGCTCCGTAGGCAAGCACCATGGTCTTATAGCGGATGCGAGCTTCAACTGGAAGCCAGTGGAGAGAGCGGAGGAGCGGGGTGACGTGAGAGAACTTGGGAAGGTTGAACACCAGACGGGCTGCGGCGTTCTGGATGAGTTGTAGGGGTTTAATGGCACAGGCAGGGAGCCCAGCCAACAGCGAGTTGCAGTAATCCAGACGGGAGATAACAAGTGCCTGGATTAGGACCTGCGCCGCTTCCTGTGTGAGGCAGGGTCGCACTCTGCGAATGTTGTAGAGCATGAACCTACAGGATCGGGTCACCGCCTTGATGTTAGTGGAGAACGACAGGGTGTTGTCCAGGATCACGCCAAGGTTCTTAGCACTCTGGGAGGAGGACACAAGGGAGTTGTCAACCGTGATGGCGAGATCATGGAACGGGCAGTCCTTCCCCGGGAGGAAGAGCAGCTCCGTCTTGCCGAGGTTCAGCTTGAGGTGGTGATCTGTCATCCACACTGATATGTCTGACAGACATGCAGAGATGCGATTCGCCGCCTGGTTATCAGAAGGGGGAAAGGAGAAGATTAATTGTGTGTCGTCTGCATAGCAATGATAGGAGAGACCATGTGAGGATATGACAGAGCCAAGTGACTTGGTGTATAGCGAGAATAGGAGAGGGCCTAGAACAGAGCCCTGGGGGACACCAGTGGTGAGAGCGCGTGGTGCGGAGACAGATTCTCGCCACGCCACCTGGTAGGAGCGACCTGTCAGGTAGGACGCAATCCAAGCGTGGGCCGCGCCGGAGATGCCCAACTCGGAGAGGGTGGAGAGGAGGATCTGATGGTTCACCGTATCAAAGGCAGCAGATAGGTCTAGAAGGATGAGAGCAGAGGAGAGAGAGTTAGCTTTAGCAGTGCGGAGAGCCTCCGTGACACAGAGAAGAGCAGTCTCAGTTGAATGCCCAGTCTTGAAACCTGACTGATTAGGATCAAGAAGGTCATTCTGAGAGAGATGACAGGAGAGCTGGCCAAGGACGGCACGTTCAAGAGTTTTGGAGAGAAAAGAAAGAAGGGATACTGGTCTGTATCAGACTACTGCGCCACTCAGGAGTCCCAATGACTATGAGGTTAAAATGCATACTGTCAGCTTTAATTTGAGGGTATTTTCATACATATCGGGTGAACTGTTTAGAAATGACTGCACATTTTGTACATAGTCTCCCCATTTTAGGGGACCAAAAGTATTGGGACAAATTCACTTGTGTGTATTAAAGTAGTCAAAAGTTTAGTATTATGTCCCATATTCCTAGCACGCAATGATTACATCAAGCTTGTGACTCTACAAACTTGTTGGACGCATTTGCTTTTTATTTTGTGCCCAGTATTTTGTGCCCAGTAGAGATGACTGGTAAATAATGTATTGTGTCATTTTGAAGTCACTTATTGTAAATAAGAATATATTTCTAAACACTTCTACATTAATGTGTATGCTACCAGGATTACAGATAGTCTCTGTGAATTGTGGATAATGATGAGTGAGAAAGTTACAGACGCACAAATATCATACCCCCAAGTCATGCTATACTCTCACTATTACAATAACAGCGGAGGTTAGCATTTTCTTTTTTGGGGGGGGGGGTGACATAAGGGCTATGTTGAGAGGTAGCTTGCAAGTAAGCATTTCATTGCGCTCTTTAAACCCCACTGTATCCTGTGTATATGACAAATAAAATTTGATTTAATTTGATTAGATTTATGCCATTTCAGGAGTCATAGTTCTAAAAGAGCGCCAGCGCTATGTCTCCGGATAAATTGGGCCAGGAGGGCTGTGTTACTCCGAGGTGGCAACCCAGCAACAAGGCACACTTGTTGGGTCAACACCAGATGCAGTTCAGCCTTTATAGGAAGCAGACCTTCAAGTGGGTGGTTGAAAATGCTCTGAATGCTGGGTATTTAGTGGCATCGAGGAATAGTGACGCAAAAAAACATGCTGCCAATCAGATGACCTGTGACCCCCACACCTATCCTTGGCTGTCCCTCAGTCAGTCCCGTCCTCTGCTCCTTACGGGCATGGGAATTCTGATGGAGCCAGCAATCAGTAACGCTCTCATTTTCAGTTAATTATATATAATTGTAATTATTTGTGTTCAATTGTTTTTCCCTCTGTGGTGTTTATTTAACTGTATATACAGCATCATTTTTCAATGTATTACTCAACAGTATTCGCCCCTTCCTCTTAATTCTCTCTGAGCACAAAGGCCAACTGAATTCTCTAATTACATTTTGATCAATTAATGTCAGTCTTTGAATTCTCTATTGTATAAACTATTTAATTGTCCTGCTTGTGTGCTGTGTGCACTGATTTCAAACTATTACAGTATATTGTTACTTTTATTTCTTATTCATTTTTTTTTTAACTGCATTGTTGGTTAAGGGCTCGTAAGTAAGCATTTCACTGTAAGCACACCTGTTGTATTTGGCGCATGTGACTAATAAAATTTGATTTGATTTATTTGTCATTCTCATGGCTTCCTCCAATTCTGTCTTCAATTACTTCCTTGATTTAAAATCAAAACAACTTAGCTAACATTACGTTTCCGATGTGAACTTGATATTAAATGTATAGATTAAGCCATTTCTCTTATTTGAGATAAACAAGATCTAACTTTTGTGGTGTTTAGCCTTAACACATTTAGGCTACCCTTCTACAAGTTCGAATCCTGAAGAGGGTGCGCAGTTTGACAAAAAGAGACGGATTTTCATAGTAAAAAGTAATGGATGATGATGACAGATTTACTGGGTAAGCGTAACGAGGATTGTCAGAATAAGTCCTATGCTTTTCTACTCTCAGATTTTCACGGTATGGAAAAGAAAGCATAAAAAACTGCGATTCAAACCTAAACACTACAGCGGTGTTGAGATTTGATACAGGGTCAGCGAGTATGTTCATTCTTGGTAGAAAATGCCCCCTGAATTGGCTACATTTGTTAATTGGTGGTGGCACAACCTCAACTAATGAGTGATATCCTTAGCTCAGTTGGTAGAGCATGGCGCTTCACATGCCAGGGTTGTGGGTTCAATGCCCACGGGGGACCAATATGAAAATGTATGTGCTTACTACTGTAAATTGTTCTGGATATGAGTGTTTGCTAAATTACAGAATAGTTTTACAATTATCAAAATTCTCATCTTAATTGAGTGAAGAGTATAGCCTATATCTTATTGGCACAAGCGGAGAGCACGGGTGTGTGGGAAAGAGAGGTGAAATCAGTGAAGACTGCTCTCAAGGTCATACTCATGGAACAAACCGTCATTGTAACCGTGCTCTGCACTGTGCTTACCAAAGTGGAGGGAATCTTGAATGCACAACCCCTCAGGTACATCTCCTCCGATATCCAGATCCTGTCACAACAAGCCTCCTACTCATGGGACGATACAACGCATCTCTTCCTCAAGTTTTGTATGACTCCAGTAACATCCTAGGGAAATGCCGATGGAGGCAATGGCCAAGTACTTGCAGTTCACCTTTGGTCCCAGTTTGTTCACTATTACTTGCCAAGTCTACAGGAAAGACAGTAGTGGAGGAAGGACGGAAGACAACTTACTGTGGATCAAGTGGTTCTCATCGTGGCCCCTCAGCTCCTTCAAGCTCTCAGGCCTGTTGGGAAGGTGACTCATACTTACCCCAGAGCTGATGGAGGTATTAGGTCTGCTGCTATCCAGGTCAAAGGTCGGACCTACCTACGACCAGTAGACAGGCTGGTGCAGCTCCCAGGCATCCTTGATGACGATGCAGAAGAACCATTCGCCATTGTGTTGGACCATTCGCCTAGAACAGACTTTCCATCTGGTTAGAATGTCATAGCAGACATTTGGGGTGGCTGTGTAAGAAAGCCTGTCCTTTTAAGATCTCAGTGATGACGTCACAGCTATCACATGCTGGCAGTGTTTAGTTCATTACCAAGTGCAGCTCGCCACCTACTGCTGTGAACACAAATCTCCGTTTTGGACATTATTTCTTTTCTGACCAATTTTCCTAATTATGCCCTCGATAGGATTTAGCAGGAAAGAACACACTTGGCACTTTGAAATCTGCTATAAATACATTTTGCACTTTATTTTAAATCACTCTTCTTTGCTGTTATAATACATCTATCCAAATTAATGTAAAAACACAAGGGCATGCTAATTTAAAATATGTCTAGTCATTCTTAATCTGGTTCTTTATGGTAATGCAGGCACGTTATGGGGCAGAGGCCAGGTCATTATCAATAATACTTTTTTTATAAGAAAATTGGTGCGACGAAATCATGTGCTGGTGCCACCAACTGAAAAAGTTAGTTTAGATCCCTGTCATGCTTAAAATTGCCAGAATAATCTAAGATACCAAAAATATTTTTGGGCTGTCCTGGCATGAAATCACCCAGTTATCAGCTGTCTAAATTCTACCATCCACAAACTAAGACCAAATATTGCTGAAAGAAAGAAATATATCTGATAATCGTTGCATAAGATGACCAGTTGCTTTGCCTCTTGGTGCCATTGTGATGCTGTGTTGTTAACATGGAAAACTTCCTCCATGTCCTCTGAAACAGCTGTGTGTTTTCACTGCCTAAATGTGGGTTAATGACAGTAAAGATGTTTAAGTCAGGCTAAAGATATTTAAGTCAAAGAGGTGATAGGCAGCACTGAAAACACTTAGGGCCTAGTCAAAAGAACAAGTTCACTATTCCAAGTCGACTATGACTTTGCCATGTACTGTATGTTGAGTTATTTATTTGAAGGGAGGTGATCTATTTCACAACTGCACAGAAGTTATTACAAATGAGTGAGTGGGCCTCTCTGCCCTAGCCTATATGTCACAGAGGCCCACTCTAGTTGAGTGTGTCTGTTTCTGGGGTGTGATTGGGAGCAGAGCAAATCAGAAGAGAGTAGGACGTGGACGCTATCTGTAAGTCTGTCTCTGGCAGTGCCCATGTTTGCTCCACACTCTTTGCCCAGGCTATTAAGTTAATACAGCAGTAGCACCCGGCAAGTGAGAGTTGCCCTCACAGGGTTATTTATAGATGAACTTTATATAAAAAATATAACCCCTGTTGGTTTCTGTCTGGGCTGTCTGTCAGATTAGATGGTTTAAGTGGGTAAAGGTGGCCAGGCCACAGGTGGGTTGTTGAAGATTTTGTGCATGTGTTTGAAAGTGTCAGAGAGGGACAGCCACATAAGGTGTCAGGCAGTATATCACTGTGGTCCTATCATGTTTTCTGAGGTGAGGCAGGTGGTGGCACAAAGGACTGAGAACCAGGTGAGGCCATCTCTTAATCTCAAATGAGATAAATCAGATTTACAGGAGGACAGCCAAGGATAAGGTTACCAGCTACTACCACACCTTAACCCACCCCCAGTCAAAGTCAGTCTTCAACTGTATAGACCTAGGGCCAACCCAGAGCCTGTTGTCCTTGTGAGTGCAGCTAGGCTGGGTAGACAGGCCAGAGGTCTGATGGGGCAGGATTACGAGGACAGCAGCCAGCCATAACACAGGAGATCACAGCGGGTCGAATCCAGGGGATTTAGTCTGATTGAATGTGTGGGGCAGTGGAGGAGGGATTAGGGGATAGGTAGCAGGGACAGATCTCTTAATGATCTGATCTCACCAGGAAGAGCTCTGTCAGTCTCTCCTCTTCAGTCAGAGAGAGAGGGAGAGTAGGCTGTGTGCCATGATTCGCAGGCAGACGACCATGGGACAGCGGAGTGTTATTTAGGGTCTGTAGGAGACTATTTGTGTTGGACTAAACTGTGAGCTTACTGCGCTGTCACTGACACAGAGATGGAGAGAGAGCATTTTCTGTGTGCCATGGCTGGCAAGCTGACGACTGTGGGACATCGGAGCATTTATACAAGGAGCCTATCTGAGTGTGTCTGAGCTGCACTGTACTGAACTGTGATCTCTTGTCATCACCATGAAGGACCCGTGCCGCGTATGCGGCGTGCGCCTCATTGGCAGCCAGTGCCGCTGGATCTTCAACCCGTCGGGCAAGCGGCAGCTCCAGGTCATCCTGTCCCACGTGCTGGGGCACGAGATCGACCGCGACCCTGACGGCCAGGCCTCAGAGTTCCTGTGCGGCAAGTGTGTGTTCACACTGGAGCGCGTGGTGCAGTGCGATGTGCAGATAGGCAGGCTGCAGGAGGAGCACGCCACTCTGGTGCAGCAGCTGCAGCAGGAGAGGGAGCACCTGAAGGAGTGTGTGGCCCACGTCTACAGACGCCATAACGCCCTGCCTAAGAGGCCCGATGTGGGGGAAGAGAACAATGTTAAGGTCCCCCTCTGGAGGTCCTCTGAAAGTGGTGGAAGCCCAGAGGATTACGGGGGAGGGCAGCGTACGTCAGAGGGGCAGACCAAGGAAGGTGCGGGAGAGGGGGATGGTCGAGGCAGGCGCTCTGTGAGTATGGACCTCCTGGGTGGATCGAGTGGTCCAGGGGGTCGGTCAAGCTCAGTCCCCAAGAGGGTGCAAGCAGGGACAGATCTTTGCCCGGTGTGCCAGGTGAAGAACCCCTGGCTCCAGTCAGCACGGCTCCGCTCCAGGAGCCTGATCTACCTGGACCTGGTCTACCGCAAGGGTACTCTCTCCTCTCCCGGCTCCAGGCTCCGCTCAGCCTCGCTCCAGTCCCTCAACATTGACGACCCTCAACAAACAGAACCCCTGTCCCCCCTGCCACAGAGACAGTGCAGAGAGTCGAAGATACCATTGAGGGAGCGTTCGCCCTCAGTTGGCCCGGCTACCAGCACTACCACACCCCAGAGAGCCCAGCCTTCCATCATCTCTGACCTGCTGCAACTGCTGCGCTCCATCCCCAGACCACCAGTGCCAGGTTCCCCCAGAAGCCGCATCCCCATACTGCGTAGGAGGCCCAGCGTCGGACAGCCACTTCCCCCAGGACGCAGTCTCACCCCTTGGACCTGGCACAGACTGAGGGAGGCAGAGTGGAAGTCCCTCCAGGACCTAACTGAGGAGTATAACGATGATTACATGCCGCTCAGAGTCGAGGTAGTCCATTCAGCCCAGACCCTTACTCTGTAGAGAATCTAAAAGCCCTGGAAATGTAGCCTGGTTAAACTAGACTGAATGCTGCGCTCATGTGGCATTTATACAGAATTGGAATCATAAATTGTTTTGAATGATTAAAGATCAAACACTAAATGGGATTCAAAGCTGTTCTGTGCCCATGTGTCCTAGTATTGGACACAATACTATAAATAATCCCTCTGTTAACGCACTGTCCTTTTGTCCTTTGTTAGCCAACTCATCCCTCTTTGTTGATGAATATTCCTGAATCTTGTGCTTTACTTTTCCAGGGTTTCACTGAGCAGCAGAGTGAGGTGAGCAGACTGGAGACAGCCCACAGGCAGTTGAGTGAGGAGATGAACCAGTTCAGAGCAACCAACCAGAACCTCTCCAAGACCCTGGAGGACACCCAGAACAACAACAAGGTAGATTGAGGCGGAAAGAGAAAATGACCAATCTAACATGTTAGAGGCAGATTAATCTACAGTTCTGGCTACTTGAGGTCCCTGACTCCTGGTGTGTTTTAATAGGCGCTGTCTGGTAAACTGGAGGAAACTGAGAACGAGCTCACCTCTGAGAAAAAGAAGACTCTGAAACAAGACAAAACCATCCAGGGACTCACTCTGGTGCTCAAGGAGAAAGAAAAAGAGGTAAGGTTGATTTGTATATTGCTTTTTCAACTGCTTTTCTTTCTCCAATGAGTGTTGACCATGACAACACGATTTGATCGTGTGAAATGATAATATACTGTTATAAATATATCAATGTATTACAGAATGTTGACCATTATAGTTTCTCCCCATATGCTATGCCATCTGTGTTACGCAGACTGAGGGCTTATGTAACATCGTTACACTAACCTGTCTGTCTGTCTGTCTGTCTGTCTGTCTGTCTGTCTGTCTGTCTGTCTGTCTGTCTGTCTGTCTGTCTGTCTGTCTGTCTGTCTGTCTGTCTGTCTGTCTGTCTGTCTGTCTGTCTGTCTGTCTGTCTGTCTGTCTGTCTGTCTGTCTGTCTGTCTGTCTGTCTGTCTGTCTGTCTGTCTGTCTGTCTGTCTGTCTGTGTGTTCCAGATTGAAGAGCTGTACCATGAGATTGAGGACAGGGACAAGGTTTTAACCAAAGCCAGGGAGACGGCGCACAAAGCCCAGCTCCAGAAATACCAGGCAAGACGTCAGACCAGACACTTAGCATTGGCCACGTTCCAGGCTCAGTACATTGCAGTCGCACTAAACTCATCAACCAATGGCTGTGTGCCACGTCATTCACTGCGCAGTCGGGCTTGCTATGTCATATGATGTCATTAGCTAAACACCTATAAAGGAATTGTAAGATCGAACAGGCAACTGTAGTGTGTCCATCTACTCTGCTGTAATTCCAATGTGCTGTCCCTCCAGGATTCCGCGATCATAACCTTTTTGCAAAATTAACAATTCTCCCCATATTTTGCGAGGGCTTGCAAATTTGACCAATCACTGCAATGTTACTTCGTAAAACATTAAAATCAGCTCAATATTAGCACATAAAACTGACACATCACCGCAGTTCAAAAAGAGGGCTCGCAATTTCAACCAGTCAATGCACATTTACCTCATATGGTTCAATCAAGCCCCAATCAAACTTTTTCCCTTGTCAGCGCATTTTCGTGACAAATTGGAGAAAATCACTGCATATTGCCATGCAAAATGTCAGAATCAAACATTTTTGTCCACAAATATCACATAAAATCCCCCTGAAGTCCTGGAGGGACTGAATGTGTGTACAGTATCTGCGTGTTTACAAAAGGTCACAAATGCAGACTCAACACGCACACCACACACTAAAAAGACAAAAAGAGGTCTCCTGCTTCTCTAACTGTATCCTAATTTCATGCTTTCCCCTAGGGTGTGGAGGAGCACCAGAGCCTTTTGATGGAGAAGCAGGAGGAGCTGGCCCAGCTCCAAGGTGAGCACCAAACCAAGCTGCTGGAGGTCCAGAAGCTGCAGCTCTCCCTGGGCAGGCAGAAGCAGGAGCTGTCCGACCTGCAGCAGGCCAAGGAGCAGCTGGACCAGGAGCTGAAGGAGTTGCAGCAGCAGAAGAAGAAGGTCGACAAGGCCCTCAATGTAAGCCCATGGGAGGAATTTCTATTGTGTCATTGTGAGGGAAAGCTTTGATAATGGCAAGCTGGCAGCAGGTCTGCAGTTTTTTTTTTTTTACCACATAACTTCATGGTTTTAGCCGCATGTAATATAATGCAGAGGGTATTACCCAAAGCCCTTTGCCCAAAAGATGAGGGTGACCTATTTTCAAGATTTTGAAAATACTGAATGTGGTTTTGGTTGCAAAGCCGTTGAAAATACGTATTTTCAATGTAACCACTCAGTGTCATTGTTGTAACCCCCAGGAGGTGCAGAACCAGCTGAAGAAACTGACCGGGGAGCTGGGCGAGAGGGAGAGCAGCCTGAAGCAGCAGTACCAGGAGCTGCTGGAGCAGACCAAGAGGAGGCTGCAGGGCCACGAGGTCACCATCCAGCGCCTCACCACTTGCCTGACCGACAAGGAGCAGCAACTGCAGGTAGAGAGATATAATGCAGGAGGGCAGTGAAGAAGAAATGGATAGTCTAAGAACTAGAGAAACTCTAGGTGAAACCATGGAAATATAATCTATAGATGGGGCTTAGAGCCTCTAACCCTGACCATTTGGAGAGGCCCATTCTATAGATTCTATGGGTGAAACTAGGTAAAGACGGTGTGCTAGCATGGGAACTTGTTATTTTTTTATTTCTATTCTATCTTGTTCCTTGTCTAACTTTCACACTCTATTTTCTCTCACTTTCTCTACCTCCTCTCTCTGTCTATTCTCTCGCTTCCTCTCAGGAGTACATGAACATAACAAGAGACATGGAACAGAGCAGAAGTTCTGGGGGAAGCGACACCATGCTGTCAAAGCTGCGAGAACGACTGGAACAGAAAGAGAAGGCTCTGGAGGTGTGCTTTCTATCAATGTCTTTTTCAAATAAAATATTTCACTCACTCACACACACTTTCTCTCGTGTTCTAGATCCATCTCATCTGACAAAGAATGTTGCAAGCATCTACAGTCTTCATTATCAGCCTGTTGTATTGCTCCTCCACAGCAAGCACTGGATGATAAGTATGCGGCGCTAGAAGAGAAAGACAACGAGATCCACCAGCTGCACCTGTCACTCAGGGAGAAGGAGAGGGACCTGGAGAGACTCAACAATCTGCTGTCTTATAACGAGGACACCATCAATGTAGGGACCACTAGTGCTGTTCACACTACCTTGACTACTCAGTGCTCACACTGTTTGCAATCCCTAGACACTTGTGAAGATCTGAGAGGATTTGATGGTGATAACTCCACCTTGCCTTATTCCTGGTCTAAAAAGCATGTTCAATGAAGTCTCAGACGGCACTATCTTTCACACCTCTTGGTCTCACACATTTTCTCTCTCCCTAACTCCAGAGTTTTGACACGTTGATAAAGGAGAAGGACGTGGAGCTACAGCACCTGGTGAACATGCTGAAAAACCTGCAGCAGGCCAAGCAGGACGTGGAGGACAACCTGAACTGGGCCTGCAGGGAGAAGGACGCCATCATTAGCCAGCTGCAGCTCTGCCTGGAGTGCAAGACCAAGGACATGGAGGTAGGCTGCTGAGACACGCACTAAGAAACATGCTAATGCACGCGCGCACTCACTCACCCATCCACTCACTCACTCACTCACTCACTCACTCACTCACTCACTCACTCACTCACTCACTCACTCACTCACTCACTCACTCACTCACTCACTCACTCACTCACTCACTCACTCACTCACTCAGTCACTCACTCACTCACTCACTCACTCACTCACTCACTCACTCACTCACTCACTCACTCACTCACTCACTCACTCACTCACTCATCCACCCACCCACCCACCCACTCATTCATTCACTCACACATAGACACATACTTACGTACACCCCCCCGTAGATATACAGTACAAGTCAAAAGATTATTCTTTATTTTAACAAATGTCTACATTGTAGAACAATAGTGAAGACATCAAAACTATGAAATAACACATATGGAATCATGTAGTAGCCAAAAAAGTGTTAAACAAATCAAAATATATTTTATATTTGAGATTCTTCAAAGTAGCCGCCCTTTGCCTTGATGACAGCTTTGCACACTCTTGGCATTCTCTCGACCAGCTTCATGAGGTAGTCACCTGGAATGCATTTCAATTAACAGGTGTGTCTTGTTAAAAGTTTATTTGTGGAATTTCTTTCCTTCTTAATGTGTTTGAGCCAATCAGTTGTGTTGTGACAAAGTAGGGGTGGTATACAGAAGATAGCCCTATTTGTTAAAAGACCAAGTCCATATTATGGCAAGAACAGCTCAAATAAGCAAAGAGAAACAGCAGTCCATCACTACTTTAAGACATGAAGGTCAGTCAATCCTGAAAATGTCAAGAACATTGAAAGTTTCTTCAAGTGCAGTCGCGAGAACCACCAAGCGCTATGATGAAACTGGCTCTCATGAGGACCGCCACAGGAAAGGAAGACCCAGAGTTACCTCTGCTGCAGAGGACAAGTTCATTAGAGTTAACTGCACCTCAGAAATTGCAGCCCAAATTAATGCTTCACAGAGTTCAAGTAACAGACACATCTCTACATCAACTGTTCAGAGGAGACTGCGTGAATCAGGCCTTCATGGTCAAATTGCTGCAAAGAAACCACTACTAAAGGACATCAATAAGAGGAAGAGATGTGCTTGGGCCAAGAAACACGAGCAATGGACATCAGACCGGTGGAAATCTGTCCTTTGGTCTGATGAGTCCAAATTTGAGATTTGTGGTTCCAACCACCGTGTCGTTGTGAGAAGCAGAGTAGGTGAATGGAGGATCTCTACATGTGTGGTTCCCACCGTAAAGCATGGAGAAAGAGGTGTGATGGTGTGGGGGTGCTTTGCTGGTGACACTGTCGGTGATTTATTTAGAATTTAAGGCACACTTAACCAGCATGGCTACTACAGCATTCTGCAGCGATACCCAATCCCATCTGGTTTGCACTTAGTGTTAGTATCATTTGTTTTTCAACAGGACAATGACCAAAACCACCTCCAGGCTGTGTAAGGGCTATTTGACCAAGAAGTAGAGTGATGGAGTGTTGCATCAGATGACCTGGCCTCCACAATCACCTGACCTCAACCCAATTGAGATGGTTTGGGATGAGTTGGACCACAGAGTGAAGGAAAATCAGCCAACAAGTGCTCAGCATATGTGGGAACTCCTTCTAGACTGTTGGAAAAGCATTCCAGGTGAAGCTGGTTGAGAGAAGGCCAAGAGTGTGCCAAGCTGTCATCAAGGCAAAGGGTGGCTACTTTGAAGAATCTCATACTTTTTTGGTTACTACATGATTCCATGTGTTATTTCATAGTTTTGATGTCTTCACTATTATTCTACAATGTGGAAAATAGTAAAAATAAAGAAAAACTCTTGAATGAGTAGGTGTGTCTAAACTTTTGACTGGTACTGTACATTCACATAACACATAGACAAACACACAGTTTGAAATATACTCACACAGTAGTAAAAAAATAAATAATACCCACAGAAATGGACACACTCGATACAGTCATACAGTAATAATATACTGCCATCTTAGATCACGTCTCTCTTGGAAAAAAGGTTTATCTCCAAGGGACAAAGCTGGATAAATAAAGGTTCAACAAAAATATATATTCAACTCATTCTTTCTCTCCGTCTCTCGCCACCCCCCTCTCTGTGTGTAGGAGATGGCGAATGCCCTGCTTAGTCAGTCCCAGTCTCAGGCCTGTGACCTTGCAGAGCAGATGGGTCAGAGGTTAAAGGTGACAGAGGCCATGCTGGCGGAGGCGGTCAAGGCCCAGGAGAGGCTGGTGGCGAACAACAAGAGCACCGTGGAGGGCCTGCTGTCCACCATCAGCAGCAACGACCAGCTGCTCAAGGTACACACACACACACACACACACACACACACACACACACACACACACACACACACACACACACACGTTCATATCCTCCGATCTGTCTCAGACACATTCATGTACACCCAATAATCTGTCATTTTTACAGGAGGTTTAGTTTTATGATCTCTCATGTCTGTGTTGTCTTACCAGGAGTCAGCTCAGCACTATAACCGCACACTGTCTGAGCGCACCCAGGAGATCCAGGAGCTGAAGCGACAGCTGTTTGTCCGGCAGCAGCAGCTGGCCTTCGCAGAGAAACAGAGTTCCGAGGCAACACAGGAGGGTTACCTGGAGGCTGCCAAGCTCAGGGCCCTGCTGACGGAGAAGGACTCCATCATCAACGTAAGTGGGACCGAAAGCGCTACTCAGTTATTTGGTTAGATGCATTGTAAAAAAATGACTATTTTGTAAAGTGTGGGGGTCATTTTTAAGAGTTTAGGATTTAGATGGGTGCTGGCTTCACTATGTGTAGGATTTTGCTCCTGCCCAACTCAAACGCACTCAAAATGGAAGACACTTTGGTTATTTGTGTGTTAATGCTGGGCTAGAACAAAAGCCTGCACACATCATCCCTGACTTCCCTTGCAATAATTGCTCCTCGTAGAATAACGTTGAATAAAGATAATTGCAAGGTTATTCAACTGCAAGGTTATGAACAAGAGAGCTCCAGTGTGTTAAACATTTGATTTACTCTTCAAGAAACTTCTTGAGCGTGGGCAGGAGAGAGACCAGTTCCTGGCTGAGTTAGGGCAGAAGGAGCCTGCATCCCCCCAGGTGATGGAGAGCAGACAGACCATCAAAGTGCTGCAGGAGAGGCTGGAGGAGAGGGAAGGTGAGAGACTCGTATCTCTTGAGCTACAGACAGGTCACCAGTAATGTGAGACCAATGACTTCAAGCTGAGGACGAAGGCATTTTCAAAGCATTCAGGAAACGGGGGAAAACTTTGGGTTGAACGTTGCTTTCTTTAGTCTCTCTGGGAAAGGTAACCCTCTTGAGCGTGGCTTTAAAGTTGAAACAATGTATTGCATTCGTTGTAAATTGTAAAAGGAAATTGGGTGAACATGTCTGGGCAATACATTTACTTCAATACGTTTGTTTTTTCAAACCTTCAAGGGCAATTTTTAATTTGCTGTAAGTTTCCCTCAGTCTCTGCTATAGTGCCTTTAGAAAGTATACATACCCCTTCACTTTTTCTATGTTTTGTTGTTGCAGCCTGAATCTAAAATTGATTAAAGTGAGATTTTGTGTTACTGGCCTACACACAATACCCCCATAATGTCAAAGTGGAATTATGTTCTTAGAAATGTTTACAAATTAATTAAAAAGGAACATCTGAAATGTCTTGAGTCAGTAAGTATTCAACCCCTCTGATATTCAACCCCTTCAGGAGTAAAAATGTGCTTAACAAGTCATAAGGTGCATGGACTCGCTCTGTGTACAATAATAGTTTTTAACATGATTTTGAAATAACTACTTCTTCTCTGTACCCCACACATACAATTATCTATAAGGTCCATCAGTCAAGCAGTAAATTTCAAACACAGATTCAACCACAAATACCAGGGAGGTTTTCCAATGCCTCGCAAAGAAGGGCACCTATTGGTAGATGGTTAAGATTTAAAAAAGCAGACATTGAATATCTCTTTGAGCATGGTGAAGTTATTAATTACACTTTGGATGGTGTATCAATACACCCAGTCACTATAAAGACACAGTACAGGTGTCCTTCCTAACTCAGTTGCCGGAGAGGAAGGAAACCGCTCAGGGATTTCACCATGAGGCCAATGGTGACTTTAAAACAGTTACAGGGTTTGATTGCTGTGATGGGAGAAAACAACATTGTACTTACTCCACAATGCTAACCTAAATGACAGAGTGAAAAGGAAGCCTGTAGAGAATAAAAATGTTCCAAAACATGCATCCTGTTTGCATTAAGGCAAAAAAGTAAAACTGCAAAAATGTGGCAAAGAAATTAGTTTGTGTTCTCAATACTAAGTGTTGTGTTTGGGGCAAATCCAACAAAACACATCTCTGAGTATCACTCTTCATATTTTTTGTTGGCTGCATCATGTTATGGGTATGCTTGTCATCAATAAGAACTATGGAGATTTTTAGGATAAAAAGAAACGGAATAGAGCTAAACACAGGCAAAATCCAAGACGAAAACATGGTTCAGTGTGCTTTCCAACAGACAATGGGAGACAAATTCAAATCAAATCACATTCATTTATATAGCCATTCTTACATCAGCTGATACATCAAATTGCTGTACAGAAACCCAGCCTAAAACCCGAAACAGCAAGCAATGCAGGTGTAGAAGCATGGTGGCTAGGAAAAACTCCCTAGAAAGGCCAAATCCTAGGAAGAAACCTAGTCCCCTGAAATCCCATCCACTAGCATTCTAGCTGCGGCCTGCTAGCTGTCCAGAGCACATCGGACTGTTAACTTAAGAGGCCCACCCGACAAATTCTTTGGCCACTATACCTATTCTGCCAATTGGCCTGGTTTACCACACGGAGCCCTGCTGATCCGTCTGCCGGCATAATAGCACGAGGGGGCCACAACAGACTTTCTTCCGTCGTGACGTCCCTCCAAGGCCCTTCTGTTAGCTTGCTAGCCCCAGCCCGCAAGCTGCCTGAAGCCACTCACTGGACTCCTATGATCACTCAGCTACGCATGCCTCTCGCTAACGTCAATATGCCTTGTCCATTGCTGTTTTGGTTAGTATTTATTGCCTTATTTCACTGTAGAGGCTCTAGCCCTGCTCAATATGCCTTATTTAACACTTTAGTTCAACCTACCACACATGCGGTGACATCACCTGGTTTAAATGATATTTCTAGGGACAATATCTCTTTCATCGTCACTCTATGCACAGGTTTACCCTCACTGTATCCACATCCTACCATACCTTTGTCTGTATATTATTGAATCTTGAAGCTATTTTATCGGCCCCCAGAAACCTGCTCCTTTTACTCTCTATTCCGGACGTCATAGACGACCAATTCTCATAGCTTTTAGCCGTACCCTTATCCTACTCCTCCTCTGTTCCTCTGGTGATGTGGAGGTTAATCCAGGCCCTGCAGTGCCTAGCTCCACTCCCATTCCCCAGGCGCAATCATTTGTTGACTTCTGTAACCGTAAAAGCCTTGGTTTCATGCATGTTAACATTAGAAGCCTCGTCCCTAAGTTTGTTTTATTCACTGCCCTAGCACACTCTGCCAACCCGGATGTCCTAGCCGTGTCTGAATCCTGGCTCTGTACCCAAACAATTCGAGCTTCTACTTTTAAAAATCCACCTTTCCAGAAACAAGTCTCTCACCGTTGCCGCTTGCTATAGACCACCCTCTGCCCCAGCTGTGCCCTGGACACCATATGTGAACTGATTGCCCCCCATCTATCTTCAGAGCTCGTGCTGCTAGGTGACCTAAACTGGGACATGCTTAACACCCCGGCCATCCTACAATCTAAGCTTGATGCCCTCAATCTCACACAAATTATCAATGAACCCACCAGGTACAATACCAAATCCGTAAACACGGGCACCCTCATAGATATCATCCTAACCAACTTGCCCTCCAAATATACCTCTGCTGTTTTCAACCAAGATCTCAGCAATCACTGCCTCATTGCCTGCATCCGTAATGGGTCTGCGGTCAAACGACCACCCCTCATCACTATCAAACGCTCCCTAAAACACTTCAGCGAGCAGGCTTTCCTAATCGACCTGGCCCGGGTATCCTGGAAGGATATTGACCTCTTCCCGTCAGTAGAGGATGCCTGGTCATTATTTAAAAGTGCCTTCCTCACCATCTTAAATAAGCATATCCCTTTCAAAAAATGTAGAACCAGGAACAGATATAGCCCTTGGTTCTCTCCAGACCTGACTGCCCTTGACCAGCACAAAAACATCCTGTGGCGTTCTGCATTAGCATCGAATAGCCCCCGTGATATGCAACTTTTCAGGGAAGTTAGGAACAAATATACACAGGCAGTCAGGAACGCTAAGGCTAGCTTTTTCAAGCAGAAATTTGCATCCTGTAGCACTAACTCAAAAAAGTTCTGGGACACTGTAAAGTCCATGGAGAATAAGAGCACCTCTTCCCAGCTGCCAACTGCACTGAGGCGAGGAAACACTGTCACCACCAATAAATCCACTATAATTGAGAATTTCAATAAGCATTTTTCTACGGCTGGCCATGCTTTCCACCTGGCTACCCCTACCGCGGTCAACAGCCCTGCACTCCCCACAGCAACTCGCCCAAGCCTCCCCCATTTCCCCTTCACCCAAATCCAGATAGCTGATGTTCTGAAAGAACTGCAAAACCTGGACCCCTACAAATCAGCCGGTCAAGACAATCTGGACCCTCTCTTTTTAAAATTATCTGCTGAAATTGTTGCAACCCCTATTACTAGCCTGTTCAACCTCTCTTTTGTATCGTCTGAGATTCCCAAAGATTGGAAAGCTGCCGCAGTCATACCCCTCTTCAAAGAGCCATTTATTATGTTCAACATAGGAGGGCCAAGCACATTAATGATTTAATGCCTATGTATGTTATGTTGTGAATTTGAACATGAATTATGTGCCTATTTAAGATTACTCTGATGTTTTTTGTACGATGTACACAATGATTAATGAAAACTTGTTATGTCCTTATTGTGGTTTTATGGACGTGTTTAATGCGTCTTATTTATACACTTTTGTAGTGTTTGTGAAATGCATATCGTTATGTTTGGTAGCACTTATTTATTTTTCCTTTGCCTTCAACTCCTTTCCATGCGTGGAACGGATGTGGGCGGGGCTAGGTCTACAAAGGGGTGCTGATTTTTTTACATTCACAAAAGCTCTGCAGAAGGCCGTGAGGCCGATACGTAAGCTTATTAAATATCAGTGATACTATCAAGAGCAGTGTGCGGTTTCCTTTTTCCTTCAGTGCTATATCTCTTGACACTCTTGATACTGGACCCTATTCCAACTAAACTACTGAAAAAGCTGCTTCCTGTGCTTGGCCCTCCTATGTTGAACATAATAAACGGCTCTCTATCCACCGGATGTGTACCAAACTCACTAAAAGTGGCAGTAATAAAGCCTCTCTTGAAAAAGCCAAACCTTGACCCAGAAAATATAAAAAACTATACCTCTCAAAACTTATAGAAAAAGCTGTTGCGCAGCAACTGTCACGTCTATCCCCGCTCCTCCCTTCCAGCATTCGACATCACCAGTTTACTAACCACCGGTCTTTACGCACACTTGGCTTTCATCATTACGCGCACCTGCGCTTCATCAGTAAGTTCACCTGGACTCCATTATCTCACTCATTACCTCTCCTTTATCTGGCACTCCCTTAGGTTCCTTCTCCAGGTAGTATTGTTTCTGTTGTTCATGTCTAGACGCTACTCCTACATTGTATCATTCCATGTTACTTGTTATATTAAACTTACCACCTGCACCTGCTTCTCGACTCCCAGTGTCTATGTTACAACTTTGAACAGCCTGTCTTCTCCTGGTTGCCAAGTGAAACACTTGACTCAGCTTGAGTGGTGAGAGGCCTAGCAGTGTGTGTATTGGATGGTGAAGTGTGTGTTTTGTTAAGAAAATGAGACCCTCACAGATGTTAGCAATCCAACATCTTATCTCCACATCCATGAGTAAGTTGTGAAAGTATATTGCAACAGACCTTCACTACAATTTCAGATTGGGTTGTTGAATGGAGCGTATATCAAATCATTTCTAGCTAACAATTAACTACCTTGCTGCGATTGTTTTAAATTAAAATGGTGAAAAAGAAACAAATATGCTGAACAAAAATATAAGTGCAACATGTAAAGTGTTGGTCCCATTTTTCATGAGCTGAATTAAAAGATCCCAGACATTTTCCATATGCACAAAAATCGCATTTCTCTCATTTTGTGCACAAATTTGTTTACATACCTGTTAGTGAGCAATAAGAGAGGTCCATTGGTGATGATAATAGCTAGATTAGCTAGACAGAATTATCGGAAAATATATAAGTATACATCTCAACTGCAGAGAGCTGACCTTGAGCTGACAAAATTATACAAATTAAATTGTAAATAAACATTAATTTGGGTACATAATCATACAATGAGACTGTAAATAAACAGCCATTCAGATAAAATAAAATCACCATAAAAGATTGTATGCTACTACATTGGCTCTGACGCTTGTTGGATGTGGCAGGGCTTGCAAACTATCACGGATTACAAAGGGAAAGCCAGCTGAGAGCTGCCCAGTGAATCGAGCCTACCAGACGAGTTAAATACCTTCTATGCTCACTTCGAGGCAAGCAACACTGAACCATGCGTAAGAGAACCAGCTGTTCTGGATGACTGTATGATCACGCTCTCTGTAACCGATGTGAGTAAGACCTTTAAACAGATTAACATTCCCAAGGCCGCAAGGCCAGACGGATTACCAGGATGCATACTCAGAGCATGCGCTGACCAGCTGGCAAGTGTCTTCCCTGACATTTTCAATCTCTCTCTGACCCAGTCAGTAATACCTACATGTTTCAAGCAAACCACCATAGTCGCTTTGCCTAAGACCGCCAAGGTAACCTGTCTAAATGACTACCGCCCTGTAGCACTCACATCTGTAGCAATGAAATGCTTTGAAAGGACCCCTGTAATTTGCATACCGCCCCAACAGATCCACAGATGACACAATCTCTATGGCACTCCACACAGCCCTTTCCCACATGGACAAAAGGAAAAGCTCATCACTTTTATTTTTTTATTTTGCCTTTATTTAACCAGGTAGGCTAGTTGAGAACAAGTTCTCATTTACAACTGCGACCTGGCCAAGATAAAGCACCGCAGTTCGACACATACAACAACACAGAGTTACACATGGAATAAATCAAATCAAATGTATTTATATAGCCCTTCTTACATCAGCTGATATCTCAAAGTGCTGTACAGAAACCCAGCCTAAAACCCCAAACAGTAAGCAATGCAGGTGTAGAAGCACGGCAGGCCCGAGGACAAAGAGTAGGCTGACTCGGAAGGCGAAGATGTAAATCATGGATGATATTGGGATCTAGAATGTCCTCCACCGGAACCCAACACCGCTCCTCTGGGCAGTACCCCTCCCAGTCCACCAGGTACTGGAGCCAACCCCCACAACGTCAGGAGTCCAGTAGGGATCTAACGGCATAGGCGGGAACTCCCTCAATGTCCAGGAGGTCGGAGGTGCGTCGTGGGGGACAGCATCAGCCAGAGGACCAGGAACCACCGGCCTGAGAAAGGAGACATGAAAAGAAGGTGAGATACGGTAGTCACCGGTAAGCTATACATCACCTCCTTGGCCCCCCGGAGAACCTTGAATGGCCCCACAAACCGGGGGCTCAGCTTCTTGCAGGGCAGGCGGAGTGGGAGGATTCTGGTAGAGAGCCAGGCATGATCCCCAGGATGGAACATGGGAGTCTCACTGTGGTGGCGGTCTGCCTGCTCCTTCTGACGGCTCCACACTTCCTCTGCGCACCTGATCCACTCATCAACCGCAGGAGCTTCAGTCTGGCCCGGGGTTCACGGAGCCAGAGCCGGCTGAAAACCCTGAACACACTGGAAGAGAGTCAGCCCGGTGGAGGAGTGACATAACAAATTCTGTGCGTACTCTGCCCATGGAAGGAATTGGGCCCACTCTCCCTGCCGGTCCTGGCAGTGACTCATCAGGAACCTCCCCAGCTCCTGGTTCATCCTCTCCACCTGCCTGTTGGACTGAGGCCTATACCCGGAGGTGAGGCTGACGGTGACCTGAGCTTCTCCACCCGTGATGTGAATTGGGACCCATGATCGGACACAATGTCCTCCGGAAGGCCATAATGCTGGAAGACCTGCTGGAATTGTGCCTCAGCAACCTGGAGAACAGTAGGGAGACCAGAGAGAGGAAGGAAACGACAGGATTTAGGAAATCTATCCACAACCACCAAAATGGTTGGGAAAACGTCAAAGGGGAGATAAGTGACAAAGTCAATGGATAGATGAGACCAGGGATGATGAGGCAAGGAAAGGGGAAGGAGTTTCCTGCTGGAGCG
Source organism: Salmo salar (assembly GCF_965601325.2). Classification (NCBI taxonomy): domain Eukaryota; kingdom Metazoa; phylum Chordata; class Actinopteri; order Salmoniformes; family Salmonidae; genus Salmo; species Salmo salar. The sequence goes on along the minus strand of NC_138301.1, from coordinate 75,703,082 downwards.
TGCCGGGGGGACTTAGTTTGAGCACATACAGAACAGGAGTTGACTTAGCAACTAACGTCCTGCGCCAAGGTAGGCCGCCAATACTTCTTGGAGAGAGATTGGGTAGTGCGAGAAATACCTGGATGTCAGGCAAAAACAGCTGTGTGCACCCAGGTCAGCAGCCGATCCCTTATCCCCGTGGGAACGTAGATGCACTCAATGAGCACAGGTAGTGGGTGCAGGCCTCCTATCCATAGCCTGGTGGATGTCCACATCTACGCCCCTGACCACAGGGGCTACGACTCAATGGGAACGGATTATGGTTGCATTCTGGACAGGACCCTCGCCCGAATCGTAGAGGCGGGACAGGGCATCGGCTTTGGTGTTCTTTAAACCTGGGCGATAGGTCAGCGTGAAGTCAAATCTTGTAAAGAATAGGGCTCACCTTGCTTGGATTCAGCCTCCTCGCTGTCCGTATGTACCAGGTTTTGATGGTCGGTGAGGATGACGAATGGGTCCTTGGCGCCCTCCATCCAGTGTCTCCACTCCTCTAATGCCAACTTCACTGCCAGGAGCTCCCGATCGCCAACGTCATAGTTCCTCTCTGCAGGAGACAGCTTTTTGGAGTAATATGCACATGGATACAATTTCTGTGGATTACCTTGATGTTGGGACAGGACAGCCCCCACACCTACTTCTGAAGCATCCACCTCCACCACGAAGGGCAGCGTAGGATCTGGATATTTGAGCAACGGGGCGGAGGTGAAACGTACTTTCAGTAGGCGAAATGCTTCGTCAGCTGCAGGATTCCACCGCAACTTCCGGGGACCACCCTTGAGAAGAGAAGTGAGAGGAGAGGCGATCGAGCTAAAGTTCTTAATGAATCGGCAGTAGAAGTTGACAAATCCCCAAAAACATTGTAACCCCTTTATGGTGATTGAGACTGGCCATGACCTGACAGAATCCACCTTCTTCTCATCCATCATGACTCCTTGCGGGCTGAACTGGTAACCCAAAAAGGAGACATCCTCCTAATGGAATTGGCACTTCTCCGCTTTGACGTACAGGTGGTTGGCCAGGAGGCATTCCAGGACTTCTCAGACGTGAGTGACGTTATCCTCCAAGGTAGCCGAGTAGACCAAGTTGTTGTCGAATATACACAACCACCTGGAGTCCAAGCATGTCCCGGTGCACCTCATTGACGAATGCCTGGAACACTGACAGAGCATTGGCTAATCGAAAAGGCATCACCAAGTACTCGTATTGACCAGATGTCGTGCTGAAGGCCGTCTTCCATCCATCCCCTTAAAAGATGCGGATCAAATTGTAGGCACTCTGCAGGTCCAACTTAGTAAAAAAAAGAGCCCCACGGAGTTGCTCGATCGTGACCGGTACCATTGGGAGAGGGTAGCGGTACTTCGTGGTGATGGAATTCAGATTTCTGTAATTGATGCACGGGCGCAACCCTCCGTCCTTCTTGGCCATGAATAAGAAGCCTGCTGATGCAGGGGAGGTGGACGTGTGAATTAAACCCTGCTGGAGGACCTCCTAGATGTACTCCTCCATAGCCTTGGTTTTTATTTCCATCAACTGGTATATCAATTAATAGGCTAAAAAGCATTATTTCGGGTTGGAATTGTTTTTCTTCTCTTGGACAATTGGCCGGTGCCAATTTTATTTATTGGTTTTTCTTCTTTTTTTTTTTTACAGCTATTACCATCTAACGGAAACCCTGGTATTTTTCTGATAGATAATGAAATGAAATACACAGTTTGAGATCATTGTGAATGGGGAATTGGCCTTCCTGGGAAAATGTTGTCTGAAGTTGCAATGGTAACCAAGGGCCTTAGCGACGGGTCAGTTGTCCTGATTAATCATTAACCCCATTTGATTATCATTATTGTGCTGATGACATTTCTTAGTATGGGGATGTGTAGAATTGTAGGCTTCACTGTGTGCTGAGTTGTATGGGCCTGGACTTTTGTCTTGGCAAGATAGAAAAACGTGTTTGTGTATTTTGACTGACATCGTTCTGTTCGTCTCTATCAGAGCACCTGTTAGGGATCAGGGCCCTGAGGCAGCATCTGGAGGAGACCATCCACACCAACGACCGGTTCAGAGAACAGCTGGAGAGGAGACTGGCCGAGGTTGAGAGGGACCCAGGGACACAAACACATGCACACTAAGACACACACGCACACACACACTCCAAGACACACACTTTGTAAATAGGAGCAAGAGTACTCAAGCGCACACACACCTCTACCTTGCTTTCTCCCACTCTCCCTATTTCTTCATCCATCTCTCTCCCCCACTCTCCCTCTCTGTTCATCTATGTAACTGTTTAAGTTTGACTTCTCAATGACGAACTGACAGTACCTACTGTACTGTGTGTGTTATCCAGCAGCCACCAACATCTTCATCCATGGTACAGACGAGAAGGGCCAGCTGACCAGCGAGCTGCACTTTCTGTAGAGTCAGTACCAGGCCCTGAAGGAGTAGCTGAATCTGGGCTCCAGAGGTACGACTAAAAAGTATTTGTTTGTTTTTGACTGCTTTGCACATTCCTGAAAAATGTTCTGTGCAGATTATAGCATGGTTTTATTGTGTGGATGTGGTTCCTGAGATGTGTTATCAGATAATCTACACAGACCTGCTTTGATAATGCCATTAATGCCACTTAGCAGATGCAACATCCTTATCGATTGTACGCTTGTTTATGTGTAACTCTGTGTTGTTTTTGTAGCACTGCTTTGCTTTTATCTTGGCCAGGTCGCAGTTGTAAATGAGAACTTGTTCTCAACTAGCCTACCTGGTTAAATAAAGGTGAAATAAAATAAAAAGACTAGTAACAGTGAGTGCATATTTTGTTAACAAGGGTATGTGATCCCTGAATTGATTGAACCCACAACCTTGGCATTGCCCAATATAGCAGAGGGATAATATAACATTTTGTTGTCTATCTTATTAATAGATCTAAATTAAATATAATTATTCTCTCTTCGGACAAGCAGCATAACGAGAAGCCGCGTGAGGCTGCTTCTCCATTTTAGAATAAGGTTGTAACGTAACAAAATGTGGAAGAAGTCAAGGGGTCTGAATACTTTCCAAATGCACTGTATAGTGTGCAACTTATTTTTTTAGAGTTTTATACAGTTTACTCTCAGTTAGCCAGCATCTCTACAATTTTGGGTGTGTCAGCTCATGTTTTTTACTAGACTGTAGTTAACAAATGTCACATTTATGTTCTCCTCTCTTAGGATGTATTTGTTTTGTTTTAGGATGTATTGTGTATAATGTCAGTGAATTAGAGATGAGTGACCGTTTATAACATCAATCTACATCTCTGTCATATATCAGTCAGTGACAGCGTATATAAAATCGGGTTGTATGTATAATGGGTGTTTTCTGTGTTCTCTCTACCAGACCTGAAACGCCAGACCCATTCAGAGATGGACGTCATGTCCCAGTGTAGTAACAGCTCAGGGGACAGTGTCTCTGGCTCGGGTCCCCCTCTGTCCTGCCTGGTGCCTGGCTACTGCCTGTGGGCCAACCGCCAGGGGCGCCACATCCTGGGCCTCACCGAGAACCACAACGCCCTTTGTAAGCAGATCTCCGAGTGCAGGAGGCTCACCAGCACCATGGACACATACCTGCAGCCAGCAGGGCTCCTTTGACAACAATGCAAATACAACACACTCTGAAGAGTTATTGATTCCCCTGTTTTATACCATTTTCAGTTTTTTAGCTCATACTCTAAGAATTCAGAAGAAATTAAAAGTCCAATGAAAATGTACCATTACAAGTATAAGGCCAACATTTCTAAGTATGCATGACTACTATACTGTATATAGTTTATAACATAAAATACATGTACTGTACTATAGTATGTGTTTACCAAATGTACATATGAACCAATGCTTCCTGATCTAACAACATTTTCCGGAGAAGTAAGCAGGTGAGGTCTGAGCTGTTTAGTAAAGCTGCAGTTTGTAACTTTCTGAGGCAACCCGACCAGTGTCTCACAGCTAGATAAGTGAGTTCAAATGAGTGGATTCGGCTATTTCAACTCCACCCGTTGTCCTGACCGGTGTATACAATCGAGCACAATCTCCATAGACAAACATTGGCAGTAGAATGGCCTAGGATGCCACCTTTCCATCAAGTCAGTTCATAAAATTTCTGCCCGGTCAACTTTATTGTGAAGTGTGAATGTCTAGGAGCAACAACGGCTCAGCCGCGACGTGGTAGGCCACAAAGGCTCACAGAACGGGACCGCCGAGTGTTGAAGCGCGTAAAAATTCTGTCCTCGTTTGCAACACTCACTACCGAGTTACAAACTGCATCTGGAAGCAAAGTCAGCACAATAACTGTTCATCGGGATTTTCATGAAATGGGTTTCCATGGCCGAGCAGCATCAGCGGGAATGGTGTAAAGCTTGCGCCATTGGACTCTGGAGCAGTGGAGATGCATTCTCTACAGTAATGAATCACGCTTCACCATCTGGCAGTCCAACAGACGAATCTGGGTTTGGCTACCTGCCCAAATGCATAGTGCCAACTGTAAAGTTTGGTGGAGGAGGTCTGGGGTTGTATTTCATGGTTCGGGCTCCTCAGTTCCAGTGAAGGGAAATCTTAACGCTACAGCGTACAATAACATCACATCCAAATGGACAGAGCTTTATAGTCTATAGTGGCTTCCTCCCCTTGTCCTTCCCTTCAACTGCACTGATGGGAAATACTTGACAGGGGTTGTACTGCATAGCGAAAGCCAGATGTTCAGATGAAGGAAAGGAGATGAGGAAGCCACTCACTATTGAGATGGACCCCAACTGTCAAGGACATTGCCTTTATAGCACCCCAATTGACTTGCCAGTCATTCTCTCAGGCCCCTCCCCCTTACATGCCTTCTGTAATACTGTCGATCTGCTTTTTGAGTAACCTCACCTTCAGATAAGCAAATAATATTTTGTGAAATTGTACGATGCTTGCCCACCTTCCTATATATTGAGACCTATTTTCGGTACGAAAGTTGTAAAAGGTTATTTTTAAGGGAATATTGTATGTTTTCTTTGCCCTCATGTAAATATGGCACCTACCCCTTAAATATATTTTACAATTTTTATACAATAGACCCATTGTATGAAAAGAGTCTTTCCCCTGATGTTTGACTTGTGGGTTTTCATTTGTAGGTGTCCTGGGCTATGTGAAGACAAAATAATGTTCTACAAAAGGTTATTTATTATCATACATATATAAACAATTTTTGGGACATACAAATCTTGGCAGTTTCTTTGTAATGTATCGGTGCATGATGCACAAAGTCAGAAAATCCAAGCAGATGCAAACAACTTCACAGCAAAAAGAAAATCATAAAGAATATTTTTAAAAGTATAGAAAGCAGAAAAACATCCCTCCATCCAAGCATTATAAGTCAACATTTTGAAAAATAGCAGAGCCCATGTGGCTCAGTTGGTAGAGCATGGTGTTTGCAACGCCAGGGTAGTGGGTTCGATTCCTACAGTGGACCAGTACGGAGAAAAAATGTATGAAATGTATGCATTCACTACTGTAAGTCACTCTGGATAAGAGCGTCTGCTAAATGACTAAAATGTAAATGTAATGTAACTGGGCAGCTCACTTAGTCAAGCTTTAGACTACTACAAGTTGTTTCTAAATGTGGCTTGGTTTCAACTGGGTTGCTTCTATACCATAATGAAGTTCTGAATCTAATCAACTATTTTCAGAAACAGCCTATAAAACTAGGCAAATGGAAAGACGGACAGTCAACGAGAATGACGTTCAATAGCACCAATATTTTATTTACTAGCTATCTAATGGTTCCCTTAAGGCAAATTTCAATTCTCTGCAGGATCTCCTTGTAGAATTTACTTATTTTTGCTGGGCCTTGTAGGCAGCTGTAAAATGTTTTGACCTTAGGCTTAGGTCATTCCCACTGGGGTATAGGCTAGAACTTCAAGTGTGACACATTGTTGAATCTCCATTTCGTATGGGAGTATTTTCTAAACACCCAAATGATTTGGCACAAAGACCGATGCTACAGTACCCTGGCTTAGAATATGACCCAAATGACTGGTTCACCATGTCAGAACATTGTGCTACAGATTCTAATAGTGACTTGATAAAAATGGATTCAAACTGAAGAGAATGAACCGACACTGTTGCACCGTGAAAAGTATCATTCAGCACGTACACATTCAGAAGAGAAAGGTTAAGTGCTACACAGAATCATCATCCACAAGGGTGATTCATCCAAAGTGAATGGTACAGTACTAGTTCAGTATGATAGAGGCACCGTGTCAGTATAGTGAACCTCTTAGCGTGTGAGCAGAATACACCATATGTGTGAGCAGAGTTTTCTCATCAGGAAAACCACCTCACCCTAGTCATAAACTCCACATGGTGGGTCTATCTCTGTACGTGACGTACGAAGGCCTGCACCAGCTGGATGAAAGGCTCCTGACCCTCGTGGCTGGCCTTGGAGCCCGGGGTGGTGGGCTTGGTCTAGGGGAAGTGCAGCAGACCGCTGGCCGGGGACAATGGAGAGCCACGGCGGAAGTTACGGGACAGGCTGGACAGCAGGGTGCTCTGGAGGACAGGGAGAGACCATCAGATATCACATGCATCATAATTATGTCCTGCAACAGATGTATTGAAACATCAACAACAAAAAGTAGGAATTGCAATTTAAGGCTACAACAAACATGACACTACATGACACTAACAGAGCTGAGAAGAACAGAAGGGACTAGAATGTAATGGCAGAAAAGGACAGAAATAAAACTAGACTGGTGGGACTAATGATGCAGGGAGTTTGAACAAGGAGAGAGCCTCACCAGTTCAGAGCTGAGCTCCTGTTTGAGTCTCTGTTTGTCTCTGGGGGCAATGCTCGGGTCCTTCAGACAGCGAACAGCCTGGGACATGAGCACGTAGAAACAGTTCTCCATGGTGAACATCAGCATGGTGAACATCAGCAGAGATCTGGGAGGACAGTCACACATATGAGTTAGAAAGCAGAAATGACCAATATTACCACCAGTGAGAACAACGTTTCAGTGTTCTCTTCTCAGTCTCCTTACTTGAGGGCTTGGGTTTCCTCTGACGAGGTCAGGGAGGCCGGCTCCTTCTTCTTCTCCACCTAAATATGGACATAGCAAAGAACACCGAAAGTCAGAATGTACAGTACAATTTATATTTCCTAATTTGCAAGAAATAAAATACTTACAATGTCAGTACATTGTCCTACAATGTCAGTAAAGCTTATTGACTTGGATTGAACTGAAATGGAACTGAGTTCAGGTGGGCTTTCCCACTTCAGCAATCAAAGAAGGGGTGGTCAACAACGACAAAAATCATGAGAAGTGCTTACCAAGAAAAACTTCCAAAAGGACTAATTCGAGGTAGACAGGAGTTGCTCTTTCTATCTCAAATTAGTCCTTTTGGAAGTTTTTCTTGGTAAGCCCTTTTTTTTATCAGGGGGGGAAAAAACTACCTCTCCCAGCATGCTTAGGGCCACATTGATGGTGGCCAGCAGGGTTCCGAAAGAGGGCGCCACATCAGAGTCAACGCCGGGGTGGTGAAGCTAAGCACAAACAGGGTCCTGTACTCTGCCAGGTCCATACACTAACACACAGTCACGTCCTGACCATAGTAAGATGTTATTTTCTATGGTAGAGTAGGTCAGGGCATGACAGGGGGTGTTTTGTGTTTTTCTATGTTTTCTATTTCTATGTTCTTAGGTTCTAGTTTTTGTATTTCTATGTTGGTTTGTTTGGGATGATCTCCAATTAGAAGCAGCTGGTCCTCGTTGTCTCTAATTGGAGATCATACTTAAGTAGGGGTTTGTCTTCCTGGGTTTTGTGGGTGATTATTTTTGAGTAGTGTTTCTCCTCTGCGTCATGGTTTGTTGTTTTCTGTATTCAGTTTATTTATGTACTGCATAGTTCACAGAGTAAATAAAATGTGGAACGAGACACACGCTGCACTTTGGTCCTCTCCTTTTGACAGCCGTGACACACACACAGAAAGAATATCAGTTGGTTAGTACACATTAATACACCAACATCTCTCGCTAGATCATTTTCCACCAATGGATGTCAATTTGACTCATTTCACTTCTATTGATGGCCAATAAATCCCTTTTGCGCAGCGCATAACTATAAATAAATCAGACCGGAGAGTTTGAGTGATGACCTTTGGACAGAGGATCTCAATCTCTGTGTAAAAAACACATGGTTGAACTTTTAAAAAAAAAGTTAAAGAGACTTAGGCCAATGCATTCCAAGAGCGCCACTTTCTCCTCCATAGCAGTTACTAAGTCATAATTAACGCTTCCACGTTGTGCTGTTTATTTGTGATCGTTTTCAATACCTATGAAGATGTCCAGTGAAAGTAGTGGTGCAAGACCACAGGATTTTTGGAGTCGACTCCGACTCTTGTGGTTGGAGTTGAAAGGAGTCAACTCTTGCTCGACTCCCAAAACACGATGAAACGGATGCGAGCACACCTACACCTCATTATTGCAGAGTCCCAGTGGCGACCTGTCATTCAGGGCAGGTGGGGCAGAGCCTGTTTTATTTTTGCCTGTTTTACGTGTCACATATCAGTTTGCAAACAATGTAAAAAATCAAATCAAATCTTTGAGTCAATAAAGCCGCATACAAATATGGTCTCTTTTTTGCTTTCTTGAGTAAGGTAGCTCCAAAATGTAGATGTTTCAGCCTAGCTCAGTGCTTTCTGTGGTGGTGGGGCAGCCAGTGGAAAATACAGAGCGTAGGGGTTGGTAATCTTCTCTAGTTGCGCCATGATTGGCTCAGTGTTCTGTCACTCATGGGGACACTATGTCACACAAAATCTACAGGGAGAAGTACACATCCAAGAAGGCTCAAGGTCATTGGCAACAGATAAAATGACGTCAAATCACGTTATGTTTACCATATCTTTGATTGGACTGATCATGTCAACATCATACTTTCAAAATCTTAGCTAGCAAGCTAGACAAGCAGTCATCATGAATCATGTCGACAATCTACCGGCAAATTATTTTCAATCCTCATCATATAAAGAGAAATAATTAAGAGAAATTATAGATAAAATGCATCGGTGCTCATCAACCATTGGACATTACACAACAAGTTGGAAACCGTTAATACAACAATGAGTGGTTTGGTAGGAATCAGTGGCTAACTGCAAGTGTTACAAAGCAATCATTAGCCTGCTATTTAGTGGAGTGGATGTGTGGTCCAAGTCTAGGTTTAAGGGTCTCTTTTCCAAGCTTAATAGGATAAACATTCACACCCAACGCCATGGGCCAGAAAAGCTTGAATACATTGGCCATACTGTCAATCCAGCATGACTTCTGTCGCGTTCAAAACAACTGGAAACTCGGAACTGGGAAATCTCAGACTTCAGTAAGTTCAAGACAACTGCGAATTCTGAAAAAAAACAAGCTCTGACTGGGAAAATACATTTTGAACGGTCATCCAACTCGGAAATTGTTCCTCTTTCTAGAACTCCGACCTGAAGATCATTGACGACATGATTCCACCTTGTTTTTTTCCTCGAGTTTCCAGGTGTCTTGAAAGCACCATAAATCCAGAGAATAGTAGACTTTGATGACAAAGAGTTTGATGACAAAATTTGGACCACAAGGACCGACATGCCACCTTCCTGTTCAAGTGAGCACAGCACAACAAGGTGAGTCCAAGAATCTATTGTATGCTGCTGCATATATTATGTAATATGCCAGGGAGATATGTATACTGTAGCTATGAAAGTTTTACTAAGTGTATGTTATGTAGTAAGCTGTAAGTAGGCCATGTGCCTCACCCTAATAATTTGGTCCCTTTCCCCCTCATAACTTAGCCTACTGTTCTGGCTTGGTGGTGCACATGTAGCCTATTTGAGAAAAATCTAATCACTGAATATTGAAAGAGCTTTCATTGTCTGCTTATATGCCCCTTTTATTTCTCCTATGGTTCTGACTTTGTGTACAGGGAGAATACTATAAGAATGGCCCATGTTCTGAATTCTGTTGCTGTACATTTCAAAAGTGCTGAACAAACAGTTATATTGACTACGTGCGTCCTGGCTCGGTCATGTCTGGCAAAGATCCTAGAATCTATAGTCAACAAAAAGTTACAATCTTTTCTTTCTGCTAACAGTATTCTTAGCACCAATCAATATGGTTTTAGATCTAAACACAGTACCACATCGGCCACTATGCTTGTTGTAAATTATATTGCAAATGCCTTAGATGATAGAAAGCACTGTGCTGCGTTGTTTGTAGATTTGTCAAAAGCTTTTGACACTGTAGACCATGCTACCCTTTTGAGTAAGCTATCATCTATAGGACTGGGAAAAGATGCCTGCCGATGGTTTTATGACTATCTTAACCTGTTGGTCGTAGGGGGCAGTATTGACACGGCCGGATAAAAAACGTACCCGATTTAATCTGGTTACTACTCCTGCCCAGTAACTAGAATATGCATATAATTGTTGGCTTTGGATAGAAAACACCCTAAAGTTTCTAAAACTGTTTGAATGGTGTCTGTGAGTATAACAGAACTCATATGGCAGGCAAAAACCTGAGAAGATTCCTTACAGGAAGTGGCCTCTCTGACAAGATCTTGTTCTTCTTGTCTCTGTTTATTGAAGACTGAGGATCTTTGCTGTAACGTGCCACTTCCTACGGCTCCCATAGGCTCTCAGAGCCCGGGAAAAAGCTGAATGATATCGAGGCAGCCCCAGGCTGAAACACATTATCGCTTTTGGCAAGTGGCCGATCAGAGGACAATGGGCTTAGGCGCGTGCACGAGTCGACTCCATGCTTTATTTTCTTTCGTCTTTTTACCTAAACGCAGATTCCCGGTCGGAATATTATCGCTTTTTTACGAGAAAAATTGCATAAAAATTGATTTTAAACAGCGGTTGACATGCTTCGAAGTACGGTAATGAAATATTTAGAATTTTTTTGTCACGAAATGCGTCGTGCGCGTGACCCTTATTTACACTTCGGATAGTGTCTTGAACGCACGAACAAAACGCCGCTATTTGGATATAACAATGGATTATTTGGGACCAAACCAACATTTGTTTTTGAAGTAGAAGTCCTGGGAGTGCATTCTGACGAAGAACACCAAAGGTAATAGCATTTTTGTTATAGTAAATCTGACTTTGGTGAGTGCTAAACTTGCTGGGTGTCTAAATAGCTAGCCCTGTGATGCCGGGCTATCTACTTAGAATATTGCAAAATGTGCTTTCACCGAAAAGCTATTTTAAAATCGGACATATCGAGTGCATAGAGGAGTTCTGTATCTATAATTCTTAAAATAATTGTTATGCTTTTTGTGAACGTTTATCGTGAGTAATTTAGTACATTTTTTGTAAATTCACCGGAAGTTTGCGGGGGGTATGCTAGTTCTGAACGTCACATGCTAATGTAAAAAGCTGGTTTTTGATATAAATATGAACTTGATTGAACAAAACATGCATGTATTGTATAACATAATGTCCTAGGTGTGTCATCTGATGAAGATCATCAAAGGTTAGTGCTGCATTTAGCTGTCTTCTGGGTTCTTGTGACATTATATGCTAGCTTGAAAAATGGGTGTCTGATTATTTCTGGCTGGGTACTCTGCTGACATAATCTAATGTTTTGCTTTCGTTGTAAAGCCTTTTTGAAATCGGACAGTGTGGTTAGATTAACGAGAGTCTTGTCTTTAAAATGGTGTAAAATAGTCATATGTTTGAGAAATTGAAGTAATAGCATTTCTAAGGTATTTGAATAACGCGCCACAGGATTCCACTGGCTGTTACGTAGGTGGGACGATTTCGTCCCGCCGACCCTAGAGAGGTTAAAGATAGAACTCAGGCCGTCATGGTCAAGTCTGACCCCTTACAGTTACTTAAAGGGGTCCCTCAGGGTTCAATAATTGGCCCACTATTGTTCTCACTTTATATAAACAACATTGGTGATGATGTCAGATATTGTAAATTCCATTTATATGCAGATGACACAGTGATGTACTCTATTGCTCCAACAGCGGACCAAGCTTTAATGCAGTTGGAGTCAGACCTACAGGGGTCTCTTTTACAGCTTAAACTTGTTTTAAACGCTAAGAAAACAAATGTCATGTTTTTTTCTAGGTCTAAACTCTCAGTTAGAAACACTTTTGGAATCACTAGCTTGGATGGTACTCAAATCAAACAGGTCTCTGCATATACATATTTAGGGGTATGGTTAGATGATAAGCTTTCTTTTAAAAAACATGTTACTGAATTGGGGAAAAAGCTCAAATTCAAGATAGGGTTCCTTTACAGAAACAGGGCTTGTCTGTCCTCCGTAAATAGAAAACAAATTGTGCAGGCTACTTTTATGTCCGTTTTAGATTATGGTGATATTATCTATATGCATGCATAGGCAAACACATTAAAACCACTGGATGCTATTTACCATTGTGCACTCAGGTTTATCACAGGTGATAGTTACAAAACTCATCACTGTATCTTATATCAACATGTGGGTTGGGCCTCTCTATCTGTGAGGCGAGAGCAAAATGTCTTAATCGAAATTACGGATTGCCTCTTGTCCGCTTGTCATCCCCTTATGCCATAGTTTGTACATCTCAACCACATTTGTTTAAGCAAGTCAGCCATGTCTCTTTAAAAGGCAGTAAATGAGGCTGAAACGGTTTCGTTGAAAGCCAGGTGTAGCAGTGGTAAGGATTCACTCCATTGTTCTGAAAAGAAAGCGCTGCTTTTGGGACAGCTTAATGTAGGCCCTAACTGTTTGTGGGCACCGTTTGGCACCGTTATAGTGCAATTCATGTATTATTTAGTGTTGTGTTGAGACTTTGCTAGCATGCATACAAAAAATGTGTTTGCCCCACCAACATTTACATGTTAAAATTGCCACTGCTGAGTCCTACTAGGAAGACTACATTTGCGTTCAAGAGGACTGACATGAGCGTGCTGCTGCCCATTTGCTCATCAATTCAGCCTATAAAAGGCCTATTTTGTTTGAATATAAAAGGTGATGTGTAGGAACTAGAATATTTCAGTGATGTTTCTGCTGTGTGTAGCCTTGACGGATCCCATGGGTTGATGCGGCGCACTACACACCGATAAGCCTATTATTTGCCATGTTATAGCCCTATTCGGGCTGGTATTACTAGAGATGTTGGTTTTGTAATTATTATCCAAGCATATGCATTATTCCTGAGGACGATTCACACAGGATTAGTTTTTCCAAACAGCCCCCTGTAAATCGTATTTTTTTTCTTCAAATTTAATTGAATCATGATGAAAGGATGTTAGATGTTTTTATTGTAGGCGTGAAGATATTTCAACATCATGTCTAGACGACAATAAGCTACACTGATAACTCGTGCTTGGCTGCCAAATTTATAGGTCTCCCCATAATATTTAAATTGATTAAGTGTGATCATAACCCAGTGACGTGTATTCATGGACGCCAAGAGAAGCCAGGCATCCCCCCAAAAATGTAACAAAACTAAATTAAAGAAATATACAATAATTTATCTTTTGTCTCTGTGTTTCATAATTTTCCTTCAATTCGCAAGAGGCTGAACTTATCTCACAGGAGAAAGCATCCGAGAGAGCGAAACACCAGCACCTCTGTCTCTCTACGTGTATGCCATCTATCGGACACGGTCTGGTCCAAACAAGTATGACATTGTTGCCGCCCGTAGCATTGAAGGCAAGGGAAGTCAGCGAGCATTTTGCTTCCCTTGACAAAAGAAATACATTTTTTTTGCCAATCAGCGTTGCGCTAAACTGTGCAAGCTCAACCGTGAATGGTCTTGGCGGGGTCGCCTCATCACTGTTGACATCGAGACTGGTATTTTGCGGGCACTGTTTAATTAAGCTGCCAGTTGAGGACTTGTGAGGCATCTGTTTCTCAAACTAGACACTAATGTACTTGCCCTCTTGCTCAGTTATGCTCCCACTCCTCTTTATATTCTGGTTAGAGCCAGTTTGTGCTGTTCTGTGAAGGGAGTAGAACACAACTTTGTACGAGATCTTCAGTTTCTTGGATATTTCTCGCATGGAATAGCCTTCATTTCTCAGAACAAGGATAGACTGATGAGTTTCAGAAGAAAGGTCTTTGTTTCTGGCCATTTTGAGCCTGTAATCGAACCCACAAATGCTGATGCTCCAGATACTCAACTAGTCTAAAGAAGGCCAGTTTTATTGCTTCTTTAATCAAAACAGTTTTCAGCTGTGCTAACATAATTGCAAAAGGGTTTACTAATGATCAATTAGCCTTTTAAAATTATAAACTTGGATTAGCTAACACAACGTGCCATTGGAACACAGAAGTGATGGTTGGTCTCTGTACGCCTATGTAGATATTCCATAAATAAGAAAAAAAGCCGTTTCCAGCTGCAATAGTCATTTACAACAACAATGTCTACACTGTATTTCTGATCAATTTGATGTTATTTTAATGGACAAAAAATTTACTTAAAAAACAAAAAACAAGGACATTTCTAAGTGACCCCAAACTTTTGAACGGTAGTGCACATTATCAAGCATTTCACATGTTATCCAGATACTGACTGTTACCACTTGGTGGTCTATAGCTGCTTCCCACCAGAATGGTCTTTAGGTGAGGCAGATGAACCTGTTGCCATATTACTTCAACAGTATTTAACATGAGATCCTCTCTAAGCTTTACAGGAATGTGGTTCTGAATATAAAAACAGCCACACCTCCACCTTTGGCATTTCTATAGATCTTATAACCATGTATTGCCACCACTATCAAAGTTACTATCCAAGTGAGTTTCAGAGGTTGTCAGAATATGAATGGAATCTGTTACTAGCAAATTATTGATTTCATGAACCTTGTTTCTTATTAAGCTACATATGTTAACGTGGGCTATTTAAGAAAAACATCTGGGATGCTGATAAGAGAATTATCTAATAAAGGTAAATTAATCAATAATCCATTATGAATTAGTAGTTATGTAGCATGGATAATGAATAATCAATGTACTGAACGTTAGTCTCATAAAGGTCTAGTAGAGGCTGGAGAGGGAGAGAAATGTGTGTGTGTATTTCGTGGCCCCAAAGGAGCAGTAGACGTATACATGTGTGAGATACCGGGAGGAGCCTTCAAGGTTCTCCTAATCTATAGGGAATGGAACAGGCAGTGCTGGAACAGTGGTGGGAGGTCAAGGAATAGATACTGTTCACCTACTGTTTGTGCGTATGTGTGTGCATAGGTTATCTACTGTTTGTGTGGAGGTGTGTGCGTAAGCGGAGAGAGGGGATAAAATTAACATCTTTGTGCATGTTGGGCAGAACGTTCTCTGAATAAAGCCGTATGAACCTTTTGCAGAAAGCTGAGTCCTTGCCTAATTATTAACCCATTGTCTTACAAACCCTGGGGATTAGTCAAGGCTTATTGATTGTTAATTATTATCATTAGGTTATAAAATTCCTTTGACAGATGCTTGATTGTTTTTCTTACTTTACTGGGAAGCTTAGTAGAGGTAGACCTGCTTGGGTTATTTATGTTAGTGCAGGGTGAGCTGTACGCAGTGGACTTCCTGCTAGGGCACACCGACTCAGTGCTAACAGTATAACTCTGGTTCATATGTATATGACTACTGCATACAATAGCTGTAGGATCAGCAGAGGCATTCAGGGCAGTAAGAGGGACGTATATTTGGTTACTTACATTGTGTCTTCCAATGCCCCTGGGATAATGTACATTTGCTGAAGCATTATGACAGCTCAGCGACACAATGGTAGGGATTAAATGAGCTGGACTTGGGTCATTGATAAGTCATTTTTTAATGTGATATTTCTTACATTGTTACCCCAGGTAATCTTAGGTTTTATTACATACAGTCGAGAGGAACTATTGGATATAAGAGCAACGTCAACTCACCAACATTACGACCAGGAATATGACTTTCCCGAAGTGGATCCTCTGTTTTGCCCACCACCCAGGACAATGGATCGGATCCCAGCCGGCGATCCAAAACAACGATGCCGTAGAAGGGGCAGACGGAGCGGTCTTCTGGTCAGGCTCCGTGGACGGGCACATCGTGCACTGCTCCCGAGCATACTACTCGCCAATGTCCAGTCTCTTGACAACAAGGGAGACGAAATCCGTGCAAGGGTAGCGTTCCAGAGACACATCAGAGACTGTAACGTTCTTTGTTTCACGGAAACATGGCTCACTCGAGACACACTATCGGAGTCGGTACAGCCAGCTGGTTTCTTCACGCATCGCGCCGACAGAAACAAGCATCTTTCTGTAAAGAAGAAGGGCGGGGGTGTATGCCTTATGATTAACGAGACATGGTGTGATCATAACAACATACAGGAACACAAGTCCTTCTGTTCACCTGACTTAGAATTCCTCACAATCAAATGCCGACCGCATTATCTACCTAGAGAATTGTCTTTGATTATAATCACAGCCGCATATATCCCCCCCCCCCCCCCCCCCCCCCCCCCAAGCAGACACATCGATGGCCCTGAACAAACTTCATTTGACTCTATGTAAACTGGAAAACACATATCCTGAGGCTGCATTTATTGTAGCTGGGGAGTTTAACAAGGCACCCTAAATTCTATCAGCATATCGTTTGCGCTACCAGGGCTGGCAAAACCCTAGATTATTGTTATTCTAACTTTCGCGATGCATATAAGGCCTTCCCCCGCCCTCCTTTCGGAAAAGCTGACCACGACTCCATTTTGTTGCTTCCAGCCTATAGACAGAAACTAAAACAGGAAGCTCCCGCGCTCAGGTCTGTTCAACGCTGGTCCGACCAATTGGATTCCATGCTTCAAGATTGCTTCGATCACGTGGACTGGGATATGTTCCGCATTGCGGCGAACAACAACATTGATGAATACGCTGATTCGGTGAGCGGGTTTATTTGCAAGTGCATCAGCGATGTCGTACCCACAGCGTCTATTAAAACATTCCCAAACCAGAAACCGTGGATTGATGGCAGCATTCGCGCAAAACTGAAAGCTCGAACCGCTGCTTTTAATCAGGGCAAGGTGACCGGAAACATGACCAAATACAAACAGTGTAGCTATTCCCTCCGCAAGGCAATCAAACAAGCTAAGCATCAGTATAGAGACAAAGTAGAGTTGCAATTCAACGGCTCAGACACGAGAGGTATGTGGCAGGGTCTACAGTCAATCACGGACTATAAAAGGAAAACCAGCCCCGTCGCGGACCAGGATGCCTTCCTCCCAGACAGACTAAACAACTTCTTTGCTCGCTTTGAGGACAATACAGTGCCACTGACACGGCTCACTACCAAAACCTGCGGGCTCTTCTTCACTGCAGCCGACGTGAGCAAAACATTTAAACGTGTCAACCCTCGCAAGGCTGCAGGCCCAGACGGCATCCCCAGCCACGTCCTCAGAGCATGCGCAGACCAGCTGGCTGGTGTGTTTTACGGACGTATTCAATCAATCCTTATCCCAGTCTGCTGTCCCCACATGCTTCAAGAGGTAACTGAGCTAAATGACTACCACTCGCAGCACTCACTTCCGTCATCATGAAGTGCTTTGAGAGACTATTCAAGGATCATATCACCTCCACCCTACCTGACACCCTAGACCCACTCCATTTGCTTACCGCCCCAATAGGTCCACAGATGACGCAATCACAATCACGCTGCCCTAACCCATCTGGACAAGAGGAATACCTATGTGAGAATGCTGTTCATCGACTACAGCTCAGCATTTAACACCATAATACCCTCCAAACTCTTCATTAAGCTCGAGACCCTGGGTCTCGACCCCGCCCTGTGCAACTGGGTCCTGGACTTCCTGAGGGGCCGCCCCCAGGTGCTGAGGGTAGGTAACAACATCTTCACCCCGCTGATCCTCAACACTGGGGCCCCACAAGGGTGCGTTCTCAGCCCTCTCCTGCACTCCCTGTTCACCCACGACTACGTGGCCATGCACGCCTCCAACTCAAATCATTAACCTCTCTAGGGAAGGTGGGACGAAATCATCCCACCTACGTAACAGCCAGTGGAATCCTGTGGCGCGTTATTCAAATACCTTAGAAATGCTATTACTTCAATTTCTCAAACATATGACTATTTTACACCATTTTAAAGACAAGACTCTCGTTAATCTAACCACACTGTCCGATTTCAAAAAGGCTTTACAACGAAAACAAAACATTAGATTATGTCAGCAGAGTACCCAGCCAGAAATAATCAGACACCCATTTTTCAAGCTAGCATATAATGTCACATAAACCCAAACCACAGCTAAATGCAGCACTAACCTTTGATGATCTTCATCAGATGACACACCTAGGACATTATGTTATACAATACATGCATGTTTTGTTCAATCAAGTTCATATTTATATCAAAAACCAGCTTTTTACATTAGCATGTGACGTTCAGAACTAGCATACCCCCCGCAAACTTCCGGTGAATTTACAAAAAAGATAACAATTATGTTAAGAATTATAGATAGAGAACTCCTCTATGCACTCGCTATGTCCGATTTTAAAATAGCTTTTCGGTGAAAGCACATTTTGCAATATTCTAAGTAGATAGCCCGGCATCACAGGGCTAGCTATTTAGACACCCACCAAGTTTAGCCCTCACCAAAGTCAGATTTACTATAAGAAAAATGTTATTACCTTTGCTGTTCTTCGTCAGAATGCACTCACAGGACTTCTACTTCAATAACAAATGTTGGTTTGGTTCAAAATAATCCATAGTTATGTTCAAATATCCTCTGTTTTGTTCGTGTGTTCAAGACACTATCCGAAGTGTAAAGAAGGGTGACGCACACGACGTGTTTCGTGACAAAAAAAATCTAAATATTCCATTACCATACTTCGAAGCATGTCAACCGCTGTTTAAAATCAATTTTTATGCCATTTTTCTCGTAAAAAAGCGATAATATTCCGACCGGGAAAGCGTGTTTACGTTCAAACAGAGAGAAAATAAAAACATGGGGTCACCTCGTGCACGCGCCTCAGTCTCATTGTCCTCTGATAGACCACTTACCAAAGGCGCTAATGTTTTTCAGCCAGGGGCTGGAATTACATCATTCAGCTTTTTCCCGGGTTCTGAGAGCCTATGGGAGCCGTAGGAAGTGTCACGTTACAGCAAAGATCCTCAGTTTTCAATAAAGAGAGTCAAGAAGAACAAGAACTTGTCAGACAGGCCACTTCCTGTAAGGAATCTTCTCAGGTTTTTGCCTGCCATATGAGTTCTGTTATACTCACAGACACCATTCAAACAGTTTTAGAAACTTTAGGGTGTTTTCGATCCAAAGCCAATAATTATATGCATATTCTAGTTTCTGGGCAGTAGTAATAACCAGATTAAATCGGGTACGTTTTTTATCCGGCCGTGTAAATACTGCCCCCTAGCCCTAACAGGTTAAGTTTGCAGGCAACACTACAGTGGTAGGCTTGATTACCAACAATGACGAGAAGGCCTACAGGGAGGAGGTGAGGGCCCTCGGAGTGTGGTGTCAGGAAAATAACCTCACACTCAACGTCAACGAAACAAAGGAGATGATCGTGGACTTCAGGAAACAGCAGAGGGAGCAGCCCCCTGTCCACATCGACGGTAGAGGTCGACCGATTTATGATTTTTCAACGCCGATACCGATACCAATTATTGGAGGACCAAAAAAGCCGGTACCGATTAATCGGACAATTTTTTTTTTATTTTTTATTTGTTATAATGACAATTACAACAATACTGAATGAACACTTATTTTAACTTAATATAATACATCAATAAAATCAATTTAGCCTCAAATAAATAATGAAACATGTTCAATTTGGTTTAAATAATGCAAAAACAAAGTGTTGGAGAAGAAAGTAAAAGTGCAATATGTGCCATGTAAAAAAGCTAACGTTTAAGTTCCTTGCTCAGAACATGAGAACATATGAAAGCTGGTGGTTCCTTTTAACTTGAGTCTTCAATATTCCCAGCTAAGAAGTTTTAGGTTGTAGTTATTATAGGAATGATAGGACTATTTCTCTCTATACGATTTGTATTTCATATACCTTTGACTATTGGATGTTCTTATAGGCACTTTAGTATTGCCAGTGTAACAGTATAGCTTCCGTCCCTCTCCTCGCTCCTACTTGGGCTTGAACCAGGAACACATCAACAACAGCCACCCTCGAAGCAGCGTTACCCATGTAGAACAAGGGGAAAAACTACTCCAAGTCTTAGAGCGAGTGACGTTTGAAATGCTATTAGCGCGCACCCGGCTAACTAGCTAGCCATTTCACATCGGTTACACCAGCCTAATCTTGGGTGTTGACAGGCTTGACATCATAAACAGCGCAATGCATTGCGAAGGGCTGCTGGCAAACGCACGAAAGTGCTGTTTGAATGAACGCTTACGAGCCTGCTGCTGCCTACCATCGCTCAGTCAGACTGCTCTATCAAATCATAGACTTAATTATAACATAATAACACACAGAAATACCAGCCTTAGGTCATTAATATGGTCGAATCCGGAAACTATCATCTCGAAAACAAAACGTTTTTCCTGTCAGTGTAATACGGAACCATTCTGAATTTTATCTAATGGGTGGCATCCCTAAATCTAAATATTCCTGTTACATTGCACAACCTTCAATGTTATGTCATAATTACGTAAAATTCGGACAAATTAGTTCGCAACGAGCTAGGCGGCCCAAACTGTTGCATATACCCTGACTCTGCGTGCAATGAACGCAAAATGACACAATTTCACCTGGTTAATATTGCCTGCTAACCTGGATTTCTTTTAGCTAAATATGCAGGTTTAAAAATATATACTTCTGCGTATTGATTTTAAGAAAGGCATTGATGTTTATGGTTAGGTACAGTCGTGCAACGATTGTGCTTTTTTCGCAAATACGGTTTTGTTAAATCATCCCCCGTTTGGTGAAGTCGGCTGTCTTTGTTAGGAAGAAATAGTCTTCACAGTTCACAACGAGCCAGGCGGCCCAAACTGCTGCATATACCCTGACTCTGTTTGCAAGAGAAGTGACACATTTTCCCTAGTTAAAAGAAATTCATGTTAGCAGGCAATATTAACTAAATATGCAGGTTTAAAAATATATACTTGTGTATTGATTTTAAGAAAGCCATTGATGTTTATGGTTGGAGCAACGTGTACCTAAGCGATTATATGCAACGCAGGACAGGCTAGATAAACTAGTAATATTATCAACCATGTGTAGTTAACTAGTGATTATGATTGATTGATTGATTGATTGTTTTTTACAAGATAAGTTTAATGCTAGCTAGCAACTTACCTTGGCTTCTTACTGCATTCACTAACAGGCAGGCTCCTCGTGGAGTGCAATGTAAAGCAGGTGGTTAGAGCGTTGGACTAGTTAACCGTAAGGTTGCAAGATTGAATCCCCGAGCTGACAAGGTACAAATCTGTCGTTCTGACACCTGAAAAAGGCAGTTAACCCACCGTTCCTAGGCCGTCATTGAAAATAAGAATGTGTTCTTAACTGACTTGCCTAGTTAATTAAATAAAGGTCTAACATTTTTTTTTTTAAATCGGCGTCCAAAAATACCGGTTTTCCGATTGTTATGAAAACTTGAAATCTGCCCTAATTAATCGTCCATTCCGATTAATTGGTCGACCTCTACATTTACATCATTTAGCAGACGCTCTTATCCAAAGCGACTGCATACCTTTCATACATTTTTTTCTCCGTACAGGTCCCCCGTGGGAATCGAACCCACAACCCTGACATTGCAAACACCATGCTCTACCAACTGAGTCACACGGGACAGTAGTGGAGAGGGTAGAAAGTTTTAAGTTCCTTGGCGTACACATCACGGACAAACTGAAATGGTCCAACCACACAGACAGCGTGGTGAAGAAGGCGCAGTAGCTCCTCTTCAACCTCAGGAGGCTGAAGAAATTTGGCTTGTCACCAAAAACACTCACAAACTTTAACAGATGCATAATCGAGAGCATCCTGCCGGGCCGTATCACCGCCTGGTACGGCAACTGCTCCGCCCATAACCGTAAGGCTCTCCAGAGGGTAGTGAGGTCTGCACAACGCATCACCGGGGGCAAACTACCTGCCCTCCAGGACATCTACACCACCCAATGTCACAGGAAGGTGCTTGGTCAAAATGTTCATTCTTAATTAAGTGTAATAATCCTTTCTGCATCAAGTTCAAAATATTTTTCACAAATGAAGGTATCCATCGGAACTTTCCCCGTGACAACTAAGAACATGTCGCAGATTATACACTTAAAAGCACACGAGTCCCCAGCAGATTCAAATAGTTTTCACTGCTGAGTCCAAGGGAACAAACATTTCCTGGCTCTGCTACGCACCGACAGGGCTGCGTATTAGCGTTTTGTGTAGCCTCTCAGAGCTGTATCGGGCATGTCCCCAGTGTCACATCTTTCACCGCAGTCCCGCTTCTGTACTGGTTTGAAATTAGTTTTGCTGTTATTTTCGGTTCTCTTAATTTTCTCACGTGGAAAAAATTACGACAAAAATAAATGTGTTTCACATATATCTAGCGATGCCTAACTTACGCTAGGCTAACTGTATTGACCTTTCCTCGCATTTCCTTTGGAAACTTGAAATTCATAGCTGCTGTTACGCTGTGCTTTGTTCAGCAAGTCTAACTGGTGCCAAATCCGACCATAGAAATGCATCCCTGTTCAAAGTGGTAGACCATTTCGTCAACATGAAAGACAGGATGTCATTGGCGTTTCTCTACAAGTAGGGTGAGTCAACATGTTTTTTTTACTTGCACGATAGCACGATTTTCCCCCTGCACCGCTACTGTCAATCATTATCTTAACAGTTCATGGTAGACATCATTCCTAATAACAATGCACCCCATGCTGCTGATTTGAGCTGCTGAACCGTATTTGCACTTGACTGTGTTTATGGATGAGAAAGTGAATTTGCCATTTCCAAAAGGTTTAGGAGGGATACTGCTTTGCTATCCATTGCCTAGGACAGGGCTCTCCTACCCTGTTCGTGGAGAGCTACCATCATGTAAGTTGTTATTCCAAATCTAGCGCGTCCGATTCAATAATTAGCTGGTTGAATGAGGTTAGTTACAACTGGGGTTGGAGCGAAAACCTACAGGAAGGTAGCTCTCAAGGAACATGGTTGGAGAGCCCTGACCTAGGACATCAACAGCCAGCTTGGGTTTAATTAAATAACCTATAGGCACAATACTTTTTATTGCACATTTAGTCCTAATCAAACTGATGCATTTGGCGATGTTGAGATTCAATTCACTGACACTATGAAGAATAGCTTAACCATACTCATTGTTAGCCTAATATATACTTTGTATCTAGCACTGCCTCGTAAATTAACCAAAAGTATATTAAATGACCAAGATATACCCTATACACACAGTTCTGACTGTCTGTCTGCCCCGATCGCCTCTCTCTCCCTCAGGTTGCCCTAGCTGGCTCCTCTTTTCACTTTGCTATGGTCTTCGGTCTGTTTTTGTAGAATAGCTCAGCCTACTCATTGATAGCCCCTACTTTACTGAGCTTGCGCGAGACATGCCAAGCCAGGAAATTGCGAAATACAGCATTGCAATAGCCTACATCTTTTGATTACGGATGGCTGTGCCCCTCCCATCTCTCCCTTTGCTGTGAAAGATGCGATAGCTTCTGTTCTCGAAGTAGACTACGGCAAATATCTCCGTTATCTCCGCTGCAAAAATACTTAATCATAGGAGTCGATTTCGAAAGGAATCGAAGCTTGACAACCATAAATGCCAGTCAACACCTAGAGTCGATGGCAAGGAGTTGATTCTTTTGGCGTCGACTCCCCACCACTAAGTTAAAGCAGATATGCAATTTGTTGACACTACAACACAGTAAAGACTTGGATACACAATATCCCGAATGCTAATTCGATGCTCTGTTTTGCTTGTTTACAGCTGGTCATTTCGAAGGGAACTGTTTAAGGCGGTCTTGTATTGTTATATCACCAACATTTCAAGAATAACTTTCTAAAGGGGTGCTAATATGGTCAGCCGTTCTAAAACCTGGCTTAACTCTCGATATACACTGAAAATACAAAAGTATGTTGACACTCCTTTAAAATTAGTGGATTCGGCTATTTCAGCCACACCCGTTTTTGACCGGTGTATAAAGTCAAGCAAACAGCCATACAATTTCCATAAACAAACATATGCAGTAGAATGGCCTTATTGAACAGCTCAGTGTCTTTCAATGTGGCACCATCATAGGATGCCACCTTTCCAACAAGTCAGTTTGCCAAATTTCTGCCCTGCTATACTGCATCGCAGTGCTTGAGGCGTCACTACAGCCCCGGGTTGGATCCCGGGCTGTGTTACAGCCAGCCTTGACCAGGAGACCCATGAGGCGGTGCACAATTGGCCCAGCGTCGTCCGGGTTAAGGAAGGGTTTGGCCGGCCGGGATTTCTTTGTTACATCGCGATCTAGAGACTCCTTGTGGCGGGCCGGGCGCCTGCAAGCTGCCTCAGTTGCCAGCTGGACGGTGTTTCCTCCGACACATTGGTGAGGCTGGCTCCCGTGTTAAGCGAGCAGTGTGTCAAGAAGCAGTACGGCTTGTCAGGGTCGTGTTTCGGAGGACGCATGGATCTCGACCTTCGCCTCTCCCGAATCCGTAAGGGAGTTGCAGCGATGAGACTACCAATTGGATATCCCGAAATTGGGGAGAAAGATCTGCCCTGCTAGAGCTGCCCCGGTCAACGTTAAGTGCTGTTATTGTGAAGTAGAAATGTCGAGGAGCAACAATGGCTCAGCCGTTAAGTGGTATGCCACACAAGCTCACAGGACCGGACTGCCGAGTGCTGAAGCGCGTAAAAATTGTCTGTCCTCGGTTGCAACACTCACTACAGAGTTCCAAACTGCCCCTGGAAGCAACATCAGCACAAGAACTGTTCGTCGGGAACTTCATGAAATGGGTTTTCATGGCTGCTGCTCAGCCATGAAAACCCATTTCATGAAGTTCCCGACGAACACAAGTCTAAGATCAGCATGTGCAATGTCAAGCGTTGGATGGAGTGGTGAAAAGCTCGCCACCATTGGAGTCTGGGGCAGTGGAAACAAGCTCTCTGGAGTGATGAATCAAACTTCACCATCTGGCAGTCCGGCGAACGAATCTAGATTTGGTGGATGCCAGAAACACGCTACCTGTGCCCAGCGGGCAAGTTAGCTGGGCATGCTGTTGGACTTACATGCTGACGTATCACCACACAGGCTATGTTTTCTACTGTGATTGATCAACAATGGCAGCACTGCTTGTAAAATAGAGCACCGTCCTATTTTCTCCGCCTCGGCTGAGCGGTTTCTACGGGCATGAGCCCCGCTGACCATTCAGCCTGGATAGAATTTCGCCCCGCTTAGGCATCATTGAAAATGAATGGGCCTCCCGGTCCGCCATGCCCTGTCTGACAGCGCCTTAACACTATTCAAAGGCCACACGGAATCTGGGAATAATGTTTACATCACTGGTTAGAAGAGAATTAGTTGAAGACAGTCATCTAAATTCTAGAATGTTAGATGGAGACTCTGGGAGGCTAACGAAACAGGGCAGAAACAAATCAGTTGCTTTGTTATTTAACTGCAACGAATCACGACCCAGCATAGGATATCACCACTGGCAAGGGTTGGCTGTTATTTAAGTAATAGTTTGACTTTCAAAATCGGTGCATTGGTGTGGGGCCATCAACTTGTATACAGGGAGTGCCCCGAATTTTCTGTGCCATTTGAGCTTAAAAATGATTATGGCGTGTTTTAAATCCTGCGACGGACAGGCACGTAATAACGGTACCAATCCGAATATATGAATCTGTTTAAAGTGCAACACACAGAAAACCGGTCCGCCATTTCCCGATTGCTAAAATTCTAATTGTTTGCCTAATTTCAGTTTGTGACAAAACAAGGGTAAAGAATCATTGTACCATTTGAACTGCTGTGAAATATATTTTCAATATCCCATAATATGGTATTTTCAGCTGTTTGAAGCTGGTGTACAACCCTGAAAGTAAAAGACGCAAAAACAAAACTTAAGGAAAGCATAAAAGTAATGCACATACAGTACCAGTCAAAGGTTTGGACACACCTACTCATTCAAGGGTTTTTCTTTATTTATACTATTTTTTATACATTTAATTTTTTTATAATAGTGATGACATCCAAACTATGAAATAACACATATGGAATCATGTAGTAACCAAAATAGTGTTAAACAAATCAAAATATATTTTAGATTCTTCAAAGTAGCCACCCTTTGCCTTGATGACAGCTTTGCACAGTCTTGGCCTTCTCTCAACCAGCTTCATGAAGAATGCTTTTCCAACAGTCTAGAAGGAGTTCCCACATATGCTGAGCACTTGTTGGCTTCTTTTCCGTTACTCTGCAGTCCAACTCATCCCAAACCATCTCAATTGGGTTGAGGTCGGGTGATTGTGGAGGCCAGGTCATCTGATGCAGCACTCCATCACTCTCTTTCTTGGTCAAATAGCCCTTACACAGCCTGGAGGTGTGTTTTGGGTCATTGTCCTGTTGAAAAACGAATGACAGTCCCACAAGCGCAAACTAGGTGGCATGGAGTATTGCTGCTGAATGCTGTTTAGCCATGCTGGTTAAGTGTGCCTTGAATTCTAAATAAATCACTGACAGTGTCACCAAGAAAGCATCCCCACACCATCACACCTCCTACTCCATGCTTCACGGTGGAAACCACACGAGGAGATCATATGTTCACCTACTCTGTGTCTAACAAAGGCGGCTGTAAACAAAAATCTCAAATTTGGACTCATCAGACCAAAAGGACAGATTTCCACTGGTTTAATGTCCATTGCTCGTGTTTCTTGGTCCAAGTAAATCTCTTCTTCTTTGTGCCCATTAGATGTGATTTCTTTGTAGCAATTCAACCATGAAAGCCTGATTCACGCAGTCTCCTCTGAACAGTTGATGTTGAGATGTGTCTATTACTTGAACTCTGTGGTTTGATGGTTTTTGCCACTGCACCTGAAATAACTTTCTTGAGGTCTTGACATTTTCCGGATTGACTGACCTTCATGTCTTAAAGTAATGGACTGTTGTTTCTCTTTGCTTATTTGAGCTGTTCTTGACATAATATGTACTTGGTCTTTTACCAAATAGGGCTATTTTCTGTATACCACCCCTACCTTGTCACAACACAACTGATTGGCTCAAATGCATTAAGGAATTTCACAAATTAACTTTTAACAAGGCACACCTGTTAATTGAAATGCATTCCAGGTGATTACCTCATGGAGCTGGTTGAGAGAATCCCAAGAGTGTGCAAAGCTGTCAAGGCAAAGGGTGGCTACTTTGAAGAATCTAAAATAGGTTTTGATTTGTTTAACACTTTTTTGGTTACTACATGATTCCATGTGTGTTATTTCATAGTTGATGTCTTCACTATTATTCAACAATGTAGAAAATAGTAAAAATAAAGAAAAACCCTTGAATGAGTAGGTGTGACCAATCTTTTGACTCGTACTGTATAGTCACCAATCTGAAGCAAAAAGGATATGTAATTCCACATCATTTTCTGTGGTGAAAATGCAAGCTTGTGTAATGTAGTAACACGTTTTGTCCACCATAGGTAAATTAGTGTAATATAATTAAATATGTCGAAGTAATTCAACATAGTTTAGTACATTTTTACAATAGTGACATCTACTTCTTTTCTTACTTTAACCATAGAGTTTAAAAATGCTTCTAAGCACAATTTAACCAGGCGCTCTAGACTAGGCCATCCATAGGGTCTGTGCAGCAGGCTGAACATTTGAAGTCCCCAACCATAGCCTAGGCAAAATGTAACTTCAATAATTTAGCATATGCTTTGTTCAAATTACAGACTCATTAATTCAACATAGCGAGGAGATTTCGAGGTAAGAAAGTGCTTGTGTTGCCTAATAGCCTATAGTCTAATGCTGGAATAGGCTACTGATGGAGTTGTACTTTCTAACACTGAATCAAATATTAATTATATGCATATGAACTGAATATGCTTGCCAACAGCCAGTATTTTTTTTAACCTAACCTGACTGACTGTTACCTCAATCTAATGCATTCTAACAACAGCTGATCAGCAATTGCAGAAGAGCTGTGACCATGATCACAATTGATGACTTCCAATTTAATTAACTAAACATGGCCATTAATAATTGCATAATAAACGAGGCTACAACAGCAATAAACTGAAGTTATAGGCTATTTATTAAATCTGTTTGCCAGCTTGACTGCAATGACTCCATTGATATCGTAATTTCAACATATTTATTGTATCAAATGGTAGGCTACAGTAGCCTTCAGTGGCATAGAAATGAATACTTGATGGACAACAGATGCAAATGTATCATTCTCCACATTTAATGACACATTTCATTGTGGACCTTTCCCATAACAGAAGCATGTGACTGAGTTCCATATCTTCTATTTGAAATTTCCACTCGCACAACCCTCGAGACCCAACAACTGAGCATGAGTAAAACCCTGGACATCAGAATGGAGTTAAAACCACCTTCTGAGTGAATTTAACAAAATGTGCTCTAATGCACTTAAATTAAATGTAATGGTTTTTCAGTGCGTTTATCACCGTTATTTCTTGATCCGCATCAGTTCTAGAGCGTTCATAATTTTTTATAATACACTAACTCAAAACACATCCATTTATGTGCGATTTGTTTGTTCCTGTTACTTTCAGATGTAGCAGTGCAAATACTAAGTAGTCTAGCACGCTCAACAGTGCTTAGGCTTCTCCTATGAATCTGGCAAAGCGTGAGTATTATCCATGGAAATCCTATTAAATTACTAGAGGGACTATGTCATAAATCATGAAAGTTCCAGAATGGGTTGAAAATGGCAGCCATTTTGGTCATGGAGAAATCCAAACCAGTCTAATTGAAATGAATGGCAGTAAAGGCATAATCCTGATTTTACTTATACAGGAAAATAATATATATATATATATATATATATATATATATATATATATATATATAATACAATATCAGTACTTGTTATATTTACAACTTGTTTAAGGCCTATCATCAACTGATTTCAGCCAGTGTATGGCTGTGGATTGACTGCATTGCTTGAATGGAATCTTGGCAAATTGGCAGTTAATTAGAACAATGAATGGATTAATTCCTCTAAAACTGTCTGGCTAGCTAGTTAACAAACATCCCGTGCAGATACTTTCTTCCAATTCATTATTTTACACAATATCTTATCACAGCACTGGCAAACCGTGGTTGATCAACTCCCTGACCTTTATCCCATCATAAGGTAGTTCATGTCCATTCTAGTATTCTGATTCCTAATTCTATTATCACTATGACACAGTCAAATGTGGGTGGGCTGTTGATGTTCAAAAGGAAATTCCCTTGAGATGTCGAACCAATCAGGGAAGAGGAAACAGGGAGTAAAGGTTAGAGTAGGAAGGTTAGGTATCAAATTGAGGTGAGACAGCAGCTAAAGTTAATATTAATGTGTGTCGGACACAAGGAAGACTAGCTGTCATGGCTATGACTGTTACGTTGACCGTATTAGCGGCACGAGTCGTGATGGCAGTCAAATTCCACATGACCGTTTAGTCATGGTAATTAGGCTTCTCCAGGCTCTGATGCTGCTGATGGTCATTAGTAGCCTACCAAACTTGCTAACTGCCTGCTACTCAGCACTCTATTGTCCCTCTAATCACTGACATCAATGCAAATGTAATGGAAAATATAGCCCAACATTTGTATCACACCTAAAGTTACATAAATACCTCTAAATATAGGAGTACCTGTTTCTTTGTTAACCGCTCAACACAGAATATGTGCGCACTCCCTCAAATCGTTGAGAAAATATCCGTTGTATTTTATTCAGCTATGTTCAATTGTATTCTTCATACTATAAAATACGAAATTCTAAGCTAATCTTGTCTGCTAAATTAACGAGTGTAGCCCACAGCCATATGGCATAGCCAGATCAGGACCTAACATAAGGACAACTCAGAGTATGCTATTCTGTTCTTCTGAAATATACTACATTTTATTCATATCATGGTTCTTTAGACCTGTCTAAAATAAATGGAGTCATTGTGAAGGTGTAGGCTATATTACATGGATGTATTAGAGTCACAGGGGTCGTGGAATGGAGACCAAGACGCAGCGTGGATAGTGCTTATTCTTAATTCTTTAATGAAAACACTTCAAACAGCAAAACAAGAAAACGACCAACAACAGTCCCGTCAGGTACTACGACTAAAACGGAAAACAACTACCCACAATCCCAAAGGAAAAACAGGCTGCCTAAGTATGGCTTCCAATCTGATTGGAGACCATACCCGGCCGAACATGAAAACCAACACATACAAATAGATAACTAGAACAAACCCACATAGAAACAGAAAACCCAAAATACATACAAAACAAACCCCCCTGCCACGCCCTGACCATTCTACTATGGCAAATTACCTCTTTCACTGGTCAGGACGTGACAATTAGACTTAAAATGTAGATGTTCCAAAGGTCTGCATCAGTGGCTTGTCGGCTATGCGTGGAAGCCAGGAGATGCTAAATGTGTTTGTTAATTAACGGTCAATTACCGTGAGACCGGCAGTTATTTGCTTGACAATCACCGGCTGACTAAATTTCATGACCGCCACAGCCCTAGCCATGGCATCAGCTAATAGGAATCCTAATAAAATATAAATATTAGTGACGTATCACCTTATCTGGCAGTAGTCAGGGGTGAAGTGCTGCAGCGTGGCCAGACTCTTACTAAGGATCTTCAGCAGACTGCACTGCACCACCAGCAGGGCCTTCTGCTCTGCCTCCTCCCTCGGAGGGGGTCTGAGGAGCCCTCTGGGCTTGGAGGCCAGGGGCCAACGCCTCCCCATTCTTAACCTGGGAAACAACGGAAGACATCAGGTAAAGTACATGGAAATAATAACAGTTTGGATGTTACCTTTATTCAATCAGTGATAACATTTTTTATAATATTGGTCATGTCTGTGTCTTACCTGGAGGTAATGATGGAGCATCTTCTTGTTGTGGAGGAGGTACGTGCACGTCTGGCAAAGGTAACACAGATTCATCTGCAAAGAATGGAAAGACATTTTTTTAAATGTAAAAATAAAATATAAAATCTCATCCTCCTAGATCTATCTGCTGCCTTCGACATCGCGAACCATCAGATCCTCCTCTCCACCCTCTCAGGGCTGGGCATCTCAGGCTCTGCACATTCATGGATTGCATCCTACCTGGCAGTTTTGTCCTACACGGTCACATGAAGATGATCGGTGTCTGCACCACATGCTCTCACTTCTGGTGTCCCCAGGGCTCGGTTCTAGGCCCTCTTCTGTTCTCTATTCACCAAGTCACGCGCCTCCGTCACTCACATGGTCTCTCCTAGCATTGCTATGCAGATGACATGCAACTACATTTCTCCTTACCCCCAGGTGGCGACACACACCTCTGTATGCCTGGCAGACAACTTAGCTTGGATGTCGGGCCACCACCTCAAGCTCAACAAGACGAAGCTGCTCTTCTACCCGGGGAAGACTTGCCCTCTACATCACAGTTAACAACTGCATGGTGTCCCCTTCCCAGAGTGCAAAGAACTTAAGGAGTGACCCTGGACAACACACTGTCGTTCTCTGCAAAATTCAAAGCAGTAACTCGCTCCTGCAGATTCATGCTCTACAACATCCCTAGAGTATGATCTTTCCTCACAAAGGAAGTGGCTCAGGTCCTAAACCAGACATTTGTCATTTCCCGTCTGGACTACTGCAACTCTGTTGGCTGGGCTCCCCACTTGTGCCATCAAACCCCTGCAACTTATCCAGAACTTTCCCAAGTTCTCCCATGTCACCCTGCTCCTTTGCACATTCCACTGGCTTCCAGTTGAAGCTCACATCCACTACAAGACCATGGTACTTGACCACGGAGCAGCAAGGGGAACTGCTGCCCCCCCCCACCCCACACAAAGGCTATGCACAAACCCTACACCCCAACCAGAGCACTCCGTTCTGCCCCCTCGGGTCTCTTGGCCGTCCGACCCCCTGTCAAAGTTCTTCTCTGTCCTGGCAACTCAATGGTGGAAAGAGCTTCCCCCTGATGCTAGGACAGCAGTGTCTCTGCCCATCTTCAGAAAACATCTGAAACCCTACCTCTTCAAAGAGCATCTTAAATAAGACAGCTCAGTCTTATCCCCCCATTAATTGTTTTTATAAAAAAGCTTGCACTTGTCTTTTTCTACTAGCACTGACGTAGCAGATAACTTCTTTACTGAGGAAAAATGTACTTACTATGACTGATATGTGGTTGTCTCACCTAGCTAACTTAAGATGAATCCACTAAATTGTAAGTCGCTCTGGTTAAGAATGGCTGCTAAATGACTAAAATGGTAAATGTAAATTCATATAAAAAAATAAATTATAAGATACAGATGGACAGTATACGTGATGCTCAGTGCTACTGGTCAGTGCTACTGGTCAGTGCTACTGGTCAGTGCTACTGGTCAGTGCTACTGGTCAGTGCTACTGGTCAGTGCTGGCTGACCTGTACATCTTGGAGCAGCTGGGGCAGGTGGAACTGCCACTCCTTACAGAAGCTGGACAGCTGCAGCAGAAAGCTCACCGTGTGGTCAGCCTCGTCCAGACAAACCAGACTCTGGACCGTCCGCACCGCATTCAGACACTGACGGAAACAAAGAAACAGACACCTTAGGTCTCATGTTCAGACAGACACATGCATACACACAAACCTCAGGAAACATTACACAATGAGATTACCAACCCCCCTCCCACACACACACCTGCAATATGCGTTGCACTCCAACAAAGTTGAGGGCCTCGTTTATGAAGTTGTAGCGCAGCGTCTAGAGAAGGCTTTCCATTAGGGACATACAGAGGCGGTAAACCCCGGGCCAGCAAAGAGAGTCCTGGGACTTACGGGAGAAACCCTGATCAGGTAGATGGAGAGAGGCTAACGTTATAATAACAATTCTGTTTTTGACCAGGGCCTATTGGGCTCTGGTCAAAAGTAGTGCACTATGTAGGGAATAGGGTGCCATCTGGGATGCAACCTATGTAATTCCCTCCCAAATGCCTTTATGTCTTCAACTGAAAATACACGTGCTGTGGGGAACTTAAGCCAGAGACACAGAATGTGACCCGTAACCCAGTGACCAACTGCGTCCCGTTCAGACTCATCATCACGAAGGTCATTTAGCCATTTTATATCAATGCTTTTATGTCATGATCCGCATCCCAAATGGCACCATTTGGGATGCGCCCATGTTGTGGTTGTGTGTTACCTGTGAGGCTCCATTGGAGGGCGCTGCATAGACACTGAGCAGAGGGAGACAGATACTCTGGATGACGCCGGCCCCGGCTACTGCTGCTGCCCCCTGGAGGACAGGACACAGAACATGCTCAATGGCTGAAACACAGAGTACATTTTCATGTTTAAATAGGTTTGTCTTTGCAGAAGAGAGAATGATATCTAATAATATTACAACTAAGTCTTTCTACAGTACTCAACATTGTGCTATTGGGGTGTGACAATTGGTGTCTTTCTGTACCTGTGGTGGGTGGGTGAATGAGAGAGAGAGAGGATGAGCAGCGAGCGCCAGGCCGAGATGACCATCTGGGTCTCAGAGAATGAGCGCATGCCCTCTTCCTCAGTCTCAGCTACGTGCACCACCAGGGACTTGACGTACTGGGACCAGTATTCGTAGTGCCGCCCGCTGGAGAACTTCTGCAGCGCGTCCTTCAGAATCTGCTCCAGGGAGCCACTGGGGAACAGAGGTTCGTTCAGATGGAAGAGTACTGCGTAGAATTGATATGTATCTCAGGTAGGATAAGGAATTGTGTCTTATCAATCCATTACATTTCAAAAGTCCATCTCATTTAGTTTATTTCATATCTCTATTTTACTCATTTTCACAAGAAGTTTTTTGCATTTCGCTCCAATTCACACAGATATACAAAACTTGACACATCACATGCAATTCGGGTTGACGGAGTCATTGATACCAGTAACAACTCAATCCACCAAATATACCGGCTTGAATTGCTGTATGCAACAATAGAAATATGAGCATGTAGCCAAGTTACCTGACCACATAGTAGACCTCAAGGCCAATGATTTTCATGACGAAGGCACAGGTCTCCAGAAAACAAGGCTCTGTGATGTCTGAGGGGAGGGTTCCAAACAGAGGCGTGGTCAGGTTTTCCCAAAACCAACCTCTGTGGGAGGAAAAATCATAGATTTAATATATTAAAACTCATAAAAACAATGTTACTGTATCATCTCTCATGTCGGTCTGTGTGTGGGCGTGTGTTCACGTGTGTGTGCCTCAGGTTGTGTGCACACCCAGGCAGTGTCATAGGTCACTCACTTGGTGCGTAGGACAGAGATGGCGCTGTCCCGTCGGTCCTGCCACAGGGCGTGGAGGAAGGCAGGGGGCCACCAGTACTTCCCCTGCTGCCTCGAGTCAATCAGGTCCAACACCACCTGTAGACAGCTCCACTCACCAAGCAGAAACTGCTGAGAGGGAAGGAGGGAGGGAGAGAGAGAGAGAGAAAGAAAGACCTGTCTTTTAAATGACTGAACTCTGAGTCCACAGCCTTGAGATGGGAAGAGGAATTCATCTTGTATAAAGATGCAGAAACTCAAAAGAAACTCACCTACACTGAACAAAAATATAAACGCTACATGTAAAGTGTTGTTCCCATATTTCATGCGCTGAAATAAACAATTCCAGAAATGTTCCACACACACAAAATGCTTATTTCTCTCAAACTGTGCAGAATTTTTTTTTACATCCCTGTTAGTGAGCATTTCTCCTTTGCCAAGTTAATCCATTTACCTTACAGGTATGGCATATCAAGAAGCTGATTAATACAGCATGATCATGACACAAGTGCACCTTGTGCTGGGGACAATAAAAGGCCACTCTAAAATGTGGTTTTGTCACACAATGCCACAGATGTCTGAAGTTTTGAGGGAGCGTGCAATTAGCATGCTGTTTGTAGGAATGTCCAACATAGATGTTACCAGAGAATTTTATGTAAATGTCTCTACCATAAGCTATCTCCAACATTGTTTTAGGGAATTTGGCAGTACGTCCAACCGGCCTCACAACCACAGACCACACGTATGGCGTTTTGTTGGAGGCAAGCGGTTTGCTGTTGTCAATATTGTGAACAGAGTGCCCCATGGTGAAGGTAGGGTTATCGTATGGGCAGGCATAAGCTACGGACAACGAACACAATTGCAATTTATTGATGGCAATTTGAATGCACAGAAAGGTATATGTGACCAACATATGCATATCTGTATTCCCTAGTCATGTGAAATCCATAGATTTCCTTATATGAACTGTAACTCAGTAAAATCTTTGTAATTGTTGCATGTTGTTTAAATTTTTTGTTCAGTATATGTGTCAAACATCAATACACAAAGTCTGTAAACAAGTAAACAAAACGGAGTCCCAACATATTTCAGTCCTATTCTCAGACTGCTCAGTCTAGCTCCTCACCTTAGACCCCTCTGTGCTGTCCATGACCTCCAGGTTGAGGAAGAGCTCAATGAGGCCCGGCTGGGTCTCCACGGCCATGGTGACAAACTCCAGGATCATGACCTTGATCCTCATGTTCTCCGTCTTGCTCTGCAGCCGCGTCAGGAAGGTGTCCCGG
This sequence comes from Salmo salar, assembly GCF_965601325.2. Lineage (NCBI taxonomy): Eukaryota > Metazoa > Chordata > Actinopteri > Salmoniformes > Salmonidae > Salmo > Salmo salar. Next base: position 75,667,359 of record NC_138301.1, on the reverse strand, counting down.
ATGGCCGCAGCGTCACCACCCAGGCAGGCAACTCTATACATTACTTTTCTATCTGCATGCAATGTTCTAAACATGGCTCCCCTCCTGATGCACAGGTCACTGGTGTGAGCAGTGTTTAGCTGTAGACCTACAAAGTGAAGAATGTGAGTGATGTGTTACCTACTGGATTGAGCAGCCAGGACCCCGTCTATGGTGTCCACTCTGACCCCCATGATGTTGACCACCGCCTGGCCAGCCTCAGTGTTAGCCAGACTGTAGATACACAGAGACTGGAGGGTTGGAGTGCTGGGGAAGAGAGACAAGAGTGATGAGTTTAGAATAGTATACCACAAATACTTTGTTTGATATTAATATACTGCTCAAAAAAATAAAGGGAACACTTAAACAACACATCCTAGATCTGAATGAAAGAAATAATCTTATTAAATACTTTTTTATTTACATAGTTGAATGTGCTGACAACAAAATCACACAAAAATAATCAATGGAAATCCAATGTATCAACCCATGGAGGTCTGGATTTGGAGTCACACTCAAAATTAAAGTGGAAAACCACACTACAGGCTGATCCAACTTTGATGTAATGTCCTTAAAACAAGTCAAAATGAGGCTCAGTAGAGTGTGTGGCCTCCACGTGCCTGTATGACCTCCCTACAACGCCTGGGCATGCTCCTGATGAGGTGGCGGATGGTCTCCTGAGGGATCTCCTCCCAGCCTGGACTAAAGCATCCACCAACTCCTGGACAGTCTGTGGTGCAACGTGGCGTTGGTGGATGGAGCGAGACATGATGTCCCAGATGTGCTCAATTGGATTCAGGTCTGGGGAACGGGCGGGCCAGTCCATAGCATCAATGCCTTCCTCTTGCAAGAACTGCTGACACACTCCAGCCACATGAGGTCTAGCATTGTCTTGCATTAGGAGGAACCCAGGGCCAACCGCACCAGCATATGGTCTCACAAGGGGTCTGAGGATCTCATCTCGGTACCTAATGGCAGTCAGGCTACCTCTGGCGGCCCCCCAAAGAAATGGCACCCCACACCATGACTGACCCACCGCCAAACCGGTCATGCTGGAGGATGTTGCAGGCAGCAGAACGTACTCCACGGCGTCTCCAGACTCTGTCACGTCTGTCACATGTGCTCAGTGTGAACCTGCTTTCATCTGTGAAGAGCACAGGGCGCCAGTGGCGAATTTGCCAATCTTGGTGTTCTCTGGCAAATGCCAAACGTCCTGCATGGTGTTGGGCTGTAAGCACAACCCCCACCTGTGGACGTCGGCCCCTCATACCACCCTCATGGAGTCTGTTTCTGACCGTTTGAGCAGCCACATGCACATTTGTGGCCTGCTGGAGGTCATTTTGCAGGGCTCTGGCAGTCTGAGAATAGAATAGGAGAATTGCACAAAGGCGGAGGTAGCGGTCCTGCTGCTGGGTTGTTGCCCTCCTACGGCCTCCTCCACGTCTCCTGATGTACTGGCCTGTCTCCTGGTAGCGCCTCCATGCTCTGGACACTACGCTGACAGACACAGCAAACCTTCTTGCCACAGCACGCATTGATGTGCCATCCTGGATGAGCTGCACTACCTGAGCCACTTGTGTGGGTTGTAGACTCCGTCTCATGCTACCACTAGAGTGAAAGCACCGCCAGCATTCAAAAGTGACCAAAACATCAGCCAGGAAGCATAGGAACTGAGAAGTGGTCTGTGGTCCCCACCTGCACAACCACTCCTTTATTGGGGGTGTCTTGCTAATTGCCTATAATTTCCACCTGTTGTCTATTCCATTTGCACAACAGCATGTGAAATTTATTGTCAATCAGTGTTGCGTCCTAAGTGGACAGTTTGATTTCACAGAAGTGTGATTGAGTTGGAGTTACATTGTGTTGTTTAAGTGTTCCCTTTATTTTTTTGAGCAGTGTACTATGCGGATAAGCTCCATCTTGGATTATAAAGATTCTAGCCAGCCTTCAACTCAATAATTCAAATCTATGAATTTTTTACCGTTTTGTTTACTCATGAGTATTTAATTGAATACAAGCAATGTAATGGCGTTGAGGTAAAAGAAGGAATAATGTTGATTTGATATGAGCAGCAGCCCTACCTGCTACTGTCCTCTCCCTCTGGACTGAGGTTCAGAATGGCATGGAACAGCTCCAGGATCAGACAACCTACACGAGGAAGGAGAAGGGGGAGAAAAGGAAGAGGAGGGGAAGAGAAAGTAGTGAGAAAGAGGAGTCAGAATATTTTCAGTCTGACTGTAGTTTATATAGCCAGCCCTTTCTCTACGGCTAAGGCCATGCTCAACTGCTAAATAAATCCCAGATGAATTTCAATTAATACAATGAAGACGGTTGTTATACCATCAAGCACAGACTCAAATCAATAGACAAAACAATATTGTGAAAGTGACAAATCAAGTTCATTTTATATATGCACCTACATGGCAGTCAGACACAGAAATACATAGGTATGGACTAACATCAATAAATAAACCATTATACACAATTTAGACTCAGAGTATTATTAATAAAGTGGCAGAAGTAGGGTATGGGGGATTTCTGTTATCTCTCAATCCTGGCATGGGGGACATAAATGATGCGGGTGCTAACCCTTTAAATTCTAAGGAAATAAATATATTAACGCAACATCTAAAGTGTTGGTCCCATGTTTCATGAGCTGAAATAAAATATTCCAGAAATGTTTCATACGCACAAAAAGCTTATTTCTCGAACATGTTGTGCACAAATTTGTTTAAATCCCTATTAGTTAGGATTTCTCTTTGCCAAGATAACCCATCCATCTGACAGGTGTGGCATATCAACAAGATGATTAAACAGCATGATCATTACACAAGTGCACCTTGTGCTGGGACAATAAAAGGCCACTAAAATGTTCCGTTTTGTCAATGCCACAGATGTCTCAAGTTTTGAGAGAGCTTGCAATTTGCATGCTGACTGCAGGAAGGTCCACCAGAGCTGTTGGCAGATAATTGAATGTTAATTTCTCTACCATAAGCTGCCTCCAACGTTGTTTTAGGGAATTTGGCAACACCACATTTAACCACGCCAGCCCAGGACTTCCACATTCGGCTTCCTTAACTGTGGGATCGTATGAGACCAGCCACAACCGAAGAGTTTCTGCACAAACTGTCAGAGGGCAGCTCATCTGTGTGCTTGTTGCTAAAATTCTAAATCGTTTGCCTAATTTCCGTTTATGTGACAAAACAAGCAGGTATAGTGTAGAGAATCATTGTATCGTGTAAACCACTGAGAAATATATTTTCTGTAACCAAAAATATTGTACTTTCAGCTGTACAAAACCAACAACAACAAAAAACAACAATAAAGACATTGAGATGGGATAAGTGTAAGCAATTTCCTCTGGGGTTAATAAATCATTATTATAGTGTGAATGGACAAGAGAGAGCGTCACCTTGACCAGAGTAGTGACGAGACGCAGGAAGGCGATGGTCACAGCGTACTCCCCTTTGGGTTGCTCAATCAGGACCAGCAGGTTGCCATAGATAGCCTTCATCCCCTCAGCACTGAACAAATACATATTTGATATTATATATTTTGTATGACTTGACTTTCACCCAAGTGCAGTGAAACAACACCCCTCAAAGACCACTGTTAATATTAGGGCTGGGAATTGCCAAGGACCTCACGATACGATATCACGATATTTAGGTGCTAGTATTGCGATTCTCACAAGAAAGTGCAAAGTAGAAATATAAATAATGGGGTGCAAAGGAGCAAAATAAATAAAAAAATGCAGTAGGGGAAGAGGTAGTTGTTTGGGCTAAATTATAGATGGGCTATGTACAGGTGCAGTGATCTGTGAGCTGCTCTGACAGCTGGTGCTTAAAGCTAGTGAGGGAGATAAGTGTTTCCAGTTTCAGAGATTTTTGTAGTTCGTTCCAGTCATTGGCAGCAGAGAACTGGAAGGAGAGACGGCCAAAGGAGGAATTGGCTTTGGGGGTGACCAGATAGATATACCTGCTGGAGCGCATGCTACAGGTGGGTGCTGCTATGGTGACCACTGAGCGGAGAGATAAGGGGTGACTTTACCTAGCAGGGTCTTGTAGATGACCTGAAGCCAGTGGGTTTGGCGACGAGTATGAAGCGAGTGCCAGCCAACGAGAGCATACAAGTCGCAGTGGTGGGTAGTATATGGGGCTTTGGTGACAAAACGGATGGCACTGTGATAGACTGCATCCAGTTTATTGAGTAGGGTATTGGAGGCTATTTTGTAAATGACATCGCCGAAGTCGAGGATCGGTAGGATGGTCAGTTTTACGAGGGTATGTTTGGCAGCATGAGTGAAGGATGCTTTGTTGCGAAATAGGAAGCCAATTCTAGATTTAACATTGGATTGGAGATGTTTGATGTGAGTCTGGAAGGAGAGATTACAGTCTAACCAGACACCTAGGTATTTGTAGTTGTCCACATATTCTAAGTCAGAACCGTCCAGAGTAGTGATGCTGGACGGGCGGGCAGGTGCAGGCAGCGATCGGTTGAAGAGCATGCATTTAGTTTTACTTGTATTTAAGAGCAGTTGGAGGCCACGGAAGGAGTGTTGTATGGCATTGAAGCTCGTCTGGAGGGTTGTTAACCTCTTATGGCTAGGGGGCAGTATTTTCACGGCTGGATAAAAAACGTACCCGATTTAATCTGGTTACTAATCCTACCCAGTAACTAGAATATGCATATACTTATTATATATGGATAGAAAACATCCTAAAGTTTCTAAAACTGTTTGAATGGTGTCTGTGAGTATAACAGAACTCAAATGGCAGGTCAAAACCTGAGAGATTCCTTTACAGGAAGTGGCCTGTCTGACCATTTCTGGAACTTCTTTGCCATCTCTATCTTTTACAAAGGATCTCTGCTCTAACGTGACACTTCCTACCTCGTCCATAGCCGCTCAGAGCCCGGGAAAAAACAGAATGTCGTCATCCCAGCCCCAGGCTGAAACACATTATCGCCTTTCTCAAGTGGCCGATCAAGGGACTGTGGGCTTAGGCGCGTGACCTGGCCGCCCCCGTCTTTGTGATTTTTTCCTCTGTTTGCCGAAAAGGAGATTCCCGGTCGGAATATTATCGCTTTTCTACGAGAAAAATGGCATAAAAATGGATTTTAAACAGCGGTTGACATGCTTCGAAGTACGGTAATGGAATATTTAGAATTTTTTTGTCACGAATTGCGCCATGCGCACGACCCTTCTTTACCATTCGGATAGTGTCTGGGACGCACGAACAAAACGTCGCTATTCGGATATAACGATGGATTATTTTGGACCAACCCAACATTTGTTATTGAAGTGGCAGTCCTGGGAGTGCATTCTGACGAAGACAACAAAAGGTAATCAAACTTTTATAATAGTAAATCTGATATTGGTGAGTGCTAAACTTGCCGGGTGTCTAAATAGCTAGCCCGTGATGCCTGGGCTACGTACTTAGAATATTGCAAAATGTGCTTTCACCAAAAAGCTATTTTAAAATCGGACATATCGAGTGCATAGAGGAGTTCTGTATCTATAATTCTTAAAATAATTGTTATGCTTTTTGTGAACGTTTATCGTGAGTAATTTAGTAAATTGTTAGCAAATTCCTCCGGAAGTTTGCGGGGGGTATGCTAGTTCTGAACGTCACATGCTAATGTAAAAAGCTGTTTTTTGATATAAATATGAACTTGATTGAACAAAACATGCATGTATTGTATAACATAATGTCCTAGGTGTGTCATCTGATGAAGATCATCAAAGGTTAGTGCTGCATTTAGCTGTCTTCTGGGTTTTTGTGACATTATATGCTAGCTTGAAAAATGGGTGTCTGATTATTTCTGGCTTGGTACTCTGCTGACATAATCTAATGTTTTGCTTTCGCTGTAAAGCCTTTTTGAAATCGGACAGTGTGGTTAGATAAAGGAGAGTCTTGTCTTTAAAATGCTGTGAAATAGTCATATGTTTGAAAAATTGAAGTTTTTGTATTTTTGAGGAATTTGTAATTCGCGCCACGCCTATCATTGGATATTGGAGCAGGTGTTCCGCTAGCGGAACGTCTAGATGTAAGAGGTTTTTAACACAGTGTCCAAAGAAGGGCCAGAAGTATACAGAATGGTGTCGTCTGCATAGAGATGGATCAGAGACTCACCAGCAGCAAGAGCGACATCATTGATGTATACAGAGAAAAGACCAGGACCAAGAATTGAACCCTGTGGCCCCCCCATAGAGACTACCAGAGGCCCGGACAACAGGCCATCCGATTTGACACATTGAACTCTATCAGAGAAGTAGTTGGTGAACCAGGCAAGACAATCATTTGAGAAACCAAGGCTATTGAGTCTGCCGATGAGGATGTGGTGATTGACAGAGTCGAAAGCCTTGGCCAGGTCAATGAATATGGCAGCACAGTATTGTTTCTTATCGAAGGCGGTTATGATATCGTTTAGGACCTTGAGCGTGGCTGAGGTGCACCCATGACCAGCTCTGAAACCAGATTGCATAGCGGAGAAGGTGCGGTGGGATTCGAAATGGTCGGTAATCTGTTTGTTGACTTGGCTTTCGGAGACCTTAGAAAGGCAGGGTAGGATAGATATAGGTCTGTAGCAGTTTGGGTCAAGAGTGTCCCCCCCTTTGAAGAGGGGGATGACCGCAGCTGCTTTCCAATCTTTGGGAATCTCAGACGACACGAAAGAGAGGTTGAACAGGCTAGTAATAGGGGTTGCAACAACTTCGGCAGATCATTTTAGAGAGAAAGGGTCCAGATTGTCTAGCCCAGCTGATTTGTAGGGGTCCAGATTTTGCAGCTCTTTCAGAACATCAGCTGACTGGATTTGGGAGAAGGAGAAATGGGGAGGGCTTGGGCGAGTAGCTGTGGGGGGTGCAGTGCTGTTGACCGTGGTAGGGGTAGCCAGGTGGAAAGCATGGCCAGCCGTAGAAAAATGCTTATTGAAATTCTCAATTATAGTGGATTTATCAGTGGTGACAGAGTTTCCTATCCTCAGTGCAGTGGGCAGCTGGGAGGAGGTGTTCTTATTCTCCATGGACTTTACAGTGTCCCAGAACTTTTTTGAGTTTGTGTTGCAGGAAGCAAATTTCTGCTTGAAAAAGCTAGTCTTGGCTTTTCTAACTGCCTGTGTATATTGGTGGCTGTTCGATGCTAATGCAGAACGCCACAGGATGTTTTGTGTTGGTTAAGGGCAGTCAGGTCTGGGGAGAACCAAGGGCTATATCTGTTCCTGGTTCTAAATTTCTTGAATGGGGCATGCTTATTTAAGATGGTGAGGAAGGCATTTAAAAAAATAACCAGGTATCCTCTACTGACGGGATGAGGTCAATATCCTTCCAGGATACCCGGGCCAGGTCGATTAGAAAGGCTTGCTCGCTGAAGTGTTTCAGGGAGCGTTTGACAGTGATGAGTGGGGGTCGTTTGACCGCTGACCCATTACGGATGCAGGCAATGAGGCAGTGATCGCTGAGATCTTGGTTGAAAACAGCAGAGGTGTATTTAGAGGGCAAGTTGGTTAGGATGATATCTATGAGGGTGCCCGTGTTTACGGCTTTTGGGTGGTACCTGGTAGGTTCATTGATAATTTGTGTGAGATTGAGGGCATCAAGCTTAGATTGTATGATGGCTGGGGTGTTAAGCATGTCCCAGTTTAGGTCACCTAGCAGCACGAGCTCTAAAGATAGATGGGGGGCAATCAGTTCACATATGGTGTCTAGAGCACAGCTTGGGGCAGAGTGTGGTCTATAGCAGGCGGCAACGCTGAGAGACTTGTTTTTAGAGACATGGATTTTTAAAAGTAGAAGTTCAAATTGTTTGGGTACAGACCTGGATAGTAGGACAGAACTCTGCAGGCTCTCTCTGCACTAAATTGCAACACCGCCCCCTTTGGCCATTCTATCTTGTCTGAAAATGTTGTAGTTAGGGATGAAGATTTCAGAGTTTTTGGTGGACTTCCTAAGCCAGGATTCAGACACGGCTAGGACATCCGGGTTGGCAGAGTGTGCTAAAGCAGTGAATAAAACAAACTTAGGGAGGAGGCTTCTAATGTTAACATGCATGAAACCAAGGCTATTACGGTTACAGAAGTCATCAAAAGAGAGCGCCTGGGGAAAAGGAGTGGAGCTAGGCACTGCAGGGCCTGGATTCACCTTTACATCACCAGAGGAACAGAGGAGGAGTAGGATAAGGGTACGGCTAAAAGCTATGAGAATCGCCTATGATGTCCGGAATAGAGAGTAAAAGGAGCAGGTTTCTGGGGGCCGATAAAATAGCTTCAAGGTATAATGTACAGACAAAGGTATGGTAGGATGTGAATACAGTGGAGGTAAACCTAGGCATTGAGTGATGATGAGGGAGATATTGTCTCTAGAAACATCATTGAAACCAGAAGATATCATAGCATGTGTGGGTGGTGGAACTGAAAGGTTGGATAAGGTATAATAAGCAGGCCTAGAGGCTCTACAGTAAAATAAGCCAATAAACACTAACCAGAACAGCAATGGACAAGGCATATTGACATTAAGGAGAGGCATGCTTAGCCCCGAGTGATCATAAGGGTCCAGTGAGATTCAGATAGCTAGCCGGGCCACAGGTAGCAAGCTGGTAGAAGATGGAGGGAGGTCTGATTTTTAGCCACCTCGTGCGTTTCCGTCTGTAGATTAGTGGAGTTCCGTGTGGTAGGGGGGACCAGTCCAATTGGCAAAATAGTTATAGTTATAGTGGCCCAAGAAAATTGTCCAATAGACCTATTCAGATAGCAGCCGATAAGACAGCTAACGATTAGCGGTCCGCAGATGGGCGTTCAGGTTACGTCGCGACGGAGTGGCCAGTTGGATAACTCCCTCGGGCAGATAACATTGGTAGTCCAGTCATGAAGGGCCGATGGGGCTCCGCATCGGCAGTAAAACGGGTCCGGATAGGTGATTGTAGCTCAGGAGTGGCTGATGGAACTCTTCAGCTGGCTAGCTCCGGAATAATTGATGGTGGCTCCGGGACCGACGTTAGCTAATAGTCACTTGGATAGCAGCTAGCTAGCTGCAAGATCCAGGTGTAAATGTCCAGAGCTTGCAGTAGGAATCCGGGGATATGGAGAGAAAATAGGTCCGGTATGCTCTGGTCTGAGTCGCATTTTACAAAACTGCCGATAGCTTTTCGAGCTAAGGGATAGCTGATGACTGCCAACCGTGGCTAGCTGAATTCTAACGTTAGCTACTAAACTGGCTAACTTCTGGCTAACTTCTGTTGTGGATTTCAGATTTGAGGTAAATAACACTTTTTTTTTTATTGGTGAGGCGGGTTGCAGGAGAGTGTTTTGAGGTTCAGTTTTTAGAAAAAAAAATATAAAAAGATAGGCCAAGAAAATATTTAAATATACAGTGCCTTGCGAAAGTATTAGGCCCCCTTGAACTTTTCAACCTTTTGCCACATTTCAGGCTTCAAACATAAAGATATAAAACTGTAATTTTTTGTGAAGAATCAACAACAAGTGGGACACAATTATGAAGTGGAACGAAATTTCTTGGATATTTCAAACTTTTTTAACAAATAAAAAACTGAAAAATTGGCCGTGCAAAATTATTCAGCCCCCTTAAGTTAATACTTTGTAGCGCCAGAGGTTGGATGGAGAGCGTTTGTGAACAGCAGTTTTCAGTTCTTTCCACAGATTCTCGATTGGATTCAGGTCTGGACCTTGACTTGGCCATTCTAACACCTGGATATGTTTATTTGTGAACCATTCCATTGTAGATTTTGCTTTATGTTTTGGATCATTGTCTTGTTGGAAGACAAATCTCCGTCCCAGTCTCAGGTCTTTTGCAGACTCCATCAGGTTTTCTTCCAGAATGGTCCTGTATTTGGCTCCATCCATCTAGCTTCCCATCAATTTTAACCATCTTCCCTGCCCCTGCTGAAGAAAAGCAGGCCCAAACCATGATGCTGCCACCACCATGTTTGACAGTGGGGATGGTGTGTTCAGGGTGATGAGCTGTGTTGCTTTTACGCCAAACATAACGTTTTGCATTGTTGCCAAAAAGTTTGATTTTGGTTTCATCTGACCAGAGCACCTTCTTCCACATGTTTGGTGTGTCTCCCAGGTGGCTAGTGGCAAACTTTAAATGACATCCATAAAAAGTATCTTTAAGAAATGGCTTTCTTCTTGCCACTCTTCCATAAAGGCCAGATTTGTGCAGTATACGACTGATTGTTGTCCTATGGACAGAGTCTCCCACCTCAGCTGTAGATCTCTGCAGTTCATCCAGAGTGATCATGGGCCTCTTGGCTGCATCTCTGATCAGTCTTCTCCTTGTATGAGCTGAAAGTTTAGAGGGACGGCCGGGTCTTCGTAGATTTGCAGTGGTCTGATACTCCTTCCATTTCAATATTATCGCTTGCACAGTGCTCCTTGGGATGTTTAAAGCTTGGGAAATCTTTTTGTATCCAAATCCGGCTTTAAACTTCTCCACAACAGTATCTCGGACCTGCCTGGTGTGTTCCTTGTTCTTCATGATGCTCTCTGCGCTTTAAACGGTGCATTTATACGGAGACTTGATTACACACAGGTGGATTCTATTTATCATCATTAGTCATTTAGGTCAACATTGGATCATTCAGAGATCCTCACTGAACTTCTGGAGAGAGTTTGCTGCACTGAAAGTAAAGGGGCTGAATAATTTTGCACACCCAATTTTTCAGTTTTTTATTTGTTATTAAAAAAGTTAGAAATATCCAATAAATTTCGTTCCACTTCATGATTGTGTCCCACTTGTTGTTGATTCTTCACAAAAAATGACAGTTTTATATCTTTATGTTTGAAGCCTGAAATGTGGCAAAAGGTCGAAAAGTTCAAGGGGGCAGAATACTTTCGCAAGGCACTGTATATATACACGGGACATGACAAGACGAGGACAATGGACGTCTGACTGCTATGCCATCTTGGAAAAATAAGGGGTGACCCAAACTACCTGATGGACTGTGCCATGTTGGTCAGAGGGGAGGAGGCAAAAGGCAGGAAGCCAGTGTGGTGCAAGCTGCACCAAACCTACACAGAGAGACACAGACACACACGTTAATGCATGATAAGTCTGATGAAGGCTGTGAAGGAAAGATTCAAATATCAATCCCAAATCACCCCATCAGAGCTCTACAAAATACAATCTGTAACCCACCTTGCCGGGCATCCTAGCAGCCAGGACAATGAGGCAGTTCACACAGGACGCTATCACATCCACTGGAGGGTTGATGACTGATGTCAACCTAGCCATGAATCAAACTAATAATACAAAAATACAACAGAATGAAATACATCTTTATTAATCCATTATACAGAGACAAATGGAACAAATCAACCTTAAAAGCAAACAAGGAAGCAAAAATAAGCATTGTATTACTCCATATGAAACAGATGAGTTCTGTACTGTATAAAGTGTTGGCTGTGTGTAGTGTGTGCGTAGCGTCTCACCTCTGCAGTAACATGTAGATGCAGGAGGTGAGGGGCAGCAGAAATCAGACACGGTCCACTCTGTACTGATCATCTTATGGACCAAGTCCAGGATGGGCTTCACACGCTCACAGTGTAAGATCACATCTCGACAAGACAGACAAAGAAAACAGAGAATGAGAAACACACACACACACACACACACACACACACACACACACACACACACACACACACACACACACACACACACACACACACACACACAGTACATAAACCCTGGAATGAATTTAACTGGTTTTCTTAATTTTTACTATTTTCTAGATTGTAGAATAATAGACAATATGAAATGACTATGAAATAACACATCTGGAAATACAAAAAAAGTGTTCAACAAATCAAAAATATATTTTATATTTGAGATTCTTCAAAGTAGCCACCCTTTGCCTTGATGACAGCTTTGCACACTCTTGGTATTCTCTCAACCAGCTTCATGAGGTAGTCACCTGCATGCATTTCAATTAACAGGTGTGCCTTGTTAAAAGTTAATTTGTGTAATTTCTTTAATGCGTTTGAGCCAATCAGTTGTGTTGTGACAAGGTAGGGGTGGTACATAGTAGTTACCCCTATTTGATAAAAGACCAAGTCCATTTTATGGCAAGAACAGCTCAAATAAGCAAAGAGAAATGACAGTCCATCATTACTTTAACCGTTCTGGGCTAGGGGGCAGTATTTTCACGGCCGGATAAAAAACTTACCCGATTTCAACTGGTTACTACTCTTGCCCAGAACCGAGAATATGCATATTATTAGTAGATTTGGGTAGAAAACACTCTAAAGTTTCTAAAACTGTTTGAATGGTGTCTGTGAGTATAACAGAACTCATATGGCGGCAAAAACCTGAGAAGATTTCAAGCAGGAAGTGCCCTGTCTGCGATTTTGTAGTTCTGCTTTTGCTTGTCTATCGAAACTACAGTATCCGTGGGGTTTTGCTGCACTTTCTAAGGCTTCCATTGGCTCTCTAAAGCCGCCAGAAAGTGGATTGGGGCGTCACCTGTCTCTGGGCAAAGTATAGGAGCACAGTTTGTCAGTGGACTGCGTGGTGACTCAGAGACTGGAGATGCGCATTCGCGAGACCTCGCCATTTTTTCTTTCCCTCTTTGAATGAATGAACATTGTCCGGTTAGAATGTTATCGCTATTTTACGAGAAAAATATTTTAAACAGCGTTTGACATGCTTCTAAGTACGGTAATGGAACATTTTGAATTTTTTTGTGTCGATATGCGCTCGTGCGTTACCCTTTGGATAGTGACCTGAACGCATGAACAAAACGGAGATATTTGCACATAACTATGGATTATTTGGAACAAAAACAACATTTGTTGTGGAAGTAGAAGTCCTGGGAGTGCATTCTGACGAAGAACAGCAAAGGTAATCCAATTTTTCTAATAGTAATTCTGAGTTTAGTGAGCCTCGACGTTGGCGGGTGTCTGAATAGCTAGCTTTGATGGCCGAGCTATCTACTCAGAATATTACAAAATGTGCTTTCGCCGAAAAGCTATTTTAAAATCTGACACCGCGATTGCATAAAGGAGTTCTGTATCTATAATTCTTAAAATAATTGTTATGTATTTTGTCAACGTTTATCATGAGTAATTTAGTAAATTCATCGGAAGTTTTCGGTGGGTATGCTAGTTCTGAACATCACATGCTAATGTAAAAAGCTGTTTTTTGATATAAATATGAACTTGATTGAACAAAACATGCATGTATTGTATAACATAATGTCCTAGGAGTGTCATCTGATGAAGATCATCAAAGGTTAGTGCTGCATTTAGCTGTGTTTTGGGTTTTTGTGACATATATGCTTGCTTGAAAAATGGCTGTGTGGTTTTTTCTAGCTATGTACTCTCCTAACATAATCTAATGTTTTGCTTTCGCTGTAAAGCCTTTTTGAAATCAGACAATGTGGTTAGATTAACGAGAGTCTTATCTTTCAAATGGTGTAAAATAGTCGTATGTTTGAAATATTGAAATTATAGCATTTCTGAGGTTTTGAATTTCGCGCCACGCTCTACCACTGGCTGTTGAATAGAGTGGGACGCTCACGTCCCACCTAGCCCAGAGAAGTTAAGACATGAAAATCAGTCAATCCGGAAAATTTCAAGAACTTTTGAAGTTCATTCAAGTGCAGTCGCAAAAGCCATCAAGCGCTATGATGAAACTGGTTCTCATGAGGACCGCCACAGGAAAGGAAGACCCAGAGTTGCCTCTGCTGAAGAGGATAAGTTCATTAGAGTTAACTGCACCTCAGATTGCAGACCAAATAAATGCTTCAGAACTGTTCAGACACTGCGTGAATCAGGCCTTCATGGTCAAATTGCTGCAAAGAAACCACTACTAAAGGACACCAATAATAAGAAGAGACTTGCTTGGGCCAAGTCCAAATGTGAGATTTTTGGTTCCAACCGCTGTGTCTTTGTGAGATGCAGAGTAGGTGAACGGATGATCTCCACATGGAGGAAGAGGTGTGATGGTACTTTGCTGCTAACACTGTCAGTGATTTATTTAGAATTCAAGGCACACTTAACCAGCATGGCTACCACAGCATTCTCCAGCAAGGAGAGTGATGGAGTGCTGCATCAGATGACCTGGCCTCCACAATCACCCGACCTCAACCCAATTGAGATGGTTTGGGATGAGTTGGACCGCAGAGTGAAGGACCATCAGCCAACAAGTGCTCAGCATATGTGGGAACTCCTTCAAGACTGTTGAAAAAGCATTCCAGGTGAAGCTGGTTGAGAGAATGCCAAGAGTGTGCAAAGCTGTCATCAAGGCAAAGGGTGGCTATTTGAAGAATCTCAAATATATTTTGATTCGTTTAACACTTTTTTGGTTAATACATGATTCCATATGTGTTATTTCATAGTTTTGATGTCTTATTCTACAATGTAGAAAATAGTAAAAATAAAGAAAAACCCTTGAATGAGTAGGTGTCCAAACTTTTGACTGGTACTGTATATTCATACTCATACAGATATAATTAAATAAATGTGATAATGAAATAAAGGATCTCTGCTGATCTCTACTATGAGATGCTTTGAGTTTGTGTGTAGTAGGGATGAAACGATTCACTGATAAACATTTGAATTGGGGACCGATGTGTAAGATATGACTGCATCTGTCCGCGGATCCCAGACTGATCCAAATATAGCATGCATCGGTCAGAAAATCTATTCAAACGTTTCTACCTTTTGAAAATACCTCATATTTTGTGATAACTGATGAGTCAGTGTCAAACTATTAATGTAACTGTGTGGACAGTCATTGATACACAAGTAAATTTGCATGCCTAACAACCTAGGGTAGGCATATCAGTAGCCTAGTCAAATTACTCACTGTGCCCAGGTTCGCTCGTTGACAAATACGAGGTAGGTTGCCTGTTCCTGATCTTGCGCAGCACCTTCAGCCGTCAAATGCTAGCTAATCTTACGACGACATAGGCTACATTGCCACCCCCCTAATCTGATGGCGGTAGTGGGGTGGTAGACGCTTCATCTCCCTTATGGCTCAGGTGCCTACATAGTACATACATCAGACATACACTGAGTATACCAAACATTCGGAACACCTTCCTAATATTGAGATGAACCCCTCTCCCCTTTACTCTCAGAACAGCCTAAATTAGTCCGGGCATTGACCCTACAAAGTGTCAAAAGCATTCCACAGGGATCCTGGCCCATGTTGACTCCCGTGCCTCCCACAGTTGTGTCAAGTTGGATGGATGTCCTTTGAGTGGTGGACCATTATTGATACACACGGGAAACTGTTGAGTGTGGAAAACTCAGCTGGGTTGCAGTTCTTGACACAAACCGGTGCACAATCACGAAGTTTTGTCAGCTGGTGATTGTCAAGCAAATAACTGACGGTCTCCTTAACTCTATTTCTTGCGCTGCATCGTTGGTTAAGGGCTTGTAAGTAAGCACTTCACGGAAAGGTCTACACCTGTTGTATTCGGCGCATGTGACAAACTTTTTGAAATGTTATTTAATTGACCGTTAATCAACATAGACACATGTAGCATCTCCTGGCTTCCACACAAGCCACTGATGCAGACCATTGGAACATCTACATTTTAAACAGTCTAATAAATCCATGTAATATAGCCTACACATTCACAATAAATCCATGATTTACTTTAGACAGGTCTAAAGAAACATGATATGAAGAAAATGTAGTCTATTTTAGAGGAACAGAATATACTGTTGTCCTTATGTTAGGTCCGCATCTGGCTATGCCACATCTGTGGGCTACACTAGTTCATTTAGCAGACAATATTTGCTTAGAATTCTGTTCATAGTATGAAGAATACAATTGAACAAAGCTGAATAAAATAGAACGGATATTTTCTCGAAACAATTTGAGGGAGTGTGCATATGCGGCTATTCTGTGTTATATGCTTAATTTAGATTTATTCATGTAACTTTAGTTGTTCTACAAACGTTGGGCTATATGTTTTGATTTTAAATACATTGTAAAGCTGCATAATACGCCAAATGATGATTTGAAAAAAGTTACATGAAAGGCATGAGCTCTACTTTGTTTTTTTTGCGCAGACTGTACACACTTCATCAGTCTCTCACTCACAATTTGACAAAGCCTCACATTTCCCGGCGGCATTCCTTTTGTGTGGCCGTAATGCCCTCTAAAAAATCCATGCCTTTTGCAGGCAGTGGCCATTGTTCCATTGGGCTCAATATAATAATTATAATTACCTTCTCACTGAGTGCTGCATGCTCCGAAGCACCCATCACTCACATTAATCTCCATCACGTGATCGGGTCTTTCTCACAGGCTACAAGTGAAGACCGACACATTGGGGACGCAACTGCACGCGTCCTTATCTAATTCCGAGGTGCATTTTGAAGATATTGGAAGAACTGTCCACATTTACTTTGTCAGCCAACAAGATGAGTAGGCCTAACGAACAGCAAAAGCACTAGCCTATGTCAATCTACTATCCCACATAGTACAAAAGTTGACCTATTCTGTGAGAGAAATAAATATTCCAAACATAGTCTGGGACAGTTGTGGGATGCGATAGATCCCAAATTAATACAACCACTAGCATCAAAAAATTATTTTGTTATGCAATGTGGCTGACGCAAAAGATCAGAACGTTTAGCTTAAAATGTTGATAAACTATTAGGCTATTTCTTCACATTATAAGAGCAGCAATGCGCACACGGCAGTAGGATATAAGCACGAATGTTCCATTAGAAGGAAAACACCATTACCAAAAGTGACCGCAAATGCAATTATGCATGTAATGCATTTATTATAAAGGTGCATTTTTATGGTGAAAACATGAAACTCATGCGGTGCTTATATATGCCAGTTAGGCTCTACACCCCATGTAAATTGGATGAATGTGCTTCATTTTACGAAGTTACTTGGCCACTTTAGTTGTGATGCAAACCTTAGCAAAACATTTAGGCCTATGGGCTAGGCTACATGAGGTGTGCGACTGACTCAAAAAGTCAGGAAAAAAGGCATTGTTTCTTGCCTTACGCTGGGCATCATTCCCAAGTGATAATATATAATTCACAAGTGATAGGCTAATAGTCACCCATTACACTATTCTTGATTTAATCTTGTCTTTACATACACTAAATAATATATGTGTGAAATTTGTTTTGATTTAGAATGGACCATTATCATGCATCTGTCTCGAAACGGGCAGGAAAAAATACATGTCATCTATGCACTTAAATAGCGAATGAAGGATGCTTTTCCAGTGGTTCATTTTCATGCCAGCCAGGTAGGCTATACTCCTGTTTAAAAGAGAAGCAATGTGCTTAATATTAGGAATGTTGAGAAATAAATATAGTAGGCCTAGCCTATAGAAAGCTGATTTTAATAGAGGCCATCACTCTGTTTTCTCACGCAATTGCATAGCCTACAGAAATGTTGAGCAAAATGAGCTCATGGGTTCTCATGAAGTGTTTGATTATATATGATACATTTGCATTGATGTCTGAGTGATTTAAGGGACAAGAGTGCGTAGTACCAGGCAATTAGCACATTTGGTAAGCTACTTATGACCATCAGCAGCATCAGAGCTTGGAGAAGCCTAATTACTGTGACTAAATGGTCACGTGGAATTTGACTGCCTTTATGACTCATGACCGCTGGTGTGGCTGTAATACAGTCACCGTAACAGCCCTACGCCTGGCACCTACGACCATATTACGAAAGACAAGAATTGTACTTTTGAATTCCGTAAAGTCAGTGCGGAAGAGGTGAAAAAATGATTGTCGTCTATCAACAATTACAAGCCACCGGGGTCTGACAATCTGGATGGAAAATTACTGAGGATAATAGCAAACAATATTGCCACTCTTATTTGCCACATCTTCAGTTTAAGCCTACTAGAGAGTGTGTGCCCTCAGGCTTGGAGGAAAGCTAAAGTCATTGCGCTAACCAAGAATAGTAAAGCCCCCTTTACTGGCTCAAATAGCCGACCACTCAGCCTGTTACCAACCCTTAGTAAACTTCTGGAAAAAATTGTGTTTGACCAGATACAATGCTATTTTACAGTAAACAAATTGACAACAGAATTTCAGCACGCTTATAGGGAAGGACACTCAACAAGCACAGCACTACACAAATCACTGATGATTGGTAAAATTGATGATAAAATGATTGTGGGGGCTGGCTTGTTCGACTTCAGTGCAGCTTTTGACATTATCAATCATAGTCTGCTGCTGGAAAAACTTGTGTTATGCCTTTACACCCCCTGCTATAATGTGGATGAAGAGTTACTTGTCTAACTGAACACAGAGGTTGTTCTTTAATGGAAGCCTCTCAAATATAATCCAGCTAGAATCAGGAATTCCCCAGGGTAGCTGTTTAGGCCCCTTGCGTTTTTCAATTTTACTAATGACATGCCACTGACTTTGAGTAAAGCCAGAGTGTCTATGTATACGGATGACTCAACACTATATACGTCAGCTACTACAGCGACTGAAATGACTGCAACACTCAACAAAGAGTTGCAGTTAGTTTCAGAGTGGGTGGCAAGGAATAAGTTATCCCTAAATATCTCTAAAAATAAAAGCATTGTATTTGGAACAAAACACTCACTAAACCTCAACTAAATCTTGTAATAAATTATGTGGAAACTGAGCAAGTTGAGATGACTAAACTGCTTGGAGTCACACTAGATTGTAAACTGTCATGGTCAAAACATATTGATGCAGTAGTATCTAAGATGGGGAGAAGTCTGTCTATAATCAATAGATGCTCTGCCTTCTTAACAACACTATCAACAAGGCAGGTCCTACAGGCCCTAGTTTTGTCACACCTTGACAAATGTTCAGTCGTGTGGTCAGGTGCCACAAAAAGGACTTAGGAAAATTGTAATTGGCTCAGAACAGGGCAGCACGGCTGGCCCTTGGATGTACACAGAGAGCTAATAATAATATGCATGTAAATCTCTCCTGACTGAAAGTGGAGGAGAGATTGACTTCATCACTACCTTATTTAAGAGAGGTATTGACATGTTGAATGCACCGAGCTGTCTGTCTAAACTACTGGCACACAGCTCGTACACCAATGCATACCCCACAAGACATGTCACAAGAGTGCTTGTTGCACCCTCGACAACTACTATGATTATTATTATTTGACCATGCTGGTCATTTATGAACATTTTAACATTTTAACATTTTGACCATGTTCTGTTTTAATATCCACCCTGCACAGCCAGAAGAGGACTGGCCACCCCTCATAGCCTGGTTCCTCTCTAGGTTTCTTCCTAGGTTTTTGGCCTTTCTAGGGAGTTTTTCCTAGGGAGTTTTTCCTAGCCACCGTGCTTCTTTCACATGCTTTGCTTGCTGTTTGGGGTTTTAGGCTGGGTTTCTGTACAGCACTTTGAGAATATCAGCTGATGTACGAAGGGCTATATAAAAATAAATTTGATTTGATTTGATTTGAAGAGGTCTCTTCACAGCCCCCAAGTCCAGAACAGACTATGGGAGGCACACAGTACTACATAGAGCCATGACTACTTGGAACTCTATTCCACATCAAGTAACTGACGCAAGCAGTAAAATTAGATTTAAAAAAAATGTGTTAAAAAAAATTATAAAATAAACTTATGGAACAGTGGGTACTGTGAAGCAAAACAAACAATGGCATAGACACATGCATACACACACACACACACACACACACACACACACACACACACACACACACACACACACACACACACACACACACACACACACACACACACACACACACACACACACAAACATACAGTGGGGAAAAAATTATTTAGTCAGCCACCAATTGTGCAAGTTCTCCCACTTAAAAAGATGAGAGAGGCCTGTAATTTTCATCATAGGTACACTTCAACGATGACAGACAAAATGAGAAAAAAAATCCAGAAAATCACATTGTAGGATTTGTAATGAATTTATTTGAAAATTATGGTGGAAAATAAGTATTTGGTCAATAACAAAAGTCTATCTCAATACTTTGTTATATACCCTTTGTTGGCAATGACACAGGTCAAACGTTTTCTGTAAGTCTTCACAAGGTTTTCACACACTGTTGCTGGTATTTTGGCCCATTCCGCCATGCAGATCTCCTCTAGAGCAGTGATGTTTTGGGGCTGTCGCTGGGCAACACTGACTTTCAACTCCCTCCAAAGATTTTCTATGGGGTTGAGATCTGGAGACTGGCTAGGCCACTCCAGGACCTTGAAATGCTTCTTACGAAGCCACTCCTTTGTTGCCCGGGTGGTGTGTTTGGGATCATTATCATGCTGAAAGACCCAGCCATGTTTCATCTTCAATGCCCTTGCTGATGGAAGGAGGTTTTCACTCAAAATCTCACGATACATGGCCCCATTCATTCTTTCCTTTACACGGATCAGTCGTCCTGGTCCCTTTGCAGAAAAACAGCCACAAAGCATGATGTTTCCACCCCCATGCTTCACAGTAGGTATGGTGTTCTTTGGATGCAACTCAGCATTCTTTGTCCTCCAAACACGACGAGTTGGGTTTTTACCAAAAAGTTATATTTTGGTTTCATCTGACCATATGACATTCTCCCAATCCTCTTCTGGATCATCCAAATGCTCTCTAGCAAACTTCAGACGGGCCTGGACATGTACTGGCTTAAGCAGGGGGACACGTCTGGCACTGCAGGATTTGAGTCCCTGGCAGCGAGTGTGTTACTGATGGTAGGCTTTGTTACTTTGGTCCCAGCTCTCTGCAGGTCATTCACTAGGTTCCCCCGTGTGGTTCTGGGATTTTTGCTCACCGTTCTTGTGATAATTTTGACCCCACGGGGTGAGATCTTGCGTGGAGCCCCAGATCGAGGGAGATTATCAGTGGTCTTGTATGTCTTCCATTTCCTAATAATTGCTCCCACAGTTGCTCCCACCTATTGCAGATTCAGTCTTCCCAGCCTGGTGCAGGTCTACAATTTTGTTTCTGGTGTCCTTTGACAGCTCTTTGGTCTTGGCCATAGTGGAGTTTGGAGTGTGACTGTTTGAGGTTGTGGACAGGTGTCTTTTATACTGATAACAAGTTCAAACAGGTGCCATTAATACAGGTAACGAGTGGAGGACAGAGGAGCCTCTTAAAGAAGAAGTTACAGGTCTGTGAGAGCCAGAAATCTTGCTTGTTTGTAGGTGACCAAATACTTATTTTCCACCATAATTTGCAAATAAATTCATAAAAAATTCTACAATGTGATTTTCTGGAATTTCTTTTCTCATTGTGTCTGTTATAGCTGACGTGTACCTATGATGAAAATTACAGGCCTCTCTCATCTTTTTAAGTGGGAGAACTTGCACAATTGGTGGCTGACTAAATACTTTTTCCCCCACTGTACATACACATGGATTTAATACTGTAGATGCAGTTGAAGTTGGAAGTTTACAGACACCATAGCCAAATACATTTAAACGCAGTTTCACAATTCCTGACATTTAATCCTAGTAAAAATTCCCTGTCTTAGGTCAGTTAGGATAACCACTATCTTAAGAACGTGAAATGTCAGAATAATAGTAGAGAGAATTATTTAATTCAGCTTTTATTTCTTTCATCACATTCCCAGTGGGTCAGAAGTTCACATATGCTCAATTAGTATTTGGTAGCATTGCCTTTAAAAATGTTTAACTTGGGTCAAACGTTTCGAGTAGCCTTCCACAAACTTCCCACAATAAGTTGGGTGAATTTTGGCCCATTCCTCCTGACAGAACTGGTGCAACTGAGTCATGTTTTTAGGCCTCCTTGCTCACACACACTTTTTCAGTTCTGCCCACAACTTTTCTATAGGATGAGGTCAGGGCTTTGTGATGGCCACTTTAATACCTTGACTTTGTTGTCCTTAAGCCATTTTGCCACAACTTTGGAAGTATGCTTGGGGGTCATTGTCCATTTGGAAGACACATTTGCGACCAAGCTTTAACTTCCTGACTGAGGTCTTGAGATGTTGCTTCAATATATCCACATAATTTCTCCTCCTCATGATGCCATCTATTTTGTGAAGTGCACCAGTCCCTCCTGCAGCATAGCACCCCCTCAACATGATGCTGCTTCCCCCCCCCCCCCCCCATGCTTCACGGTTGGGATGGTGTTCTTCGGCTTGCAAGCGTCCATCCTTTTCCTCCAAACATATCACTGGTCATCATGGCCAAACAGTACTATTTCTGTTTCTTCAGACCAGAGGACATTTATCCAAAAAGTACAATCTTTGTCCCCATGTGCAGTTGCAAACCGTAGTCTGGCTTTTTTATGGCAGTTTTGGAGCAGTGGCTTCTTCCTTGCTGAGCGGCCTTTCAGGTTATGTCGATATAGGACTCGTTTTACTGTGGATATAGTGTACCTGTTTCCTCCAGCATCTTCACAAGGTCCTTTGCTGTGGTTCTGGGATTGATTTGCACTTTTCGCACCAAAGTACCAATCTCTAGGAGACAGTACGCGTCTCCTTCCTGAGCGGTATGACGGCTGCGTGGTCCCATGGTGTTTATACTTGCATACTATTGTTTGTACAGATGAACATGGTACCTTCAGGCGTTTGGAAATTTCTCCCAAGGATGAAACAGACTTGTGGAGGTCTACAATTTTTTTTTCTGAGGTCTTGGTTGATTTCTTTTGATTTTCCCATGATTTCAAGCAAAGAGGCACTGAGTTTGAAGGTAGGCCTTGAAATACATCCACAGGTACTTCTCCAATTGACTCAAATTATGTCAATTAGCCTATCAAAAGCTTCTAAAGCCATGACATCATTTTCCAAGCTGTTTAAAGGCAAGTGAAATTAGTGTATGTAAACTTCTGACCCACTGGAATTGTGATACAGTGAATTATAAGTCAAATAATCTGTCTGTAAACAATTGTTGGAAATGACTTGTGTCATGCATAAAGTAGATGTCCTAACCGACTTGCCAAAACTATAGTTTGTTAACCTGTTTGGGATGGGGGCAGTATTTGCACGGCCGGATAAAAAACATACCCAATTTAATCTGGTTACTACTCCTGCCCAGTAACTAGAATATGCATATAATTGTTTGATTTGGATAGAAAACACCCTAAAGTTTCTAAAACTGTTTGAATGGTGTCTGTGAGTATAACAGAACTCATATGGCAGGCCAAAACCTGAGAAGATTCTAAACAGGAAGTGCCCTCTCTGACCATTTCTTGGCCTTCTTTGTCATCTCTATCCAAAACAGAGGATCTCTGCTGTAACGTGAGACTTTCTGAGGCTCCCATAGGCTCTCAGAAGGTGCCAGAACGTTGAATGATGACTCTGCTGTCCCAGGCTGAAAAACAGTAGCGCATTTGGTAAGTGGTCGATCTGAGAACAATGAGACGGGTGTGCGTGTGCACGTGAAGAGTCCATTTTAGATAAAGGAGTTCTGTATCTATAATTCTTAAAATAATTGTTATGTTTTTTGTGAACGTTTATCGTGAGTAATTTAGTAAATTCACCGGAAGTTTGCGGTGGGTATGCTAGTTCTGAACGTCACATGCTAATGTAAAAAGCTGTTTTTTGATATAAATATGAACTTGATTGAACAAAACATGCATGTATTGTATAACATAATGTCCTAGGAGTGTCATCTGATGAAGATCATCAAAGGTTAGTGCTGCATTTAGCTGTGGTTTTGGTTTTTGTGACATTATATGCTAGCTTGAAAAATGGGTGTCTGATTATTTCTGGCTGGGTACTCTGCTGACATAATCTAATGTTTTGCTTTCGTTGTAAAGCCTTTTTGAAATCGGACAGTGTGGTTAGATTAACGAGAGTCTTTAAAATGGTGTAAAATAGTCATATGTTTGAGAAATTGAAGTAATAGCATTTCTAAGGTATTTGAATATCGCGCCACGGGATTCCACTGGCTGTTGAGTAGGTGGGACAATTTCGTCCCACATACCCTAGAGAGGTTTTAAGAAGAAATTTGTGGAGTGGTTGAAAAACAAGTTTTAATGACTCCAACCTAAGTGTATGTAAACTTCCGACTTCAACTGTACACCATAGACACACACACACACACCACACACACACACACACACACACACACACACACACACACACACACACACACACACACACACACACACACACACACACACACACACACACACACACACACACACACACACACAAACTTCAGCTCAGAGGCCCAGCTCATGAGCTCCATCATTAGCAGACTTTAATTTACAATGGAAAATGTAAGTGTTTATACAACAAATGTTAGTGCATTGAATCGTATCGAATCTAATCGCATAGATTAATTCGCTAATCAAACAGAATAGTTTTAAAGTAAAACGTATCGTTCCTGTATCATACCGGAGCCCATGTGTTTACAATAGCTACGTATCGAATCATCTTGAAAGGGAAAGATGCACATCCATTGTGTGTAGTTGAGTGCGTGTGTGTTATCTATATGACCCATCCATCCATCCATCCATAGTATTACACACACAACATGTATTGTGTATACCTGCAGTAGAGACAACATGGAGCAGCATCTCTATCTCGCAGATGAACAGGGTCCAGGCGCTGTAGGAGTAGTCCCAGCGAACCATGTAGCCCTGCTCCCCTACAGCCACCTGCCCCAGCACACCCTGAGGCATCCGCAGGTTGGTCTGGCCCACGCCTAATGTAGACATAGGTAGTGAAGAGAGAACATTCCATTTGAATCAGTATTTACAGAAATATATTAAGAGATGGAATGAAAGACACACAATAATTACTAAGACCATGACAAAAATGCTCATTAGAATTGACAGATTAAAATACACAAAAAGCATTAACACACACCGAGAGGGTAGATGAGTTTGGGTGTTTGTCTCCTCCACAGTGTCTCGTCGTCTCTAGAGATGATGTCATTGGGCTTCGTTTTGTAGACTTCTGTGTAGAACGGCATCTTGTCCAAGAAAGTGTAGACCTAACACATAGTCAGAAACATTAAATCAAGTGTAACCCCAGACCAGCAGAAAGATATGTGTGTGTGTGTGTGTGATTAATTAATACCTTCTTTGCGGTGGACTTGTCGGACAGGAGAGCGGTGAGGAGCTGTAACAGCGGACCAGTCTTGTATGGAAACATTCCCATAGCGCTATCCAGGATCATTCCCAATCCCATATTGGGCTTCTGGAAAAAGCATTAAAAAAGCCATAAATTAGGGAATTTAGCTAGAGACACACTTTTGGAGTGATTTGACATTCATGAAACAGAAGTGCTTTTATTAATTTCTTCTCACCGTTTCCCAGAAAAGCTCAGCCAGACTGGGAGCAGAGAGGACTTCACACGCTGCATTGATCAGATGCTATGGGAGAGTGTATCATAAAATCATGACATGAATCTGTGATGTATATATTTTGTATTATTATTTTAACCTCCTTTTCCTCCCCAATTTGGTGATATTTAATTGCGAAACATTGTCGATCTTGTCTCATCGCTGATTCCCCAACAGGGTCGGGAGAGGCGAAGGTCGAGTCACGCATCCTACAAAACATGACCCGCCAAACGGCACTTCTTAACACCCGCTCGCTACACCCGGCCTGTTACCTGTTGGCTGCCCAGCGTCTCCTCTTCAAAGGAGGTAATGACAAAAGAAAGGAGGCCGTAGATACACATCCGAGCTGTAGTGGCCGAATGCTGAGGACAGAGAGGAATGGACAAAAGAAAACAGTGTTCTATGTCTGGATCGTTGTGAGTTGTGTGCACACATGCTCGTGTTTTGTTTTTATGTGCGTGTTCTTACATTATTCCCAGTGCCTCCCAGGCCCTGCAGCATGGTGGTGAGGTACTGGAACACCCCCAGCTGTAGGGAGGTGTTCCCAATGCGTCTGATGACGGGGCTGGACTCGTCTGGGTTCAGGGTGTGTCTCATCAGGACCCAGGCCAGCAGCACCAGCCCATGGTGGGGGATGTCCCCAAACGTCAGCAGCATCTGGTCCATTTCCTGGTTGGAAACAATAATGACTGTCCCTAATTGATGCAATATTTACTTATTGATGCAATAATTGCAATAGCCTGGTCCCAGATCTGCTTGTGGCCATTAGTAGATCTGCGATGACTGGAATCGCAAAGCAAATCAAAGTATTGCACCCCCACTTCTATGCAGAACAACATTTCAATTGTAAACTGTCTCAATTAGACGACTTAAAGCCAAAACTAGTGTTTACCGTACATGTCAATTTCCACTAATAACAGATTATTAAGGTGCACATAGGGTGTTGACCTTGCTGATATCGGGGGTGTTGGAGAACTGGTGCTGCTCCGTGCGGTCCTCCAGGGCACACTTCTGGAGGAAGTCTATGTCAATGCTCTACACCAGGATCAGAGAGCTGAAGTACGTGGGTGACAGAAGGAGAGATACATTAACAAGTGGGAATATCTTCTGAAATTATTGTACTTTACTGAAGCTAAATCCCTTGCCAAAGCAACAAATGTAGCTATTATCCTGAATCTGTAACCTACTCAAATCTGTCTGACCAATAAAGATGCCAGTAAGAAGAAGCTAGCTAGCGATGTAGTCGTGGCCAAAAGTTTTGAGAATGACACAAATATAAATTTTCACAAAGTCTGCTGCCTCAGCTGGTATGATGGCAATTTGCATATACTCCAGAATGTTATGAAGAGTGATCAGATGAATTGCAATGAATTGCAAAGTCCCTCTTGGCCATGCAAATGAACTGAATCCCCCAAAAAACATTTCCACTGCATTTCAGCCCTGCCACAAAAGGACCAGCTGACATGTCAGTGAATCTCTCGTTAACACAGGTGTGAGTGTTGGGGCAGCAAAGGGCAGCAAAGAAGCCACTTCTCTCCAGGAAAAACATCAGGGACAGACTGATATTCTGCAAAGGGTACAGGGATTGGACTGCTGAGGACTGGGGTAAAGTCATTTTCTCTGATGAATCCCCTTTCCGATTGTTTGGGGCATCCGGAAAAAAAGCTTGTCCGGAGAAGACAAGGTGAGTGCTACCATCAGTCCTGTGTCATGCCAACAGTAAAGCATCCTGAGACCATTCATGTGTGGGGTTGCTTCTCAGCCAAGGGAGTGGGCTCACTCACAATTTTGCCTAAGAACACAGCCATGAATAAAGAATGGTACCAACACATCCTCCGAGAGCAACTTCTCCCAACCATCCAGGAACAGTTTGGTGACAAACAATGCCTTTTCCAGCATGATGGAGCACCTTGCCATAAGGCAAAAGCTAAGTGGCTCCCATTGAGAACTTGTGGTCAATCCTCAAGAGGCGGGTGGACAAACAATAACCCACAAATTCTGACAAACTCCAAGCATTGATTATGCCATCAGTCAGGATGTGGCCCAGAAGTTAATTGACAGCATGCCAGGGCGGATTGCAGAGGTCTTGAAAAAGAAGGGTCAACACTGCAAATATTGACTCTGCATCAACTTCATGTAATTGTCAATAAAAGCCTTTGACACTTATGAAATGCTTGTAATTATACTTCAGTATTTCATAGTAACATCTGACAAACATATCTAAAGACACTGAAGCAGCAAACTTTGTGGAAATTAATATTTGTGTCATTCTCAAAACCTTTGGCCACGACTGTATATTTCCATCGACAACAGTGCATTTGTCAGTGCTCTGCCCTTCTGTTTACAAATTCATTGCTAGAGGAAACAAATGTAGCTTGCAATCTCCTCAAACTTTAGATCATCTCCCTAACCACCGATCAATAAACATGCCAAAAGGAAGGAGCTAAGCTATGCTCGGCTGTCCGCGACGTTAAAAAGAAATCTTGGTCCACCAAAAGTAGTCTGTTCTTTCGAACCAATCAATTGGTAGAAATGTTTAAATGTGTATTTTTCCATATATAGACACACCCTGTGTTTTAATAAAATCAACTACATATACAGTGCATTTGGAAAGTATTCAGACCCTTCGACTTATTCCACAGTTACTTTAGAGCCTTATCTTATTGTTTTATCCCCCTAATCTTCACACAATATCCCATAATGAAAATGCGAGAACAAATACATTTTTTCACACATTACAAATTTAAAAAAAACGACCCTTTGCTATGAGACTCAAAATTGAGCTCAGGTGCATCCTGTTTCCAGTGACCATCCTTGAGATACTTCAACAACTTGGAGTCCACCTGTGATAAATTCAATTGATTGGACATGATTTGGAAAGGCACGCACACCTGTCTATATAAAGGTCCCACAGTTGACAGTGCATGTCAGAACAAAAACTAAGCCATGAGGTCGAAGAAATTGTCCATAGAGCTACGAGACAGGATTGTGTCGAGGCACAGATCTGGGGAAGGGTAGCAAAACATTTCTGCAGCATTACAGGTCCCCAAGAACACAGTGGCCTCCATCATTCAGGCTTTTATGGTAGAGTGGCCAGATGGAAGCCACTCTTCAGTAAAAAGGCACATGAAAGCCAGCTAGGAGTTTTTCAAAAAAGGCACCGAAAAGGACTCTCAGACGAGGAGAAACAAGATTATCTAGTTTGATGAAACCAAGATTGAACTCTCTGATCTGAATGCCAAGCATCACGCCTGGAAGACACCTGGCACCATCCCTACGGTGAAGCATGATGGTAGCAGCATCATGTTTTTCCTGCGGCAGGGACTGGGAGACTAGTCCGGATCAAGCACACAGCCAAGACAATGCAAGAGTGGCTTTGGGACAAGTCTCTGAATGTCCTTGAGTGGCCCAGCAAGACCCCGGACTTGAACCTGATCAAACGTCTCTGGAGAGACCTGAAATAGCTGTGCAGGGACGCTCCCCATCCAATCTGACAGAGCTTGAGAGGATCTGCAGAGAAGAATGGGAGAAACTCCCCTAAAAAAGGTGTGCCAAGTTTGTAGCGCCATACCCAAGAAGACTCGATGCTGTAACAAAGTACAGAGTAAAGGGTGTGAATACTTTTGATGTTTCTTTATTCTTTTGCAAATACTTTTTTTTTAAATCTGTTTTTGCTTTGTCATTGATGTATTGTGTGTAGATTGAAGAAAAAACTAACAATTTAATCCATTTTAGAATAAGGCTGTAACATAACATGTGGAAAAAGTAAATTTACATCTTATTCATTTAGCAGACGCTCTTATCCCGAGCGACTTACAGTAGTGAATGCATACATTTTACAATTTTTTTCTCCGTAATGGTCCCCCGTGGGAATCAAACCCACAACCCTGGCGTTGCAAACACCTTGCTCTATCAACTGAGCCACACGGGACCACAAATGGGGTCTGAATACTTTCTGAATGAATGCACTGTATATGCATTTATTTATTTAACCTTTAAACAGGGAGTCACATTGAGATTAAAAATCTCTTTTACAAGAGAGCCCTGTATACATCAGAATAATAAAACATACACATACAGTACCAGTCAAAAGTTTGGACACCTATTCATTCAAGGGTTTTCTTTATTTTTACTATATTGTAGTATAATAGTGAAGACATCAAAACTATGAAATAGTACATATGGAATCATGTAGTAACCAAAAAAGTGCTAAAATCAATGTTTTATATTTTAGATTGTCTTGATGACAGCTTTGCACACTCTTGGTTTTACTTGTAGTTAACACTCATTTAAGATATGTAAGTGATTTTTGAATTGAATCAAAATCATGCTGAAATTCACGATGTACTGAGGTGGCACAGGAATACAAAACTGTGTAATTTGCATAGAGATGAATGTTACAAGTATTAACAGTATTTCCCATGTCATTAATATAATATACAAGGTGAACAATGCGGGATCCAAAATCGAACCCTGAGGATCACCTTTTTGAATATCAAGAAATTCAGATTTAACCCCATCTGGGCAGCACAGCAATTTTTAGCATCCAAGGCATTGACAAGATCATTAACCTGTTTGGGCTAGGGGGCAGTATTGAGAATTTTGGAAAAAATATGTGCCCATTTTTAACTGCCTCCTACACCAACTCAGAAGCTAGAATATGCATATTATTGTTCAGGTTTGGATAGAAAACACCCTAAAGTTTCTAAAACTGTTTGAATGGTGTCTGTGAGTAGAACAGAACTCCTATGGCAGGCAAAAACCTGACAAGGTTTCATGCAGGAAGTGGCCTGTCTGACAAGGAGTCGTGCGTCTTGCATCTGTTTATTGAAGAGTAAGGATCTTAGCTGTAACGTGACAATTCCCAGGGCTCCAATAGGCTCTCAGAACCCGGGAAAAACCTGAACGATGACGAGGCAGCCTCTGGCTGAAACAGATTATCGCCTTATCCAAGTGGCCGATCAGAGGACCATTGAATGAGGCGCGTGCACGATTCGCCCCCGTGGAGAAATTTCATTCGGCTGTTTAGCTTATTGCAGATTCCCGGTCGGAATATTATCGCTTTTCTACGAGATAAATGGCATAAAAATTGGTTTTAAACAGCGGTTGACATGCTTCGAGGTACGGTAATAGAATATTTAGACATTTTTTGTCACGCCATGCGCCATGCGCACGACCGTTATTTACCATTCGTATAGTGTCTAGAACGCACGAACAAAACAGAGGATATTTGGATATAACGATGGATTGTTTGGGACCAAACCTACATTTGTTATTGAAGTAGAAGTCCTGGGAGTGCATTCTGACGAAGAACAGAAAAGGTAAGAACATTTTTCTTATAGGAAATAGGATTTTGGTGAAGGCTAATCTTGCCGGGTGTCTAAATAGCTAGCCGTGATGGCTGGGCTATGTACTTAGAATATTGCAAAATGTGCTTCATCCGAAAAGCTATTTTAAAATCGGACATATCGAGTGCATAGAGGAGTAATGTATCTATAATTCTTAAAATAATTGTTATGCTTTTTGTGAACGTTTATCGTGAGTAATTTAGCAAACTGTTAGTAAATTCCCCGGAAGTTTGCGGGGGGTATGCTTTTTCTGAACGTCACATGCTAATGTAAAAAGCTGTTTTTTGATATAAATATGAACTTGATTGAACAGACATGCATGTATTGTATAACATAATGTCCTAGGTGTGTCATCTGATGAAGATCATAAAAGGTTAGTGCTGCATTTAGCTGTGGTTTGGGTTTTTGTGACATTATATGCTAGCTTGAAAAATGGGTGTCTGATTATTTCTGGCTGGGCACTCTCCTGACATAATCTAATGTTTTGCTTTCGTTGTAAAGCCTTTTTGAAATCGGACAGTGTGGTTAGATTAAGGAGAGTCTTGTCTTTAAATAGCTGTAAAATAGTCATATGTTTGAGAAATTGAAGTAATAGTATTTCAAACGATTCAAAAATCGCGCCACTGAATTCAGGTGGCTGTTACGTAGGTGGGACGAATTCGTCCCGCCTTGCCCATAGAGGTTAACAACTAGCGTGGTTGCTGTGGTAGTATTATGGCCAGGGCTAAACCCTGATTGGATTATATTAAAAATACAATTATCAGACCAAAAGGAATGAAGTGGTACATTAACCAAGGATTCAAGAATCTTAGCTAAACAAGTCTTGAAATGGGTCGATAGTAGTCAAAATCATTTTTACCCCCACCCTTATGGAGTGGCAGCACATATGCAGATTTCCATGCTTTTGGAATACTTCCTGATAAATGTTAAATACAGAATGTGGGCTACTGAGCCAGTAATAAGGGGAGCTGCACACTTAAGCAGACCAGGCTGCAAATGATCAGCCCCTGTGGATTTTGTTTTGTCTAATGTTAGCAAAGCATCCAGGACTTCTTTATCAGTGAATTTCAGAAAAGAAAACTCCTGACTAGCATTTTCAGTATCATTCAATAGATTTTCACCATCAACATCCAAAACTACTATTTTCAAGAGCTGGCCTGCAAGGATAAAATGGTGATTAAATGCATTAACTACGTAACAGCCAGTGGAATCCTGTGGCGCGTTATTCAAATACCTTAGAAATGCTATTACTTCAATTTCTCAAACATATGACTATTTTACACCATTTTAAAGACTCTCGTTAATCTAACCACACTGTCTGATTTCAAAAAGGCTTTACAACGAAAGCAAAACATTAGATTATGTCAGCAGAGTACCCAGCCAGAAATAATCAGACACCCATTTTTCAAGCTAGCATATAATGTCACAAAAACCCAAACCACAGCTAAATGCAGCACTAACCTTTGATGAACTTCATCAGATGACAACCCTAGGACATTATGTTATACAATACATGCATGTGACGTTCAGAACTAGCATACCCCCCGCAAACTTCCGGTGAATTTACTAAAAATGTACTAAATTACTCACGATAAACGTTCACAAAAAGCATAACAATTATTTTAAGAATTATAGATACAGAACTCCTCTATGCACTCGATATGTCCGATTTTAAAATAGCTTTTCGGTGAAAGCACATTTTGCATTATTCTAAGTAGATAGCCCGGCATCACAGGGCTAGCTATTTAGACACCCAGCAAGTTTAGCACTCACCAAAGTCAGATTTACTATAAGAAAAATGTTATTACCTTTGCTGTCTTCGTCAGAATGCACTCCCAGGACTTCTACTTCAATAACAAATGTTGGTTTGGTCCCAAATAATCCATTGTTATATCCAAACAGCGGCGTTTTGTTCGTGCGTTCAAGACACTATCCGAAAGGGTAAAGAAGGGTGACGAGCACAACGCATTTCGTGACAAAAAAATTCTAAATATTCCATTACCGTACTTCGAAGCATGTCAACCGCTGTTTAAAATCAATTTTTATGCCATTTTTCTCGTAAAAAAGCGATAATATTCCGACCGGGAATCTGCGTTTAGGTAAAAAGACGAAAGAAAATAAAGCATGGGGTCGACTCGTAAACGCGCCTAAGCCCATTGTCCTCTGATCGGCCACTTGCCAAAAGCGCAAATGTGTTTCAGCCTGGGGCTGCCTCGATATCATTCAGCTTTTTCCCGGGCTCTGTGAGCCTATGGGAGCCGTAGGAAGTGTCACGTTACAGCAAAGATCCTCAGTCTTCAATAAACAGAGACAAGAAAAACAAGATCTTGTCAGAGAGGGCACTTCCTGTTTAGAATCTTCTCAGGTTTTGGCCTGCCATATGAGTTCTGTTATACTCACAGACACCATTCAAACAGTTTTAGAAACGTTAGGGTGTTTTCTATCCAAAGCTAATAATTATATGCATATTCTAGTTACTGGGCAGGAGTAGTAACCAGATTAAATCGGGTACGTTTTTTATCCGGCCGTGTCAATACTGCCCCCTACCCCCAACAGGCTAATGATATCAATTTGGTCAGTAATAGGGCCAGAATCTAAATTAATTTATTGGGTGAGAGAAGACAAGCCTTCAGTGATGTAACAGCTTTCCAAAATTTAGCTGGGATCTCTGTAAATTCTGATAGTGTATTAACATAATAATCAGATTTTCCTTTTTTGACTAGTTTTACACACAGATTTCTCAATAGCCTGAAAGACTGCCAGTCTGGATCTAGCTTTGGCCCAGGCAGCATCTCTGTTGTGTTTGACTTCAGATAGCTCTGGACTGAACCAAGGGCAAGACCTATTTTTAATTCTCTGTTTTTTAAAGGGAGCATGTTTATCTACAATACAATTGAAAACATTTGAGAAGTGGTTTAGAGCTAACTCTGGGTCAAGAATAGATGCAATAAAATCAAAGGTCATTCCTCATTGAAATGTTTAAAATTCCTTTTTGATAAAATGAGGTTTGATGTAGGCATCTGTATATCCCTGCCACATACAAAAGGACAGTGGTCACTAATATCCAAAGCAAATACCGAACTCCCAGCATATTTCTCTGGAGTATTTGTAAATATGAGGTCAATCAAAGTCGATTTTGTAGGGTCCTTTAAGTTTGGACGAGTGGGCTTTGTAATCAGCTGGGTCAAATTTAGAATAGTACAAAAATCCTTTAAAACAGTCAGCATCCTGCGTTCCCCATGCAAGATACAAATTTCCAGCGTTCAACACCTCTGGGGTAGTAAAAATGGCAATTAAATCAGTGAGTTAATTTAGTACACACTTCTTGGCAGAGGGTGGACAATAGATTCCTGTAGCTTATTTTTTTGTTTGAACCCAACTGAAGACTTAAAGCCAACAATTCAAATTGTTTAGGACTGGATGTAGCCTTAGACACACAGAAAAAATATAATTTGTGTAAATAGCAACACCACCGCCTTTGCCTTTCCTATCAGCCCTAAACACATTGCAACCATCCATAGCAACATCAGAGTCCAGGGTTTTATCAGTTAACCAGGCCAAGATCTTGACATGATCAATTTTAGGTAATAAACTATGAATATTAAGATGTCAAAATGTCAAACCTTTTCTGCATTTAAAATCATACGGAGGTTCAGGATACTCAACGATTGGATTATACTTATTCACCAACAACCTTTCCAATGTTTGATGACAACAGCCAGGAGCCATTTTCACCCAGGTGAATTCCATCTTCCAAAAAGTAGCCAGGCCCATTCCAGAAGGAGTCAAAATTGTCGACGAAGGACATGCCCAAGTACTTGGTCAGATGCATTAACCACTCACTGGTAAAGAGACCAAAGACGGCTAAAACACTCTGTCCCACAACGGCGAGGAGATGGAATTGGGCCCGAGACAATTATATGTTCTGCTCATTCCTGAGCATTCTACAAGAGCTGTAAGAAGTTGTCTCTTAGCTTTACAGATTTCACACACATAATATCATTAGTCCCAATATGCAACTGTTTTCAGAGCAGGAATCTTTCTTGATGGTGGGCATGACTTCTGAAAAATCCAATACCCTAGTTCCAGGAAAACAACCATGGGGCTTCCCATAATAATGGTTGTTGTCCATTTCGAGCCAGAGCCCCCAGCCCAACTAGGGGCTCCTCTAACTCGCCCCCCACAAATGATAGGAATAGCAGAGCCCACCGTAGACCCTGGTGAAGCAGAACTCGGCGATGCCATCACAACGTTGGCCGATACGGAAGGAACCTCCGATGCTCCATCAGAAGATGGTGCCGGGACTCGGAGTGGAGAAAAACGAGAAAAATCGCAGGTCTTGGCTTTCCCTGTAGCCTGTTCAAATCAGCTATTTATATGCCTAGCGTACCGACTTCTCTGTAGCCCTCCGCAAGCAGGCAATTGTCGCAAAATTGAATGGCTTATTTGGGGCGGCAGGTAGCCTAGTGGTTAGAGTATTAGACTAGTAATCAAAAGGTTGCTGGATCAAATCCCCAAACTGACAAGGTAAAAATCAGTTGTTCTGCCCCTGAACAAGGCAGTTAACCAACTTTTCCTAGGCTGTCATTGAAAATATGAATTTGACTGACATGCCTAGTTAAATAAAAGGTAAAATAAGGTTGTTATGAGTGTATTGATAAGTAGGATATGACATTCTGGCAACTTTGAGAAAAAAACACTTCATGTTGAGCTTGTCTGTTGCTTTAAACTTACTGTTTGATTAAATAACACACAAATGACTCAAGAGATAGCCAGAGATCAAGATAAGCAGAATATTGTTTTTTACTTAACCTGCTCCTTAACTCGCAGATTCTGCTGTTACTCTCCTGAAGTTTCCGGTAATAGGCTACACGAGTCGGCGGCAACCTTTCTCATGTGGAATGCCAATTTATCTTACCATTTCTACCGAGTTACGGTTTTCATATGCACATTTGTGGAAAAGTTTAATTTCATGTATAATAACGTCTTTGTATCTCAAAATCCTTGTCATGTGGTTAATCAAAATTCTATCCAAATCAAAATTAAAATGATAAACATAAAAAGTAACTTTTATTGCCAACTATGTAAAAATAGCCTATAAAGCCAAATATCAGGATAAAAAGAAATATCCTTTGAATCACATTGGCTAAGCATGGCCTTTGACATATATTTGCACGCAGGCCAGATAGCCTATAGGTGTACTTTTGTGCGTAATCTGGTTACTCAACATTGACAAGCACACTCCAAACAAAAGACAACAACTAATGGTCTTCCCTGTGGCTCAGTTGGTAGAACATGGTGTTTGCAACGCCAGCATGGTGTGTAACCCCAGGGTTGTGGGTTCGATTCCCACGGGGGGCCAGTACAATTTTTTTTAAATATGTATGAAATGTATGCATTCACTACTGTAAGTCGCTCTGGATAAGAGCGTCTGCTAAATGACTAAAATGTAAATGACAAAATGCGTAAATGGAATGAAATAAACCAGAACTTGTTTCACACAAGTGTAGCATAGGTTGGGCAATCTGCAAACAATGTGTCCACTCCGACAATGAGACAGATAAGACTGGAATAATAATAATAAATATATTGAAAGCATTAACATAAATTACCGTAACAAAACAAACATCGTAGATTAGAAATTATAGCAATTAACGGTAAATGTACTACTGGTGATATACACCACATGAACAAAAATAATGTGGACACCTGCTCGTCAAACAACTCATTCCAAAATCATGGGCATTAATATGAAGTTGGTCCCCCCTTTTCTGCCATAACAGCCTCCACTCTTGCTGCGGGGACTTCCTTCCATTCAGCCACAAGAGCATTAGTGAGGTCGGCACTGATGTTGGGCGATTAGGCCTGGCTCGCAGTCGGCGTTCCAATTCATGCCAAAGGTGTTCGATCGGGTTGAGGTCAGGGCTCTGTGCAGGTCAAGTTCTTCCACACCGATCTCAACAAACCATTTCTGTATGGTCCTCGCTTTGCATGGGGGCATTGTCATGCTGAAACAGGAAAGGGCATTGCCCAAACTGTTGCCACAAAGTTGGAGTTACAGATTCTGCCATTCTATTGGTAAACGCCAAACCCAGATTTGTCCCTCAGACTGCCAGAGGTTGAAGCGTGATTCATCACTACAGACAAAACGTTTCCACTGCTCCAGAGTCCAATGAAAGCGAGCTTTACACCACTCCAGCTGACACTTGGCATTTCACATTGTGATCTTAGGCTTGTGTGGGGTTGATCAGCCATGGAAACACATTGTGAAGATCCCGAAGAACAGTTATTGTGAAGACATTGCTTCCAGAGGCAGTTTGTAACTCGGTGGTGAGTTACGAGGACAGACGATTTTTACATGCTACTCGCTTCAGCGGTCCCGTTCTGTGAGCTTGTGTGGCCTACCACTTCGCGGCTGAGCCGTTGTTGCTCCCAGATGTTTCCACTTCACAATAACAGCACTTACAGTTGACTGAGGCAGCTATAGCAGGGAAGAAATTTTATGAACTGACTTGTTGGGAAGTTGGCATCCTATGACATTGCCACATTGAAAGTCACTGAGCTTTTCTGCCAATGTTTGTCTATGGAGATTGCATGGCTGTGTACTCGATATTATACACCTGTCAGCAATGGGGCGGCAGCGTAGCCTAGTGGTTAGAGCATTTGACTAGTAACTGAAAAGTTGCAAGATCAAATCCCCGAGCAGACAAGGTACAAATCTGTCATTCTGCCCCTGAACAAGGCAGTTAACCCACTGTTCCTAGGCAGTCATTGAAAATACAAATTTGTTCTAAACTGACTTGCCTAGTTAAATGAAGGTAAAACAATTTTTTTTAAATGGGTGTGGCTGAAATAGCCAAATCCACTAATTTGAAGGGGTGTCCACATACGTTTGTATATTTAGTGTATGTAATGGGGAATTGATAGACACTAACAATCAAATGCAAACAATTCACACAATTAAGTTATGAAACAATGCATGTGCACAAATTGGCTGGAGAGCGCGGATCCTGGAGAGAGACGTGCATTGTGCATCTTTGCCACACTTCTTTTTGGACTGTGCTATCCCCACAGCCTCCGCACTGGATTAGTTTCAAGTAGTAACCAAAAAAATTATTTTATAATTAGGATTCTTCAAAGTTGCCACCCTTTTTCTTGATGACAGCTATGCACATTCTTGGCATTCTCTCAACAGGAGTTCCCACATATGCTGAGCACTTGTTGGCTGCTTTGACTCTGCGGTCCAACTCATCCCCAACCATCTCAATTGGGTTGAAGTCGGGTGATTGTGGAGGCCAGGTCATCTGATGCAGCACTCCATCAATCTCCTTCTTTGTCAAATAGCCCTTACACAGCCTGGTGGTGTGGTTTTGGGTCATTATCCTGTAAAAAAATTCAAAGATAGTCCCACAAAGCGCAAACCATATGGGAGGGCGTATCACTGCAGAATGCTGTGGTAGCCATGCTGGTTAAGTGTGCCTTGACTTCAAATTAAATCACAGACATTGTCACCAGCAAAGCACCACCACACAATCACACCTCCTCCTCGATGCTTCACGGTGGGAACCACACGAGAAGATCATATGTTCACCTACTCTGCGTCTCACAAAGACAAGGCGGTTGGAAACAAAAATCTAAAATTTGGACTCATCAGACCAAAGGACAGATTTCCACCGGTCGAATGTCCATTGCTCGTGTTTCTAGGTCCAAGCATGTCTCTTTCTCTTATTGGTGTCCTTTAGTAGTGGTTTATTTTCAGCAATTTGACCATGAGAGCCTGATTAACACAGCCTCCTCTGAAAAACTGATGTTGAGATGTCTCTGTTACCTGAACTCTGTGAAGCAATTATTTGGGCTGCAATCTGAGGTGCAGTTATCTCTAATGAACATATCCTCTGCAGCAGAGGTAACTCTGGGTCTTCCTGTTGTGGTCCTCATGAGAGCCAGTTCCATCATAGCACTTGATGGTTTTTGAGACTGCACTTGAAGAAACATTCAACATTTTTGGAATTTTCCAGATTGACTGACCTTCATGTCTTAACTGCCTTGTTCAGGGGAAGAACGACAGATTATTACCTTGTCAGCTCAGAGATTTGATCTTGCAACCTTCTGGTTAAAAGTCCAACACTCTAACCACTAGGCTACCTGCCACCCCAAGCATGCTGAAATTCTGTTAATTTGTTTACAGAGAAATAACATTGTATTTGGTCAAACACCATTTTTCCCCAACAGTTTGCAAAGAGCTGGCAGCAAGCTGATAGGTTAGAACCAGTAAAGGCCGCTTTACCACTCTTGGATAGCGGAATGACTTTGGCTTCCCTCCAGGCCTGAGGACAAAGACTTTAATCTAGGCTCAGATTAAAGATATGACAGCTAGGACTGGCTATAGAGTCAGCTACCATCCTCAGTAGTTTTCTATCTAAGTTGTCAATGCCAGGAGGTTTGTCATTATTGATCAAAAACTAACTTTACAAAATTCTAACTTGCAATTATTTTCTTTAATTATTTGTTTTGAGTACAACGGCTCACTGTTCGTTGTTGGCATTTCCTGTCTAAGTTTGCCCACTTTGCCAATGAAGTACCATCGGTACCACGGGGGACCCTCAGGGGTGTGTGCTCAGTCCCCTCCTGTACTCCCTGTTCACTCATGACTGCACGGCCAGGCACGACTCCAACACCATCATTAAGTTTGCCGATGACAACAGTGGTAGGCCTGATCACCAACAAGAGACCTGACCATGTGGTGCCAGGACAACATCTCCCTCAACGTGATCAAGACAAAGAAGATAATTGTGGACTACAGGAAAAGAAGGGCCGAGCATACCCCCATTCTGTAGTGGAGCAGGTTGAGAACTTCAAGTTCCTTGGTGTCCACATCACCAACAAACTAACATGGTCTAAGCACACCAAGACAGTCGTGAAAAGGGCACAAAAAAACTATTCCCCCTCAGGAGACTGAAAAGATTTGGCATGGGTCCTCAGATCGTCAAAAGGTTCTATAGCTGCACCATCGAGACCATCCTGCCGGGTTGCATCACCGCCTGGTATGGCAACTGCTCGGCCGCAAGGCACTACAGAGGGTAGTGCGTACGGCCCAGCACATCACTGGGGCCAAGCTTCCTGCCATCCAGGACCTCTATACCAGGCGGTGTCAGAGGAAGGCCCTAAAAATGTTCAGACTTCATAGACTGTTCTTTCTCCTACCGCACAGCAAACGGTACCAGAGTACAAAGTCTAGGTCCAAGAGGCTTCTAAACAGCTTTTATCACCAAGCCATAAGACTCCTGAACATCTAATCAAATGCCCCCCCCCCCCCTTTTACACTGCTGCAACTCTATCATCTATGCATAGTCACTTTAACTCTACCTACATGTACATATTACCTCAATTACCTCGACTAACCAGTGCCCCCGCACATTGACTCTGTACTGGTACCCCCTGTATATAGCCTCGCTATTGTTATTTTACTGCTGCTCTATAATTATTTGTTACTTTTATTTTTTATTAGGTATTTTTCTTAACTGCATTGTTGGTTAAGGGCTTTTAAGTAAGCATTTCACTGTAAGGTCTATGTGACCACATTTGATTTGAAGAAATCAAAAATAATTGGCAACATCAAATGGTTGTGTGATGAACAAGCTATCTGATTTGATGAAAGATGGAGTTGAATTTGTCTTTCTGCCCATAATTTCACAAGGAACAAGTAACCAGATGCAGCTGATAACGTACATAGGTGAAAGCAGGCCGGGGGTCACTCAATCAAAAATTATGACTATAAAGGACAATGGAGACTATGTATATCTGGGCAATTCCATGGTAATGGAATTACTGAGACTCCGATTTCTCACTTTAAAATGTATACCAAACAAAAAACATTGATTTCAAAGTTTAAAAAAAAACATAACTCTATGCACAATCACTACTTTCAACAATTTCCACAGAACATTTTACAAAAACATCTACTGGAAGAACTTTGCAGATAATGTTTGGTAACAGAATAAAACTCAGGAACATTTTACAAAGAAAAAAACTGCAGTTTTTCCAAATATCTTTTTATTATTATATACTGTGTACATTTTTCAAAAAACACTTTGAAATCAAATGTGTTTTCTTTGCCATACATGTCATTACAGGAAATAAATAATAAAATAATGTATCAGAATAGTAGAAAAGGAGCGGTAAAACACGTGTGGTGGTGTTGTGAAGGTTAAAATCTCCCACTGTTTCAAGGGTCTGGGGCATTCAGCATTTCTCCACTTAGAAAGCTAGTGTTCACTCATTTTGCCAAAAAAGTGGGCAAACATAATGGTGACGAAGAAATACAGATGGTTATTTGTTTTCACTTTTGACACAAGTCCATGTTATATTCTGCACTTAAATGAAACAAGAACATTATAGTATGCCACTGTGGGTGGCATACAATGTGTAGGTTGAGATTAATATGACCATCCAATGATCAAATAAGATGGAAAGGAACCAAAATCTGACTGGAACAAAGGCCAGCATAGAGCACACTCGGGAACTTACAATGCCAGCCAGCGCTGTTCTATATTGAAAGGGGGATACCTAGTCAGTTGACTCAACTGAAATGTTTTCCGCATTTAACCCAACCCCTCTGAATCAGAGTGAACACAAAACAGAGTAAAAACATCTATGAACTCATTCAGTTGGCTGACTGAAATATGTATCATTGTCCTGTCAACCACCCAAATATGTATGGCTTATTAGAAACAAAAAAATTGTTTGACTAACACACAATCTGAATTTCCATGGGCCTTCCAACACAGAGAGCATGCCTTGTCCATGTCCATTTGTCATGCTGCTGAGCTATTATTTGACTAATGCCATCTTACCATGTCAACCTTTTGCACCTGCACTTTTTATAGCTAAGCCAAGTACATTATGTAATGAAAGTAAAAAGCATTTTTCTATCTCAGCCTCCCTAAAATGTTTCTAGAGGTTTTTTAGAGTGAGAACTTTTTAACTCTATCATGAACTTTAGCAGGTAGTGCAGGGTTTCCTAAACTCGGTCCTGGGGACCTCTAGGGTTGCACGTTTTGGTTTTTGCCCACCACTGATTCAAATAATCAACTAATCATCAAGCTTGGATTATTTGAATCAGCTGTGTAGTGCTAGGGCAAAACACAAAATGTGCACCCCTTTGGGTCCCCAGAACCGAGTTTAGGAAACGCTGAGGTAGTGCCTGTTTATGCATATGCTCATTGTTAGGATTTCAACAATAAGTTACCAACTGAGAAACTATGCCCCTAAACATGTAAAATACATACTCATGAGACGCATCAAAGCTGCTCAGACTATGTAAAAGACCACAATTCGGTATGCTAACCAAATTATGGATTGAGAATGCCGTTAATTTCTCTAATATTCATGGCCAGACATTTATTATATTTTTATGGTAATAGAACCTTTTTCTTACATTACAAAATTAAGGCCTACTCAGTGCTCACACGGGGGCGCTCCACCCACACTGGATGCACAAAAGGATTGTCGAAGCAAGGCATGCATTCCAAGGAGCACTGAAGACCATTTCTGTGAGAATTAGAATTTTGCTTGTGAAAGCAAGCTGTCAGTCATTCTGCAGAAACATGTTTACATCAAGGAATTTGGGGACATGTACAGTGCCGGTCAAAAGTTTGGACACCTACTCATGCAAGGGTTTTTCTTTATTTTTACTATTTTATTCATTGTAGAATAATAGAAGACAAACTATGAAATAACACATATGGAATCATATAGTAAGCAAAAAATGTTAAACAAATCAAGATATACCCAATTGAGATAGTTTGGGATGAGTTGGACCGCAGAGTGAAGGAAAAGCAGCCAACAAGAGCTCAGCATGTGGGAACTCCTTCAAGACTGTTGGAAAAGCATTCCAGGCGAAGCTGGTTGAGAGAATGCCAAGAGTGTGCAAAGCTGTCATCAAGGTAAAGGGTGGCTACTTTGAAAAAACGTATATATATTTTTTAACGCTTTATTGGTTACTATATGATTCCATATGTGTTATTTCATAGTTGAGATGTCTTCACTATTATTCTACAATGTAGAAAAACCCTTGAATGAGTAGGTGTCCAAACTTTTGACTGGTACTGTATGTAAAACCAGCACATTGCTGATAGGAGATTACAAAAAAAGTGACAGGATATGCATCAACTGTTGGGACCATGGCATGACGACCTACCTAAAGTGCCGGCACAGTGGGGAGTAGGTGCAGAGGTCTTCCCCAAAGACTGATACAAGATCACATACGTTTTAATCTCCCTAATGACTAAGCTCATAATTGAGGGTATTGCAATCTGACCCTAGATCTGTCGTTAAGGGCAACATGTAGAGCCAGATACCGTTCCTACAGGGGCCTGAGTCATCATGTAATCAGATATTTTCTGCCGGTCAGACACACACACACTTCCAGGTTCCACTGCTCTGTAAACACTTGGCTGACCTCACCATCGGTCCTTTAACTCGCCTGTTCCCTCTATGGTGACATGCTGGAGTGGAGTGGGGATAGATGTTCAATGTGCATTTAGGGGGGAAAGTCTGCAGTCTTGTGACTCAAAGGTGAAAGTGTTGCCACTGTGAAGGTCAGGCCAAGTACAGGTCAGGGCAAGTACAAAACAGATATTCATTTTAGCTTGTTGGGGGAGGGGCATGGAAAGGACATAAAAAGCTAGAGAGATGAGTTAGATACAAATAGTTAATTAAAAATAATGTTTTAACAGTGTAAAAAAGTACATAAGCAGAGTTAGATGTGACACAAAACAATAGCATGTAACCATCACCTCAGCTGAACATAAAGAGGCTTACATGAAGAGGGGGGATTTTTTTTGTGACGCTATAAGGCCGTTAAATTATTACTTTAATTATATACATCTATATATGGCCACAGCAAAGAAGAGAAATATACTCTGAAATATATTATACAGTTTTATTTGCAGAATCTCTATTTCCTACTCTGAGTCAGTCAGCGCTAACTGTTATCATATTCACCCTTACACACGCCACACTAAAGCTGTGAATCAATGAGCTCTCCAGTGAAGCCCTGAGATTAAATCCTACGGCACTCAGATCAGTTTTGGTCATCAATCATAACAGCAGTGTTAAGAAATGACCAGGAGTCCGTTTGAGAGCTGTACCTGTTTGCAGTTGTTTTCAAATGTTCTAAAAAACCCGGAACAAGTCAGAAAGGAATACTTGGACATTACTTGTATGTCTGTAGTCGAACAACGATTTATATATACACACTAGATGACTGTTAGGAGAGCTATGTTGAAGCCACCGTAGCTCCATCTTGGTACTCCCCCACCGTTATAAAAAATATTTTAGAAGCTATAGAAATGCATTTATTAATGTCTACATTCGTTTTGCCACATGTATTATATTACAGACACCTTAATGCATACTTATGTGAGTTAAACATACAAATAAAAAATGAAAAAATATATAAACATTTTCCTTAAAGCATAATTTTTTGGAAATTAATAATATTAAAGTACACTTTTTGGGGGGATTAATGTTACTGTCCCTACTACAAACAAAAAAATGCTTAAATACATGCAATCTTGTAGTGAAACATTTAATTGAAATAAAATCTGCAAAAAAAGAAACATCCCTTTTTCAGGACCCTGTCTTTCAAATATAATTCGTAAAAATCCAAATAACTTCACAG
The DNA here is from genome assembly GCF_965601325.2 of Salmo salar. Lineage (NCBI taxonomy): Eukaryota > Metazoa > Chordata > Actinopteri > Salmoniformes > Salmonidae > Salmo > Salmo salar. The sequence goes on along the minus strand of NC_138301.1, from coordinate 75,623,056 downwards.
ATCTTCATTGTAAAGGGTTTAAACACTGTTTCCCATGTTTGTTCAATGAACCATAAACAATTAATGAACATGCACATGTGGAACGGTCGTTAAGACACTAACAGCTTACAGACGGTAGGCAATTAAGGTCACAGTTATGAAAATTTAGGACACTAAAGAGGCCTTTCTACTGACTCTTAAAAACACCAAAAGAAAGATGCCCAGGGTCCCTGCTCATCTGCGTGAACGTGCCTTAGGCATGCTGCAAGGAGGCATGAGGACTGCAGATGTGGCCAGGGCAATAAATTGCAATGTCCATACTGTGAGACGCCTAAGACAGTGCCACAGGGAGACAGGACGGACAACTGATCGTCCTCGCAGTGGCAGACCACGTGTAACAACACCTGCACAGGATCGGTACATCTGAACATCACACCTGTGGGACAGATACAGGATGGCAACAACAACTGCCCGAGTTACACCAGGAATGCACAATCCCTCCATCAGTGCTCAGACTATCTGCAATAGGCTGAGAGAGGCTGAACTGAGGGCTTGTAGGCCTGTTGTAAGTCAGGTCCTCACCAGACATCACCGGCAACAACGTTGCCTTATGGGCACAAACCCACCGTCGCTGGACCAGACAGGACTGGCAAAAAGTGATCTTCACTGACGAGTCGCGGTTTTGTCTCACCAGGGGTGATGGTCGGATTCGCGTTTATCGTCAAAGGAATGAGCATTACACCAAGGCCTGTACTCTGGAGCGGGATCGATTTGGAGGTGGAGGGTCCGTCACGGTCTGGGGCGGTGTGTCACAGCATCATCGGACTGAGCTTGTTGTCATTGCAGGCAATCTCAACGCTGTGCGTTACAGGGAAGACATCCTCCTCCCTCATGTGGTACCCTTCCTGCAGGCTCATCCTGACATGACACTCCAGCATGACAATGCCACCAGCCATATTGCTCGTTCTGTGCGTGATTCCCTGCAAGACAGGAATGTCAGTGTTCTGCAATGGCCAGCGAAGAGCCCGGATCTCAATCCCATTGAGCACATCTGGGACATGTTGGATCGGAGGGTGAGGGCTAGGGCCATTCCCCCCAGAAATGTCCGGGAACTTGCAGGTGCCTTGGTGGAAGAGTGGGTAACATCTCACAGCAAGAACTGGCAAATCTGGTGCAGTCCATGAGGAGGAGATGCACTGCAGTACTTAATGCAGCTGGTGGCCACACCAGATACTGACTGTTACTTTTGATTTTGACCCCCCCTTTGTTCAGGGACACATTATTCCATTTCTGTTAGTCACATGTCTGTGGAACTTGTTCAGTTTATGTCTCAGTTGTTGAATCTTATGTTCATACAAATATTTACACATGTTAAGTTTGCTGAAAATAAACACAGTTGAGTGAGAGGATGTTTCTTTTTTTGCTGAGTTTAATATAGAATTCCATGCATTCCTATAGAGGACTGCTCCTACTGGGGAGTGCCAATATGACCGACCGGTGGCCTCTCAATGGCCAATACATAGCATCAGAAATCCAGGGTTTATATAGATCATTGGTCTCAACCAATGATTTATATACACAATTGATTACTAATTGGGGATGCTGTGTTGAAACCATCACGCCTCCATCTTGGTACACCTTAATGCATACTTTTAAATTATATTATTTGAGCTAAACATACAAAAACATATTTTTCTGGTTCATTTTTAGCATCAGCAATCCAGGGTTTATATACATCATTGGTCTCGACCAGCGAGCCTTTGCTCTGGGATCGCTTGCTCCTTTCTGATGCACTCCTACTCTGTGAGCGTTGCTCCATTCATTTATATCTGGGCCCTAGCCTTTACTAACAAATCCAAAACCGCTAACTTTTCAGAACAGAGCTAGATTCAAAACACCTAGCTGGAAAGTTTTCATCGGTAAGTAACATTGCGAAAAAAGGGAAATGACGTGTAGTAAATACATAAAATGAAAATAATTGTGTGAACAAAGATGAATTAATCTCCCTTTCCTCCAAAGTTAGGCTTTCCTCTCCTAAAATAACTTGGGACAGTTGGTGAGAAAAATAAAACAATTTTTGAAACAATTTTACAACAGCTATACATTTGTCTGCATATTTAGAAAAATCATGAACATTATGGTTTTAATCACAGACAATGTGGGACGTACAGCACAGCACCCAAAAGGTAAGGCCATATTAGTAACAAGAGTTGCCTGGCTGGTCTTGAAGGAATCAGCTGAGGTGGCAATTTCCCTACAAATTATGTTGTTTACTCCAAGTCCCATCGATAAAAGTGTCTCTTCTTCGATATCCCGGCAGAATATATTGCACTAACGTGTACTGTATAAGCCAATGCCGTATCCATGGACACTGTTTTGGAGTGCAAACATCTGGATAATTTTCATTAGGGCACAGTATCAAACATTTCAAAACATTTAGCAACAGAAAACAAAAATGTGTGTTTCTTATTGACAGTCCCTCTGTTTCAGACCATTTTCTTCCATTTGGTGGCTAATGAACAGGGCCCTGCTTAGGATGTATTGGCCATCGAGATGTGTTCCCTTAAGCCAGTCGGATCCTGTGTCCTCTCACTGCCGTTTGGATAAACACATACTGCTGGTATTGGTGGACTGTATACTTTAAAGTGAAGATGATGGAAAACAGAGCACACACACACATTGCTTGGTAGGCTACATGAGCCTTCCACTCCCATACAGCGTCTCTTTCATGTTGACCGCTGGCTTTCTAGCAGTGGATCAGTTAGGCAGAAGATACTGTTTTTCTGAGTTCTTGGAGTGTGTGTGTTTTTATTTTCACCACATGGGGGAACCGTGGAGGTACCGCTTAGCTTTGTAACCCCTTGTCCCTTTGTGGTCTCTGTCTATACGGAGACGACTCAGTACTAAAAAAGGGCCTCAATCTCAGAGAGGTTTCTGTCTGGTTAGTCTGTTAAAGAGCATCTTGTGAACCTAAAAAAACAAATTCAGCCAGTAAAGCCAGGACACCAACCAACCATCCTTCTCTAAACGTACGTCCAGAAATATTGACACCTCTCACCCCTTTCTCCTTCCCGATACCAGTGGAGGCTGGTGGAAGGAGAAATTAGAGGATGGCTTCTGATTTAAAATGACATCATCCTCCACTGCCCAATACCCCTTCTCTCTCCCGCTTTCCTCCTCTCCTTAGGCTCTCTGGAGTCTCTCCTCAGACCGGCTCTTTGTCGGCCCTCCACAGCTGCTCTTTGACCTCGGGGGGCAGGGTGTTAAAGAGGTCCTCCTCCACCACTAGGCCGCACCTCTTCAGCAGCCTGCACTCTCCCAGCTCCACGGGCAGGCACTCCAGACGGTTCCCCCGCAGCTCCAGCTGGGTCAGGCCCGTCAGCTCACCAAAGCGCGAGGGCAGAGTCTGCAGGCAGTTGTTGCCCAGGTTAAGGGTGCGCAGCTTCTTGCACTGGAACAGATCCGGCGGGAGGGACTCGATCTGACAGGGACAAGGAGGGAGAACAGAGAGAGGATGAATGTTGAAAAATAGGAGAAAGGTTCTTGTATTTGTTAACTTCTCCCCATAGTTAACAGCTATATTTGTAATTGCAGGCTTGGAAAAAGAGGAGAGAGAAATCCGTTTCCACCGTAGTTACCCAATCAAAAACCAGTCACACACCAGCCCATAGAACTTTAAACCAATCAGAAACAAATCAAAACAATCTGCCCTAAAGCAAAGACTGGCATGATACCCTAGCCCAGAATCTAGAGTAAATTATTTAGGTAGAGGTACAGACAAACAGTGCATTCGGAAAGTATTCAGACCCCTGAACTTTATCCAAATTTTGTAACATTACAGCCTTATTCTAAAATGGATTCAATTGTTTTTTCCCCTCATCAATCTACATACAATGACACATCAATATCAGTTTTTTAGACATTTTTGCAAAATTTAAAAAAAGTAAAAACTGAAATCACATGTACATAAGTATTCAGACCCTTTAATCAGTACTTTGTTGAAGCACCTTTGGCATTGATTACAGCCTTGAGTCTTCTTGTGTATGACGCTACAAGATTGGCACATACATTTGGGGAGTTACTCCCATCCTTCTCTGCAGATCCTCTCAATCTCTGGCAGGTTGGATGGGGAGCGTCGCTGCACAGCGATTTTCAGGTCTCTCAAGAGATGTTCGATCGGGTTCAAGTCCGGGCTCTGCCTGTGCCACTCAAGGACATTCAGAGACTTGTCTTGAAGTCACTCCTGCGTTGTCTTGGCTGTGTGCTTAGGGTCGTTGTCCTGTTGGAAGGTGAACCTTCGCCCCAGTCTGAGGTCCTGAGCACTCTGTAGCAGAATTTCATCAAGGATCTCTCTGTACTTTTCTCTGTTAATCTTTCCCTTGATCCTGACTAGTCTCCCAGTCCCTGCCACTGAAAAACATCCCCACAGCATGATGCTGCCACCACCATGCTTCACCATAGGGATGATGCCAGGTTTCCTCCAGACGTGACGTTTGGCATTCAGGCCAATCTTGGTTTTATCAGACCAGAGAATCTTGTTTCTCATGGTCTGAGTCCTTTAGGTGCATTTTGGCAAACTCCAAGCGGGCTGTCATGTGCCTTTTACTGAGGAGTGGCTTCCACCTGGCCACTCTACCATAAAGGCCTGATTGGTGGAGTGCAACTGAGATGGTTGTCCTTCTGGAAGGTTCTCCCATATCCACAGAGGAACTCTGGAGCTCTGTCAGAGTGACCATCAGCTTCTTGCTCCCCTCCCTGACCAAAGCCCTTCTCCCCCGATTGCTTGGTTTCGCTGAGCGGCCAGCTCTAGGAAGAGTCTTGGTGGTTTCAAACTTCTTCTATTTCAGAATGATGGAGGCCACCCTGTTCTTGGGGACCTTCAATGCGACATTTTTTAGTACCCTTCCTGCACCTCAACACAATCCTGTCTCGGAGCTCTACGGACAATTCCGTTGACCTCATGGCTTGGTTTTTGCTCTGATATGCACTGTCAACTGTGGGACCTTATATAGAGAGGTGTGTGCCTTTCCAAATCATTCCAATCAATTGAATTTACCACAGGTGGATTCCAATCAAGTTGGAGAAACATTTCAAAGATGATCAATGGAAACAGGATGCACCTGAGCTAAATTTCAAGTCTCATAGCAAAGGGTCTGAGTAGTTCTGTAAATAAGCTGTTTTGATTTTTTTTTATACATTTAAAAAAAATCTGTTTTTGCTTTGTCATTATGGGATAGTGTGTAGATTGATGAGGGAAAATTACTTTAATCCATTTTAGAAAAGGCTGTAACATAAAATGTGGAAAAAGTCAAGGGGTCTGAATACTTTCCGAATGCACTGTACATATTCTATAATAACTTATGCATCATGCCCACACTAACACCTGTTATTAATGGCTGCCATCTGTTGGGACAACAGCACAATGAGTGCATCCTATATAGATTATGTTAATTTAAGCCAATTACAATCAGAGTAAGCCGATTTACGAGCCTAAAAACAGCCTTATCAAATTACAAATGCTTTTCTTAGCTTCATGCTCTGAAGATGTAAGATGGCTGGGGCTACATAGGCATTGTTCTTCAAGCAAAAAACGTAGCACATTGGTGTCCAGCTGCGAGCATCGGGTCCTCGTTAGGGCCGACCTGGGAACAACGTTTTACAAATTACACAACTCATTTAAGTCGATAATGAACCAGAGGGGTTCCTTGTAAACGGGGCTAATTTGGGATGCATAACACTCTGTTCGAGGACTATTTTCAGTGTGGACAAGGGAGTGCAGCAAAGGGTGTAAAATAGTTTTCGAACTTCATTGGAAGGAATGATGTTTGAAATTCTTTTTACATTTTTATCACTTTTTTAAAATCATGATGAAAATGGCATTTTTTAGACCTATACATGCCTTCTGTAAACCATATGACCCGTGAACGTGATAGAGACAACATACTGGTGCCATTATACTACTTATACTGTGCTATAAAATATGGAGTATGTCTTGATTCTAAAATACCATTTTCACATTCATTTATTAAACTACCCTTTTTGAATTTGTTTATTTTAAGACATATTGTTTGGATCAATATACTCCACAAGCACATCACATTTCCAGAGTGGGCTCTCTGCTAATCCTGAGGGTATGCAAAATTTTATGAGCACCACCAACACAGTGAATGGAAAAATGAATTCTGCTGGTGACTTGCTGAATGTGCAATCCTAAATGGGGTCTGTGATTGGTTAACCTCCTAAGGTCGATGTCTGCGCCTCCACAGAAATCAAATTAGCATAATAAAAAACATCCCATACAAATCAGTCAATTTTAGCTAGAGATGTTTGTGTTGTTGTTGCATTGGATGCGTCCTAATCCACCTCCTATGTAACACTTCCGCATCTGCAGTGAAAGGTGACAGAGTTAGAGCAGTGTTTGTCAGACGATGAGACGTCCCTAAAATCGGTCTTCTCACAAAATTGTCTGTAGCATCCAAATTATTATGACCCCTCTATGGAGAGATGAGACTCTAACGAACACGTACATGTTGGCTTTGTTCTAGGATGCCCACATACCTCACAAGACTTGTCTGAATGTCCCCCGGTACAAGTTGAAAAAATGTATGGAAGTATATATATATAAATAACTCAGCTAAAAAACAAATGTCCTCACACTGTCAATTGTGTTTATTTTCAGCAAACTTAACATGTGTAAATATTTGTATGAACATAAGATTCAACAACTGAGACAAACTGAACAAGTTCCACAGACATGTGACTAACAGAAATAGAATAATGTCTCCCTGAACAAAGGGAGGGGGGGGGGGGGGTCAAAATCAAAAGTAACAGTCAGTATCTGGTGTGGCCACCAGCTGCATTAAGTACTGCAGTGCATCTCCTCCTCATGGACTGCACCAGATTAGCCAGTTCTTCCCCCAAGGCACCTGCAAGTTCCCGGACATTTCTGGGGGGAATGGCCCTGGCCCTCACCCTCCGATCCAACAGGTCCCAGACGTGCTCAATGGGATTGAGATTCGGGCTCTTCGCTGGCCATGGCAGAACACTGACATTCCTGTTTTGCAGGAAATCACACACAGAGCGAGCAGTATGGCTGGTGGCATTTTCATGCTGGAGGGTCATGTCAGGATGAGCCTGCAGGAAGGGTAACACATGAGGGAGGAGGATGTCTTCCCTGTAACGCACAGCATTGAGATTGCCTGCAATGACAACAAGCTCAGTCCGATGATGGTGTAACACACCGCCCCAGACCATGACGGGCCCTCCACCTCCAAATCGATCCCACTCCAGAGTACAGGCCTCGGTGTAATGCTCAATCCTTCGAGATATATATGACTCGTTTCAGGAAACTAGGTGTATGTCACACGTCACTACTTCACAGGAGCAGCATTTGAATTTTTTTTTTAATCAAAATGCGTTTTTTGGCAGAAATGCTTTTGGAACATCTGAACGTTCATGTGCCTTAATAACAAAGTTGTATTCCTTCCATAAATATGAATAAAATTGTTAAAATTACGAGCTTAGTTGGTTTAGCCATGGAAAAGACAGGAACCTTCCCTCTAGCCATGATTGGCTGAGAATGTATGGGCTGGACATGCCGGGAGTTGAGTTTGGATTGGTCTGCCATGTAGCATGCTTCTGTCTATAACGTGAGCTGTTCAGTATGTGTTGACAGTCCTTTCTACAGCGCCGTTTTTGAAAGACATAACGTTAGCCAACAACGTTGTCCTGAATTTAGCAGGTGCTACCGACAGATCAGAAGACAAAGGGATGGGCTACTTTCTGCACACGCCACGGTCAGTGTGAACCGAAGTGACTTGACACAAAGCTGGCCAAACAAGATGAAACTACAAACAAAACTAAGTTAAATGGTTCCATTCTGCCGTGAAGCATTTATCCACGTATACAGGTAAGAGTCTAGTTACATTTTCTAGCTACAAGTTTCTAATTTTGTCAGAAAGTAATTTTTATTGCAAGTTAAAGCATACTGTTAGCTTGCTGGCTCGCTAGCTAATGTTACCTGTATGATCTGTGTAGTAATATTATTAAAATCAGAAATCCATTTGCATTGCTAGTTAGAGGATAATGTTAGCTAGTTAACATTGAACCTAGTTTGTTAGCTTTAGCTACCTACATATTCATAATATAGCTAAGACAATTTGTATTGATAGTAGTATGAGTTGGGCTTATGCCGGTTCATTGTTTAGCTAGCTAGTTACATGTCTAAACAAAAAAAGACTCCACTTCGGCCCGAATATTTTACATGACCCAATTGATGGGGTGATTACGGCCATCAATTGTATTTCATGAAAGTGTGTACATGTCTAGACAATAGTGACCCATCCACTTAGCTAGATGTGGGTAAGGGTGATTACGTCCATCGATTGTATTTCATGAACATGTGTACATGTCTAGACAATAGTGACCCATCCACTTAGCTACATGTGTCTGGGGGGTGATTACGGCCATTGATTGTATTTCATGAACATGTGTACATGTCTAGACAATAGTGACCCATCCACTTAGCTAGATGTGGGTAAGGGTGATTACGGCCATCGATTGTATTTCATGAACATGTGTACATGTCTAGACAATAGTGACCCATCCACTTAGCTACATGTGGGTAAGGGTGATTACGGCCATCGATTGTATTTTATGAACATGTGTACATGTCTAGACAATAGTGACCCATCCACTTAGCTAGATGTGGGTAAGGGTGATTACGGCCATCGATTGTATTTCATGAACATGTGTACATGTCTAGACAATAGTGACCCATCCACTTAGATAGAGGTTACTAGGGGGGTGGTTATAGAATTTCTTTCACATGACCCGTCAATTTAGACAAGTGTGTCGGGTAAGCGTCATCTAATAACGATAAAATGTTTATAAAATATTTTTAATCTGGACACTTTGTTGTTGATATTGCTCCTATGCAAGTACTATCCCTGTACCGTTTACACCTTCTGTATCCTGTGCATGTGACAAATAAACTTAGATTTTATTTGATATAGTGTTTACCACATGGCCTCACATGTGAACCCTTAAGAGGGTGTGAACAATGCTGAATGGGTGTAGACAAAGATGAGCTCTCCAGTAGGTGTACCAAAACATTCAAGGGTCATTTTAGTTATAGCCTAATGTTAGCTAGTTAACATGGAACCTAGTTTGTTACCCTCTGAATAGTGGGGTTATATGTTTATCAACTTTAAATGCAGAATTACTTCCCCACTGTTCCTCCACGCTCCCGAGAGGCACAGTGGTCTAAGGCACTGCATCTCAGTGCAAGAGGCGTCACTACAGTCCCTGGTTCGAATCCAGGTTGTATCATATCTGGGCGTGATTGGGAGTCCCATAGGGAGGCGCACAATTGGCCCAGCGTCGTCTGGGTTTGGCTGGGGTAGGCCGTCATTGTAAATAAGAATTTGTTCTTAACTGACTTGCCTAGTTAAATTAAGGTTAAATAAACATATAAAAAATACAGTGTATGATATACAATTTTCTAGCTCTGAGTCTCTACTTTTATCCAATATAAAAACCACAATTTCAAATTTTGCTACATAAGACCGAATTGAGGCGGTTGGTCACATATGGAGACTGTTTAGTAACAAAAATAAGGGGTTAAATACATGCATGTAAAAAATCAAATGTTTCCTGATCTTTCTTATATCTCTCAGATATAGGACAGACTCTTCAGAACAAACTTCCTTTAGAGTTTTTGGTTGGACTATCTGTTGTTCAATGTAGTGAATCTGTTATACAATGCATTTGTATGGGTTAATAGCTTAGACTCTTATGTGTTAAACATCCTTCCTCCCAATTAAGTTTCTATGTGAGAATTGCCAGAAAAATCTGAGATACCAAAAATATTTTTTTGCTCTCGCTGGAGTGGAATCGCCTTAAAACCATGATAATAGTATCGTTTAGAGTAACCATCTGATCCCACACACAGCAGATGCCCACCATAACACAACAGGGAGAATGTTGTATAACCTCCCAGAATTCCTTGCAAGCCCTCAGCATGTTTCTCACTGTGAACTCGATTCCTAAATAAATCAATTGGATGAACGGCGTGTTTAACCCGACGGTAATGCACTGGCTCACATTAGACATTACAGGCAAATTGGTTGTAAAGAGTCTGAGGTCAGCTTATCAGGTGATGCGAGTGTTGTTCATGCAGAATTCACAAATTGGCCCATGCAAAAACACAAATGACCAGAGCTATGGCCAATTCACCTCACATGTATATAATTAAAAATATATATTAAATTATGTAATGTGTTTACATTATAAATTATGTATATTTACATGATATTACATTTAGTTAGTGTTACACTTTCACTTACAAGTGTAACTTACAAGAGCTAGCCTACACTAATATTATTCTCAAAACTCTCTCTAAAAGTCAGAAATTAGTTAGACAAGAATTCGAATAAGTCAAAGGTCATGCAAATAATCTTCTTAAACAATTCACAAAACTCCTGAATGAGTCTAAGACAGCATCACCCTGAGGTGTTCTGTACAGAAAACAGTAAACCTTTTCCAGCTATCATTGGGGCGGCGGGTAGCCTAATGGTTAGTGTTGTAACTGAAAGGTTGCTAGATCGAATCCCCGAGCTGACAAGGTAAAAAAATCTGTCGTTGTGCCCCTGAACAAGGCAGTTAACCCACTAGGCCGTCATTGTAAATAAGAATTTGTTCTTAACTGACTTGCCTAGTTAAATAAAAGGTTAAATAAAAAATCTGCTTAACAAGGCTGAGTTGCATCTAATAGGGTGGGGTGTAGTACACACTGTTCAAGGAATGACACTGTTTTAGAGGAGCTTGACTATACTAAATAGTCCTAAAAAAGAATTCACTAGACATTTTGACTTCATATTGGCTTGAAAATGCTTACATTTTCAGTTACTAAAAAAATAAGTAGAGTACCAAAATAGTGAAAATCACCCCAGAGACAAGTTCTCTTTATCTGCAGCCAGAAGCGTGACAAAGTCATTAGCATAATACAACTGTTAATTTGTGTACTTAAAAAAATATATATATATTTATGAATTTTCTGCTTTACAAAACAGACAGATAATTACAGCAAACAATACATTGAGAATACCCCCCACCCCTCAACTGGAGACAAAAAAATGTATTCAAAAACAACAACATTGCTCTTAAGGAATTGGCACCTTGCTTCAATGATATTTGACATACTGTACAGTATAAGGACTATGCTCGGCATTAAAAAGAATTACTGTGGATCAGGGTTGGTTGCAGGTTGTATGTTGTTTCCCATCATCACGTGAAAGACACGTGATAAAGGGCTGCCATATCTTAACAAATGTATTAGATCTGCCAGAGATATCATGTCGAATCCTTTCTATATGTAGCAAGCTGGTGACTTCAGCTAACCAGGTTTTAAAAACAGGTACAGTCTCCTTATTCCAAAGGCTTAAAACGTTTATTTTTGCAATAACCATGCCATATTGTAATGTTTTTTGTTCCCAGTGGGTTAAAGTCGTTAGGTGCTGTCGTTAGGTGCTGTTTTAGGATACTGCCTAAACAGCAGTATCCGGGGCTGGTATGAGGTTACAGCGGTATACTTCTGAGAAACACTTAAAAATATCTTGCCAGAATGTGTGCAGTTTGGGGCATGACCAGAAGAGGTGACACAGGGTACCCTCTGCAGATTTGCACTGAGGGCATATCAGAGAGACCGAGGGGTAGAACGAGTGTAATTTGGTACAGGAATAGTCTGTGAATCACTTTATATTGAATAAGTTGGTGTCTGGAGTTTATCGAGCACAAGTGAATATCTTGAAGCAATCAGCCCAACAGTCATCGGTAATCTCCATAACAAGGTCTTCCTCCCAGGTCTCATTCAAATGTTAGGGTAATATGCTGTAAAGTTATCTACAAAGCTGGAGATCAAACTCTTGGAGCCAGGAGCGAGGGTCATGAAAATATACAACTCGCGGGCAGGTGTAATTGCCTCAAAATGTGGTATATTTAAGCAAACGTAGTTTCTTATCTGAAGATATCGGAAGAAGTTAGATGCGGGGAGAATGTGCGAATGTAGCAAAAATATTGATGTAAAGCTCTGCAATAGTAGTAATGCCCTTTCTCTTCCAGAATAAAAAAGTGTTGTCAGTTGGTGGGGGGGGGGGGGGCATGGTTATGGAAAATAATAGTACTAACAAAGGTCTATGTTTTCAAATGTTTTCCTTATGATACAATTTTTTTTGCATAACGTTGTTGCCAGTAATAACTGTAGGGGATTTAGTTGATGAAAAGAGAAGTGCTGGAAGAGAGGTGTTGTGTATATCTAGGATCTACCATGCCAGAGTATGCATCCTGCCAATAAACCTTGCATTTGCTGCCCAATAACAATGTTGAAAATTTGGTAGGCTCAGGCCACCTAATTCTTTGTGCTTGATTATACGTTTTTTAGAGATCCGGTGTACTTTGTATCCCCACACAAAAGTCTGAAAGAGATAAAGGAATCTGGGGAGTGTAACCATTTTAATAGCGTTAACACGGCCTATCACCTTTAAGAGGCATGAATTTGCTTTTATCCCAGTTTATGGTGTACCCAGAGAGTTCTCCAAATGATTCGATGAGCTCCAACAGCAGTGGAAATGACTCTTCAGGGTGTGAGACAAACAAGATGATGTCATCCGCATAGAGTGAGATGCGGTGATCAACCTTGCCTATGTTTAGCTGAAGCAATGGCAGGATGGCTTCTGATACTGATAGCTAGGGGTTCCATAGCAATGCCAAATAGCAACGGACTCAAGGGGCATCCCTGGCGGCAGGAACGTTAAAGTGAAAAGGAGGGGATTTATCGTAATTAGTGAGAACTGAAGTCGTCGGGCACGCATATAGTATTTCAAGCCAAGAGACAAAACTCTCGCCCAGACCAAACTCATTTAATTATTTCTGAGCGTTACGTGCAAGTATTGCAACTTTAGAGTAAAGATTTAGTAGCTCTTCATACTGTCTCTCGAGGGTGGCGATGCATGTCTCGTGGTCACCTGTGTTTCCTTCCAGAACAATAATGTGGGTTATATGTTCAGCCAGGGAGGTTTGCACTGATTGTAAGGATGAGTCGAGATGACTAAATCAAGCGTTCATGTCCTCTTCCATTTTCTTGATAGCTGCTAATATAATAGTTGGTGAGGGCTCTGAGTCAGGGTTAGCCATGCTAGCCATTACTGCCAGGCTAACGCAAGCATCGCCATCCTCTTCTTGTGCTGTGGTGGGGCCTTTACCATCTTTCTTTCTGGTTGTTTTTGGATTAATTAGTTTCCCCTTGGCCGTGTTTCTCATGGAGTTGCTCATTGTAGCAGTTTGGTCGGGCAAAAGTAGAATTTAAATCAAATTTAAGCAAGAGTGAGGAGGTGGACGGAGAAATGTCTACTCCATGGTGCTCACTAGCGCCCCCCCCCCCCCCCCACTTTTAAAACTCGGGCACATTACATCACATCAGACAGTTACTTTACTTGAACTCATTTGAAACATATTATTAGCACTAGCAGGGTAGGCTGTTACTTTCTCAGAATATTGGGCAAATGAACTATTGAAGCGATAATTTTACCTCAATGGAACTATGGAGACATCTCGGTCTACTACACAAAACTCTACAATGTGTACTCTACAATATGTGCACAAGATCATTAGGGCAAATTATCCCTAACATAACCACATACCGGTCTTCATAATTATGCTAAGCCCTACCTTCCTATGAGCCCATTCACATGTGAAAGAGGCAGGTAGAAGGGAGTAGGGCTTTTCAAGAACAAATGTCTAACATTCTCCTGTGACACACAGATAAATGCAAAGACAAGTGTTTTTTGACCATTTGACCTGACCAGGAAATAATCTGGGCCCTAACAAAGATAGCTAGATAGAGGAAAGAAGAAAAACTGTTGGTTATAGAGTTAGTTCCAAGTTTGTATCAAATGTTTTCTCTGGGACGCTCAAATACTAGATCTGTACTCACCCTGTTGGCTGTCACAGCAAAGTACTGCAGGTTCTGGAGGAAGCCCACGTTGGCATGTATACTGGTCAGGTTGTTGTGACTCAGGTCCAGAAAGCGCAGTTTGCGGCAGTAGAACAGCTGGCCCGGGATGTCCTCGATCTTGTTGCGGTTTAGGTAGAGCCTCTCCATGTTCGTCAAGGTGCCGATCTGGATGGGGATATAGGCGATCTGGTTGTACCACAGCTTCAAGTTTACTAGACGGTGCAGGTGCTGGAAGCTGATGATCTCCTCAATGGTCTTAAGGTTGTTGTCCTTCAGGTCAATCTCCTGCAGGTTGTGCAGGCTGAAGATGGAGTGAGGGATACGTTCCAGGTCGCAGCGCAACAGCTCCAGCTCTGTCAGGTTCACCATCTTCTTCAGGCTGTTGAGCACCATCAGCTTAGTGCCCTCATTGTTGATTGACAGCTTCTGGAGGTGGACCCCAACGTCTGTCACCACCTGAGGCAGCTTGGTCAGGTTACTCTTCAGGCGGAGCACTTTGAGCCTCTTGAGCTCTCGTAGCCCGTCGATGACAATGTAGCGGTTGTTCTCTGCGCTCAGGTTCCCTGTGAGGTGCAGCTCGCTCAGGTTCTTCAGGCTGTAGATCCATAGCGGGATCTCCTTGATGTCGGTGAACTTGATGTGGAGGGACTTGAGGTTCTCCCTCAGAAAGGACAAAGCTGGGGCCTCAATTTTTGCCGGTGTGTGGTAGAGCCACATCTCTCTCAGGCTGACTAGCTGGGCAATGATGGGGGGGATGGTGACATCAGGGATGAGCTCCAGCTTGAGCACCTCCAGCTCTATTAGGTCAAACACCGTTTCAGGGATTCCGTTAAGCATGAACAAGTGCAGCTCCAGTTTCTCCTGGGAGTTTTTGGTGATGCGTTGCCGCAGCTTGTCCAGCGTCCACTCATTGTTGAGGTTCAGCTGGCGCAGTTTGTTCTCACTAACCTCCGACAGGAAGACCGCAAAGCGTTTGGAGTAGAGCGGGTCATACTGGTCTATCATGTGCAACATGAAGGCAAAGTCGTTTTTCACGTCTGGTATGTCACTGTATCTGCTCTCCTCGCGGATTGACTCAAAGGAGTAGCGCTTAAGCGAGTGGCTGAGCATCCAGCAGAGGGTATACATGCAGATGAGACCGTAAATCCCCACCAGGCTGATATAGAAACATGCCAGAATCTTGAAGAGCGTGGCCAGGGGGTGAGCACAATGGTACATCCTATAGCCCGTCAGCTTCTCAATGTCCACTGTGCAGATCACACTGAACTTGATGTAGTGCACATAGTAGGCTGTGTAGCAGATGATCAGGATGAACTTGATGACTTTGATGATGGTCTGGCGGATGTAGAGCCGGTAGACAATGTCCCCTTCTTCGACGTGGATCCGGAATTTCTTGACCTTCTCGAAAAGAGCTTTGGCTTGCTCACCTTCCTTCTTGTCCAGGACACCCGTGTCAGAGCGGTCAACAATGCCCTGCTCGATGCGGGACTTGGTCCTTTGGAGCATGGGCACGCTGGCCTCCACGTCCTCGCTGATGCATGATGCCTTCTTGTCCATGGTACCGTTCATCTTCCCCAGAGGCTTGGGGTCGCTCTCCTCCACTACAGTCTCAGACAGAGCCCTGGTGGTCCATGGCGAGTCAAAACACTTGAGCAGGATGGACACAAAGTGCTCCAGTTTGGAGCTAGTCCGGGGGAACTTGAACCAGAAGTTACTGCAGGCCAGGAAGATGAGGGTGTGCAGTAGCACCAGGTAGGGGAAGTACTTGGCAAACCAGTGCAGCTTGTTCTCATAGCAGACCGCGTCAATGTAGTTGTACTGGTGCCGGTCCAGTTCATACTGGATGCCTTTTGGCTCTGGGTCAAAGGGGTCACGGAAGCTCATATTGAGGTACTCGCAGGATTTGTTGACCACCCACTTGCAGGGCAGGCAGATCATCTTGTCCTGGGTTACCTGTAGCGTGCCCCCAAACACGGCGATCATGAGCATGACGATGGAGATGTAGTCTGTGAAGACGTCCCACCATGGCTTCAGGATGCGGTATGCCGGCTGGGTGTCGGCAAAGTACCGAAGCTCTGTGATGGGGATCATGATGGTTTACCTATAGAAAGGGAGAGAGAAAAAATGTAATGCAAGACATTTACAATGCCACATGTATACTTCAAAGTTCATTAGAGTAAAAGCTTCAAAAGGTTGGCTCCAACATGCTTGAACTACAAACATAGCTTATCAAATCGAACAGGATTGCACTATAAAGTCAGAGAATTATTTCCGTTGTGGGGAAATACGTCATGTCAGCATGAGTTAGGGCTGGGCCATATACCGGTATTGATACACGGACCGGTTTGGGTTTTTACTTGACCTTCTATAACCATATTTGAATGTTTGGTTTGTTAAATGTGATACGCCATGTGTAACGTGCATTTTATAGTTTACTTCGCTGCTTAAGTCATCTCTCTCTGCTCTCTCCATGCCTCTTTCCACACAGACCTAGCCCCACTCAAGGAGCGGATGTTGTTCCTCAACCACGAGATACTTGCATTCAGTCTCTGCATGATTAATGCAGCACATTAAACAATGTTGAAGACAAATCCACTAGTGTTCTATTTGTTTGTGTTTCTTATATCTGCAAACAGCTAGATTGTCTTTTCTTAGCAAATTGGGCCTGAATCTTGTTAGCCGTTAATGCTAATCGCTAACTAGCTAATAAATGTACTGAGTCAGAGCAAACGTAACTAGCTATACAGCCTGATAATACCAGTGATGGTGTAGACCTACAGTACCAGCCAAAAGTTGACACCTACTCATTCAAGGATTTTTCTTTATGTGTACCACTTCCTACATTGTAGAATAACAGTGAAACTATGAAATAACACATATGGAATCATGCAGTAAACAAAAGTGTTAAATCAAAACATATTTTATATTTGAGATTCTTCAAAGTATCCACCCTTTGCCTTGACAGCTTTGCACACTCTTGGCATTCCCTCAACCAGCTTAACCTGGAATGATTTTCCAACAGTCTTGAAGGAGTTCCCACATATGTAGAGCACTTGTTGGCTGATTTTTCTTCACTCTGCGGTCCAACTCATCCCAAACCATCTCAATTGGGTTGAGGTCGGGGGATTGTGGAGGCCAGGTCATCTGCAGTACTCCATCACTCTCCTTCTTGGTGAAATTGCCCTTACACAGCCTGGAAGTGTGTTGGGTCATTGTCCTGTTGAAAAACAAATGATAGTGGGACTAAACGCAAACCAGATGGGATGGCGTATCGCTGCAGAATGCTGTGGTAGCCATGCTGTTTAAGTGTGCCTTGAATTCTAAATAAAACCAGTGTCACCAGCAAAGCACCCCCACACCATCATACCTTCCTCCTCCATGCTTCACGGTGGAAACCACACATGCAGAGATCATCTGTTCACCTACACTGTGTCTCACAAAGACAGCGGTTGGAACCAAAAATCTCAAATCTGGACTCATCAGACCAAAGGATAGATTTACACCGGTCTAATGTCCATTGCATGTGTTTCTTGGCCCAAGCAAGTCTCTTCTTCTTATTGGTGTCCTTTAGTAGTGGTTTCTTTGCAACAATTCGACCATGATCGAAGGCTCCTGAGTGGCGCAGCGGTCTAAGGCACTGCATCTCAGTGCCGTGATTGGGAGTCCTATAGGGAAGGCACACAATTGGCCCAGCGTTGTCCGGGTTTGGCCAGGGCAGGCCGTCATTGTAAATAAGAATTTGTTCTTAACTGACTTGCCTAGTTAAATAGGCAAGTCACTATTCTCGTCCGTAACCCCACATATTTATATCAGCATGCAAACACCATGAAGACCAATTTGAATGCTTATTATGGGAAATTCCATCATACTAATGATACCATCATGAAAACAGATCAGTTTGTTCTGGAATACAAAAAATATTTTGGCCGTAATCCTATTTGTAAACTAATTTCTATAGTTATAATAATCCCTACAGCCCAGGGGTTCCAACCTAGATGATTAGGTATTTTTTATTTTTGTATTACAATTTGCGATTGTTTATACCGATCTAAAACAACACATATATCTACTGTACTTTAGGCTAGAAACAAGCAACTCTGATGCACATGGGAATATCTTTGGTTTGTCTAACATTCAGAAGCTGAGTTACGACCTTCTAAACTCGGAGTCAAAGAAATTGGACTTTGCTTGGGGAGTAATCTCATACTGTCACTATCAATTGATCAAATCACTATGTAAAAGAGAATATGTATAATTAAATTAAGGGTTCATATAAATGATCAAAAAACATATTTGGTAGCAGAATAACATTTGGGGAAATCAGGTCTAGACTTAATTTTCCTTATCCATTATCATCATCATCATCATCATCATCATTAAATAGCCTGCCTAAAATATGTCAGTCTTTTAAACTACGTATAATTTCAGGAAATTAGCTTCAAAACAACATTTTCCAATGTCCAAAAGGGGGCCTTGGGGAAAAAAGGTTGGGAACCCCTGCTTCAGCCAAATGTTTAGGCTAAGCTTCACCACCAAGTTAGTTCCAACAATTAGGAAGTCATCTTTATGATGCCTTTTACAATAGGCCTACAGCCCAGTCAGCTATTTTCAGGTCAAGCCAGTGTGTGGGTTGCCAGAGTGGTGTGTGTGTGTGTGTGTGGGGGGGGGGGGGTCTACTATATGTCAGGGAAATCCCAGACGTCCTGTGAGCAGACAGAGAACACTATGTGTCTCCAAGAACACAGAGGAAGCTGGATGCAGAGGGGAACAGAAACTGACACAGCACACAGATGCTAAAGTAAGCAATAAATGTAACAAATGTATTGTTACAAGACCCCACACAAAAATGAGTAATCATTGTGACTCAAACTTTAAAAACACAAAGTTATAAAAAGGACAAGCCCATCAGGTAGGCAAACTTGACATTGTAAGGAAGGCCAGCTTTTGAGAACTTTGGCCTTTAAAAGTAAATTAAGAAAACAGGGGCTGGCTGCAAGAGTGAACATGTTTCTTGCGGTTTACTTTCTGAAGACATATTACTCATTGCGGGAGATTTAATGATAGTATTTATGGGCCAACAGCTAAATGTCATAGACAGCCTGTCTGATTATAATAAAACCAATGCTGAATCCATTAAAATGGCTGGAATGTGTTTTTGCCCGAAAAGGCTCACATCCTCATGGTGTTCCATCTGTTATGTCTAGCTCAGCTATAGTCAAACTGTATCCTCTTCACCAGTGACATTTTATCTCCCAGACAGCACAGACGTGAAAAAATGTAAGGTTACTTGCGTAACCCTGGTTCTCTGATATTATGAGTGAGATCTCTTCACAAAGACTGCCCACCCTCTCGGAAGTGCCTATCAAAAGTGTTTGTTTGTTGGAGACAGACAGGTAAGAGTGGCGAATGAGGTGAAACCCTCACACTTCCATAAAAGGAATAACTCTCCCGACCTCTGGTTATTCTCAAGCATGCTTTTCTTCCTCATGCTCCTGCGAGCAGGGGAATGCGGTGAGATATCTCATACCATAATATCAAAGAACCAGGGTTATCCTGTCTGGGCTAGGGGGCAGTATTTTCACGGCCGGATGAAAAACATACCCAATTTAAACAGGTTACTACTCTGACCCAGAAACTAGAATATGCATATTATTAGTATATGCATATTATTAGTAGATTTGGATGTACAGTCGTCTCAAATAAAACTGTGAAGGACCTCGGCATTACTCTGGACCCTGATCTCTCTTTTGAAGAACATATCAAGACTGTTTCAAGGACAGCTTTTTTCCATCTACGTAACATTGCAAAAATCAGAAACTTTCTGTCCAAAAATGATGCAGAAAAATTAATCCATGCTTTTGTTACTTCTAGGCTGGACTACTGCAATGCTCTACTTTCCGGCTACCCGGATAAAGCACTAAACAAACTTCAGTTAGTGCTAAATACGGCTGCTAGAATCCTGACTAGAACCAAACAATTTGATCATATTACTCCAGTGCTAGCCTCCCTACACTGGCTTCCTGTTAAGGCAAGGGCTGATTTCAAGGTTTTACTGCTAACCTACAAAGCATTACATGGGCTTGCTCCTACCTATCTTTCCGATTTGGTCCTGCCGTACATACCTACACGTACGCTACGGTCACAAGACGCAGGCCTCCTAATTGTCCCTAGAATTTCTAAGCAAACGGCTGGAGGTAGGGCTTTCTCCTATAGAGCTCCATTTTTATGGAATGGTCTGCCTACCCATGTGAGAGACGCAGACTCAGTCTCAACCTTTAAGTCTTTACTGAAGACTTATCTCTTCAGTAGGTCCTATGATTAAGTATAGTCTGGCCCAGGAGTGTGAAGGTGAACGGAAAGGCTGGAGCAACGAACCGCCCTTGCTGTCTCTGCCTTGCCGGTTCCCCTCTCTCCACTGGGATTCTCTGCCTCTAACCCTATTACAGGGGCTGAGTCACTGGCTTACTGGTGTTCTTCCATGCCGTCCATGGGAGGGGTGCGTCACTTGAGTGGGTTGAGTCACTGACGTGGTCTTCCTGTCTGGGTTGGCACCCCCCCCCCCCCCCTTGGGTTGTGCCGTGGCGGAGATCTTTGTGGGCTATACTCGGCCTTGTCTTAGGACGGTAAGTTGGTGGCAAAGTGGGTGGGGTTATATCCTGCCTGTTTGGCCCTGTCCGGGGGTATCATCGGATGGGGCCACAGTGTCTTCTGATCCCTCCTGTCTCAGCCTCCAGTATTTATGCTGCAGTAGTTTATGTGTCGGGGGGCTAGGGTCAGTCTGTTACATCTGGAGTATTTCTCTTGTCTTATCCGGTGTCCTGTGTGAATTTAAATATGCTCTCTCTAATTCTCTCTTTCTCTCGGAGGACCTGAGCCCTAGGACCATGCCTCAGGACTACCTGGCATGATGACTCCTTGCTGTCCCCAGTCCACCTGGCCGTGCTGCTGCTCCAGTTTCAACTGTTCTGCCTGCGGCTATGGAACCCTGACCTGTTCACCGGACGTGCTTGTTGCACCCTCGACAACTACTATGATTATTATTATTTGACCATGCTGGTCATTTATGAACATTTTAACATCTTGACCATGTTCTGTTATAATATCCACCAAGCACAGCCAGAAGAGTCCTGGCCACCCCTCATAGCCTGGTTCCTCTCTAGGTTTCTTCCTAGGTTTTGTCCTTTCTAGGGAGGTTTTCCTAGGGAGTTTTTCCTAGCCACCGTGCTTCTTTCACATGCATTGCTTGCTGTTTGGGGTTTTAGGCTGGGTTTCTGTACAGCACCTTGAGATATCAGCTGATGTACGAAGGGCTATATAAATACATTTGATTTGGATCAAAAACACTCCGAAGTTTCTAAAACTGTTTGAATGGTGTCTGAGTATAACAGAACTCATATGGCAGGCAAAAACCTGAGAAAAATCCAAGCAGGAAGTGAAAAGTCTGAGAGTTGTAGTTCTTCTTTTGATTCTCTATCGAAGCTACCGTGTCTGTGGGGTGACGTTGCACTTCCTAAGGCTTCCATTGGCTGTCTAAAGCCTTCAGAAAGTGGTTTGAGCATTTTTCTGTCACTGGGCAGATAATAGGAGCTCAGTTACTGAGTGGTCTGCCTGGCAACAAAGGGATTGGATATGCTCGGTCCCGTGAGCGTGCCCCTCCTTCTTTTTCTTCTTGAATGAATATGCCATTGTCCGGTTGGAATATTATCGCAATTTTACGTAAAAAATACCATAAAGATTGATTTTAAACAGCGTTTGACATGCTTCTAAGTACGGTAATGGAACATTTAGACTTTTCGTCTCTCGTTCCGCGATCGCGCGTTATGCCTTTGGATAAGTGATCTGTACGCACGAACAAAACGGAGGTATTTCTACATAAATATGGATTATTTCGAACAAAAACAACATTTCTTGTGGAAGTAGCAGTCCTGGGAATGCATTCTGAGAAAGATCAAAGGTAAGAGAATATTTCTAATACTAATTCTGAGTTTAGGTTGCCCCGAACTTGGCGGGTGTCTGAATAGCTCACCGTGATGGCTGAGCTATGTACTCAGAATATTGAAAAATGTGCTTTCTCTGTAAAGCTATTTTAAAATCTGACACAGCGGTTGCATCTAGGGGTAGTCTATCTATTATTCTTAAAATAATTGTTATATATTTTGTCAATGTTTATGATGAGTATTTTTGTAAATTGATGTGCACATTCACCGGACGTTTTGGTGGGAATACATTTTCTGAACATCACGCACCAATGTAAAATGCTGTTTTTGGATATAAATATGAACTTTATCGAACAAAACATACATGTATTGTGTAACATAATGTCCTAGGAGTGTCATCTGATGAAGATCGTCAAAGGTTAGTGCTTCATTTAGCTGTGTTTTGGGTTTTATTGACACATGTCCTTGCTTGGAAAATGGCTGTGTGATTATTTTTGTCTATGTACTCTCCTAACATAATCTAATGTTTTGCTTTCGCTGTAAAGCCTTTTTGAAATCGGACAATGTGGTTAGATTAACGAGAAGTTTATCTTAAAAATGGTGTAAAATAGTTGTATGTTTGAGAAAGTTGAATTATTACATTTTGTTGTTTTTGAATTTGCCACCCTGATATTTCACTGGCTGTGTCCCGCACGCTAGCGTCCCACCTAGCCCATAGAAGTTAAGAAAGTAATCTTTAGTTCTCTTTCAATTATTTGTTTTGATATCTCACATGGGGATATGGCCATCTCCCGTATTGCAAAACATGCTCTCCAAAGCCAGGGAAGTCCCAACATCAGCAACCATCAGAGGTCCCGAAATTAATGGAGTACGTACCGAAGAGGTGCAGAGACAACCCAACAGGGGAAAAACTTCATAAAGTGAGGGGAAGCCCAATATAAGGCGCATACAATCTTAGTTTAATGAGATATGCTCCAAAAACAGTGCCCAAGAGGTAAACTCCTTTGTAGGAGAGGGACCTTCCAGGCACCTCCAAAGATTATCACCCCATTATAATGGTTCCCATGATCCGGCAGGATATCGTCGAAAAGAGAAGGGCCCAATAAGTGAAGCGCATAACACCCTTGCCCGAGCTCTCCTACAGTCCAAGTAGATGCGTACCGCATGTAATGGACAACAGGGACACCCTTCTAGAGAAGGCAACAGGTGAAAAGCCATAGGCTCCAAGATGCGACAATGGGAAAAAGTCGACCCGGGCCAAAGATAGGGTTAGGTACATTAACCTGAAAAACCCCAGGGCAGACTGTGGGCGCGAACAGTGACTGGTAAAGCACAGTCCACACATACGCTTAATGATGCCAAAGGCCATTGTAAAGTGAAAGGAGGAATATTACATCTCCACACTTTCCAGTGGCTAATAGCTGCTGTGAAAGGGTTTTAAGCACAATAGACACGTCCCAGGACGAGCTAAAAGCTCAGGGACTGGGTTTAAGCAAAGTGCCCTGCTTAGAGACTACACAACAGTTATGGATAATCTGTTTCAAGCATCTCTGAACTTTGCTCCATTCATCTTTGCCTTGATCCTGACTAGTCTCCCAGTCCCTGCCGCTAGAAAACCTTACGCGTTGGAAGGCCGAAAAAGTGGCTAAAGGATGTCGTGGTAAATTGCAAGATTATGTTATAATGCTTGTATTGCATAATATGTTTATGTGATATACATGTCTATTAGAATGTATTTCTAATAGACTCTAGTGTTGGCAGTTCTTCCCTCAGCTGGGGCTCAGTCACTTGTGGCCCAGAGAGGGGAGAGGTCAGGCTTGTCTTTCACATATCCCTGGTGCTATGCAGCATATCAGAAAGGGAAGAGGACAGGATGAAACATTGTCTTCATATGTGAATGTATCTGTTAAACCATGTGAAAGGATGGCGTGATTAATGGGGAACCAATTACTTGTCTCCACAATGTCTGTGCGCAAGTCACTCCCTCCTTTGGCATTGGGAGAAGGTGTATGGCAGTGTCTGGAACCATTGTATGTCCTCTCTGATGTTACACTTATCCTGGGGTAGTGTATGACCTAGAGGCTCACTCCCCTCAGTGAGCTTGTCCAGGAGTGGGGTCAAGAGGGGGTTTACTTGAGATGGGAGTATCTAGAGTTGACAATTGATTTATGCCATTGGATAAGATGGTGTTTTTGTGCTATGAAGTACCAGGAATGGGATTAGAACCTCGTCTTAGGGACCAAACTGAACGATAATTTATAGCGAATGCTATCTGGCTATGGGATACTCCTCTCTCAAGTAAAAGTATTTTTTTGTGAACTGTTCCTAAGATCTGTGGTTCATCATGTAGGTTGAGAGGGGTGTATCTTGGCTATAAAATATCTTAGTATTTTTGTGTTGTCACTTTCAATGGTTCATTAATAATGGCGCATCATTGAAAGTCATTGCTAATGCAAAGCTCTTATTATTAAAGATGTAGTTTAAGTATAACTCTGACTGGTGTGTGAAGTTTGTACCTCTCCTCATTTGGTAATGCAGAAATTAGCCACCACAAGGACCATAACAAAGATGAACCTTCTCTCACTCCAACAAATCCTGCAAGGAGCATAGGACCATGGAAAACAGAGTGTAGTGAATAACAATCTGTCTAGTCACACCACTTCTCCACAAAAAAACACACCAACTGTGAAAACAGAAAGCTTGCATAAGTGGCTGTCACTCTTTTCCAAGAGTTACAGGCCTGTCTCTTTCCCTTTTTTTCTAAAGAATCTGGGTGAGGGTGGTGAATTGCTTCGTTCGCTAGGGTATAAACCCCTGTATGACGATAGCCAGGGTTGGGGAGTAACTGATTAATGCATTCTGATTACAAAAAATTACTTTTAAATTCAGAAACTATGTTTGCGAGAAGAAAAAAAAGACACCTTTCTGTTCTCAATGACATTCAATTCAGCATTGGAAAAAAGGCACAATTTGAAGTTTGTTTCACCTGAGTGAGTCTGACCACAAGTCAGAGATCACGTATCCTTTTTGTCTTCTTTTAATGCATCTTAAGGCAAAAGTAATACAAAAGTAACGGAAAGTTAATGAGATTACATTAATGAGTTTGAGTAATCCAAAAGTTACATCACTGGTTACAATTTTGGACAGGTAACTAGTAACGGATTACATTTAGAAAGTAACCTACCCAACCCAGACGATAGCTGCCAGGACTGATCGTAAGCACAGTTGTAACTGCCGACTGAAAAAAAATCACTGGTCATCGAGGAGCTCAAAGACGAAGAAGATATGAATAAGGCATCACCCACTTCTCCTGGGTGTCAGCTCTTCCATCTCTTTGGGATGGGGTTTCCTCAGGCCCTATCGTGTCATCGCTGCAGTAAGTCAGTCTGGATAGATGCGGGAAGCAGACTGTCTCGGGACAGAGCAACCAGCACCATGATGTAAGACATCAGGCAATATAGCCAAAGGAAGAAGGAAACACCTCCAGCGCATTATTCCTAAACCTGGGCACAAGGACAGCTACATAACTGGTATGTCTTGGCCCTGCTTCATGCAGGAAGGTTGTCAAGAGCAACCTTCCTGCACCTTCCCGCTCCGCAGCCACTCGCTCCCGTAAGCTGGGGAGGCAGAGCAGGCAGTTGCGTGAACCAATCGCTTTGTGGACTCGGGAGTACCAGATAGCTGTCTGGGGCTCTGACACCTGTGAGGACGTCGTCAGTCTGTCCCCCCTTTCCCCTAAGATCCAGAAAGTAAAGTAAGGAATAACTGATTGTGCATGTCCAGGCTCAGGGTACCCTTAGCAAGAATCCTGCTAGTGAGGGGCTCTTAGCTTCCCTGAGGCAAAGGCAAACTGGTACTGTGGGGAGCAGTTAATAAAAAATCTGGGCTTGAGTCTTTTCCCGTCATATAGATCCATTGACGGGCGCTGAGCCACTACAGGGGATGGCCACTCGATGTCCAGTCTGGCCGCAGCCGCTTTCAGACATAAAAGAGCCCAAACTTCACTGGAGGTGGTCTGTGGGCCTGAGAGGGTGCGAGAACGGGGTCGTCAGTACCCATCTCCTGCACTATCTCAAGGATCTCCATGATATTAATCCCATCGTGATCCCCCAACTCGCCTTCCCCTGACACTATGTCGTCAGCCATTGAGGGGAGAGAGTCGAGGCTAGTGGGGCGTTAGCTAGCTAGAAGCTACCTTGTGGTGAAGGTGTGCCGTGGCTAGCTCAGTGCTGGCCAAGTTAGCCTTCAGAAAGAGTGCTTCCGCAACCGAAGGTGCCGTGAAGGCTGAGATGGTCTAGTAAACACAACAGGTGAATGTAGACGATAAAAGGGTGCTCACAATTCTACCGTGTTGCAGGTAGGGTATGCTAGCAAGGTTAGCTTGCCTCTCAGCAAGGTAGCCAAGTTAGCCTTGCAGAGTGGGCTAACCAAGTCTCAGTAGGTAGCGGAGACTGAGAAGTCAAAACTAAAACCTTCCGGTTAGTACTCAACCTCTCGACAGGGTATGAAGACCTACAGTTGGAGTCGGAAGTTATCCTTCAGGGTTCATTTCTGGGTATCCAGTCGATATGAGGCGAGCTAGAGTAGTGAGACCATTCATGAGGAAGAGAAGCAAGAATAATCAGAGGGTGGGAGAGTGGCTCCTTTTATAGAAGTGAGGGTCTCACCTCATTCGGTACTCTACCTCTGTCTCCAACAAATGCTTTTGATAGGTACTTCCATGAGAATAGGAAGCGAACCCCCACATGTGAGATATCAAAATTAACAATTCAAAGAGAACGACCCATTTATTAGGAAATTGTTGGGGCCAGGAGTTTTTACTGATCACGTGACCTGATTAGGGAAAATAATCTCTACCCTGGTCAGGACAAGAGGTCAGAAACACCTTTGTCCTGAGACATTAATACTACTACTACGGTCTACTGGGGAAACCACCCATTTAATAGAACATTCCTCAGGAAATTAAATCATTATTCAGGTGCGCAAGTCCTTTGCATTTGGACTGTTTAACCCAGACACGCTACTTATTGAAAACATCTCAAACTGAGATCATAGTGAAGCTTAGAGTGCCTACCCCCAGCAGAACAACCCCTTCCAGTATCACGGACAAATTTCAGACATCAGCTATCTAATCAGTTGAAAGAGATTTCCCGTTTCCTTTTTGTATGTGTGAGGTCAGTTGGGGAGGACTGGGTGTAGACTTTAATTTCTAGCTCCCTCTCTCCATGTGCACCTCCTCTTCTACCTGCACGAAATAACAGGAAGAGAATAAGGGAGTGTGGTCAATGGAAGCTCACAAAAGAGCCTCATCCAGTCCAAACCAGTCAGACGAAGCCATCTTAAGTCGCTCTATTTCTTTGGATCGCTGCCCTCTCTGACAGTAGCTCCCAGTTTGTCAGAAGTCTAGTTTAAACACTCCGACTGAGACCGGACAACAACAAAAAAGTTTGTTTCTCTCTCTACGCTGCCCCCCCCCATCCCCCCTCCCCTCTGTAGCACGAACCAAGTAACCTATCAAATAAAGTCTTTGTTTGCACAAATTTCAAGTCGTGGTGGCATGACTTCTACAATTCCGTCTGAGCGCATAAATAATGAATAATGTGTGCCAGCCTACTGGGTGACTCAAACAGCCTGTTATACAGCTGCTCAGTTCACAGTGCACCTAGCTGCGCACTGAGCACTATCTGGCAGATCTGACACTGTAAGGGCACTAAGGGCAGTTCACATAAATCACTATATGGCAGCTTGATAAATCATTCCCGTTTGCCCCTGGGGTATTAAAAGTATGGAGATCCATCCAACAACAGTACACACAACATACTTTCTCTCTTCTTGTTGGAGTTACACTACCGGTCAAAAGTTTTAGAATACCTACTCATTCAAGGGTTTTCTCTATTTTTACTATTTTCTACATTGTAGAATAATAGTGAAGACATCAAAACTATGAATCATGTAGTAACCAAAAAAGTGTTAAACAAATCAAAATATATTTTATATTTGAGATTCTTAAAATAGCCACCCTTTGCATTGATGACAGCTTTGCACACTTGGCATTCTCTCAACCAGTGTCATGAGGTGGTGACCTGGAATGCATTTCAATTAACAGGTGTGCCTTCTCAAAAAGTTAATTTGTGGAATTTCTTTCCTTCTTAATGCGTTTGAGGCAATCAGTTGTGTTGTGACAAGGTAGGGGCGGTATACAGAAGATAGCCCTATTTGTTAAAAGACCAAGTCCATATTATGGCAAAACAGCTCAAATAAGCAAAGAGAAACGACAGTCCATCATTATTTTAACCTGTTATGGATAGGGGGCAGTATTTTCACGGCCGGATAAAAAACGTACTGGTGGCTGAATGGTGGCTTTGCAGGCCCTGGCTGAAAAACATTAGCGCGTTTGGATAGTGGTCGGTCAGAGTACTATGAGACTGAGGCGCGTGCACGAGTCGACTCCATGTTTACTTTCTCTCTCTTTGAACGAAAACAACCACTCCCGGTCGGAATATTATCACTTTTTTTACGAGAAAAATGGCATAAAAATTGATTTTAAACAGCGGTTGACATGCTTCGAAGTACGGTAATGGAATATTTAGAATTTTTTTGTCACGAAACGCGTCGGGCGCATAACCCTTCGTCACCCTTGGATAGTGTCTTGAACTGTCATAAAATAAGTCGTACTCATCCTTAAAAATGTCGTACTGGAGAGAAGAGGACCAAAACGCAGCAGGTATGTGCAGGCTCATCTTGACTTTTATTAACTATCAAAAATGAACACCCAAAATGACAAAAAACTCACGAGAATGAACGAACAACCAACAGTCTGGCAAAGCATAGGCTCAACACAGAACAATTCCCCACAACCCCAAAGACAAACACACACACCTATATAGGACTTCCAATCAAAGGCAACTATACACACCTGCCTTCAATTGGAAGTCCCAATCATCAACCCAACATTTAACAAACACAAACCCCCTGCCACATCCTGACCTAGACTAAGCAATACGCCCTCTGCTGGTCAGGACGTGACATGAACGCACAAACAAAATGCCGCTATTTGGATATAACTATGGATTATTTGGAACCAAACCAACATTTGTTATTGAAGTAGAAGTCCTGGGAGTGCATTCTGACGAAGAACAGGAAAGGTAATCAAACTTTTCTAATAGTAAATCGGAGTTTGGTGAGGGTCAAACTTGGTGAGTGTCAAAATAGCTAGCCTGTGATGGCGTGCTATCTACTCAGAATATTGCAAAATGTGCTTTCACCGAAAAGCTATTTTAAAATCGGACATAGCGAGTGCATAAAGGAGTTCTGTATCTAGAATTCTTAAAATAATTGTTATGCTTTTTGTGAACGTTTATCGTGAGTAATTTAGTAAATTCACCGGAAGTGTTCGGTGGGAATGCTAGTTCTGAACGTCACATGCTAATGTAAAAAACTGGTTTTTGATATAAATATGAACTTGATTGAACAAAACATGCATGTATTGTATAACATAATGTCCTAGGCATGTCATCTGATGAAGATCATCAAAGGTTAGTGCTGCATTTAGCTGTGGTTTTGTTTTTTGTGACATTATATGCTAGCTTGAAAAATGGGTGTCTGATTATTTCTGGCTGGGTACTCTGCTGACATAATCTAATGTTTTGCTTTCGCTGTGAAGCCTTTTTGAAATCGGACAGTGTGGTTAGATAAAGGAGAGTCTTGTCTTTAAAATGGTGTAAAATAGTCATATGTTTGAAAAATTGAAGTTTTTGTATTTTTGAGGAATTTGTAATTCGCGCCACGCCTATCATTGGATATTGGAGCAGGTGTTCCGCTAGCGGAACGTCTAGATGTAAGAGGTTAAGACATGAAGGTCAGTCAATACCAAAAATGTCAAGAACTTTGAAAGTTTCTCCAAGTGCAGTCGCAAAAACCAAATCAAATTTTATTGGTCACATACACATGGTTATCAGATGTTATTGCGAGTGTAGCAAAATGCTTGTGCTTCTAGTTCTGACAGTGCAGCAATATCTAACCAGTAATATCTAACAATTCCACAACAAATGCCTAATACACACAGATTTAAGTAAAGGAATGGAATAAGAATATATAAATATATGGATGAGCAATGAACGAGCGGAATAGGCTAAGATGCAATAGATAGTATAGAATACAGTATATACATATGAGATGAGTAATGCAAGATATGTAAACATTATTAAAGTGACATTATTAGAGTGGCTAATGATTTAAAGTCTGTATGTAGGCAGCAGCCTCTCTGTGCTAGTGATGGCTATTTAAAACATCTGATGGCCTTGAGATAGAAGCTGTTTTTCAGTCTCTCGGTCCCAGCGTTGATGCACCTGCACTGACCTCACCTTCTGGATGGTAGCGGGGTGAACAGGCAGTGGCTCAGGTGGTTATTGTCCTTGATGATCTTTTTGGCCTTCCTGTGACATCGGGTGCTGTAGGTGGACCTGGAGGGCAGGAAGTTTGCCCCCGGTGATGCGTTGTGCAGACCACACCATCCTCAAGAGAGCCCTGCGGTTGTGGGCAATGCAGTTGCTGTACCAGGCGGTGATACAGCCCGACAGGATGCTCTCAAATGTGCATCTGTTAAAATTTGTGAGGGTTTTAGGTAACATGCCAAACTTCTTCAGCCTCCTAAGGTTGAAAAGGCGCAGTTGCACTTTCTTCACCAGACGGTCTGTGTGGGTGGACAATTTCAGTTTGTCAGTGATGTGTACGCCGAGGAATTTAAAAAATCTTTCCACCTTCTCCACTGCTGTCCTGTTGATGTGGATAGAGGGATGCTCCCTCTGCTGTTTCCTGAAGTCCACGATCATCTCCTTTGTTTTGCTGACATTGAGTGGGGTTAATTTCCTGACACCACACTCCGAGAGCCTTCACCTCCTCCCAGTAGGCTGTCTCGTCGTTGTTGGTAATCAAGCCTACTACTGTTGTGTCGTCTGCAAACTTGATGATTGAGTTGTACGCGTGCATGGCCACGCAGTCATGGGTGAACAGGGAGTACATGCACCCTGTTGGGGCCCCAGGATCAGCGAAGTGAAGATGTTGTTTCCTACCTTCACCACCTGGGGGCGGCCCGTCAGGAAGTCCAGGACCCAATTGCACAGGGCGGGGTTGAGACTAGGGATGCACCGATATGACATTTTTGGCCAGTACCGATATCCAATATTTTCCTTGCCAAATAAAAACCGATAGCGATAACCGATATTTAACATTTTATCGGCCATTTAAGCATTCTAGTACAGTTAAATAGTTGAAACACACACACTGACCAAAAAGTTATTTTGTTGGCATTTACGTATGTCCCCATTACCAGTAAAGCATAATCAAAACCTATTTTTTTCCACTTACTTGCTGTTTTGTTGTTCATTTTTTCAGTCTCAACCAGGATTTCATTATACATGTCAAGCAGTGAAGTTTCAGCTGTCTGTCCGTGGCCTTTCTTCCTCAGTTCGCACTGTCACTGTGTCCGTTTCCATCGTGTCCAGCTGTGACTAACATTTCATGTAAACCATGTTTCTTGTGTGCATTGAAGTAGAGGTCCTTGTACCTAGCATCGAGCATGGTGGCGACACAGTAAAGAGGTTCAGAGAGAATGGCACGAATAACTTGTTCACAGCCTTGAGAACTTTTGCCTTGAGAACTTTTTAACCCTACTGTCTGTGTCGGCAGTTTTGTTGAGCAGGCGTTTCAATGCCATGACAGAGGGTATTACGTCCGCTGCAGACGCAGTTGATTAGCTTATTTCTCCAGTCAGTTGTTCGAATGGAGATAGGAGTATGTTCATGTTTCTAAGTTTCAAACATGTTCTCAAATGCCATTGAAATGGCAGCAGCGGTATGAGAACCAGCACATTCTTGAGCATACAATACGGTTTTCCTCAGTATGAAATCCTCGTCAACCCACTGTGCTGTCAGACTCAGCATGCTCATGGGGCTGACATCGCTGGTCCAAATGTCAGTTGTGAAGCTAAAAGCAGTGATGCCCATAGCAAGTAGCTCATGGATGTGCGTTTCAACAATACTATGTAACTCCGGTAGGGCAACATCTGATAAATAGCGCCTACTTGGTAGTGTGTTTTCCCGGGGCCCGAGGTGCTTGACCAGTCGGCGAAAGCCAACATCATCCATGACAGAGAAGGGTTGATTGTCAAGGTCAATGAATTCCATTATCTTGGCGTTAACCTGTTGGGGGTAGGGGGCAGTATTGACACGGCCGGATAAAAAACGTACCCAATTTAATCTGGTTACTACTCCTGCCCAGTAACTAGAATATGCATATAATTATTGGCTTTGGATAGAAAACACCCTAAAGTTTCTAAAACTGTTTGGATGGTGTCTGTGAGTATAACAGAACTCATATGGCAGGCAAAAACCTGAGAGGATTCTATATGGGAAGTGGCCTGTCTGACAAGTTGTTGTTCATCTGGGCTCTTTTTATTGAAGACTGAGGATCTTTGCTCTAACGTGACACTTCCTACGGCTCCCATAGGCTCTCAGAGCCCGGGAAAAAGCTGAACGATATCGAGGCAGCCTCTGGCTGAAACACATTATCGCTTTTGGCAAGTGGCCGATCAGAGTACTATGGGCTTAGGCGCGTGCCCGAGTCGACCCCATGCTTTATTTTCTTTTGTCTGTTTACCTAAATGCAGATTCCCGGTCGGAATATTATCGCTTTTTTACGAGAAAAATTGAATAAAAATGGATTTTAAACAGCGGTTGACATGCTTCGAAGTACGGTAATGGAATATTTAGAATTTTTTTGGTCACGAAATGCGCCATGCTCGTAACCCTTATTTACCCTTTCGGATAGTGTCTTGAACGCACGAACAAAACACCGCTATTTGGATATAACAATGGATTATTTGGGACCAAACCAACATTTGTTATTGAAGTAGAAGTCCTGGGAGTGCATTCTGACGAAGAACACCAAAGGTAATAACATTTTTCTTATAGTAAATCTGACTTTGGTGAGTGCTAAACTTGCTGGGTGTCTAAATAGCTAGCCCTGTGATGCCGGGCTATCTACTGAGAATATTGCAAAATGTGCTTTCACCGAAAAGCTATTTTAAAATCGGACATATCGAGTGCATAGAGGAGTTCTGTATCTATAATTCTTAAAATAATTGTTATGCTTTTTGTGAACGTTTATCGTGAGTAATTTAGTAAATTCACCGGAAGTTTGCTAGTTCTGAACGTCACATGCTAATGTAAAAAGCTTGTTTTTGATATAAATATGAACTTGATTGAACAAAACATGCATGTATTGTATAACATAATGTCCTAGGTGTGTCATCTGATGAAGATCATCAAAGGTTAGTGCTGCATTTAGCTGTCTTCTGGGTTTTTGTGACATTATATGCTAGCTTGAAAAATGGGTGTCTGATTATTTCTGTCTGGGTACTCTGCTGACATAATCTAATGTTTTGCTTTCGTTGTAAAGCCTTTTTGAAATCGGACAGTGTGGTTAGATTAACGAGAGTCTTGTCTTTAAAATGGTGTAAAATAGTCATATGTTTGAGAAATTTAAGTAATAGCATTTCTAAGGTATTTGAATAACGCGCCACAGGATTCCACTGGCTGTTACGTAGGTGGGACGATTTCGTCCCGCCGGCCCTAGAGAAGTTAATGGATGTCGCCTTTGAGTTGTCTCAGTGAAAATGTCTTACTCTTTCAAATAACTGCTCGACTTGAACTTGTTTAGTTGTTGGAAGTGTGTGCTTAGTATTTTTCTGCTTTTGTTCTGTGTAGCACTGTATTTTTGTGGCGTCATTACGTCATCTACCTATGTTTATATAGGTATGCACGTCAGCTTTTACATCGGTTTTGCACATTGGTGTTAAACTAGACATTGGGCCGATGCTCGCATTTTTTTAAATATATCATGCATCCCTAGTTGAGACGCAGGGCCTCAAGCTCAGTGATGACCTTGGAGGGCACTATGGTGTTGAATGCTGTCGTCAATGAACAGCATTCTTGCATAGGTATTCCTCTTGTCCAAATGCGATAGGGTAGTGTGCAGTGTGATGACGATGTTGTCGTCTATGAACCTATTTGGGCGGTAAGCAAATTGAAGTGGGTCTAGGGTGACAGGTAAAATGGAGGTGATATGATCCTTGACTAGTCTCTCAAAGCACTTCCTGATGACAGAAGTGAGGGCTATGGGGCGATAGTCATTTAGTTCAGTTACCTTTGCATTCTTGGGTACAGAACAATGGTGGCCATCTTGAAGCATGTGGAGACAGCAGACTGGGATAGGTGGAGATTGAATATGTCCGTAAACACATCAGCCAGCTGGTCTGTGCATGCTCTGAGGACGTGGATAGGGATGCCGTCTGGGCCGGAAGCCTTGTGAGGCTTAACATGTTTAAATGTCTTAATCACGACGGCCACAGAGAAGGAGAGCCCACAGTCCTTGGTAGAAGGCCGCGTCGGTGGCACTGTACTATCCTCAAAGCGGGCAAAGAAGGTGTTTAGTTTGTCTGGAAACAAGACGTCGGTGTCCATGATGTGGCTGGTTTTCCTTTTGTGGTCCGTGATTGTCTGTAGACCCTGCCACATACGTCGTGTCTGAGCAGTTGAATTGCGACTACACTTTGTCTCTTAACTGACATTTTGCTTGTTTGATTGCCTTGCCGAGGGAATAACTACACAGTTTGGCCATATTCCCAGTCGCCTTGCCATGGTTAAATGCAGTGGTACGCGCTTTCAGTTTTGTGCGAATGCTGCCATCTATCCACAGTTTCTGGTTAGGGTAGGTTTTAATAATAGTGGGTACAACAACTCCTATACGCTTCCTTATAAAAACTCACTCACAGAATCAGTGTATACGTCAATATTATTCTCTGAGGGTACCTGAAACATATCCCAGTCCGCGTAATCAAAACAATCTTGAAGCGTGGATTCCGACTGGTCAGACTAGCGTTGAATAGTCCTTAGCACGGGTACTTCCTGTTTGAGTTTCTGCTTACAGGAAGGGAGGAGCAAAATGGTCAGATTTTCCGAAATGAGGGCGGGTGAGCATTGTGGAATTCAGAGTAACAGTATTCCAGTGTTTTTCCCAGTGCGAGTGCTACAGTCGACATGCTGATAGAATTTAGGTAGCCTTGTTCTCAAATTTGCTTTGTTAAAATCCCCAGCTACAATAAATGCAGCCTCAGGATATATGGTTTCCAGTTTGCATAAAGTCCAGTGAAGTTCCTTGAGGGCCGTTGTGGTATCGGCTTGAGGGGGGATATACACAGCTGTTACAATAACCGAAGAGAGTTCTCTTGGGAGATAATACGGTCAGCATTTAATTGTGAGGAACTGTAGGTCAGGTGAACAAAAAGGACTTGAGTTTCTGTATGTTTTTACAATTACACCATGAGTCATCAATCATGAAACATACACCCCTGCCCTTCTTCTTCCCGGAGAGATGTTTATTCCTGTCGGCGCGACGCACTGAGAATCCAGGTGGCTGTACCGACTCCGACAGCATATCCCGAGAGAGCCATGCTTCCGTGAAACAGAGTATGTTAAAATCCCTGATGTCAATCTGGAAAGCAACCCTTGTCCTGATTTTGTCGACCTTGTTATCTAGGGACTGGACATTAGCGAGTAATATACCCGAAAGTGGCGGGTGGTGTGTGCGCCTCCGAAGTCTGACTAGAAGACCGCTCCATTCTCCCTCTTCTCCGGCGCCGTTATTTTGGGTCGGCCTCTGGAATCAGTTCAAATGCCCTTGGCTGGAGAGGACAAAGGATCTGCGTCGGGAAAGTCGTATTTCTGGTGCTGGTAAGTTGACGTCGCTCTGATATCCAATAGTTCTTCCTGGATGTATGCAATAACACTTAAGATTTTCTAGGCTAACAATGTAAGAAATAATACCAAAAATAAATAAATACTGCAAAGTTTCCTAAGAACTAGAAGCGAGGCAGCACTCTCTGTCGGCGCCATCTTTCACAACCATCAAGCGCTATGATGAAACTGGCTCATGAGGACCGCCACAGGAATGGAAGACCCAGAGTTACCTCTGCTGCAGAGTATACATTCATTAGAGTTAGAGGCCTCAGAAATTGCAGCCCAAATAAATGCTTCAGCGTAACAGACACATCTCAACATCAACTGTTCAGTGGAGACTGATGAATCAGGCCTTCATGGTCGATTTGCTGCCAAGAAACCACTACTAAAGGACACCAATAATGATAAGAAAGTCGCTTGGGCCAAGAAACACTTGCAATGGACATTAGACCAGTGGAAATCTGTCCTTTGGTCTGATGAGTCCAAATTAGATTTTTGGTTCCAACCGCCATGTCTTTGTGAGATGCAGAGTAGGTGAACGGATGATCTCCGCATGTGTGGTTCCCACTGTGAAGCATGGATGTGGAGGTGTGATGGTATGGGGCTGGTGACACGGTCTGTGATTTATTTAAAATTCAAGGCACACTTAACCAGCATGGCTACCACACCATTTTGCAGCCATACGCCATCCCATCTGGTCTGGGCTTAGTGGGACTATCATTTGTTTTTCAACAGGACAATGAGCCAACACACCTCCAGGCTGTGTAAGGGCTATTTGACCAAGAAGGAGAGTGATGGAGTGCTGCATCAAATGACCTGGCCTCCACAATCCGCCGACCTCAACCAAATTGTGATAGTTTGGGATGAGTCGGACCACAGAGTGAAGGAAAAGCAGCCAACAAGTGCTCAGCATATGTGGGAACTCCAGGTGAAGCTGGTTGAGAGAATGCCAAGAGTGTGCAAAGCTGTCATCAAGGCAAAGGGTGACTATTTGAAGAATCTCAAATATAAAATATATTTTGATATGTTTAACACTATTTTGGTTACTACATGATTCCATATATGTTCTTTCATAGTGTTGATGTCTTCACTATTATTCTACAATGTAGAAAATAGAAAAAATTAAGAAAAACCCTGAACGAGTAGGTGTTCTAAAACTTTGACCGGTAGTGTACAGTGGCAAGAAAAAGTATGTGAACCCTTTGGAATTATCTGGATGTCTGCTTAAATTGGTCATACAATTTGATCTGATCTTCATCTACTCACAACGATAGACAAACACAGTCTGCTTAAACTAATAACACACAAACAATTATAAGTTATGTCTTTATTGAACACGCCGTGTAAACATTCATAGTGCAGGGTGGAAAAAGTATGTGAACCCTTGTTTTAGTTCAGCAATATTCTTGTGATGTCAGGTGTGAACTGCTCTCGAGGTCATGCCACAGCATCTCAATCGGGTTGAGGTCAGGACTCTGACTGGGCCATTTCAGAAGGCGTATTTTCTTATGTTGAAGCCATTCTGTTGATTTTACTTCTGTGTTATGGGTCGTTGTCCCGTTGCGTCACCCAACTTCTGTTGACCTTCAATTGACGGACAGATAGCCTTACATTCTCCTGCAAAAAGTATTGATAAACTTGGGAATGTATTTTTCTGTCGATTATAGCAAGCTGTCCAGGCCCTGAGGCAGCAAAGCAGACCCAAACCATGATGCTCCCTCCACCATACTTTACAGTTAGGATGAGGTTTTGATGTTGGTGTGCTGTGCCTTTTTTTCTCCACACATATTGTTGTGTGTTCCTTCCAAACAACTCAACTGTAGTTTCATCTGTCCACAGAATATTTTGCCAGTAGCGCTGTGGAACATCCAGGTGCTCTTTTGTGAACTTCAGATGTGCAGCAATATTTTTTTGGGACAGCAGTGGCTTCTACCGTGGTGTCCTCCCATGAACACCATTCTTGTTTAGTGTTTTACATATCGTAGACTCGTCAACAGAGGTGTTAACATGTTCCAGAGATTTCTGTAAGTCTTTAGCTGACACTAGGATTCTTCTTAACCTCATTGAGCATTCGGTGCTTGGAGTCATCTTTGCAGGACGGCCAGTCCTAGGGAGAGTAGCAACAGTGCTGAACTTTCTCCATTTATAGACAATTTGTCTTACTGTGGACTGATGAACATCAAGGCTTTTAGAGATACTTTTGTAACCCTTTCCAGCTTTATGCAAGTCAACAATTCTTAATCGTAGGTCTTCTGAGATCTCTTTTGTTTGAGGCATGGTTCACATCAGGCAATGCTTCTTGTGAATAGCAAACTCAAGTTTTGTGAGTGTTTTGTATAGGGCAGGGCAACTCTAACCAACATCTCCAATCTCATTGATTGGACTCCAGGTTAGCGGACTCCTGACTCCAATTATCTTCTGGAGAAGTCATTAGCCTAGGGGTTCACATACATTTTCCAACCTACACTGTGAATGTTGAAATTATGTATTCAGTATAGACTAGAAAAATACAATCATTTGTGTGTTATTAGTTTAAGCACACTGTGTGTGCCTATTGTTGTGACTTAAATGAAGGTCAGATCAAATGTTATGACCAATTTATATAGAAATCCAGGTCATTCCAAAGGGTTCACATACTTTTTCTTGCCACTGTGTGTGTAATCTCCAAAAATGTCAGACAGAATTATAATCACATGGTGAAGCTTTGCCTGATTGAACTGCAACATAACTTTACCACATCAGTGTTTCCCTGACAGTTGCCTGACATAGTATTCAAGTAGGCAGGTAGAGAGCTTTAGGCTTACCTGCCACCGCTCCTGAATCTTCATTTATGTTATTCCCCAGGTAGATTGATCGACATAGTCTGATCGTCTGGGCTACAGAAATCTGAAAGCATACCACTAACAGAACGGTCCTTGTGTAGAAATGGGGGTACAGGAGAATAGTAATGCCCAGCTGAACACTGGACGGTAATGCATTTCAGTAAGAGATTACCTGAGTCCGTTTTAGGTCTCCCTCCAGAAAAAACAAAGATGATGACCAGTCTGTTAAATAGTATGGCTTGTTTTATGTAAGGCTTTGAGGAGAGGAGTAAAATAAGAGAATTTGGTGCCCGTTTTTCAGATCCTACCCTCAGCCTTATGTAGGTAGTGAGTCAGTGCTCCCACCTTCTGAAGACAAAGCTACCATTGTCCGGGCAGGGCTGCTTTGTCCAGGCAGTGTTGACTGGCATACATTAGAAAAAGGGCCAAACATAGAAATATAATTACTAGAAGGCCCGTCACCACTGCGATTTGTATGTACCATGATGGGTACACTAATTGGAGATGCTAGTTCTAGTAATTATATTTCTATGGGGCCAAACCTGAGCCAAATTTATATCCCTGAGTCAAGGCCAAATAACCTCCTCCAAGGGCATTACCTGGAACTACAGGGAGTCATTCTTAGAGAAAATATCAAATGGTCCCTGTGAAACTTGGGAACAAATACCATCCCTCTTTAAAAGAGCATTAAGATGTTGAGTGATCCAAGGACAGTTGAGACACTTGACATTTTAAAAAATGACATTTGATTTACAAACATGGTGGTGCGTAGCAGACAAACAAGCATTTGTTAGCACCCAAATCAACACCAAGTACTCCACAAAGAAGTTACAGGTCAAGTTGTTTGTAACAGTTTTACACACAGGGTAATTACATTACGTGTCCCTCTTTATGTCAGCCTTGTAAAAGAGATGTTGACTTTCTTCAACAATGTTTTGAAAGTAGACCAAGGCTGAGACAGTAGCACAGTCCACTGCATAGGATTAGCATGAGGGCTATTTGTGTTTGTTATGATCTGGTGAGTAACTTCAAAAATAACACTTTGCAGAACATTCCAGTGACCTCACCGATGTCCAGCCCCGGGGATAGACAGTGTCACAGAGAGACAAGATGATGTCATCATTTTATGTCAGGGCATCCATGCTCAGGTGTTATAATTGGGTGGAAGGGGGGGGACATGTAGTGGTGGCCGTTTCTTTTGGAATAAATAGCAATTTTGTGAAGTTTCACCTCTCTGAAATAAAAACACTCCAATTTAGCCTCGATGTCCAACTCACATACTGGGTTCGAAGGCCCACTCAATATGTGCTTCTGTGTGCCATTGTTTGAGCTCCCTTTATTTACCTGTTATTAGCTTTTTTAACAATACATGTTGTAAGGCCTACTTTACATTTTTCCAAATAATCATTCCATATTGAAATATCATCCCATTACATTAATTAACAAGTGTATATCCAAAAATCATTATTTATCGTCACTAAACATTTTATCCACATTGCAACGATTTATAGGAAAGTGATATACAATTGCCTAGCTAGACTGGTGTAACATTAAATCGCTGTGAAATCATAAAAAGACTAACAGCGTAAATGCGTGTGCCAGGTGCCGGTTGAATGGCACGTGTTATGGCTCCAACAAAATGCACACGCTGATAATGAAGCAATAAGCCACAAAATACAGTTTAAGCTTATATATATTTATATATATATATATATATATAAAGTCGTTTCGTGTCTATAACAAAGGTAGAATTACGTTATCACCGAGTCTTTGTTGGATTCCCAAACAACACCCCGGTGACGCTGTTACGATGTCATACACAGGAGTAGACATTTTTCTCTGAACATCATAAAGTCCTTACTCACCTAATTTGTTACAGTAACTGTCTTTATCCTCTTCCGCACATAATTGAAACATTTCGTATTGTTTCACAGAGGTGCAATGTTAAGGTTCACACTAACCATCCGCAGCACATGTGTGTCGTGAGAAACATTAGCATATAGTGGAATCGGCGGTTCGCCTTCAAAATAAAAGTCTGCAATTGAAACTGATGCAAACGGATAAAAAGTCAAAACATGCCACAATTGGACTATAATTATATACAAATGAACAAGATACAATTATTAGTCAATTTGAACCCCCAAAAAGTAGAAATCAGTTGAAATCACACTGGGGATGTATTTCAATTCAGAATTTCATTGGGGGCATACTTATATGCACTGTACAGACTAACCTATGGATTGTGCACCCATGAAATGGGATATCAGCCACTCAGTGACACCCACAGAATACAACTATGTAGAATTTACACAAATATTTGTGTTTTAGCTCTTATTGCAAGACTTTAACTGTGGGAAATCATCATCCCAGTCAGTATATTGTGTGTATTGAACATTCATATTGAACTGCACAGCCTGACCTATTGATTGTGCAGTGTGGAGAAGCTACTCTGGAAGTATAGTTTATTAAGTTACCATTTACTTCACTCTGGAAGAAGTTAAGCTACACTGAAACTACCCTCGCAAAATATAAATTTCTTAACTAAAGTTACTTTGATGGATGGAAACTACAAATGTAACGGCTGTGCTCAATGCAATGGCACTCATAAATGTAGATCCTTCAAACACCCCCAAACAGGGAAACAGATCCCAATCAAAGGTGTTATCACCTGCTCCACTAAGGCAGTTATTTATCTTATAACTTGTCCCTGTGGTAAAAATGATGTGGGTAAAACAAAGCGTGAATTAAAAGTACGTATCTCAGAGCATCGTAGCACCATCGTAGCACCATTAGGTGGTAAAACTTGACTTACCCAGTTGCGGCCCACCTTTTGGAAGCAAACCACTCGATTTCATCTCTACATTATATTGGCATCGAACATGTCACCCTCCCTAGGAGAGGGGGTGACCTCGACTATTTATTGATAAAACGAGAGGCTGCTTGGATCTTTAATTTAAAGACCCTTGCTCCCTTCGGTCTCAACATAGACTTTGATCTGAAGCCATTCTTGTGATTATTGTGATTTTGCTATTCTAAATGTTTGTAGGCTTATGTAGCCAAATCGTATCTATGATTGTATGTTATCCATTTACGTTTTTTGTATGTTATTTTAATATATGAGAATGAACCAATGATATCAGGCCACAACTGGCCATGATTACAGACACCTGTGTGTCTTTAGACACTATATAAATTAGTCATCTCGCAGTGTTTGTCATTATACCCTGATGAAGACAGCTTGTCTGTCGAAACGTTGGACATAAATATTTTTGCATCTGAGCTCCAAGGGTGTGCGGTTTTCCTTTATTTTTTAAGTGTTCTATTCCACTTGCCAGCACCTCGCTTAAATAGGTGTGCGTTTCTTTCGCCTCTAGATTACTGAAAAAGTACTTCACTACATCCAAACTACTTCGTGATAAGTTATCATATGTAAATCTGAAATGTCATCACTTTGGGGTCATAGATGTAGGATCTTAATTTGAGTCAGTTTGCTACAATAAGAACATAATCATGCAACAACAGGGAATGAGAATTATAATTAATTAACATTTTTGTAGGGGTTGATACATTGAAGGTACCACGTTCATCTGTACAAACAATAGTACGCAAGCATAAATACCATGGGACCACGCAGCCGTCATACCGCTTAGGAAGGAGACGCGTTCTGTCTCCTAGAGATGAGCGTACTTTGGTGCGAAAAGTGCAAATCAATCCCAGAACAACAGCAAAGGACCTTGTGAAGATGCTGGAAACAGGTACAAAAGTATCTATATCCACAGTAAAACAAGTCCTATATCGTCATAACCTGAAAGGCCGCTCAGCAAGGAAGAAGCCACTGCTCCAAAACCGCCATAAAAAAATAGACTACGGTTTGCAACTGCACACGGGGACAAAGACTGTACTTTTTGGAGAAATGTCCTCTGGTCTGATGAAACAAAGATTGAACTGTTTGGCCATAATGCCCTTTGTTATATTTGGAGGAAAAAGGGGGAGGCTTTGCAAGCCGAAGAACACCATCCCAACCGTGAAGCACAGGGGTGGCAGCATCATGTTGTGGGGGTGCTTTGCTGCAGGAGGGACTGGTTGTTAAAATAATTTGATATCTTGATAATAATCAATTCGCCTTGACTAATGCCCAAGGTTTGTAAGACAATGGGTTAAATAATTAGGCAAGGACTCAGCTTTCTGCAAAAGGTTTCTGTAGCTTTATTCAGAGAACGTTCTGAGGTCAGGATAACAAAACAGTCATTTTATAGTTCTTGCTTACTTACACACATGCATTTACTGTAACGGCTGTCTGTAAGAGGGAACCAAGGTGCAGCAGAGGATGTGTTCATCATTAGAATTTTAATACAAAAAAACAAGAGAACACTACAAAATGAACAAAAACGACAGCAAACAGTCCTGTTAGGAAAATACTCTAAACAGAAACAATTACCCACAAAACCCAAAGGAAAAACAGGCTCCTTATGTGTGACTCCCAATCAGCAGCAACGAGCTTTAGCTGTGCCTGATTGGGAGCCACACACATGGCCCAAAACAAAGAAATACCAAAACATAGAAAAAGGAACATAGAACGCCCACCCAATGTAACACCCTGGCCTAACCAAAATAAAGAACAAAAAACCCCTCTCTATGGCCAGGGCGTTACATTTACACACAAACTGTTGGTGACCTGCATCCCCCATTGACTTCCCACACTGTTTATCACTACCTAGCTCAGCCTGTTCCTTTCCCTCAAGGTTAGGAACCCTTTGAAGTTTTACTCCCTTTACCATCTGTCCCCTGCTTTCTACACTAATTACATACACACATTTCTTTCCCTCTCCAGTGGTTCCTGGACTTTCTGGAACTAATCAGACCAATCGATCACTACATTGATCATTACATTGATTATTCATTAACCATGCTGTATGACTAATAATTCATCATGGTTTATTGATTCATTTACCTTTATTAGATAATTGTCTTATCACTGGTGGACTTCACAAAATAGATGGCGTCATGAGGGAGGAAAATTATGTGGATATATTGAAGCAACATCTCAAGACGTCAGTCAGGAAGTTAAAGCTTGGTTGCAAATGGGTCTTCCAAATAGACAATGACCCCAAGCATACTTCCAAAGTTGTGGCAAAATGGCTTAAGGACAACAAAGTCAAGGTATTGGAGTGGCCATCACAAAGCTCAATCATATAGAAAATGTGTTGGCAGAAATGAAAAAGTGTGTGTGAGCAAGGAGGCCTACAAACATGACTCAGTTACACCAGCTCTGTCAGGAGGAATGGGCCCAAATGGTCATGCTCTGACCTAGGAGAGCTGTGTTTTTCTGTTTAGTTAGGTCAGGGTGTGATAGATGGGTGGGCATTCTATGTTTTTGTTTTCTATGTTTTGGCCAGGTATGGTTTCCAATCAGAGGCAGCTGTCTATCATTGTCTCTGATTGGAAGCCATACTTAGGCAGCCTGTTTTTCCTGTGTGGGTAGTTGTTTTCCGTTTTGTAAGTATTACCTGACTGAACTGTTGGCTGTCGTTTGTTGTTTTTTCTGTTTAAGTGTTATCATTGAAGGAATATGAGCACTC
This sequence comes from Salmo salar, assembly GCF_965601325.2. NCBI lineage: Eukaryota > Metazoa > Chordata > Actinopteri > Salmoniformes > Salmonidae > Salmo > Salmo salar. Next base: position 75,578,932 of record NC_138301.1, on the reverse strand, counting down.
TACACGCCGCGCCTTGGTCCCCTTTATAGGACCCACGTTACACAAATTCACCCAACTTATTGTGGGAAGCTTGTGGAAGGCTACCCAAAAATTTGAATATTTGATAGCCTTTGTCTTTTTAAACTATTAAACTTTGTCCTTCATCCACGTTCATTGCATTTCCTCAAAATTCTAAAGTTTCATTGTGACGTCACTTCCAACGTGTTATTCACTGTAAATGCAACAATTAAACTATTGACACAAATTAGCTACTTTGACCACTTGGCCAATAAAGAGTTAGTTTATGAGATCTTCCTCTACTTTTCAAAACTGAACGCAGATTTTTTTCCCTTTTTATTCTGATAAAAAGTTGCAGCTGTTTTAGTAAGCATGTACAAAATGCTGTTTAGTATTTGTAGTTAATCATATCAGTAACGTTAGTTGATGATATCAGAGCTGTGGCTCCGCACACCGGTAAAGTGGAGCAGAGCATGCTGGGCGATCTCCAGCTCAGAAAAGATCAGCTCAAGAGAAGTCAAGTGATAGAAAGTTCTAGCCATGCTTGTGTGTTCCCACCAGCTGGCTTTCATTGTGTTAGCCGAGGCCAGTGTGCGTCCTTATTGATATGTAAGTACATATTTTAAAACTTTCAGGTGTTTATGTCTGAAGATGCACTCTGCGACAATAATGTCATATTTATGGTTATGCTAATGAGTAGTTTCTACTGCGAGCTGACGTTAGCTATTGTGAGCTGGCGGCAGCACTCTTTTGATCTCAAACAGTGCAGTCACAGTCAAGTTGTATTGCGCTGTATGGTTCTCTATAGCATTAAGTCATTATAGTCATGTCATAGCCAAGCATATTGTTTATAAGAGATGTGAATGGGAGATTCTATTGTATTTCACTATTGTATCTTTTATTTCTCTCTTCAATTGTAGACCACACACACACACACTGGTTGAAGCAAGTTGCTAGACCACTAAGTGCCTTAGCTTAGCCCATCCATACTACATACACTGTGCGGTGCTGTTCGTTATTAAACCACCTCTACTGGAATACTACCTGTCTGTCAATATACAGTCCACCAAGTCCTCACTTACAAACCGCATCAACATTTTCACTAACTTTTTATAAAGTGAACTTCTGACCACTTCCCCAACAAGTTAGCGGGTATGACATCTTGGTCTACTTCTCTGCTATTAAAATATATATATTCTACGGATCTAAGACAGCTGTTTTAGTAACTGCATTACCACATTTCCCCCCCAACATTTTATAAAGTGAACTTCTGACCACTTCCCCAACAAGTTAGCGGGTATGACATCTTGGTCTACTTCTCTGCTATTAAACTATATATATATTCTACGGATCTAAGACAGCTGTTTTAGTAACTGCATTACCACATTTTTCCCCAAAACTTTTTCCAAATTGCAATTTTGACCACTCCCCCAACAAGTCAGACAAAAACGTAAGAAATCTTTCTCTACTATTCAAATCTGAGGTTTGAAGAAAAATATATTCGAACAATAAAAAGTTAGGTGTTTAGAGCGATGAAAAAAGAATCTAAATAAGAGAGCTGTTAGCTGATGTTATGTCTCATCATTGAGCAGTCCGAACAGAGCTGTTGCTATGTATGCTCACAAACTTAGAGGGTATGACATCTTGGTCTAATTCTCTATTAAAAATCTAAAATCAGAACATAATTATTTTACAAATAAAAGGTTCCTCTACTTCTCTGCTAAGCAGAGCTGTTGGTATTGATTTCAATGGCAAAAAGGGCCATAAACTAGAATGGTAAAAAATACATTACAATTCTAGACCCCATCGCCTCTTTGACTGCTTAGGCTATTAACTCCAAACCAACGCTGCGATGTTTAGACTGACCCCAATTCGGTTGCTTGTCAAAAGATTTGATACTGTCATTTAACTATAACCATTTAGAATGTGCATAAATTAACATGGGTTTGAATGAGAACCACAGGAATAGAGGTAGAATTTCACAATTGTCCTGCTGTGAGATCCGGGCTCTTCGCTGCCATGGCAGAACACTGACATTCCTGTCTGGCAGGAAATCACACACAGAACGAGCAGTATGGCTGGTGGCATTGTCATGCTGGAGGGTCATGTCAGGGTGAGCCTGCGGGAAGGGTACCACATGAGGGAGGAGGATGTCTTCCCTGTAACGCACAGCGTTGAGATTGCCTGCAAAGACAACAAGCTCAGTCCGATGATGGTGTGACACGCCGCTCAGACCATGACGGACCCTCCACCTCCAAATCGATCCCGCTCCAGAGTACAGGCCTCGGTGTAACGCTCATTCCTTCGACGATAAACGCAAATCCGACCATCACCCCTGGTGAGTCAAAACCGCGACTTGTCAGTGAAGAGCACTTTTTGCCAGGCCTGCCTTGTCCAGCAATGGTGGGTTTGTGCCCATAGGCAACGTTGTTGCCGGTGATGTCTGGTGAGGACCTGCCTTACAACAGGCCTACAAGCCCTCAGTCCAGCCTCTCTCAGCCTATTGTGGACAGTCTGAGCACTGATGGAGGGATTGTGCGTTCCTGGTGGGCAGTTGTTGTTGCCATCCTGTACCTGTCCCGCAGGTGTGATGTTCGGATGTACCGATCCTGTGCAGGTGTTGTTACACGTCGTCTGACACTGCGAGGTCGATCAGCTGTCCGTCCTGTCTCCCTGTAGCACTGTCTTAGTCTTCTCATTGCAATTTATTGCCCTGGCCACATCTGCAGTCCTCATGCTTCCTTGCAGCATGCCTAAGGCACGTTCACGCAGATGAGCAGGGACCCTGGGCATTTTTCTTTTGGTGTTTTTCAGAGTCAGTAGAAAGGCCTCTTTAGTGTCCTAAATTTTCATAACTGTGACCTTAATTGCCTACCGTCTGTAAGCTGTCTTAACGACCGTGTCTTAACGACCGTTCCACAGTTGCATGTTCATTAATTGTTAATGGTTCATTGAACAGGCATGGGAAACAGTGTTCAAACCCTTTACAATGAAGATCTGTGAAGTTATTTGGATTTTTATGAATTATCTTTGAAAGACAGGGTCGTTTCTTTTTGTGCTGAGTTTATAACGCATTTGAAACCATACATACTTTAAAGCAAGCTAACAAACACCACATTTTCTTAACCTCTATGGGCTAGGTGGGACGCTTGCTGACGTTCATACCTATATAAACATAGGTAGATGACGTAATGACGCCACAAAAATACAGTGCTACACAGAACAAAAGCAGAAAAATACTAAGCACACACTTCCAACAACTAAACAAGTTCAAGTCGAGCAGTCATTTGAAAGAGTAAGACATTTTCTGTGAGACAACTCAAAGGCGACATCCATTAACTTCTCTAGGGCCGGCGGGACGAAATCGTCCCACCTACGTAACAGCCAGTGTAATCCCGTGGCGCGATATTCAAATACCTTAGAAATGCTATTACTTCAATTTCTCAAACATATGACTATTTTACACAATTTTAAAGACAAGACTCTCGTTAATCTAACCACACTGTCCGATTTCAAAAAGGCTTTACAACGAAAGCAAAACATTAGATTATGTCAGCAGAGTACGCAGACAGAAATAATCAGACACCCATTTTTCAAGCTAGCATATAATGTCACATAAACCCAAACCACAGCTAAATGCAGCACTAACCTTTGATGATCTACATCAGATGACAACCCTAGGACATTATGTTATACAATACATGCATGTTTTGTTCAATCAAGTTCATATTTATATCAAAAACCAGCTTTTTACATTAGCATGTGACTAGCATGTGACTAGCATTCCCATCGAACACTGCCAGTGAATTTACTAAATTACTCACGATAAACGTTCACAAAAAACATAACAATTATTTAAAGAATTATAGATACAGAACTCCTCTATTCACTCGATATGTCCGATTTTAAAATAGCTTTTCGGTGAAAGCACATTTTGCAATATTCTCAGTAGATAGCCCGGCATCACAGGGCTAGCTATTTAGACACCCAGCAAGTTTAGCACTCACCAAAGTCAGATTTACTATAAGAAAAATGTTATTACCTTTGGTGTTCTTCGTCAGAATGCACTCCCAGGACTTCTACTTCAATAACAAATGTTGGTTTGGTCCCAAATAATCCATTGTTATATCCAAATAGCGGCGTTTTGTTCGTGCGTTCAAGACACTATCCGAAAGGGTAAATAAGGGTGACGAGCATGGCGCATTACCGTACTTCGAAGCATTTCAACCGCTGTTTAAAATCAATTTTTATGCCATTTTTCTTGTAAAAAAGCGATAATATTCCGACCGGGAAATCGTTTTTTATTACAAAGAGAGTGAAAGTAAAAGCATGCACGAGCCTCAGTCTAATGGCCCTCTGATAGAGCACTTGCCAAACGCGCTAATGTGTTTCAGCCTGGGGATGGAATTACATCGTTCGGCTTTTTCCCGCCTTCTGAGAGCCCATGGGAGCCGTAGGAAGTGTCACGTCATGCCAGAGATCCCCTGTATTTGTTAGAGATGATCAAGGAGGGCAAGAAATTGTCAGACAGGCCACTTCCTGTAAGGAATCTTCTCAGGTTTTGGCCTGCCAAATTAGTTCTGTTATACTCACAGACACCATTCAAACAGTTTTAGAAACTTTAGGGTGTTTTATATCCAAAGCCAATAATTATATGCATATTCTAGTTACTGGGCAGGAGTAGTAACCAGATTAAATCGGGTATGTTTTTTATCCGGCCGTGCAAATACTGCCCCCTAGCCCCAACAGGTTAAGGAAATGTACATTGCAGTTATCACTGTTAGCCTAAACATTTTATTTGATAAAACTACAGCTAGCTATCAGTAGGTCTACATACAAAAATATTCAACATAGTTCAATCATTTTAAAGAGCTGTCATCACTAGATGCACCATAATTTCTCTCTCCAAATAGCCTAAAATGTTTTAATCATTACATCATGATTAAACTAAAATCAAACTTAATTTACACTGAATGTTTCACAAAAGAAAAAAATAGCCTCATTTACAAAATGGCCTCCAACACTCTACTCAGTAAATTGGATGCAGTCTATCACAGTGCCATCCGTTTTGTCACCAAAGCCCCATATACTACCCACCACTGCGACCTGTACGCTCTCGTTGGCTGGCCCACGCTTCATATTCATTGCCAAACCCACTGGCTCCAGGTCATCTACAAGTCTTTGCTAGGTAAAGCCCCGCCTTATCTCAGCTCACTGGTCACCATAGCAGCACCCACCCGTAGCATGCACTCCAGCAGGCATATTTCACTGGTCACCCCTAAAGCCAATTCCTCCTTTGGCCGCCTTTCCTTCCAGTTCTCTGCTGCCAATGACTGGAACGAACTGCAAAAATCAATGAAGCTGGAGACTCGTATCTCCCTCACTAACTTTAAGAGCCAGCTGTCAGAGCAGCTCACAGATAACTGTACAGGTGCAGTTATCTGTGAGCCCATCTGTAAACAGCCCATCCAACTACCTCAACCCCATACTGTTATTTATTTTGCTTCTTTGCACCCCAGTATCTCTACTTGCACACTCATCTTCTGCACATCTATCACTCCAGTGTTTAATTGCTATATTGTAATTATTTCGCCACTATGGCCTATTTATTGCCTTACCTCCCTTATCTGCACTCACTGTATATAGACTTTATTTTATTATTGACTGTATGTTTGTTTATTGCATGTGTAACTGTGTTGTTGTTTGTGTCGAACTGCTTTGCTTTATCTTGGCCAGGTCGCAGTTGTAAATGAGAACTTGTTCTCAACTAGCTTACCTGGTTAAATAAAGGTGAAATAAAAATAAAGAAGTACATTCAGAAAGAAAAGCCAGGTAGAAATATGTTTAACCATTTATTAAGTAAGTCTGTAACAATGTACGCTGAGAGTCGGGAAGCAAGTTCAGGGAGTGTATACATTTAATAAATAAATGAACAAACAAGAAACACAAAATGCACACCGACATGAAACAGCAACAATGACGACTGGGGAAGAACCAAAGGGAGTGACATGTAAAGGGCAGGTAATCAAGGAGCTGATGGAGTCCAGGTGAGTGTAATTATGCGCGTAATGCTGGTGACAGGTGTGCGACCATTACGAGCAGCCTGTTGACCTAGACGCCAGAGAGGGAGCACACATGACAAAGTCTTGGCGATATAGGCTCTGCTCCTTCAGGGTAGCTCACTGCCAAACCAAAGAAATCAATATAAAATAGCTATACCAATCCCCCCCTCCCAAATCAGCAGAACCTTACTCCAACCGACTATGTGTAGCTATGCCAGAGTGCCGTTTACATATTATCAATAGAGCAGCTAAAGTAAACCTACCTTTGCAAGAATGAGTACTATGTGGGAATTTTAACCATGTGCGGCATAAACTAAGCAACGTATGACTCCTATCCCTCGTGACGTACCCTCGCTTGAGGCAAGATGAGCTTCATCTGCCTATCTTGCCAATGTAGTAGTGTGAACCCAGCTACCCTAGAGACGCACCGCTGGGTGCCCTCACTGAACTATACGAGTAGCCTGATCATCTGTGGCCTACATGAAATATCTACCATCTAACACACAACCATAGCAATATGCACCCAGCCAACCACCGGTGCTAATACGCACTGAACATTATTACAATAACCACCAAAGCAATGCTATCGACTCTGGACAGAAATGCCAACATAGCTGTAACGCTTTCGTTTGGAGAAGTAGTGGAGTCAGGCGCAGGACACAGGGAGAAGTGCAAACAAACGTGTTTACTCAAAAACACAATCAAAATTCTCCCACAGCAAAATAACAGGGTTGGGAGAAACACCTCCAACAACCACTAAACATGAACAATCACGGACAAGACAGAAAGGGAAGCCAGATGGTTAAATAAGGAACATAATCAGGGAATAGAAAACAGGTGTGTATAATTAAGACAAAACAAAACGAACAGGGAAACATAGATCGGTGGTGACTAGTAAGCCGGTGACGTTGACCGCCGAACGCCGCCCGAACAAGGAGAGGGGCCGACTTCGGCGGAAGTCGTGACAATAGCGAACTATATAAGGCATGGAATTTGCAGATGAACTCATCACCTTTGGCATCCAAAATCTCCTTGGCATTTAATGTAATATAGCGTTTGTAGAAAACAAAGGATCAATGCTCCATGATCTCCAGTGTAGATGCAGGGACAGATAGAGAAGCCATTGAAGCAGCACCGATGTGAAATTAATGGGCTGCGTATAGCTCAGGAGATAGCCCGCAGCGTTGGCAGAGGAGACTGAGCTGTGATGAAAAACCAGTATCTCGTCATTGGTTTGCCAGCATCAGTGATGAATGGATTGCCCAGCGTGGCCAGTGGTTGCCATTGCAGGTAGTGTAACATGGAAGAGAGGACAGAAAGCAGTGTTAGTTTTACAATAACACCTGGCATACCTTTACCCTTCCTATCAGTTTGGGAATGCTTAACCAACATGGTCAACATTTGAGTGTCCAATCAGAAAATCATGAGATTATGCAATGATTAAAGAGAAATTAGTACAAGGTGTATTTCACAACCGTAAAAATTTGTAGAAAGCCATAATACGACTGCCTCTAATGAAAATCATTGTACAAGCCGAACACCCTTAACATGAATCCATTTTTATATAGAGTGAGCCTTAAGACTGCTTTTTTGAAGCCCACGAGGCAGATACAACATAGCTAATAGCTAAATCAGGTAGGTTTCACAATCTCAGAATAAATGAAATTGTAACTTCGTAGCAGCAGGGGATCAGAGTGAAGCCAGGATTCAATTGAGAAGCAGTAGCAGCACCGATGCAGAATTGGACGCCAATACATCAGAGCTAGCCCTCAGTGATGAGTTCCAGTATCTTGTCATTGGTTGATGCTGGCAATGTTGAACAGAGTTTCACCAGGTGCTGCCGTGCTCAGCAATCAGGCAGCATAACATGAGAGGACAAAGTAGTGTTCATTCTGGTGATGATGACAATGTCCCACATGAGAGGTTCCATAATGCAAACAGAATTTAAGAGATTAAAGGGAAGGAACATTTAGTGCATTTAGACTGAAGAACACATTTAAAATAAGGCTGTACTCCCGTAAAAATATATGCTTCGTGATGAAAAGACCCAGTATTGTTTAGCCGACAGAATAACGGCATTCGATATCACGCTGCTCGACTGCTGAACAGTTCATGTAGCGTGCACACATTTGGGCCACCACAAGTTGGTAGATACAAGTCACGCTCAGTGAGTTGCATCAGGGTATAAGATGCCAGCATACACAGCAGCATGCATGATAACACACACAAACTTGCTTACTACTATCCTAAAATGGTGTGCCATCATATTGCAATGCTCCAGCAGATGCTGTGGAAGGGATAGCTAGTGTTGCCCTCTAAGTCACCACAACCTCACTGTGTACTCTTGCAATAGCAGTAATAGCACCAACGCCATATCTACTATGTGCAGATGACACAGAACATTACAGCCAATGCATGAATAAGTACCACATTCACCTAGGTGATGTATATGGAGCCTAACATGCTGACCAGACTGGACGTGCGTTGCAAAATACATTTACACGTACATGTTATTCAATCATTGCACCCACACTGCTCGTGAGCATCTGTGTGGCCAGGCGCTGAAATAAAACATGGTTCTATTTGTGATGCTCGACGTGCTGCAAGTCCCGCCTCTCCCATCTCCTCATTGGTTTTAGAAGCATATACCCACGTGCCATCTCCTCATTGGTTTTTAGGAGCATATACCCATGTGGGTGATTGAAAGATGAACTGAGGTCCACACTCTCGTCGGTTGTGGTAATGCACCTTTTAAAGTTGGTTGCCAACCGCCATATAAAGTCCATAGAAGAAGAGGCCTGAAGGAGGAGAGATTACTAGAAAACACATTTTTACCCTTTATCTGTGGATTAATTACGAGAGTTGAGGACCTTGTACATTTCAGGTAAAATAACAACCCAATGTTTATATCCCAGGACAAATTAGCTAGCAACATCAAGCTACCTAGCTAAATTGCCATTAATGTTTAATGCTTTTCAACTTGTCCCCAAATGTATATAATTGGTTCGGAGTTAGTTTTGATATTTCAACCGGCAGGTATCGTGATCGCGTCTGGCGTGGGGGAACAAAATCAACAATGTGTGCGATGGCGCACGCAGACGCACCGTCAGCATGTAAGCAGCATGTGCTCCCACGATGCAATATTGGCAGCCATGCCATGATGAATACTGTGTGTAGAAAATGAAGCAAAGAATATCAGCTAACACCTGAATGTGCGAGCATTCACCACAGCATTAAGAGTTGCATCCTAAACACATAGAACTAGTATGTAAGACATGAAAATAACAAAATGAACGCAGAAAAATACTACCAGTACTAATACATGACTAGAATGACGTGATTGCTGCAATAGCATATGATAGAATAAGACCAGACAGGGAGGACCACCTATGTAAAATGCATGCCATGATTAGACATGCGAATAAACAGAGCCTAAACCTACTGTTGCAAATAATGGAAGTAAATATAACTATGTTGACTGAAATTATACCGTAAATGTGACTCATGCAACAGTATCCACTATTGTAGACAGATACTCTGATTGCTCAGAGCAGATAACCAGCAAAAAGTGTAACGTTAGCAATACAAGCTAACTAATCCAGACCAGTCTGCAAGGTAATCTGAATGCGTTCCATCTTAACTGTAAGGGAATAGGTTCCAAGAATAATACCCATAGTCATAATGATCTGTACAACATTTGGAGGTGTGACTGCGGTAACTAATGTGACTGGTAAGACCTGTAAAATGTAGGCTATCACTGATAGTATGCATTAATTCAGCGTTGTCATGAGCTGCGCGATGCGCAGTGAACAACTATCGATATTGATGCTGCACTAAACGATAAACGTCTGAATAGAGACTGAAATACTATCGAATCAGCATAAACACCATCTCCTGCTCATGATTACAAAACTTTGCTACTCACTCACTGTATATCAACGCATAGCCTGTATTCTAGTCTAGCATAGACTACTTGTATGACAGGGATGATGGGTTGTGTTCACGGACGCGCCAAATCTGTCCAAAAGCTGGTATTGGAAACAAACGAGTAGACTATATTAGCGGTTGACCGATTATGATTTTTCAACGCCGATACCGATTATTGGAGGACCGAAAAAGCCGATACTGATTAATCGGCCGATTATTTTCTATTTTTTTTATAATGACAATTACAACAATACTGAATGAACACTTATTTTAACTTAATATAATACATCAATAAAATCTATTTAGCCTCAAATAAATAATGAAACATGTTCAATTTGGTTTAAATAATGCAAAACAAAGTGTTGGAGAAGAAAGTAAAAGTGCAATATGTGCCATGTAAGAAAGCTAATGTTTAAGTGCCTTGCTCAGAACATGGGAACATATGAAAGCTAGTGGTTCCTTTTAACATGAGTCTTCAATATTCCCAGGTAAGAAGTTTTAGGTTGTAGTTATTATATTATTATAGGAATTATAGGACTATTTCTCTCTATACGATTTATATTTCACATACCTTTGACTATTGGATGTTCTTATAGGCACTTTAGTATTGCCAGTGTAACAGTATAGCTTCCGTCCCTCTCCTCGCTCCTACCTGGGCTCAAACCAGGAACACATCGACAACAGCCACCCTCGAAGCAGCGTTACCCATGCAGAGGAAGGGAAAAAACTACTCCAAGTCTCAGAGCGAGTGACATTTGAAACGCTATTAGCGTGCACCCGGCTAACTAGCTAGCCATTTCACATCGGTTACACCAGCCTAATCTTGGGAGTTGATAGGCTTGAAGGGGTGGGTATAATTTGTGGAGCGTTCCAACAGGAATCTGTTCCAAAAAAGGTAAAGTAAAAGGTTGCCAACCAACAACGCATACAAAGTAGCAACGCATACAAACCTAGCTAACTAGCTGCCGAATAGGCATCAACTCACCACGTAGCTTATTCTTAATGTTTGTCCATAGGCAAACAGACATGTGAGGACAGAAATTTTTCGGAATAAACGTGATGACTGAAAAATGCAATGAAATAGACCACTCCCTACCTGGTATCTTATTCTGCTGCTATACAACTTTGTATGCGTTTGTTTTTTGGAATAGATTCCTGTTGGAATGTTCGACAAATTATACCCACCCAGGTTGAAGTCATAAACAGCGCAATGCTTGAAGCACAGGGAAGGGCTCTTTGAATGAATGCTTACGAGCCTGCTGCTGCCTACCACCGCTCAGTCAGACTGCTCTATCAAATCATAGACTTAATTATAATATAATAAACACACAGAAATACGAGCCTTGGGTCATTAATATGGTCGAATCTGGAAACTATCATCTCGAAAACAAAAGTTTTTTTCTTTCAGTGACATACGGAACCGTTCTGTATTTTATCTAACGGGTGAGTAAGTCTAAATATTCCTGTTAGGCATTGATGTTTATGGTTAGGTACATTGGTGCAACGACAGTACTTTTTTTCCGCAAATGTTAATCAATGCCTTCCTCTTGTAGGAACTGCTGACACACTCCAGCCACATGAGGTCTAGCATTGTCTTGCATTAGGAGGAACCCAGGGCCAACCGCACCAGCATATGGTCTCACAAGGGGTCTGAGGATCTCATCTCGGTACCTAATGGCAGTCAGGCTACCTCTGGCGAGCACATGGAGGGCTGTGCGGCCCCCCAAAGAAATGCCACCCCACACCATGACTGACCCACCGCCAAACCGGTCATGCTGGAGGATGTTGCAGGCAGCAGAACGTTCTTCACGGCGTCTCCAGACTCTGTCACGTCTGTCACATGTGCTCAGTGTGAACCTGCTTTCATCTGTGAAGAGCACAGGGCGCCAGTGGCGAATTTGCCAATCTTGGTGTTCTCTGGCAAATGCCAAACGTCCTGCACGGTGTTGGGCTGTAAGCACAACCCCCACCTGTGGACGTCGGGACCTCATACCACCCTCATGGAGTCTGTTTCTGACCATTTGAGCAGACACATGCACATTTGTGGCCTGCTGGAGGTCATTTTGCAGGGCTCTGGCAGTGCTCCTCCTGCTCCTCCTTGCACAAAGGCGGAGGTAGCGGTCCTGCTGCTGGGTTGTTGCCCTCTTACAGCCTCCTCCACGTCTCCTGATGTACTGGCCTGTCTCCTGGTAGCGCCTCCATGCTCTGGACACTACGCTGACAGACACAGCAAACCTTCTTGCCACAGCTCGCATTGATGTGCCATCCTGGATGAGCTGCACTACCTGAGCTACTTGTGTGGGTTGTAGACTCCGTCTCATGCTACCACTAGAGTGAAAGCACCGCCTGCATTCAAAAGTGACCAAAACATCAGCCAGGAAGCATAGGAACTGAGAAGTGGCCTGTGGTCACCACCTGCAGAACCACTCCTTTATTGAGGGTGTCTTGCTAATTGCCTATAATTTCCACCGGTTGTCTATACCATTTGCACAACAGCATGTGACATTACATCAAAGTTGGATCAGCCTGTAGTGTGGTTTTCCACTTTAATTTTGAGTGTGACTCTAAATCCAAACCTCCATGGGTTGATAAATTGGATTTCCATTGATTATTTTTGTGTGATTTTGTTGTCAGCACATTCAACTAGGTAAAGAAAAAAGTATTTAATAAGATTATTTCATTCATCCAGATCTAGGATGTGTTATTTTAGTGTTCCCTTTATTTTTTTGAGCAGTGTATAATTTGCACTATTTTGTCACTGTTTTTCATGTAACACACAGATGTTCTGCAGTTATATTCTGAACTCTGTCCCTCATCTGTCTCCTGACCTCCCCAGTTAAAACAGAGCCTGTAAACAACAGTGAGATTGACTACCACAGAAGGCCGCACTGGACAGCCATGCAAGCGATGATAACACCACACACAGTTTCAGCCTCTCATTTCTCCCTTTAAAACGGAGCCTAAGACACATGCATACTCACAGATGTTGTTGGTTTAACAGCCATATTAAAACCAACTATCACTAAATTTACCATTGCAGACATCCGTTTCCCTTCACACCAATACATAAGCTGTGTGTTGTCACCATTACTCTCACTCTTGCTATAAAGTCAGCTTTTACCATATTTATTCAAAATCTCGTATTTTCTTTCTCCTAGGAATTATATTTTATGCATTGCTGGTGAAATGGACAATCGAACACATAAGGTTGCATGAACCTGACATCTTGTGCAATCTGTGCATTCTTTTGAAGGAATGTGGATTGACCTACATTAAATTATCTGAAGGATGAGGAAAGAATCTACAGGAATTCTTCCCTGGAAATCTTGTGGAATTACCTGCAGGACTCTTACCTACAGGATATCCCACAGGATTTTGGAGCCATTTTGGTGTAGGACAATTCCTTCATGTAGTCCTTGAGGACTATCTGCAGGATTCCTGCAGGATTGTTTTCCTGAAAGGCTACCGGCATGATTCCTACAGGATCCTGGAGGAATTGTCATACAGGAAAGTGGCCCCGCAAATCCTGTTCCTATTCCTATTCCCTCAGGATAAATAATCTGCAGGATTCCTGCAAAATATCTTGTGAAAGATTCCTGTAGGACGTTTTTTGAATGGTGGTCTGGATTGCGTTGCTTGTATACAACGTTTTAATCCTTTAGAACCCATAGCGGCCTTCGATGGCCTTTCTTTAAATAAATATAGCGGCCGCGAACGGTCTTGTTTTTCTAACAATAACGTCTGTCAATAACACAAAATTAACTTGCTAACAAATTGTTGTAGTATTCGCATGGCTGTTGTCATCAACCAGACACCGGAAACAGGGTATGCTGTCATTAGATTTTTTTTGTGTGATTTTTTTATTTATTTTTTTCAGTTCATTACTCAAAATGCTTGAATGATTGCTTTCTGTCTCATGGAAATAGCTCCAGCATTTAGCTGTGTATAGTCAGCTAACTAGATGGCTGTTTTGTCTTGTTTCTACAAATGTAATTCATATGGAAACGGCTCAAGCTGCTTGCTATAGCTAGCTAGTCTGTCAGGCAAGAAAAGTTGTGTGCCGGTAAATGTGGACTGTGCTCTTGAAGCATCAACCTCACCTGTCATTTTCTCTAGCTATCCATACAGTCAACCAGCTAACTAGCCACCAAATTGGAGATTAGAGCAATTTGTGTTTATCTGTTCGGATAAGGTTATGGTTTGTCATGTTTGGTAGGTACAGATATTCATAGGCTATACGTTGCTCTTTTCCTATTATTTGACAGTTTAGCTGTCGTCTTACAGTACATGCCCGCGCAGTGGAACTCATAAGATATTGAGTTACAGTGATATTTGTTTACATAGCCAGCTAACAAGTTGCTTGTTTTGTCCTGCTTCTACGGATGCTATTCGTTTGGAAACTGTCCCATATTCGTAACTAGCTAATCAGCTAACATTGGCGAACTCTGTAGTTAGTCTGTCAGGCAAGAAAACCAGAGTCGCTGTCACTTGATCAAATCAAATGTATTTATATAGCCCTTCTTACATCAGCTGATATCTCAAAGTGCTGTACAGAAACCCAGCCTAAAACCCCAAACAGCAAGCAATGCAGGTGTAGAAGCACGGTCGTCTCACTCCCTTCGTACAAAGACAACCAGTTAACTATGCCCGTCGTAGCATCATCCCCCGTTCTGAAAGACTTGGCGTTAACCATCAGTCAGACATCATATGCTGCGACATCTGTAGAACGTTGATAACAATGGCAACGATGCGACAGAGTTGCAGCACATGAAGAGATCGTAATCACTAAAATGTCACAATATGGTGCAGAGCGTTCCATTTGCTCCCCGAAAACCATTGACAACTGAGTGCCGTTTTCAAGGGATTGTTAAATAAATGTTAACTATTTGGTTGTAATATCATCTCCTCGATCTTGAAGAGCATAGTCAGAACTACACATTTCTGATTATTCCATGCAAAGTAATTGTGCACATTTAGCTCTATCATCATAGATATAAAGCAAGTAACTGCATGCTTTTCATGATCAGTAAACATAAATTGATCATGTAATTTCAGATATGTGATGGTAGCCTCTCAATATTGGCCACCATTAATTGGATATTTGAGTGATATAAAATTAGAGTGAACTATACAAGCATGAGTGGTTTAGGTTAATTTCTCGTCCTTTGTGGGCTCTGCCTTTCAAGCAGCAGAAGGATGCATTTGCCGTGCAGTGGTAAGTAGACCTAAGGCCTTTTCACACTACATTGTTCTTAGCCCCGGAGTATCTTAGCCCCAGGAGACTGGCACTGGGCTAGTTTAGCTTGTGTTCACTTAGCTTAGCTAGCTAGCTATATGCCAAATGGATAGGCTAGCCTCGGGTATCTTAATAAATTACATAATCAATTGATGTTTACTGATCATGAAAAGCACGCAGTTACTGCTGTATATCTCTGATTATATAGATACATGTGGAATAATCTGAAAAGTGTAGTTCTGAGTGAACTTAAAGGTGACGATATTAAAATCAAATAGTTTTATTATAACATTTATTTAACAATCCCTTGAAAACGGCACTTAGTTGTCAATGGTTTTCGGCGTCTCCTTGCCCCCCAGCAGCCCAATGGAATGCTCTGCACCGTATTGTGACGTTTTATTGATAACAGCCTATTAAATGTTCTATCCTTCTTTTTGTTCTCCACTTTCATGGGATTTCCTCAGCATTCTAAAAGTCCCATTGTGACATCATGACTTACAACATTCCATTCACTGTAAATGCAACTTGACACAAATCAGCTACTTTGCCAACAATGTAGACACACAACCACCAACCACACAAATTCTGACCACAACCACACAACTACTGACCACAACCACAGAACTACAGACTACAACTCCTGACCACAAGTACTGATCAAAACCATATAACTACTGATCCCAACCACACAACTGACTACAACCACACAACTACTGGCCACAACTAGATACCATAACTACTGAACACAACTTCTGACCGCAAGTACTGACCACAACCACTGATCACAATTATTGATCACAACCACAAAACAACTGATCACAACCACACAACTACTGACCACTACTGACTACAAATACTGACTACTACTACTGAACCACACAGTACATTCAAATCTAGGTAGTGTTTTCAGTAGCTAACTAGATGGTAACTTTACAAGTAAAGTTGTGGGACTTGCTTTAGTTATATATAGTCAAAGTTAAATGTAGTAAAATAATTGGTCTGATTACTTTGATAGACTACTATATCAATCTTATTACTTTTGGCTCCAATGCCTTCCCACTGTGGGACACAATGCCACTATTTTCATTCCATTTCCCCCAGTGGTGTAGATTTTGCGCATACTGCCACGTTCAGAACAAGTTCCCGAGTTGGAATTCCGAGTTGGATGACCGTTAAAATAGATTTTTCCCAGTCGGAAGTTGGAGATTTCCATGTAGTTTTGAAAGTGGCATACGGGTTGCACACAGTTGGTGTTTTCAAGACATCTGTGGTGCGTTCAGTTCGCTTAAACATTTGCTGTTGCGGAACAGTTTGTACTGAAAGACAAAGCACTACATGCTGACCACGCCGCCCGCGAGCGTTGCAAAATAAATGTACACAGAAGTTATTCAATTATTGCACCCACACTGTTCATGCGCGTCTGTGTAGCCAGGCGCTAAAATAGAACTTGGTTTTATTTGTGGCGCTTGACGTGCTACAAGTTCTGCCACTCCCATATCCTCATTGGTTTTTAGGAGCATATACCCATGTGGGTGATTGAAAGATGAACTGAGGTCCACACTCCAGTCCAGTTGGTGGTGGTAATGCACCTTAAAGTTGGTTGCCAAACGCCTTATAAAGTCCAAACGAGAAGAAGCCTGAAGGAGGAGAGATTACTAGAAAATAACTTGGTTTAACCTTTTATCTGTGGATTAATTGTCGGAGTAGAGGACCTTGTAAATTTCATATAAAATAACAACCCTGTCACTGGTGTAGAGAGGAGTAGGCAGGAGGCAGTTGCAGGTTTAGAACTCCTGAATTTATTTAAGCACCATAGATCAAAGCTGGATGAAAACCAAACGCTGTTGTGCTCAAGATATATCTTCATAAACAAAAAGGCACAGGGCGAACCCAAAGTGCAAAATATAAAGTACTCAAGAAATAGTAGGAGAGATTCCTCTCAGGAAAACAAGTAACATTTATAATGACCAACAAAGACAAATGGCAAAGGGAGTGTATTCGGCCCCCTTCAACTTTGACCTTTTGCCACATTTTAGGCTTCAAACATAAAGATATAAAACTGTAATTTTTTGTGAAGTATCAACAACAAGTGGGACACAATCATGAAGTGGAATGAAATTTATTGGATATTTCAAACTTTTTTAACAAATAAAAAACTGAAAAATTGGCCGTGCAAAATTATTCAGCCCCTTTACTTTCAGTGCAGCAAACTCTCTCCAGAAGTTCAGTGAGGATCTCTGAATGATCCAATGTTGACCTAAATGACTAATGATGATAAATAGAATCCACCTGTGTGTAATCAAGTCTCCGTATAAATGCACCTGCTCTGTGATAGTCTAACCCTAACCCTAACCCTAACCCATTTTAAACGGCCTCCTACTCAAACTCAGAAGCTAGGATATGCATATAATTAATACTTGTGGATAGAAAACACCCTAAAGTTTCTAAAACTGTTTGAATGGTGTCTGTGAGTATAACAGAACTCATATGGCAGTCAAAACCCCGAGACAGATGGAAACAGGAAGTGGAATTCTGAATTGCGAACTCAACTTCATCACGTTGCCTATTAATCACACCGTGAGCTATGGTTCATTGAGCACTTCCTATTGTTTCCACTAGATGTCCCCAGTCTTCACAAATTGGTTTGAGCCTTCTACTGTTAAAATTTTATGAATGAGACGCTGTGGAACGTGGTCACACGGAGAGGGCCATCACCATTATGACGCCGGCGCCCCTGGTTACCCTCCCCTTTCGAAACGTTTTGAAACACAATGCAATCGTCCCCCTCGAATCTTATTGGCTGTCTTGTTGAAAAACGCCCTGAAGATTTATGTTATACAACGTTTGAACGAACCTAAATGGGGAAAAAATGCATTTTCTCGAAATGGCTGTCCCGTGGCCGACGAAGCATTTGGATCAGCCTTCAGACGCGCTAACAAGAACAAGCTCTTGGAACATAAAGGAGTCATTTTTTCGAACGAAAATACATTTGTTGTGGACCTGGGATTCCTGGAAGTGCTTTCTGATGAAGACAACCAAAGGTAAGGGATTATTGACAATAGTATACAAGACAAGATGTGATATGCGATTGTTCCAAGATGGCTAGCCTATTGCTATTGCTAGCCTATTGTTCTGAGTATCGCATCCCCTTTTATGGCAAAGTGTGATTACCCAGTAAAGTTATTTTTAAATCTGGCATTACATGTGCTTTCAAGAGATATTCATCTATAAATCTTAGAATGACAATATTACATTTTAAAAATGTTTTCGAATAGTAATTTAGTAAATTGTAGCTCTGTTTCATCGGATGCATTTGAGGGAAAATAGTTAGTCAACGTTACGCACCGATGTAAAATGCTGTTTTTATATATAAATATGAACTTTATCGAACAAAAGAATGCATGTATTGTGTAACATGATGTCCTAGGTGTGTCATCTGATGAAGATTGTCAAAGGTTAGTGCTGCATTTAGCTGTTTTTTGGTTATTTGTGATGCATGTGGTTGGTCGGAAAATGTCTATGTGGCTACTTTTACGATATACTCCTCTAACATAATCTAATGTTTTGCTTTTGCTGTAAAGCCTTTTTGAAATCGGACAACGTGGTTCGATTCAGGAGAGGTGTATCTATAAAACGATCTAATTTGAATTTTTTTATTTATTTTTATTATTAAATTTTGTTATGCTAATGGAGATATGATTTTTCGCTGGATGTCCGTCCTGTAGGTCGCACAGGGGTTAAAGTGACTATGCATAGATTAGAAACAGAGAGTAGCAGCAGCGTAAAAGAGGGGTCTGGGTAGCCCTTTGATTAGCTGTTCGGAGTCTTATGGCTTGGTTGTAGAAGCTGTTAAAGTATGTATGGTTTCAAATGCGTTATAAACTCAGCACAAAAAGAAACGACCGTCTTTCAAAGATAATTCATAAAAATCCAAATAACTTCACAGATCTTCATTGTAAAGGGTTTGAACACTGTTTCCCATGCCTGTTCAATGAACCATAAACAATTAATGAACATGCACCTGTGGAACGGTCGTTAAGACACGGTCGTTAAGACAGCTTAAAGACGGTAGGCAATTAAGGTCACAGTTGTGAAAATTTAGGACACTAAAGAGGCCTTTCTACTGACTCTGAAAAACACCAAAAGAAAAATGCCCAGGGTCCCTGCTCATCTGCGTGAACGTGCCTTAGGCATGCTGCAAGGAAGCATGAGGACTGCAGATGTGGCCAGGGCAATAAATTGCAATGAGATGACTAAGACAGTGCTACAGGGAGACAGGACGGACAGCTGATCGACCTCGCAGTGTCAGACGACGTGTAACAACACCTGCACAGGATCGGTACATCCGAACATCACACCTGCGGGACAGGTACAGGATGGCAACAACGACTGCCCACCAGGAACGCACAATCCCTCCATCAGTGCTCAGACTGTCCACAATAGGCTGAGAGAGGCTGGACTGAGGGCTTGTAGGCCTGTTGTAAGGCAGGTCCTCACCAGACATCACCGGCAACAACGTTGCCTATGGGCACAAACCCACCATTGCTGGACCAGGCAGGCCTGGCAAAAAGTGCGCTTCACTGACAAGTCGCGGTTTTGACTCACCAGGGGTGATGGTCGGATTTGCGTTTATCGTCGAAGGAATGAGCGTTACACCGAGGCCTGTACTCTGGAGCGGGATCGATTTGGAGGTGGAGGGTCCGTCATGGTCTGAGCGGCGTGTCACACCATCATCGGACTGAGCTTGTTGTCTTTGCAGGCAATCTCAACGCTGTGCGTTACAGGGAAGACATCCTCCTCCCTCATGTGGTACCCTTCCCGCAGGCTCACCCTGACATGACCCTCCAGCATGACAATGCCACCAGCCATACTGCTCGTTCTGTGTGTGATTTCCTGCCAGACAGGAATGTCAGTGTTCTGCCATGGCAGCGAAGAGCCCGGATCTCAATCCCATTGAGCACATCTGGGACCTGTTGGATCGGCGGGTGAAGGCTAGGGCAATTCCCCCCAGAAATTTCCGGGAACTTGCAGGTGCCTTGGTGGAAGAGTGGGGTAACATCTCACAGCAAGAACTGGAAAATCTGGTGCAGTCCATGAGGAGGAGATGCACTGCAGTACTTAATGCAGCTGGTGGCCACACCAGATACTGATTTTGACCTTTGTTCAGGGACACATTATTCCATTTCTGTTAGTCACATGTCTGTGGAACTTGTTCAGTTTGTCTCAGTTGGTGAATCTTGTTATGTTCATACAAATATTTACACATGTTAAGTTTGCTGAAAATATATGCAGTTGACAGTGAGAGGACGTTTCTTTTATTGCTGAGTTTAGTAGTGGTAGTTTCTGCTGTAGTAATGCTGGTGACTGGATATTTTTTTTTTTAAGTAGGTAGATAAAGTTAGGATAGCCTAAACATGTAACAGTTGGTTTGGTGTCTCTAGCTTGAATGTTTCAAGAATGAATGTTGGTGAGTTATTTTATGCAGATTTATGCTATTAATATAGTTATAGTTTATAAACGTTTGAGAATTTAAAGTTAGGATAGCCTGAACATGTGAAAGTTGGTTTGGTGTCCCTAGCTTGAACAATTCAATAATTACTGTTGGTTAGTTATTTTTATTTTGTTAGTTCATAAAAGTGTTAGAATTTCACATCCTGAATGTTTTAAAGTTGGGCTTGAAGCTCAATTGGCAAAGGAGCAGGACAATTGTGAAATTCTACCTCTATTCCTGTGGTTCTCATTCAAACCCATGTTAATTTATGCACATTCTAAATGGTTATAGTTAAATGACAGTATCAAATCTTTTGACAAGCAACCGAATTGGGGTCAGTCTAAACATCGCAGCGTTGGTTTGGAGTTAATAGCCTAAGCAGTCAAAGAGGCGATGGGGTCTAGAATTGTAATGTATTTTTTACCATTCTAGTTTATGGCCCTTTTTGCCATTGAAATCAATACCAACAGCTCTGCTTAGCAGAGAAGTAGAGGAACCTTTTATTTGTAAAATAATTATGTTCTGATTTTAGATTTTTAATAGAGAATTAGACCAAGATGTCATACCCTCTAAGTTTGTGAGCATACATAGCAACAGCTCTGTTCGGACTGCTCAATGATGAGACATAACATCAGCTAACAGCTCTCTTATTTAGATTCTTTTTTCATCGCTCTAAACACCTAACTTTTTATTGTTCGAATATATTTTTCTTCAAACCTCAGATTTGAATAGTAGAGAAAGATTTCTTACGTTTTTGTCTGACTTGTTGGGGGAGTGGTCAAAATTGCAATTTGGAAAAAGTTTTGGGGAAAAATGTGGTAATGCAGTTACTAAAACAGCTGTCTTAGATCCGTAGAATATATATATAGTTTAATAGCAGAGAAGTAGACCAAGATGTCATACCCGCTAACTTGTTGGGGAAGTGGTCAGAAGTTCACTTTATAAAATGTTGGGGGGGAAATGTGGTAATGCAGTTACTAAAACAGCTGTCTTAGATCCGTAGAATATATATATTTTAATAGCAGAGAAGTAGACCAAGATGTCATACCCGCTAACTTGTTGGGGAAGTGGTCAGAAGTTCACTTTATAAAAAGTTAGTGAAAATGTTGATGCGGTTTGTAAGTGAGGACTTGGTGGACTGTATATTGACAGACAGGTAGTATTCCAGTAGAGGTGGTTTAATAACGAACAGCACCGCACAGTGTATGTAGTATGGATGGGCTAAGCTAAGGCACTTAGTGGTCTAGCAACTTGCTTCAACCAGTGTGTGTGTGTGTGGTCTACAATTGAAGAGAGAAATAAAAGATACAATAGTGAAATACAATAGAATCTCCCATTCACATCTCTTATAAACAATATGCTTGGCTATGACATGACTATAATGACTTAATGCTATAGAGAACCATACAGCGCAATACAACTTGACTGTGACTGCACTGTTTGAGATCAAAAGAGTGCTGCCGCCAGCTCACAATAGCTAACGTCAGCTCGCAGTAGAAACTACTCATTAGCATAACCATAAATATGACATTATTGTCGCAGAGTGCATCTTCAGACATAAACACCTGAAAGTTTTAAAATATGTACTTACATATCAATAAGGACGCACACTGGCCTCGGCTAACACAATGAAAGCCAGCTGGTGGGAACACACAAGCATGGCTAGAACTTTCTATCACTTGACTTCTCTTGAGCTGATCTTTTCTGAGCTGGAGATCGCCCAGCATGCTCTGCTCCACTTTACCGGTGTGCGGAGCCACAGCTCTGATATCATCAACTAACGTTACTGATATGATTAACTACAAATACTAAACAGCATTTTGTACATGGTTACTAAAACAGCTGCAACTTTTTATCAGAATAAAAAGGGAAAAAAATCTGCGTTCAGTTTTGAAAAGTAGAGGAAGATCTCATAAACTAACTCTTTATTGGCCAAGTGGTCAAAGTAGCTAATTTGTGTCAATAGTTTAATTGTTGCATTTACAGTGAATAACACGTTGGAAGTGACGTCACAATGAAACTTTAGAATTTTGAGGAAATGCAATGAACGTGGATGAAGGACAAAGTTTAATAGTTTAAAAAGACAAAGGCTATCAAATATTCAAATTTTTGGGTAGCCTTCCACAAGCTTCCCACAATAAGTTGGGTGAATTTGTGTAACGTGGGTCCTATAAAGGGGACCAAGGCGCGGCGTGTAGAGTGCTCATATTCCTTCAATGATAACACTTAAACAGAAAAAACAACAAACGACAGCCAACAGTTCAGTCAGGTAATACTTACAAAACGGAAAACAACTACCCACACAGGAAAAACAGGCTGCCTAAGTATGGCTTCCGATCAGAGACAATGATAGACAGCTGCCTCTGATTGGAAACCATACCTGGCCAAAACATAGAAAACAAAAACATAGAATGCCCACCCATCTATCACACCCTGACCTAACTAAACAGAAAAACACAGCTCTCCTAGGTCAGAGCATGACCATTTGGGCCCATTCCTCCTGACAGAGCTGGTGTAACTGAGTCATGTTTGTAGGCCTCCTTGCTCACACACACTTTTTCATTTCTGCCAACACATTTTCTATATGATTGAGCTTTGTGATGGCCACTCCAATACCTTGACTTTGTTGTCCTTAAGCCATTTTGCCACAACTTTGGAAGTATGCTTGGGGTCATTGTCTATTTGGAAGACCCATTTGCAACCAAGCTTTAACTTCCTGACTGACGTCTTGAGATGTTGCTTCAATATATCCACATAATTTTCCTCCCTCATGATGCCATCTATTTTGTGAAGTCCACCAGTGATAAGACAATTATCTAATAAAGGTAAATGAATCAATAAACCATGATGAATTATTAGTCATACAGCATGGTTAATGAATAATCAATGTAATGATCAATGTAGTGATCGATTGGTCTGATTAGTTCCAGAAAGTCCAGGAACCACTGGAGAGGGAAAGAAATGTGTGTATGTAATTAGTGTAGAAAGCAGGGGACAGATGGTAAAGGGAGTAAAACTTCAAAGGGTTCCTAACCTTGAGGGAAAGGAACAGGCTGAGCTAGGTAGTGATAAACAGTGTGGGAAGTCAATGGGGGATGCAGGTCACCAACAGTTTGTGTGTAAATGCATGTGTGTAAGTAAGCAAGAACTATAAAATGACTGTTTTGTTATCCTGACCTCAGAATGTTCTCTGAATAAAGCTACAGAAACCTTTTGCAGAAAGCTGAGTCCTTGCCTAATTATTTAACCCATTGTCTTACAAACCTTGGGCATTAGTCAAGGCGAATTGATTATTGAGTATTATCA
The DNA here is from genome assembly GCF_965601325.2 of Salmo salar. Classification (NCBI taxonomy): domain Eukaryota; kingdom Metazoa; phylum Chordata; class Actinopteri; order Salmoniformes; family Salmonidae; genus Salmo; species Salmo salar. The sequence continues at coordinate 75,554,913 of NC_138301.1, read as the reverse complement.
TCAAGATATCAAATTATTTTAACAACCAGTCCCTCCTGCAGCAAAGCACCCCCACAACATGATGCTGCCACCCCTGTGCTTCACGGTTGGGATGGTGTTCTTCGGCTTGCAAAGCCTCCCCCTTTTTCCTCCAAATATAACAAAGGGCATTATGGCCAAACAGTTCAATCTTTGTTTCATCAGACCTGAGGACATTTCTCCAAAAAGTACAGTCTTTGTCCCCGTGTGCAGTTGCAAACTGTAGTCTATTTTTTTATGGCGGTTTTGGAGCAGTGGCTTCTTCCTTGCTGAGCGGCCTTTCAGGTTATGACGATATAGGACTTGTTTTACTGTGGATATAGACACTTTTGTACCTGTTTCCAGCATCTTCACAAGGTCCTTTGCTGTTGTTCTGGGATTGATTTGCACTTTTCGCACCAAAGTACGCTCATCTCTAGGAGACAGAACGCGTCTCCTTCCTAAGCGGTATGACGGCTGCGTGGTCCCATGGTGTTTATGCTTGCGTACTATTGTTTGTACAGATGAACGTGGTACCTTCAATGTATCAACCCCTACAAAAATGTTAATGAATTATAATTCTCATTCCCTGTTGTTGCATGATTATGTTCTTATTGTAGCAAACTGACTCAAATTAAGATCCTACATCTATGACCCCAAAGTGATGACATTTCAGATTTACATATGATAATTTATCACGAAGTAGTTTGGATGTAGTGAAGTACTTTTTCAAAGTAATCTAAAGCCTTTTGCACCTAGACTTGGTGCTCTGGTACCGCTTGCCGTGCGGTAGCAGAGAGAACAGTCTATGACTAGGGTGGCTGGAGCATTTGACAATTTTTATGGCCTTCCTCTGACACTGCCTGGTATAGAGGTCCTGGATGGCAGGAAGCTTGGCCCCAGTGATGTACTGGGCCGTACGCACTACCCTCTAGTGCCCTGCGGTCGGAGGCCGAGCGGTTGCCATACCAGGCAGTGATGCAACCAGTCAGGATGCTCTCGATGGTGCAGCTGTAGAACCTTTTGAGGACCCTTGCCAAAACCTTTTAGTCTCCTGAGGGGGAATAGACTTTGTTGTGCCCTCTTCACGACTGTCTTGGTGTGTTTGGACCATGATCGTTTGTTGTTGATGTGGACACCAAGGAACTTGAAGCTCTCAACCTGTTCCACTACAGCCCCGTCGATGAGAATGGGGACGTGCTCGGTCCTCCTTTTCCTGTTGTCCACAATCATCTCCTTTGTCTTGATCACGTTGAGGGATAGGTTGTTGTCCGGGCACCAGACTGCCAGGTCTCTGACCTCCTCCCTATAGGCTGTCTCATCTTTGTCGGTGAACACTGTTGTGTCATCGGCAATCTTGATGATGGTGTTGGAGTCGTGCCTGGCCATGCAGTCATGAGTGAACAGGGTGTACAGGAGGGGACTGAGCACACCCCTGAGGGGCCCCGTGTTGAGGATCAGCGTGGCGGATGTGTTGTTCCCTACCCTTACCACCTGGGGGCGGCCCGTCAGGAAGTCCAGGATCCAGTTGCAGAGGGAGGTGTTTAGTCCCTGGGCCCTTAGCTTAGTGATGAGCTTTGAGGGCACTATGGTGTTGAACGCTGAGCTGTAGTCAATGAACAGCATTCTCACATAGGTGTACCTTTTGTCCACGTGGGAAAGGGCAGTGTTGAGTGCAATAGAGATTGCGTCATCTGTGGATCTGTTGGGGCGGTATGCATTTTTGAGCGAGTCTAGGGTTTCTGGGATAAGGGTGTTGATGTGAGCCATGACCAGGCTTTCAAAGCACTTCATGGCTACCAATGTGAGGGCTACGGGTCGGTAGTCATTTAGGCAGGTTTCCTTAGTGTTCTTGGGTACAGGGACTATGGTGGTCTGCTTGCAACATGTTGGTATTACAGACTCAGTCAGGGACTGGTTGAAAATGTCAGTGAAGACACTTGCCAGTTGGTCAACGCATGCTCGGAGGACACGTCCTGGTAATCCGTCTGGCCCTGCGGCCTTGTGAATGTTGACCTGTTTAAAGGTCTTACTCACATCGGCTACGGAGAGCGTGATCACACAGTCGTCCGGAACAGCTGGTGCTTTCATGCATGTTTCAGTGTTACTTGAAGCAAAGCGAGCATAAAAGTAATTTAGCTCATCTGGTAGGTTTGTGTCACTGGGCAGCTTGCGGCTGTGCTTCCCTTTGTGTTTGTAATAGTTTGCAAGCCCTGCCACATCCGACAAGCGTCGGAGCCAGTGTAGTACGATTCAATCTTAGTCCTGTATTGACACGTTGTCTGTTTGATGGTTCATCGGAGGGTATAGCGGGATTTCTTATAAGCTTCCGGGTTAGAGTCCCGCTCCTCGAAAGCGGCAGCTCTACCTTTTGATAGAGTGTGAATATTCCCTGTAATCCATGGCTTCTGGTTGGGGTATGTAATAGATGTTACTGTTTCATCAGGGAGCCACGAAGATGAAGTAAACAAATGTAATGGATGTTACCGTTTCACTAGGGAGCCACAAAGATGATGTGAACAAATGTAATCGCTGAATTCACATTGTTTGCTATTTCATGCAGCCACAGAATAGAAAGCTAAACAAATGATTTTGTATTCGAATTTCGCATTGTTTAAAGTTGAGATATCATTCATGCAAAGTAATTAGATTGGTTGTGCAAGTAATTCTCCACGATAATTGTAAAATTTGCCTCATGCTAGGTTTAGACGAGGGACACAAAAAGCATCATACCAGTCGGTATAGCGGGACAAGAAAGCAAGAAAGAGGGTGACGCAAAAGAAAGCCAGCATGACAATATGCATTGCTATGGTGATTTCAGTAAATAAACAGTGCAAATCAACATTCGGTAGAAAACAACACTATGGCAGAAGGCAGAAGTTGAAATATTTTAACTCTGGCGGCAAGGCCCGTCTACCGTGGCAGCTGACGGCATTCACCGCCAGTCTCAACAGCATTTTCCGTTGTGCTCTTATTGAAAACAATGACTTCCAGCTTGCCATCTAAACACAGCATCGTGTAAGGACGTTCAAAATTATTCAGATTAACAGTTTTTAATGAAACCAGCAACGCAAATAATTATTCTTAGTGATTGACAGTATATAGGTATTATTGCATGCTGAATAAGTAATCGCATTGAAATGAGATTCAATGATCATGATCAGTTTTATATATCATTCATGAAATATTTGTAAATTGGCTTGGTAGCAGTATTGACATTGTTGGTTGGTTAGCAAGCAATTGATGTTACAGATCATTCACATTTGGGAAAATTGGTCCAGCCGCTTGGTAGCTAGCTGTCGTTAGTTCAAATAGAGCAAATTATGTACTAATATGAAAGGGAAATTGTAGGCTAAACTATAACACCCCATATCTTAATTTAATGAATGAGGTCCAATGCAGAGGGTTCTCTGAACGTGGACGTGCTTTGGACAGTCCAAGCACTTTGAAACCCATGCCAAACCGTCACATATAGCACTGCCCGTAATGCTAAATGGCGTGAAAAGAGTTGGCTTGTTTGACATTGCAGCCGACACTGCAGGCGACTGCCAACTGACTGATCTACAAATCACCTTGGAACATAAACTCATAATTATTTGTAGATCAGTAAGTCACAATTTGCTCATGATACATCACGTTTTTTGAAGCTCTCAAACACAGCCAGTGTGTCCCTTCACACTGCGGCTGTACTTGTGCATCAAACCATGTGCAGTGTTGCAGACATGTTAAAATTGTAGTACCTGGATGTAACTGCCGCCCGCCCACATGGTAGAGGCGTTTGAGTTCTATCCACATAATTTGTAATGTCAAAATGATTTGCATATTCAGCACGTCACGGCTGTCTGAAGGATCGGACCAAAATGCAGCGTCGGTTTCGTTCCACATATTTATTAAACGTTAAACTGAATTCAATACACTTAAATACTTGAAAACACAAAAACAACAAACCGTGACGCAGAGAGGAAAACACACTACTCAAAATATAATCACCCCCGCCATTGAAAACTTTGGGCTGCAGACGGCCGCTGAAGGCTCTGGGTTGCAGACCGCTGCTGAAGGCTCTGGGTTGCAGACCGCCGCTGAAGGCTCTGGGTTGCAGACCACCGCTGAAGGCTCTGGGTTGCAGACCACCGCTGAAGGCTCTGGGTTGCAGACCACCGCTGAAGGCTCTGGGTTGCAGACCACCGCTGAAGGCTCTGGGTTGCAGACCACCGCTGAAGGCTCTGGGTTGCAGACCACCGCTGAAGGCTCTGGGTTGCAGACCACCGCTGAAGGCTCTTGGCTGCAGACCGTCGCTGAGGGCTCCGGGCTGAGGAGCGTCGCTGGAGGCTCCGGGCTGAGGAGCGTCGCTGGAGGCTCCGGGCTGGGGGGCGTCGCTGGAGGCTCCGGGCTGAGGGGCGTCGCTGGAGGCTCCGGGCTGAGGAGCGTCGCTGGAGGCTCCGGACTAGGGATGCGCACTGGAGGTCCGATGCGTGGGACTGGCATAGGTGGCGCCAGACTGGTAACACACACCTCAGGTCGAGTGCGGGGAGCAGGAACAGGACACCCGGACTGGGCAGGCGTACTGGAGGCCTGATGCGTGGAGCTGGCATAGGAGTCGCCAGACTAGTAACACGCACCTCAGGGTGAGTGCGGGGAGCAGGCACAGGACGTACTGGGCTATGGAGGCGCACTGGAGGGAGAGTGCGAGGAGCAGGAATCGGTCTCACTGGACTGGGGAGACGCACTAAGGGCCGAGTGCTCACAGCAGGCACTGGCTGTACCGGGTTATGGATGTGCACTGGAGGAATAGTGCGAGGAGCAGGAATCGGTCTCACCGGACTGGGGAGACGCACTAGGGGCCGAGTGCTCACAGCAGGCACTGGCTGTACCGGGTTATGGATGCGCACTGAAAGGAGAGTGCGAGGAGCAGGCACACGACGTACTGGACTATGGAGGCGCACTGGAGGGAGAGTGCGAGGAGCAGGCACAGGACGTACTGGGCCGCGGATGCGCACTGGAGGTCTGGAGCGTATGGCTTGCACAACCCGCCCTGGCTGGATGCTCAACTCAGCTCGACAACTGCAGGGTGCGGGCACAGATCGCACCGGCCTGTGAATGCGCCCTGACGACACAGTGCGCATCACCGCACAACACGGTGCCTGCCCCATCACTTGCTCCCCACAGTAAGCACGGGAAGTTGGCTCAGGACTCCACCCTGACTCTGCCCAACTCCCCGTGTGGGCTGCCCATCGCACTTGCCTCTGGGTGGATATAGCGCCTCATAGTATCGCCGCTCCGCTCTCGCTGCCTCTATCTCCTCCTTCGGACGGCGATACTCCCCAGCCTGCCTCCAGGGTCCTTTCCCATCTAATATCTCCTCCCAAGTCCATTTTTCCCGCTGCTCCATTCCACGCTGCTTGGTCCTTGGTTGGTGGGTGATTCTGACACGGCTGTCTGAAGGATCGGACCAAAATGCAGCGTCGGTTTCGTTCCACATATTTATTAAACGTGAAACTGAATTCAATACACTTAAATACTTGAAAACACAAAAACAACAAACCGTGACGCAGAGAAGAAAACACACTACTCAAAATATAATCATCCACAAAAACAGGTGGGACAAACATCAACTTAAATAGGACCTCCAATTAGAGACAAAGACAACCGTCTGCCTCTAATTGGAGGTCATGCCAAACAAAACCCAACATAGAAATACAAAACTAGAAACTGACCATAGAAATAGAAAAACAGACAAACACCCCGTCACGCCCTGACCTACTCTACCATAGAAAATAACAACTTACTATGGTCAGAATGTGACAGCACAGCCTACACGCCCATCACATCACAAAATTCGGTGACAGCCAGCTCTGCTTCTTCGTAGACACTAGCCCCCTGTTAAACTGTAATAGTGACAGAATGAATTAACTAGAAAGGAAATGCGTTGATTTACGGTACCAGTCAAAAGTTTGGACACACCTACTCATTCAAGGGTTTTTCTGTATTTTTTTTTTTACTGTTTTCTACATTGTAGAATAATAGTGAAAACATAAACTATGAAATAACACATGGAATCATGTAGTAACCCAAAAAGTGTTAAATCAAAATATATTTTATGTTTGAGATTCTTTAAAGTAGCCACCCTTTGCCTTGATGACAGCTTTGCACACGCTTGGCATTCTGTCAACCAGCTTTTACATTTTTTTATTATCAGTTTTCAGGGCGTGCTGCAGCACCTTCAGCACCTCTACTTCCCACGTCTATGGCCATGAGTACAGTAGTTTGCAGAAGAATCATCACAAAGTAACAATCAATCAAGGTAGCTCTGGTGATTGTTTGCACTGTCTGCATGGCCCATTAATTAGGGCCGATTTCAGTTTTCATAACAATCGGTAATCGTCATTTTTGGACGCGATCATTGCCGATTACATTGCATTCCACGAGGAAACTGCGTGGCAAGCTAACCACCTGTTACGCGAGTGCAGCAAGGAGCCAAGGTAAGTTGCTAGCTAACATTAAACTTATCTTATAAAAAAAACTAAAAAAACTATCAATCTTCACATAATCACTAGTTAACTACACATGGTTGATGATATTACTAGGTTAACTAGCTTGTCCTGTGTTGCATATTATCAATGCAGTGCCTGTTAATTTATCATCGAATCACAGCCTACTTCGCCAAACGGGTTGTCACGGTTGTTGGGATAGACGGACCAAGGCGCAGCATGATTCGAGTTCCACCTCTTTTATTAGTGAAACTTAAACAAAACAATAAACAAACAACGACCGTGAAGTAACAGCGCGCGCATCAGCACTCAACAAAACAATATCCCACAAAGCAGGTGGGAACAATGACACCTTAAGTATGATCCCCAATTAGAGACAACAAACATCAGCTGCCTCTAATTGGGAACCATACCAAGAGCACCAACATAGAAATGAAAAGACTAGAACACCCCCTAGTCACGCCTTGACCTACAACACCAGAGAGAACCAAGGGCTCTCTATGGTCAGGGCGTGACACGGGTGATGATTTAACAAAAGCCCATTTGCGACAAAAGCACAATTGTTGCATGAATGTACCTAACCATAAACATCAATGCCTTTCTTAAAATTAATACACGGAAGTATATTTTTTCAAACCTGCATATTTAGTTAAAATAAATTCATGGTTAGCAGGCAATATTAACTAGGGAAATTGTGTCACTTCTCTTGCGTTCATTGCACATGGAGTCAGGGTATATGCAACAGTTTGGGCCGCCTGGCTCGTTGCGAACTGATTTGCCAGAATTTTACATAATTATGACATAACATTGAAGGTTGTGCACTGTAACAGCAATATTTAGACTTAGGGTTGCCACCCGTTCGATAAAATACAGTACAGTTCTGTATTTCACTGAAAGAATAAACATTATGTTTTCGAAATGATAGTTTCCGAATTTGACCATATTGATGACCAAAGGCTCGTATTTCTGTGTTTATTATATTATAATTAAGTCTATGATTTGATATTTGCCAGCAGCTCTTAACAAAGCTTGATTCACAGCGCTGTTTATGACTTAATGTCTATCAACTCCAGGCAATACTAAAGTGCCTATTGGAACATCCAATAGTCAAAGGTATATGAAATACAAATGGTATAGAGAGAAATAGTCATCGTGTCATAATTCCTATAATAACTACAACCTAAATCTTCTTAACTGGGAATATTGAAGAACTGGGAATATTGAACCACCAGCTTTCATATGTTCTGAGCAAGGAACTTAAACGTTAGCTTTTTTACATGGCACATATTGCACTTTTACTTTCTTCTCCAACACTATGTTTTTGCATTATTTAAACCAAATTCAGCATGTCTCATTATTTATTTATGTATTGTATTAAGTTAAATTAAGTGTTCATTGCTCATTCAGTATTTTTGTAATTGTCATTATTACAGTGAGGGAAAAAAGTATTTGATCCCCTGCTGATTTTGTACGTTTGCCCACTGACAAAGAAATGATCAGTCTATAATTTTAGTGGTAGGTTTATTTGAACAGTGAGAGACAGAATAACAACAAAAAAATCCAGAAAAACGCATGTCAAAAATGTTATAAAATGATTTGCATTTTAATGAGGGAAATAAGTATTTGACCCCTCTGCAAAACATGACTTAGTACTTTGTGGCAAAACCCTTGTTGGCAATCACTGAGGTCAGACGTTTCTTGTAGTTGGCCACCAGGTTTGCACACATCTCAGGAGGGATTTTGTCCCACTCCTCTTTGCAGATCTCCAAGCCATTAAGGTTTCGAGGCAGATGTTTGGCAACTCGAACCTTCAGCTCCCTCCACAGATTTTCTATGGGATTAAGGTCTGGAGACTGGCTAGGCCCCTCCAGGACCTTAATGTGCTTCTTCTTGAGCCACTCCTTTGTTGCCTTGGCCGTGTGTTTTGGATCATTGTCATGCTGGAATACCCATCCACGACCCATTTTCAATGCCCTGGCTGAGGGAAGGAGGTTCTCACCCAAGATTTGACGGTACATGGCCCCGTCCATCGTCCCTTTGATGCGGTGAAGTTGTCCTGTCCCCTTAGCAGAAAAACACTCCCAAAGCATAATGTTTCCACCTCCATGTTTGACGGTGGGGTTGGTGTTCTTGGGGTCATAGGCAGCATTCCTCCTCCTCCAAACACGGCGAGTTGAGTTGATGACAAATAGCTCCATTTTGGTCTTATCTGACCACAACACTTTCACCCAGTTGTCCTCTGAATCATTCAGATGTTCATTTGAAAACTTCAGACGGGCATGTGTATGTGCTTTCTTGAGCAGGGAGACCTTGCGGGCACTGCAGAATTTCAGTCTTTCACGGTGAGTGCGTTAACAATTGTTTTCTTGGTGACTATGGTCCCAGCTGCCTTGCGATCATTGACAAGATCCTCCTGTGTAGTTCTGGGCTGATTCCTCACCGTTCTCATGATCATTGCAACTCCACGAGGTGAGATTTTGCATAGAGCCCCAGGCTGAGGGAGATTGACAGTTCTTTTGTGTTTCTTCCATTTGCGAATAATCGCACCAACTGTTGTCACCTTCTCGACAAGCTGCTTGGTGATGGTCTTGTAGCCCATTCCAGCCTTGTGTAGGTCTACAATCTTGTCCCTGACATCCTTGGAGAGCTCTTTGGTCTTGGCCATGGTGGAAAGTTTGGTATCTGATTGATTGGATGCTTCTGTAGACAGGTGTCTTTTATACAGGTATCAAGCTGAGATTAGGAGCACTCCCTTTAAGAGTGTGCTCCTAATCTCAGCTCGTTACCTGTATAAAAGACACCTGGGAGCCAGAAATCTTTCTGATTGAGAGGGGGTCAAATACTTATTTCCCTCATTCCCTCATCAATTTATAACATTTTTTACATGCGTTTTTCTGGATTTTTTGTTGTTGTTATTCTGTATCTCACTGTTCAAATAAACATACCATTAAAATTATAGACTGATCATTTCTTTGTCAGTGGGCAAACGTACAAAATCAGCAGGAGATCAAATACTTTTTTCCCTCACTGTATATATATATACTGCTCAAAAAAAGAAAGGGAACACTTAAACAACACATCCTAGATCTGAATGTAATAAATAATCTTATTAAATACTTTTTTCTTTACATAGTTGAATGTGCTGACAACAAAATCACACAAAAATAATGAATGGGAATCCAATTTATCAACGCATGGAGGTCTGAATTTGGAGTCACACTCAAAATTAAAGTGGAAAACCACACTACAGGCTGATCCAACTTTGATGTAATGTCCTTAAAACAAGTCAAAATGAGGCTCAGTAGTGTGTGTGACTCCACGTGCCTGTATGACCTCCCTACAACGCCTGGGCATGCTCCTGATGAGGTGGCGGATGGTCTCCTGAGGGATCTCCTCCCAGACCTGGACTAAAGCATCCGCCAACTCCTGGACAGTCTGTGGTGCAATGTGGCGTTGGTGGATGGAGCGAGACATGATGTCCCAGATGTGCTCAATTGAATTCAGGTCTGGGGAACGGGCGGGCCAGTCCATAGCATCAATGCCTTCCTCTTGCAGGAACTGCTGACACACTCCAGGCACATGAGGTCTAGCATTGTCTTGCATTAGGAGGAACCCAGGGCCAACTGCACCAGCATATGGTCTCACAAGGGGTCTGAGGATCTCATCTCGGTACCTAATGGCAGTCAGGCTACCTCCGGCGAGCACATGGAGGGCTGTGCGGCCCCCCAAAGAAATGCCACCCCACACCATGACTGACCCACCACCAAACCGGTCATGCTGGAGGATGTTGCAGGCAGCAGAATGTTCTCCACGGCATCTCCAGACTCTGTCACGTCTGTCACGTGCTCAGTGTGAACCTGCTTTCATCTGTGAAGAGCACAGGGCGCCAGTGGCGAATTTGCCAATCTTGGTGTTCTCTGGCAAATGCCAAACGTCCTGCACGGTGTTGGGCTGTAAGCACAACCCCCACCTGTGGACGTCAGGCCCTCATACCGCCCTCATGGAGTCTGTTTCTGACCGTTTGAGCAGACACATGCACATTTGTAGCCTGCTGGAGGTCATTTTGCAGGGCTCTGGCAGTGCTTCTCCTGCTCCTCCTTGCACAAAGGCGGAGGTAGCGGTCCTGCTGCTGGGTTGTTGCCCTCCTACGGCCTCCTCCACATCTCCTGATGTACTGGCCTGTCTCCTGGTAGCGCCTCCATGCTCTGGACACTACGCTGACAGACACAGCAAACCTTCTTGCCACAGCTCGCATTGATGTGCCATCCTGGATGAGCTGCACTACCTGAGCCACTTGTGTGGGTTGTAGACTCCGTCTCATGCTACCACTAGAGTGAAAGCACCGCCAGCATTCAAAAGTGACCAAAACATCAGCCAGGAAGCATAGGAACTGAGAAGTGGTCTGTGGTCCCCACCTGCAGAAACACTCCTTTATTGGGGGTGTCTTGCTAATTGCCTATAATTTCCACCTGTTGTCTATTCCATTTGCACAACAGCATGTGAAATGTATTGTCAATCAGTGTTGCTTCCTAAGTGGACAGTTTGATTTCACAGAAGTGTGATTGACTTGGAGTTACATTGTGTTGTTTAAGTGTTCCCTTTATTTTTTTGAGCAGTGTATATATATATATAAAAAAAGAAATCAGCCGATTAATCGGTATCGGCTTTTTTTGGTCCTCCAATAATCGTATTGGTATCGGCGTTGAAAAATCATACTCGGTCGACCTCTAGTCTTTATCTTGATCAATACAAGTGTAAAAAAGGCTGTCCTGCTCCCCTTCTCTCCACCTAACTCCCCCTCACAGTCCCCTTAGTTTATCTTATTGAGTCTCGGTAGTTTGGCTGCTCAGTTGAACTAGTTGTCACTCACCCATCATAGACCTGCCATTCCCAACCAATCAGAGCTTGGAAATGCGCATCTGGACATTGCATCCACCCACTCAGGTCAGTGTTATTGTTGTACAATTCGAGAAGACGCACGTTTTCTGATTACTTTTTGATTGTGGACAGTAACACTGTAACAGTGATACTTCTATGTCATACTTGAGTAAAAGTATAGATACCTTAATTGAAAATTATTTAGAATTATGGATCCGGACCCACTTGGGTCCAGGATTGGGGCTCGGGTATTCGGATGCAGGTGGATCTGTGAAGACCTCTACTCCACGGCAGGGTTAGAGTCTCCATCCTCCCTGGCAGGGTCAGAATGGGTTGGAGTTCCCTTTCTTCCCGGTTCTTGGACTCCTGCAATAGTGCTAGGCCTCCAGTCCTCTGTTGTTCTAGTCCACAGTTCCCTGTACTAGTAGCCCCTGAGTTTGTTGCTCTGCCAGGCCCTAGGTATTTGTTCTTAACTGACTTGCCCAGTTAAATAAAGGAAAAATAAAAAAAATGTCCTACCTAGCTAGGACACATGTTCGCTTTGTTGTCAGGTCTTCAGTATCCTGCACTGCACGGACCGCAGATCCCCGCCTTATTGGGTACGCAGCATCCTAGCCTGCCAGGCTTAGAGTCCCCTGCCATGCTAGGCCCTAAGTTAGCTGGTCCGTTTGCAGTCTCCTGCCCTGCTTGGATTGCAGCCCTCTGCCTTCGTTGGTTGGCAGTTGCCTATCCCACCAGGTTTAGAGCCTCCTGCCTTACTAGGCCCCCTTTATAGATCCGCATTAGAGACTGTGCCATTTAAGTTAGAGGCCTTTTTGTGGAAGTTAATATTTCCATAAGAAATATTGGGGCATCTGTAAAAAAGACTGTCCTACTCCCCTCCTCTCGACCTAACTTCCCCTCACAGTCCCCTTAGTTGCCCTGCCATTCCCAACCAATCAGAGCGCTTGGAAATGCATATCTGGACATTGCACCCGCAGTGGATCCCTGCCTTTTGGCTGATCCATATGTAGTCTCAGGCTGGGTAGAAAATAAGTTGGCTACTGTTAAATTGGTGAAGGTAGCTGGAAGTGGTCTTTTGTGATGATTTTCTTTGTTTCTTCCATCCCGAGAGAGCGGGCGCTTCATGTCACGTGACTAGGGACAATACCTATGACTTGCTTTGCTCTCCAGAGCAGGGCGTCTTTGAGTGATTACTGGGGTGGCATCAAGTGTTGAGGTGGACTGAAATGGAAAATTCCCTGTGTCTGACGAACACCGTTTGGTGCGACGCAGACCCAGTGGCGAGCGTGGTAAAAATGAGAAGACATTGTCCTTTTGAGTTTTGAAGCAGTTTTTACCTGATAAAGTCATGTTAGGATATGTCAGTTATTCAGTGAGACCTTTTGTGCCAAACCCACTAAGGTGTTCAGATGCCAAGCGTATGGTTATGTTGCAGCAGTGTGTAGGAGGGAGATTCCAAGATATGAGAAGTGTGCAGGAGGGCATGGGACAAAGGAATGTATAGTATTGTGTCAATTGTGGGGTTGCCCAAGTTGCTGGGGATCAGAAGTGCTCAGTGCGAGAAAGACAGGTTGAGGTTGCCAGTGTCAGAATTTAACAGCAGGTGTGGTATGCTGAGGCAGTGAAGAGACAATGAGTTTACACCAATCCTACAACTACTACTGCACTGATCACAGTCAAACAGAAAAGGCTGATGCTTGGAATTAATTTTTATTGTGGTTATATGATATAGGAAAAATAAAAATCCAAAAGCCCATTTACGGCCATGGCATACTGCCTATCATGGACACTCTCTCTCTTCCTCCATGGTGTCCTCCAGTCGCTCATTAGAAGCAATACCTTCAATCTATACAGAATGTGATCATACGGTGCTGTAAAACAAACAAAAATGTAGTTTTTTAGTTGAATCAAATCAAATGAAATTGTATTTGTCACATGTGCGGAAATGAAATTGTGAAATGCTTACTTACAAGCCATTAACCAACAATGCAGTTAAGAAAAAAAGTGTTCAAAGTATTTACTAAAATAAACTGAAGCAAAAAAAAAAAATGAATAAAATAAATGATTAACCTCTTACATCTAGACGTTCCGCTAGCGGAACACCTGCTCCAATATCCAATGATGGGCGTGGCGCGAAATACAAATTCCTCTAAAATCCGAAAACTTCAAATTTTCAAACATATGACTATTTTACAGCATTTTAAAGACAAGACTCTCGTAAATCTAAACACAGTGTCCGATTTCAAAAAGGCTTTACAACGAAAGCAAAACATTACATTATGTCAGCAGAGTACCCAGCCAGAAATAATCAGACACCCATTTTTCAAGCTAGCATAGAATGTCACAAAAAAACAAAACCACAGCTAAATGCAGCACTAACCTTTGATGATCTTCATCAGATGACAACCCTAGGACATTATGTTATACAATACATGCATGTTTTGTTCAATCAAGTTCATATTTATATCAAAAACCAGCTTTTTTACATTAGCATGTGACGTTCAGAACTAGCATACCCCCCGCAAACATCCGGTGAATTTACTAAATTACTCACGATAAACATTCACAAAAAACATAACAATTATTTTAAGAATTATAGATACAGAACTCCTCTATGCACTCGATATGTCCGATTTTAAAATAGCTTTTCGGTGAAAGCACATTTTGCAATATTCTCAGTAGATAGCCCAGCCATCACGGCTAGCCATTTAGACACCGACCAAGTTTAGCCCTGACCAAACTCCGATTTACTATTACAAAAGTTTGAATACCTTTGTTGTCTTCGTCAGAATGCACTCCCAGGACTGCTACTTCAATAACAAATGTTGGTTTGGTCCAAAATAATCCATCGTTATATCCAAATAGCGGCGTTTTGTTCGTGCGTTCTAGACACTGTCCTAAGTGTAAATAAGGGTTACGAGCATGGTGCAATTCGTGACAAAAGATTTCTAAATATTCCATTACCGTACTTCGAAGCATGTCAACCGCTGTTTAAAATCAATTTTTATGCCATTTTTCTCGTAAAAAAGCGATAATATTCCGACCGGGAATCTCCGTTTAGGTAAACAGAGGAAAGAAAACAAAGCATTCTGTCGACGCGGGCACGAGCCTGAGTCTCACAGTACTGTAACCAGCCACTACCCAAACGCGCTACTTTGTTTCAACCAGAGCCTGCAAAGCCACGATTCAGCTTTTTGCCGCCTTCTGAGAGCCCATGTGAGCCGTAGGAAGTGTCACGTAACAGCAGAGATCCTTTGTAATGGATAAAGATGGCAAAGAAGGCCAAGAAATGGTCAGACAGGGTACTTCCTGTACAGAATCTTCTCAGGTTTTGGCCTGCCAAATGAGTTCTGTTATACTCACAGACACCATTCAAACAGTTTTAGAAACTTTAGGGTGTTTTCTATCCAAAGCCAAAATTATATGCATATTCTAGTTTCTGGGCAGGAGTAATAATCAGATTAAATCGGGTACGTTTTTTATCCGGCTGTGAAAATACTGCCCCCTATCCATAACAGGTTTTAAGGAGCAAAAATAAAAGAACAGTACTTCTACCGACTAGCAGCACTGTAGAAACTAATAATTACAACGGAACGACTTGATTAGTGTAGTGTTAGCTAGCTACATAGTTGTCTTTGCTCTCTTCGTAGCTAAGATAATTTTGTAGTTTAGAGTAATTATCGAGGTTACCTAGCCAGCTACACTTTCAAACAAAGTCAACAACGCAGCCACTGCTAGCTAGCCTACTTCACCAGCCAGCAGTACTGTATCATTTTAATCATTTTAGTCAATAAGATTTTTGCAACGTAAGCTTAACTTTCTGAACATTCGAGACGTGTAGTCCACTTGTCATTCCAATCTCCTTTGCATTAGCGTAGCCTCTTCTGTAGCCGTCAACTATGTGTCTGTCTATCCCTGTTCTCTCCCCTCTGCACAGGCCATACAAACGCTTCACACCGCGTGGCCGCTGCCACTCTAACCTGGTGGTCCCAGCGCGCACGACCCACGTGGAGTTCCAGGTCTCCGGCAGCCTCTGGAACTGCCGATCTGCGGCCAACAAGGCAGAGTTCATCTCAGCCTATGCTTCCCTCCAGTCCCTCGACTTCTTGGCACTGACGGAAACATGGATTACCACAGATAACACTGCTACTCCTACGCTCTCTCCTCGTCTGCCCACGTGTTCTCGCACACCCCGAGAGCTTCTGGTCAGCGGGGTGGTGGCACTGGGATCCTCATCTCTCCCAAGTGGACATTCTCTCTTTCTCCCCTGACCCATCTGTCTATCGCCTCCTTTGAATTCCATGCTGTCACAGTTACCAGCCCTTTCAAGCTTAACATCCTTATCATTTATCGCCCTCCAGGTTCCCTTGGAGAGTTCATCAATGAGCTTGACGCCTTGATAAGTTCCTTTCCTGAGGATGGCTCACCTCTCACAGTTCTGGGTGACTTTAACCTCCCCACGTCTACCTTTGACTCATTCCTCTCTGCCTCCATCTTTCCACTCCTCTCCTCTTTTGACCTCACCCTCTCACCTTCCCCCCTACTCAGAAGGCAGGCAATACGCTTGACCTCATCTTTACTAGATGCTGTTCTTCCACTAATCTCATTGCAACTCCCCTCCAAGTCTCCGACCACTACCTTGTATCCTTTTCCCTCTCGCTCTCATCCAACACTTCTCACTCTGCCCCTACTCGGATGGAATCGCGACGTCCCAACCTTCGCTCTCTCTCCCCCGCTACTCTCTCCTCTTCCATCCTATCATCTCTTCCCTCTGCTCAAACCTTCTCCAACCTATCTCCTGATTCTGCCTCCTCAACCCTCCTCTCCTCCCTTTCTGCATCCTTTGACTCTCTATGTCCCCTATCCTCCAGGCCGGCTCGGTCCTCCCCTCCTGCTCCGTGGCTCGACGACTCATTGCGAGCTCACAGAACAGGGCTCCGGGCAGCCGAGCGGAAATGGAGGAAAACTCGCCTCCCTGCGGACCTGGCATCCTTTCACTCCCTCCTCTCTACATTTTCCTCTTCTGTCTCTGCTGCTAAAGCCACTTTCTACCACTCTAAATTCCAAGCATCTGCCTCTAACCCTAGGAAGCTCTTTGCCACCTTCTCCTCCCTCCTGAATCCCCCCCCCCCCCCCCCTCCCTCTCTGCGGATGACTTCGTCAACCATTTTGAAAAGAAGGTCGACGACATCCGATGCTCGTTTGCTAAGTCAAACGACACCGCTGGTCCTGCTCACACTGCCCTACCCTGTGCTTTGACCTCTTTCTCCCCTCTCTCTCCAGATGAAATCTCGCGTCTTGTGACGGCCGGCCGCCCAACAACCTGCCCGCTTGACCCTATCCCCTCCTCTCTTCTCCAGACCATTTCCGGAGACCTTCTCCCTTACCTCACCTCGCTCATCAACTCATCCTTGACCGCTGGCTACGTCCCTTCCGTCTTCAAGAGAGCGAGAGTTGCACCCCTTCTGAAAAAACCTACACTCGATCCCTCCGATGTCAACAACTACAGACCAGTATCCCTTCTTTCTTTTCTCTCCAAAACTCTTGAACGTGCCGTCCTTGGCCAGCTCTCCTGCTATCTCTCTCAGAATGACCTTCTTGATCCAAATCAGTCAGGTTTCAAGACTAGTCATTCAACTGAGACTGCTCTTCTCTGTGTGACGGATGCGCTCCGCACTGCTTAAGCTAACTCTCTCTCCTCTGCTCTCATCCTTCTAGACCTATCGGCTGCCTTTGATACTGTGAACCATCAGATCCTCCTCTCCACCCTCTCCGAGTTGGGCATCTCCGGCGCGGCCCACGCTTGGATTGCGTCCTACCTGACAGGTCGCTCCTACCAGGTGGCGTGACGAGAATCTGTCTCCGCACCACGTGCTCTCACCACTGGTGTCCCCCAGGGCTCTGTTCTAGGCCCTCTCCTATTCTCGCTATACACCAAGTCACTTGGCTCTGTCATATCCTCACATGGTCTCTCCTATTATTGCTATGCAGACGACACACAATTAATCTTCTCCTTTCCCCCTTCTGATAACCAGGTGGCGAATTGCATCTCTGCATGTCTGGCAGACATATCAGTGTGGATGACGGATCACCACCTCAAGCTGAACCTCGGCAAGACGGAGCTGCTCTTCCTCCCGGGGAAGGACTGCCCGTTCCATGATCTCGCCATCACGGTTGACAACTCCATTGTGTCCTCCTCCCAGAGTGCTAAGAACCTTGGCGTGATCCTGGACAACACCCTGTCATTCTCAACTAACATCAAGGCGGTGACCCGTTCCTGTAGGTTCATGCTCTACAACATTCGCAGAGTACGACCCTGCCTCACACAGGAAGCGGCCCAGGTCCTAATCCAGGCACTTGTCATCACCCGTCTGGATTACTGCAACTCGCTGTTGGCTGGGCTCCTTGCCTGTGCCATTAAACCCCTACAACTCATCCAGAACGCCGCAGCCCGTCTGGTGTTCAACCTTCCCAAGTTCTCTCACGTCACTCCGCTCTCTCCACTGGCTTACAGTTGAAGCTCGCATCCACTACAAGACCATGGTGCTTGCCTACGGAGCTGTGAGGGGAACGGCACCTCCGTACCTTCAGGCTCTGATCAGGCCCTACACCCAAACAAGGGCACTGCGTTCATCCACCTCTGGCCTGCTCGCCTCCCTACCTCTGAGGAAGTACAATTCCCGCTCAGCCCAGTCAAAACTGTTCACTGCTCTGGCACCCCAATGGTGGAACAAACTGAATGCACCAATTTGTAAGTCGCTCTGGATAAGAGCGTCTGCTAAATGACTTAAATGTAAATGTAAATGCAGTAGTGAGGCTATATACAGGTGGTACCGGTACAGAGTCAATGTGCGGGGGCACCGGTTATTAGTCGAGGTAATTGAGGTAATATGTAGAGGTAAAGTGACTATGCGTGGATAATAAACAGAGAGTAGCAGCAGCGTAAAAATGGGGGTGGGGGGAACAATGCAAATAGTCCTGGTAGTCATTTGATTAGCTATTCGGGAGTCTTATGGCTTGGGGGTAGAAGCTGTTAAGAAGCCTTTTGGATAAAGACATTGGATAAATGCATTTATACACATACAGTAATTCACAATCTCCAATCATGCTGGTGCTGTGGCCGGGGCTGGAAACCGTGCTAGTACTGGGGCCGGGACTAGTACTGGGACGGGAACCGGTAACCGGGAACTGGTGTTGGTGCAGGTGCTGGGTTGGATCTGGGACTGTAGAGGGGAGGAATGACAACCTGAGGAGCAAGCAGGCACACAAGGGAGTCCAAGACCGTAAGGTTAGGGCTGGCACCTTCCTCTGGCCTGCTCACTCTGGGTGAAGGTTCGATCTTTGGTCCCCTCTCCGCACCTCGAGTGGTGGTCAGGTGCTGAGGTTAGTGCTGGGACTGGTGTTGGATCTGCAGAGGGGAGGAAGGACAACCCAAGGAGCAAGCTGGCACACAAGGAAGCCCTAGACCCGGAGGTTGGTGGTGGCACTCCCCTGTGGCCTGCTCGCTCCGAGTGAAGGTCCGATCTTTAGTCTCCCCTCCGTCCCTCTTCCAGTGTTCTGGTGCTGGATACCAGGAACTGGGTTGGTGCTGGGTCTGGAATTGGTGCTGGAACTATAAAGGGGAGGAAAGGCAACCTGAGGAGCAATAAGGCACACAAGGAAGCCCTAGACCCGGAGGTCAGTGATGGCACTCCTTGTGGCCTGCTCAACCAGGGTGAAGGGCTGGGGGTGGAGAGTGACGTGGGTCGTGGTGAAGGGGCAATGCTGCGATGAGGCTGGAGGACGGGTCTGGGGTCCGGTGTTGGTCCGGGCAGCATGGAGGGCAGTTTAGATGTTAATGCCCTTCCATCTTGCAGCTCTGTGTGCCCATAGGGTAAAATATGCAGTGTTTCTTAGCCGGGTCCTTCTGGGTGGTGGCGGCGGCATGCTGGTCAGGCTCCGATTGGCTGATAACAAGGTACCTGTGGAGGTTGTACCTAGGGAGAGCTGGCAGTGTCGGGGAGATGGGCCGAAGAATGGAGGAGGTGAAGCACTGCTTGATCCGTCCATTATCCACTCCACTCTGTATGATGACAGACACATTTCTAAGAAAATAGATGTTTCCTCCTCCAACTGCTCATGCAGCCTAAATATTTCTCCATACAGTGCCTTAATCTCCCTCATGTTTCCTTGCTCAGTTCTCCATGTCGCTCTAGCCAATCTCCAATGGGCAAGCTCAAGATCATGGATATCCTCCCGCATGCTTAGTTCAACCTGGGTCCCCTTCTCATTGGGCCTCTTCTTTTTCCTCTTTTTTGGGTTTGAATCTATGTTTTCCTTGCCCTGCCTACGCACCTTTGGGGCATGAAGGACATTTAGAATAGAACATGTTATATTTTATTTTGCTCATTGGGTTATTATGTGCATTCCGTTGATATAGAGCAGTGGTTCCCAAACGTTTTAATGTCCCGTACCCCTTCAAACATTCAACCTCCAGCTGCGTACCCCTTCTAGCACCAGGGTCAGCGCACTCTCAAATGTTGTTTTTTGCAATTTTTTTAATGTATTTTTATTTCACCTTTATTTAACCAGGTAGGCTAGTTGAAAACAAGTTCTCATTTACAACTGCAACCTGGCCAAGATAAAGCAAAGCAGTGTGACACAAACAACAGAGTTACACATGGAGTAAACAAACATACAGTCAGTAACACAATAGAGAAAAAAATGTCTATATACAGTGTGTGCAAATGAGGTAAGGCAATAAATAGGCCATAGTGGCAAAATAATTACAATTTAGCAATTAAACACTGGAGTGATAGATGTGCAGAAGATGAATGTGCAAGTAGAGAGACTGTGGTGCAAAGGAGCAAAAAAATAAAATAACAGTATGGGGATGAGGTGTTGGATGGGCTATTTACAGATGGGCTATGTACAGGTGCAGTGATCTGTGAGCTGCTCAGACAGCTGGTGCTTAAAGTTAGTGAGGGAGATATGAGTCTCCAGCTTCAGTGATTTTTGCAATTCGTTCCAGTCATTGGCAGCAGAGAAGGAAAGGCAGCCAAAGGTTGAATTGGCTTTGGGGGTGACCAGGGAAATACACCTGCTGGAGCGCGTGCTACGGGTGGGTGCTGCTATGGTGACCAGTGAGCTGAGATAAGGCGGGCTTTACCTAGAAAATACTTATAGATGACCTGGAGCCAGTAGGTTTGGCGACGAATATAAAGCGAGGGCCAGCCAACGAAAGCATACCAGTCGCAGTGGTGGGTAGTATATGGGGCTTTGGTGACAAAACGGATGGCACTGTGATAGACTGCTTCCAATTTGCTGAGTAGAGTGTTGGAGGCTATTTTGTAAATGACATTGCTGAAGTCGAGGATCGGCAGGATAGTCAGTTGTACGAGGGTATATTTGGCAGAATGAGTGAAGGAGGCTTTGTAGCGTAATAGAAAGCCGATTCTAGATTTAATTTTGGAATGGAGATGCTTAATGTGAGTCTGGAAGGAGAGTTTACAGTCTAACCAGACACCTAGGTATTTGTAGTTGTCCACATATTCTAAGTCAGAACCGTCCAGAGTTGTGATGCTGGACGGACGGGCAGGTGCGGGCAGAGTTCGGTTGAAGAGCATGCATTTAGTTTTACTTGCATTTAAGAGCAGTTGGAGGCCACGGAAGGAGTGTTGTATGGCATTTAAGCTCATCTGGAGGTTAGTTAGCACAGAGTCCAAAGAAGGAACAGAAGTATACAGAATGGTGTCGTCTGCGTAGAGGTGGATCAGCGAATCACCAGCAGCAAGAGTGACACCTCCGATTTGACACACTGAACTCTGTCTGAGTAGTAGTTGGTGAACCAGGCGAGGCAGTCATTTGAGAAACCAAGGCTGTTGAGTCTGCTGATAAGAATGTGGTAATTGACAGAGTCTTAAGCCTTGGCCAGGTCTATGAATACAGCTGCACAGTATTGTCTCTAATTGATGGCGGTTATGATATCGTTTAGGACCTTGAGCGTGGCTGAGGTGCACCCATGACCAGCTCGGAAACCAGATTGCATAGCGTAGAAGGTACGGTGGGATTCGAAATGCTCGATGATCTGTTTGTTAACTTGGCTTTCGAAAACCTTAGAATGGCAGGGTAGGATAGATGTAGGTCTGTAGCCGTTTGGGTCTAGAGTGTCTCCCACTTTGAAGAGGGGGATGACCGCGGCAGCTTTCCAATTTTTGGGGATCTCTGACGATACAAAAGAGAGGTTGAACAGGCTAGTGTTGCAACACTTTCGGCTGATAATTTTAGAAAGAGAGGGTCCAGATTGTCTAGCCCGGCTGATTTGTAGGGGTCCAGATTTTGCAGCTCTTTCAGAACATCAGGTATCTGGATTTTGGTGAAGGAGAAATGGGGGAGGCTTGGGCAAGTTGCTGTGGGGGGTGCAGGGCTGTTGACCAGGGTAGGGGTAGCCAGGTGGAAAGCATGGCCAGCCGTAGAAAAATTCTTATTGAAATTCTCAATTATTGTGGATTTATCGGTGTTGACAGTGTTACCTAGCCTCATTGCAGTGGGCAGCTGGGAGGAGGTGCTCTTATTCTTCAAGGATTTTACAGTGTCCCAGAACTTTTTGGAGTTTGTGCTGCAGGTTGCAAATTTCTGTTTGAAAAAGCTAGCCTTTGCTTTCCTGACTGCCTGTGTATATTGGTTCCTAACTTCCCTGAAAAGTTGCATATCGTGGGGGCTATTTGATGCTAATGCCGTGCGCCACAGGATGTTTTTGTGCTGGTCAAGGGCAGTCAGGTCTGGAGTGAACCAAGGGCTTTTTCTGTTCCTGGTTCTAAATGTTTTCAATGGGGCATGCTTATTTAGAATTGTGAGGAAAGCACTTTTAAAGAATAACCAGGCATCTTCTACTGACTGAATGAGGTCAATATCCTTCCATGATACCGGGGCCAGGTCGATTAGAAAGGCCTGCTTGCTGAAGTGTTTTAGGGAGCGTTTCACAGTGATGAGGGGTGGTTGTTTGACCACAGACCCATTACGGACGCAAGCAATGAGGCAGTGATCGCTGAGATCCTGGTTGAAGACAGCAGAGGTGTATTTGGAGGGCAGGTTGGTTAGGATGATATCTATGAGGGTGCCTGTGTTTACGGATTTGGGGTTGTTCATTGATAATTTGTGTGAGATTGAGGGCATCAAGCTTAGATTGTAGGATGGCTGGGGTGTTAAGCATGTCCCAGTTTAGGTCACCTAACAGCACGAGCTCTGAAGATAGATGGGGGGCAATCAATTCACATATGGTGTCCTGGGCACAGCTAGGGGAAGAAGGTGGTCTATAGGAAGCGGCAACGGTGAGAGACTTGTTTCTGGAAAGGTGGATTTTTAAAAGTATATGCTCAAATTGTTTGGGCACAGACCTGGATAGTAAGACAGAACTCTGCAGGCTATCTCTGCAGTAGATTGCAACATCGCCCCCTTTGGCAGTTCTATCTTGTCGGAAAATGTTATAGTTAAGGATGGAAATGTCAGGGTTTTTGGTGGCCTTCCTAAACTAGGATTCAGACACAGCTTGGACAACAGGGTTGGCGGAGTTTGCTAAAGCAGTGAATAAAACAAACTTAGGGAGGAGGCTTCTAATGTTAACATGCATGAAACCAAGGCTTTTACAGTTACAAAAGTCAACAAATGAGAGGGCCTGGGGAATGGGAGTGGAGCAAGGCACTGCAGGGCCTGGATTAACCGCTACATCACCAGAGGAGCAGAGGAGGAGTAGGATAAGAGTACGTCTAAGGGCTATAAGAACTGGTCGTCTAGTACATTCGGAACAGAGAGTAAAAGGAGCATGTTTCTGGGCGCGGTAGAATAGATTCAATACATAATGTACAGTCGTGGGTAAAAAAAAATTAAATGACACAAATATTAATTTTCACAAAGTCTGCTGCCGCCGTTTGTATGATGGCAATTTGCATATACTCCAGAATGTTATGAAGAGTGATTAGATAAATTGCAATTAATTGCAAAGTCCCTCTTTGCCATGCAAATGAACTGAATCCCCCAAAAACATTTCCACTGCATTTCAGCCCTGCCACAAAAGGACCAGCTGACATCATGTCAGTGATTCTCTCATTAACACAGGTGTGAGTGTTGACGAGGACAAGGCTGGAGATCACTCTGTCATTCTGACTGAGTTTGAATATCAGACTGGAAGCTTCAAAAGGAGGGTGGTGCTTGGAATCATTGTTCTTCCTCTGTCAACCATGGTTACCTGCAAGGAAACACGTGCCGTCATCATTGCTTTGCACAGAAAGTGCTTCACAGGCAAGGATATTGCTGCCAGTAAGATTGCACCTAAATCAGCCATTTATCAGATCGTCAAGAACTTCAAGGAGAGTGGTTCAATTGTTATGAAGAAGGCTTCTGGGCGCCCAAGAAAGTCCAGCAAGCGCCAGGACCGTCTCCTAAAGTTGATTCAGCTGCGGGATCGGGGCACCACCCGTACAGAGCTTGCTCAGGAATGGCTGCAGGCAGGTGTGAGTGCATCTGCACGCACAGTGAGGCGAAGACTTTGAGGATTTGCCTGGTGTCAAGAAGGGCAGCAAAGAAGCCACTTCTCTCCAGGAAAAACATCAGGGACAGACTGATATTCTGCAAAAGGTACAGGGATTGGACTGCTGAGGAGTGGGGTAAAGTCATTTTCTCTGATGAATCCCCTTTCTGATTGTTTGGGGCATCCGGAAAAAAGCTTGTCCGGAGAAGACAAGGTGAGCTCTACCATCAGTCCTGTGTCATGCCAACAGTAAAGCATCCTGAGACCATTCATGTGTGGGGTTGCTTCTCAGCCAAGGAAGTGGGCTCACTCACAATTTTGCCTAAGAACACAGCCATGAATAAAGAATGGTACCACACATCCTCCGAGAGCAACTTCTCCCAACCATCCAGGAACAGTTTGGTGACGAACAATGACTTTTCCAGCATGATGGAGCACCTTGACCTAAGGCAAAAGTGATAACTACGTGGCTCTGGGAACAAAACATCGATATTTTGGGTCCATGGCCAGGAAACTCCCCAGACCTTAATCCCATTGAGAACTTGTGGTCAATCCTCAAGAGGCGGGTGGACAAACAAAAACCCACAAATTCTGACAAACTCCAAGCATTGATTACGCAAGAATGGGCTACCATCAGTCAGGATGTGGCCCAGAAGTTAATTGACAGCATGCCAGGGCAGATTGCAGAGGTCTTGAAAAAGAAGGGTCAACACTGCAAATATTGGCTCTTTGCGTCAACTTCATGTAATTGTCAATAAAAGCCTTTGACACTTATGAAATGCTTGTAATTTTAATTCAGTATTCCATAGTAACATCTGACAAAAATATCTAAAGACACTGAAGCAGCAAACTTTGTGGAAATTAATATTTGTGTCATTCAAAACCTTTGGCCACGACTGTACAGGTGTTTACTCTACATGACAGCTGCATCTCCACCCACTGTGGTGGTCTGAGGAGAGGGGTCACTGTGTTTTTGGTTACTTACAGTTGTTAACCCACCATTGAACCACAGAGCTAGTAGGTAATGTTCAATTTAAGTGTGTGTGTGTGTGTGTGTGTAATTACTTCAGTATTCCATAGTAACATCTTACAGAAATATCTAAAGACACTGAAGCAGCAAACTTTGTGAAAATTAAGATTTGTGTCATTCTCAAAACTTTTGGCCACGACTGTACAGACAAAGGTATGGTAGGATGTGAATACAGTTCAGGTAAACCTAGGCATTGAGTGGCGATGAGAGAGGTATTGTCTCTAGAGACATGAATTTATCCAGGTGAGGTCACCGCATGTGTGTGAGGTGGGACAAGAGGGTTAGTTGAGGCATATTGAGCAGGGCTGGAGGCTCTACAGTGAAATAAGACAATCACGAACCAAAACAGCAATCGATAAGGCATATTGACATTAGGGAGAGGCATGGTAAGCCGAGTGATCATAGGGTCCAATGAGTAGCTGGACGGGCTAGAGACACGGCGATTCAGACAGCTAGCGGGCCGGGGCTAGCAGAAGGGCCTTAGAGGGATGTCGCAACTGAGGAAGTCTGTTGTTGTAGCCCCCTCGTGTGGTTACGCCGGCAGACCAGTCGTGATGGATCAGCAGGGGTCCGTGTAGTAAAAGGGGTCCAGGCCAATTGGCAAATAGGTATTGTAGCCCAAGGAGTGGCTGATGGACCTCTTCAGCTAGCCGGGAGATGGGCCTAGCATTGGCTAGCTCCAGGTTAATTGGTGCTTTCGTCGGGACAGAGACGTTAGCCAGGAGAAGCCAATCGGATAGCAGCTAGCTAGCTGCGATGATCCAGGTGAAGAGGTTCAGAGCTTGCGGTAGGAATCCGGTGATATGGAGAAAAAGGAATCAAATAAGCTCTGTGTTGAAACACGCTGTACAGACTGGCAGGAGTTGTCCTGGCTAAAGGTTAGCTGATGACCACTAGCAGTGGCTAGCTGACTACTGTTGGGGGTTCCGGTTCTAAAGTAAAGAAAATAGCAGATCCATACCACATTAGATGAGGCGGTTTGCAGGAGAGTATGTTGAACCTCTATGGGCTAGGTGGGACGCTCAACAGCCAGTGTAATCCCGTGGTGCGATATTCAAATACCTTAGAAATGCTATTACTTCAATTTCTCAAACATATGACTATTTTACACCATTTTAAAGACAAGACTCTCGTTAATCTAACCATACTGTCCGATTTCAAAAAGGCTTTACAACGAAAACAAAACATTAGATTATGTCAGCAGAGTACCCAGCCAGAAATAATCAGACACCCATTTTTCAAGCTAGCATATAATGTCACATAAACCCAAACCACAGCTAAATGCAGCACTAACCTTTGATGATCTTCATCAGATGACAATCCTAGGACATTATGTTATACAATACATGCATGTTTTGTTCAATCAAGTTCATATTTATATAAAAAAACAGCTTTTTACATTAGCATGTGACTAGCATGTGACTAGCATTCCCACCGAACACTTCCGGTGAATTTACTAAATTACTCACGATAAACGTTCACAAAAAACATAACAATTATTTTAAGAATTATAGATACAGAACTCCTTTATGCACTCGCTATGTCCGATTTTAAAATAGCTTTTCGGTGAAAGCACATTTTGCAATATTCTGAGTAGATAGCCCGGCCATCACAGGCTAGCTATTTTGACGCTCACCAAACTCCGATTTACTATTAGAAAAGTTTGATTACCTTTGCTGTTCTTCGTCAGAATGCACTCCCAGGACTTCTACTTCAATAACAAATGTTGGTTTGGTCCCAAATAATCCATAGTTATATCCAAATAGCGGCGTTTTGTTAGTGCGTTCAAGACACTATCCGAATGGTAAAGAAGGGTGACGCGCCCGACGCGTTTCGTGACAAAAAAAATCGAAATATTCCATTACCGTTCTTCGAAGCATGTCAACCGCTGTTTAAAATCAATTTTTATGCTATTTTTCTCGTAAAAAAGCGATAATACTCCGACCGGGAGTCGTTGTTTTCGTTCAAAGAGAGAGAAAGTAAACATGGTGTCGGCTCGTGTTAGCGCCTCCAGTCTCATTGTCCTCAGATCGACCACTATCAAAATGCGCTAATGTTTTTCAGCCATGGCCTGCAAAGCCACCATTCATCTTTCTGGCGCCTTCTGAGAGCCTATGGGAGCGTTAGAAAATGTCACGTTATGCCAGAGATCCCCTGTTTTGGTTAGAGATGATCAAGAAGGCCATGAAATGGTCAGAGAGAGTGCTTCCTGTTTGGAATCTTCTCAGGTTTTGGCCTGCCAAATGAGTTCTGTTATACTCACAGACACCATTCAAACAGTTTTAGAAACTTTAGGGTGTTTTCTATCCAAATCAAACAATTATATGCATATTCTAGTTACTGGGCAGGAGTAGTAACCAGATTAAATCGGGTACGTTTTTTATCCGGCCGTGCAAATACTGCCCCCTATCCCCAACAGGTTAAGAAAAATATATGCGAAGAAAAAAGATATAAATATATATACATTTACATTTACGTCATTTAGCAGAAGCTCTTATCCAGAGCGACTTACAAATTGGTGCATTCACCTTATGATATCCAGTGGAACAACCACTTTACAATAGTACATCTATATCTTTTTGGGGGGGGTGGGGGTTAGAAGGATTACTTAATCCTATCCCAGGTATTCCTTAAAGAGGTGGGGTTTCAGGTGTCTCCGGAAGGTGGTGATTGACTCCGCTGTCCTGGCGTCGTGAGGGAGCTTGTTCCACCATTGGGGTGCCAGAGCAGCGAACAGTTTTGACTGGGCTGAGCGGCAACTGTGCTTCCTCAGAGGTAGGGGGGCCAGCAGGCCAGAGGTGGATGAACGCAGTGCCCTTGTTTGGGTGTAGGGCCTGATCAGAGCCTGAAGGTACGGAGGTGCCGTTCCCCTCACAGCTCCGTAGGCAAGCACCATCGTCTTGTAGCAGATGCGAGCTTCAACTGGAAGCCAGTGGAGTGTGCGGAGGAGCGGGGTGACGTGAGAGAACTTGGGAAGGTTGAACACCAGACG
Source organism: Salmo salar (assembly GCF_965601325.2). Taxonomy (NCBI): domain Eukaryota; kingdom Metazoa; phylum Chordata; class Actinopteri; order Salmoniformes; family Salmonidae; genus Salmo; species Salmo salar. Next base: position 75,527,020 of record NC_138301.1, on the reverse strand, counting down.
GGCTGCGGCGTTCTGAATGAGTTGTAGGGGTTTGATGGCACAGGCAGGGAGCCCCGCCAACAGCGAGTTGCAGTAATCCAGACGTGAGATGACAAGTGCCTGGATTAGGACCTGCGCCGCTTCCTGTGTGAGGCAGGGTCGTACTCTGCGAATGTTGTAGAGCATGAACCTACAGGATCGGGTCACCGCCTTGATATTAGCAGAGAACGACAGGGTGTTGTCCAGGGTCACGCCAAGGCTCTTAGCACTCTGGGAGAAGGACACAATGGAGTTGTCAACCGTGATGGCGAGATCATGGAACGGGCAGTCCTTCCCCGGGAGGAAGAGCAGCTCCGTCTTGCTGAGGTTCAGCTTGAGGTGGTGATCCGTCATCCACACTGATATGTCTGCCAGACATGCAGAGATGCGATTCACCACCTGGTTATCAGAAGGGGGAATGGAGAAGATGAATTGTGTGTCATCTGCGTAGCAATGATAGGAGAGACCATGTGAGGATATGACAGAGCCTAGTGACTTGGTGTATAGCGAGAATAGGAGAGGGCCTAGAACTGAGCCCTGGGGGACACCAGTGGTGAGAGCACGTGGTGCGGAGAAGGATTCTCGCCATACCACCTGGTAGGAGCAACCTGTCAGGTAGGACGCAATCCAAGAGTGAGCCGCACCGGAGATGCCCAACTCGGAGAGGGTGGAGAGGAGGATCTGATGGTTCACAGTATGAAAGGCAGCAGATAGGTCTAGAAGGATGAGAGCAGAGGAGAGAGAGTTAGCTTTAGCAGTGCGGAGAGGCTCCATTACACAGAGAAGAGCAGTCTCAGTTGAATGACCAGTCTTGAAACCTGACTGATTTGGATCAAGAAGGTCATTCTGAGAGAGATAGCAAAAGAGCTGGCCAAGGACGGCACGCTCAAGAGTTTTGGAGAGGAAAGAAAGAAGGGATACTGGTCTGTAGTTGTTAACATCGGAGGGATCGAGTGTAGGTTTTTTTGAGAAGGGGTGAAACTCTCGCTCTCTTGAAGACGGAAGGGACGTAGCCAGCGGTCAAGGATGAGTTCATGAGCGAGGTGAGGTAACATCCCTGTCTGTTGTTCGGTGCTTTCCCGGGTAAGGGGGCAGTAGCTCTTCGGCTGCATCAGATTCACAACTTTCAGTGTCTATGCTAGCTGGTCTAACAACAAATGTAGAATTACTGATGCTAGCATTGGATGTGCTCGTGGAAGCAGAACAACTTGTGTCGTCGACATGTGCAGGTGCTGCTGGTAGTAGCAGTCCTACCAGTAGAGCTGGTATTTGTCTCTATGGACGCGGGCCTTACTTTTTTTAAACCATTTATCAATTTTCGAGCAAACCAAATGAGCAGCAGCTAAGTTTGGCTACATACGAACCGTTAGTGAAATTCCTGCGAGAGAGTAACGGTAAATGTGATTGGATGTTAATTATTTGACTAGGCTACCTGTATTTGACATTGTGTTGTTATTTCGCTGAACACTAGATGGTTTAATTTAATTTTTGGCAGTGAAACGAGGCTACTCAGGTGATAAAAAAACCTCAGCCAAATGTATAACCCCGTTGGAAAGTTAAATGGACTGTTTGAAAATGTGAAGAAAAAAAGAAAACATTTTAGATAAAAAAACAAAAAAAATGTTCATCACGTTTTCAGTTGGCGTACTCCCGAGGGTATTGCACGTACCACTGGGGTTTGGTAATACCTGATATAGAGTATCAAGAAGGTATAATGTTGACACTAGATCAAGCCATAGTTAGTACAATTGACCATGAATTGTTAGACTGGACCACTTTAGAAAAGGAAGACATATATTTAGCATACAGATTGGGACTTACAGTGAGGCTGGGGAGTTGTGAGAAGTTGTGAGGCTGGGGTGTTGTGAGCCTGGGGAGTTTGGGAATCGTCCCGTGCAGTCTGATTGGCTAGAAAATGAAAATAATGACAAATATGCAGTCAGTAATAAGGGGGGTAGAGGTTATCATGACACAAGCTTGTAATTTTCAATCTTAGAAAAGCTCATATGTCAAAATGATGATTTTTAAAGCACTGGAGTTTTGACTTTATGAAAGTGGTGAGAAAGAAATGAGATTCTAACCATTCTTATGATGAGCCTTGGGAAGGAGAACTTTCCCATCGGTTACTTAATTACTGTAATCCTGAAAAATAGACACTATGGCTTAGAAATCTTACATTATTTAAATCATCTCAATTCAATTGTTCCACTAAATAAGCCTACTTACACTAAATCACAAGTGGTCACAACTACTTACCACCAAACACTTCAAAATAACCATCCAAGATATAGCAATGATTTTGAACCCGAATTGAACTCTTAAGTGACAAGTTGCCGTAAAGTGACAATAATGCTATGGCCAACCATTTAAGCTGTCAACATCTCTAAACACAGTTTTTTTTATGACATAAAGATTGTGATGTAATGTGATACTATGGGAGACCACACCCACCCAGACAGACAACCAATCACCAGACCAGAGCCATATAAGCCTATTTTCAGTTTTTTTACAAAAACTATATTTTGTTATTTGTTTCATTAGTCCATTGCAAAATGCATCATACAGGTCAGGTCTGTGTTTTGAAAGTTAAACATCTTGAAAACTCGATTGCTGATATGCAAAACATTTTGGGACTATATCAACAGTGGACTAATGAAACAAATACCAAAAGATAGTTTTGGGGTGGAGTTTTCCTTTAACCAATTAACCCACTTCTATGCTTGAAATACAATATATCTCATCAAAATAATAAAAACCACACTGTAACAATGTGTATAACTGCACAGCTACTGTCAATGATACTGTACATATTGAGTTGGTGTCTTCTGATCATCCAAGAGACATTCTGGTTATGTCCTAAAATGGCACCCTATTCACTACATTGTGCACTACTTTTGACCCGGGTTGATAGGGCTTTGGTCAAAAGTAGTGCACCTTGTTGGGAATAGTGTGCCATTTGGGATGCATGCTAGGACTATGTAAAAATCACTTTAGACCTCTTCCCCTACAGGCTAATTACTAGTGGGGTACCTGTAAAGAGTAGGCTATCTATGTGAATAAGCACGATTTGCCAAGGCAGGATACTCTGCCCCCTATCCCTGTTTGGGATAGGGGGCAGTATTTTCACGGCCGGATGAAAAAAACGTACCCGATTTAAACTGGTTACTACTCTTGCCCAGAAACGAGAATATGCATATTATTAGTAGATTTGGATAGAAAACACTCTAAAGTGTCTAAACCTGTTTGAATGGTGTCTGAGTATAACAGAACTCATATGGCAGGCAAAAACCTGAGAAGATTCCAAGCAGGAAGTGACCTGTCTGCGAATTTGTAGTCCTTTTGTTCTCTATCGAAACTACAGTATCTGAGCTGTTACGTTGCACTTTCTAAGGCTTCCATTGGCTCTCTAAAGCCTTCAGAATGCGGATTGAGGCGTCTCCTGTCTCTGAGCAGAGTATGGTAGCTCAGTTTGTCAGTGGTCTGCCTAGTGACAAAGAGATTGGAGATGCGCATTCACGAGACCATGCTGTTTTTTCTTTTCGTCTTTGAATGAATACAGTATTGTCTGGTTGGAATATTATCGCTATTTTACGAGAAAAATACCATAAAAATTGATTTTAAACAGCGTTTGACATGCTTCTAAGTACGGTAAAGGAACATTTACAATTTTTTGTCTCGATATGCGCTCGCGCATTACCCTTTGGATAGTGACCTGAATGCACGAACAAAACGGAGGTATTTGGACATAAATATGGATTATTTGGAACAAAAACAACATTTCTTGTGGAAGTAGCAGTCCTGGGAGTGCATTCTGACAAAGATCAGCAAAGGTAATCCAATTTTTCTAATAGTAATTCTGAGTTTAGTGAGCCTCGAAGTTAGCGGGTGTCTGAATAGCTAGCCGTGATGGCTAAGCTATGTACTCAGAATATTGCAAAATGTGCTTTCGCCGAAAAGCTATTTTAAAATCCGACATAGCGATTGCATAAAGGAGTTCTGTATCTATAATTCTTAAAATAATTGTTATGTATTTTGTCAACGTTTATAATGAGTAATTTAGTAAATTCACCGGATGTTTTGGGTGGGAATGCATGTTCTGAACATCACATGCCAATGTAAAAAGCTGTTTTTGGATATAAATATGAACTTGATTGAACAAAACATGCATGTATTGTATAACATAATGTCCTAGGAGTGTCATCTGATGAAGATCATCAAAGGTTAGTGCTTCTTTTAGCTGTGTTTTGGGTTTATGTGACATATATGCTTGCTTGGAAAATGGCTGTGTGATTGTTTTTGGCTATGTACTCTCCTAACATAATCTAATGTTTTGCTTTCGCTGTAAAGCCTTTTTGAAATCGGACAATGTGGTTAGATTAACGAGAGTCTTGTCTTTAAAATGGTGTAAAATAGTCATATGTTTGAAAAATTGAAATGATTGCATTTTTGAGGTTTTTGTATTTCGCGCCATGTTCTTCCATTCCATCCACTAGCGGAACGTCTAGATGCAAGAGGTTAAAAACAAAAAACAACATCGACCATTCAGTCTACCAGGATATCTTTGTAGGCCTAACTTGTGTTTTGAGGTAGGTTAATAGCCTAAGCTTCTCACAAGTATATTCCTATAGTTTGTCCACACAATCAGTTTAGCCTCGATATTAAATACTTTTTCCAAAGTAGAAATTAAGAAATGTCTATAGAAATTATGGGACAACTGCAATTAGAAAGAAAAATGTATTCATTAGAAAAAAATCTAGGCACCTTGTTGGGTGCCTATTAGGGCTCCCGAGTGGCGCAGCGGTCTAAGGCAAGCGGTCTCAGCGCGAGGAGTCACTACAGACATCCTGGTTCGGATCCAGGCTTTGTCACAACCGGCCGTGATGGGGAGTCCCATAGGGCACAATTGGCCTAGCGTTGTCTGGGTTTGGCTGGTGTAGGCCGTCATTGTAAATAAGAATTTGTTAACTGACTTGCCTATTTAAATAAAGGTTACAGTGTAGATTCACTCCAGTTGTCAATGGTAAGCTAAAAAAAATACTCTTCAGGATGCAGGCAGTTTTGAAACACCTTTGCACTGTCTCTGCAGGTTTCTTTTTTACTCATTATGACACAATTGTGAGGTCATATGGGGGACACCTGGTGCGTTCAAAACAACTGGGAACTTGGAAACCTCCAACTTCAGTGCATTCAAGACAACTGTGAAAAAACAAGCCCTGACTTTCCGACCTGAAGAAGTCACGATTTGACCTCATATTTTTCAGAGTTCCCAGTTATTTTGAAAGCACACAATTTGCCTGAATTTGGAATTTCAGTAGATACTGTGCTGTGTGCAGTTCCCCCCCTTAGACATTTGAGTCTAAAATAGCCTACATGTAGAAAACGAACACTTGAACAACTGTTGAGTGGTTGTTAATCATCATTGTGCATCACTCCACATAAGCATGGCATTTGATGATTGTTTCCATGAAAATTATATTGGGCTCCTCTTGGTGGTCTCGTGTGTGTGTGTTTGTGTGTATATATCTTGCTATCTGGGATCCTTGGGACGTCCGTCCGTCCGTCCACCCCCCCCCCGATTTTATTTCCTCCTGCATCGATGCTTATCAGATAACCAGTAGACCTAAGCAATATAACATGATTATAACAACTGAATGGTGGACAATTGAATGGCACGTTACAGAATAAACACTTATTTAAAGAGTTTCAAATGAGGACTCTTATTTTGACGTTTTTACAAACATTAGTTTTGCCCCAGGAAGTGCTTGGCCGTGTTCTCGCGTATTTACAAAAATGAACGGGAACACATTATTGTTTTGGAAGGCAGCTGACTAGCAACAAAAGCGTGCTGTTTTTTGACAATTGACCCGACATGACTGCTGTCAGACCGCTCGAGATGGAGCGGCCCAGGCACCGTCCGTTTCTGATCGGTGTTAGCGGAGGAACTGCCAGTGGCAAGGTAGGTAACGTTAACTAGCTACATAATAATAGTTGTCTAGCTAGCTGTCAGGGTAGCTAGCTAGGTCGTTTCAACAATCAGTAAAGTAGCTAGCTAACGTTAGCTAGTTTTCGTTTTTCCAATGAACTGAAATCAAACACATCAGGATGTCACTTGACACCAAGCCATCTATTAAATTATTGTCTTGAAATGTGCCAGCTACTTCACTCTGATATGGCTGTGCCCCAACCTTATCAAACTGAAATTATGTTTCTGATTTTTAGTCAACAGTATGTGCAAAAATCATGGAGTTGCTGGGCCAGAACAAGGTGGACCATCGTCAGAGGAAAGTGGCCATCATCAGCCAAGACAGCTTCTACAAAGTCTTGACACCTGACCAGAAGGCCAGGGCACTGAAGGGCCAGTACAATTTTGACCACCCAGGTACTACAGGCCTGTATGGATATTGTAATAACATAAGTATAATTGTTGTAATAACATCAGGCACTTATCACTCACTAGATTACATTAATTCAATTAATTAATGCATTTCCATCAAGCAATGGCAAATGTTCTAACTGTAGCTACAATGCGAAAACTGTAGGTTAACTTAAGTAATCATTATTATAAACATAAAATAAATGCATATCTGGATGGAAAAAGTGAATAACGTTGAATTGTTTATTACAGATGCTTTCGACAACGAGTTGATGTACCAAACCCTGAAGGATATTGTGGAGGGGACAGTGGTGGAGGTGCCGACATATGACTTTGTCACGCATTCCAGGTGTGGTAAACATTCCATATGGAAACATACCATTTCAGTTGGAAATGCCCTTCTTGAATTCAGACAGACCAGGTCAAAAAGGCATTCCAGAGCTCAGATAGTTGACTCTTGAACAAAGACATGACCTTTGACCTAAGATGTCTCTAACCCAGCTCATCTGCAAACACACCGAACAAAAATATAAATGCAACATGTAAAGTGTTGGTCCCATGTTTCATGAGCAGAAAAATAAAATAAAAAATTCATACGCACATAAAGCTTATTTCTCCAAAATGTTGGGCACAAATTGGTTTACATCCCTGTTAGTGAGCATTTCTCCTTTGTCAAGATAAAGAATCCACTTGACAGGTGTGGCATATCAAGAAGCTGATTAAACAGCATGATCATTACACAAGTGCACTCTAAAATGTGCCGTTTTGTCACACAACAAAATGCCACAGATGTCTCAAGTTGAGGGAGCGTGCAATTGGCATGCTGACTGCAGGAATGTCCACCAGAGCTGTTTTTTATTTATTTATTTAACTAGGCAAGTCAGTTAAGAACAAATTCTTATTTACAATGACAGCCTACCGAAAGGCAAAAGACCTCCAGTGGGGACAGGGGCTGGGATTAAAAATAAATAACATATAAAAATAGGACAAAACACACATCACGACAAGAGAAACAACACTACATAAAGAGAGACCTAAGATGACAACATAGCAAGGCAGCAACACAACATGGTAGCAGCACAAAACATGGTACAAACATTGGGCACAGACATCAGCACAAAGGGCAAGAAGGTAGAGATAACAATTCATCACGCAAAGCAGCCACAACTGTCAGTAAGAGTGTCCATGATTGAGTCTTTGAATGAAGAGATGGAGATAAAACTGTCCAGTTTGAGTGTTTGTTGCAGCTTGTTCCAGTCGCTAGCTACAGCGAACTGAAAAGACGAACGACTCAGGGATGTGTGCTTTGGGGACCTTTAACAGAATGTGACTGGCAGAGGGCTGCAGTAGATATTTCAGATAGGGGGGAGTGAGGCCTAAGAGGGTTTAATAAAGAAGCATCAACCAGTGGGTCTTGCAACGGGTATACAGAGATTACCAGTTTGCAGAGGAGTATAGAGTGCAGTGATGTGTCATATAAGGAGCATTGGTGGCAAATCTGATGGCCGAATGGTAAAGAACATCTAGCCGCTTAAGAGCACCCTTACCTGCTGATCTATAAATTATGTCTCCGTAATCTAGCATGGTTAGGATGGTCATCTGAATCAGGGTTAGTTTGGCAGCTGGGGTGAAAGAGGAGCGATTACGATAGAGGAAACCAAGTCTAGATGTAACTTTAGCCTGCAGCTTTGGTATGTGCTGAGAGAAGGACAGTGTACTGTCTAGCCATACTCCCAAGTACTTGTATGAGGTTACTACCTCAAGCTATAAACCCTCAGAGGTCGTAATCACACCTGTGGGGAGAGGGGCATTCTTCTTACCAAACCACATGACCTTTGTTTTGTAGGTGTTCAGAACAAGGTTAAGAGTAGAGAAAGCATTTAACACAAAATCTGGGGAGGGGCCAGCTGAGTATAAGACTATCATTTGCATATAAATGGATGAGAGAGCTTCCTACTGCCTGGGCTATGTTGTTGATGAAATTGAGAAGAGCGTGGGGCTCAGGTTTGAGCCTTGGGGTACTCCCTTGGTGACAAGCAGTGGCTGAGACAGCAGATTTCTGACTTTATACACTGCACTCTTTGAGAGAGGTAGTTAGCAAACCAGGCCAAAGACCCCTCAGAGACACCAATACTCCTTAGCCGGCCAACAAGAATGGAATGGTCTACTGTATCAAAAAGCTTTGGCCAAGTCAATAAAAATAGCAACACAACATTGCTTTGAATCAAGGGCAATGGTGACATCGTTGAGGACCTTTAAGGTTTCCATAACCTGAGCAGAAACCAGATTGCATATCAGAGAGAATACTATAGACATCAAGAAAGCCAGTCAGTGGATTATTGACAAGTTTTTCCAACACTTTTGATAAACAGGGCAAAATAGAAATGGGCCTATAACAGCTAGGATCAGCTTGATCTCCCCCTTTAAATAAAGGATGAACTGTGCCTGCCTTCCAAGCAATGGGAACCTCCCCAGAAAGGAGAGAGAGGTTAAAAAGATCGGAGATAGGCTTGGCGATGATAGGGGCTGCAACCTTAACCTCTCTAGGGTCGGCGGGACGAAATCGTCCCATCTACTCAACAGCCAGTTGAATCCCGTGGCGCGTTATTCAAATACCTTAGAAATGCTATTACTTCAATTTCTCAAACATATGACTATTTTACACCATTTTAAAGACAAGACTCTCGTTAATCTAACCACACTGTCCGATTTCAAAAAGGCTTTACAACGAAAGCAAAACATTAGATTATGTCAGCAGAGTACCCAGCCAGAAATAATCAGACACCCATTTTTCAAGCTAGCATATAATGTCACATAAACCCAAACCACAGCTAAATGCAGCACTAACCTTTGATGATCTTCATCAGATGACAACCCTAGGACATTATGTTATACAATACATGCATGTTTTGTTCAATCAAGTTCATATTTATATCAAAAACCAGCTTTTTACATTAGCATGTGACGTTCAGAACTAGCATACCCCCCGCAAACTTCCGGTGAATTTACTAAATTACTCACGATAAACGTTCACAAAAAAGCATAACAATTATTTTAAGAATTATAGATACAGAACTCCTCTATGCACTTGCTATGTCCGATTTTAAAATAGCTTTTCGGTGAAAGCACATTTTGCAATATTCTCAGTAGATAGCCCGGCATCACAGGGCTAGCTATTTAGACACCCACCAAGTTTAGCACTCACCAAAATCAGATTTACTATAAGAAAAATGTTACCACCTTTGCTGTCTTCGTCAGAATGCACTCCCAGGACTTCTACTTCAATAACAAATGTTGGTTTGGTTCAAAATAATCCATAGTTATGTTCAAATATCCTCTGTTTTGTTCGTGCGTTCAAGACACTATCCGAATGGTAAAGAAGGGTGACGCGCACGACGCATTTCGTGACAAAAACTTCTAAATATTCCATTACCATACTTCGAAGCATGTCAACCGCTGTTTAAAATACATTTTTATGCCATTTTTCTCGTAAAAAAGCGCTAATATTCCGACCGGGAATCTGTGTTTAGGTTCAAAGACGAAAGAAAATAAAAACATGGGGTCGACTCGGGCACGCGCCTCAGCCCATTGTCCTCTGATAGAGCACTGCCAAAAGCGCTAATGTGTTTCAGCCAGTGGCTGGAATTACATCATTCAGCTTTTTCCCGCCTTCTGAGAGCCTATGGGAGCCGTAGGAAGCGTCACGTTACAGCAAAGATCCTCAGTCTTCAATAAACAGAGTCAAGAAGCTCAAGGAATGGTCAGAGAGGGAACTTCCTATACAGAATCTTCTCAGGTTTTTGCCTGCCATATGAGTTCTGTTATACTCACAGACACCATTCAAACAGTTTTAGAAACTTTAGGGTGTTTTCTATCCAAAGCCAATAATTATATGCATATTCTAGTTTCTGGGCAGTAGTAATAACCAGATTAAATCGGGTACGTTTTTTATCCGGCCGTGTTAATACTGCCCCCTACCCCCAACAGGTTAAGGAAGAAAGGGTCTAAACCATCTGACCCAGATGTTTTTTTGGGGTCAAGTTTCAGGAGCTCCTCTAGCACCTCGGACTCAGTGACTGCCTGCAGGGAGAAACTTTGTAACGGGGCAGGAGAAAAAGAGGGAGAAGCATCGGGGATAGTCGCATTAGAAGGGGTGGGAGATGAGGAAATGTTGGACGGGCAAGGAGGCATGGCTGAGTCAAATAGGAATCTTGACTTAATGAAGTGGTTATTAAAGAGCTCAGCCATGTGCTTCTTGTCAGTAACAACTACATCATCAACATTAAGGGACATGGGCAGCTGTGAGGAGGAGGGTTTATTCTCCAGGTCTTTAACCGTTTTCTAGAACTTCTTAGTGTTAGACCCACTGCTCCTTAAAGTAACTAACTTTGGCCTTCCAGATAGCCTGAGTGCACTTATTTCTCATTTGCCTGAACGAGAGCCAGTCAGCCTGAGTATGCGTGTGCCGAGCCTTTCGCCAAATGTAATTGTTGAGGTGGAGTAACTCTTCAAGATCACGGTCGAACCAGGGGCTGAACCTGTTTTTAATTCTCATTTTCTTAACAATATCACTGAAAATATCAATAAAGAAGGTCCAAGCGTCTTCGACAGAGGGGATCAAGCTGATTCTATACCATTTTACAGAGGCCAGTTCATGAAGGAAGGCTTGCTCATTAAAGTTTTTTAGCAAGCGTCTATGACAAATCAGGACAGGTCGTTTCACTGAGCAGCCATTACGAACACATGCTGTAAAACAGTGATCACTAAGGTCATTACAGAAAACACCAGACTGATACCTATCAGGATTATTTGTGAGGATAACATTGAGGAGATGTTTTCTGGGTGTTTGGAGTCATACCTTGTGGGATTGGTAATAATCTGAGAACGATTTAGGGAGTCCCATTGCTTTAGGACTTGGGCAGGTGGTTTAAGCATGTCCCAGTTTATGTCACCGAGCAGGACAAATTCAGACTTAGTGTAAGGGGCCAGGAGAGAGCTTAGGGCAGGTAGGGTACAGGCTGGTGCTGATGGAGGACGAGAGCACCCAACAACAGTCAACGAAGAGCTATTTGAAAGTTTAATGTTTAAAACCATCAAATCAAATTGTTTGGGGACTGACTTGGTGGAGACAACCGAGCACTGAAGGTGATCCTTGGTAAAGATTGCTACACCCCCACCTTTGGAAGATCTATCTTGCTGAAAAATGTTATAACCAGAAAGGTTAACATCAGTATTCAAAACACTCTTCCTTAACCACGTCTCAGTAATGACCAACACATCTGGACTGGAGCTGTGAACCCACACTTTCAATTGATACATTTTAGGTAATATGCGTCTAGTGTTAACGTGCAGAAAACCCAGGCTTTTACAGGAGCAGAAATCAGTGAAGCAGATATCAGAGCACAAGTCAGAATTGGGGCTAGCAACAGTAGATGGGCCAGGGTGTACATGCACATGTCCAGATATCATCAACAGTAATACAATACATCGGTTGCCAGAATTTAATGTTAATTTCTCTACCATAAGCTGCCTCCTACATCGTTTTAGAGAATTTGGTAGTATGTCTGGCCTAACAAATGCAGACCACGTGTATGGCATCGTGTGGGCGAGCGGTTTGCTATTGTCAACAGTGTGAACAGAGTGCCCCATGGTGGGGGTGGGGTTATGCTATAGGCAGCCATAAGCTACGGACAACGAACACAATTGCATTTTATCGATTACAATTTGAATGCACAGAGATACCGTGACGAAATCCTGAGGCCCAGTCAGGCCCACTGCCGCCATCACCTCATGTTTCAGTATGATAATGCACGGCCCCATGTTGCAAGGATCTGTACACAGTTCATGGAAGCTGAAAATGTCCCAGTTCTTCCATGGCCTGTATACTCACCAGACACCAGTCACCCATTGAGGATGTTTGGGATGCTCTGGATCGACAGCATGTTCCAGTTCCTGCCAATATCCAGGAACTTCACACTTCTTGAGGTGTATGGTGGTCATACCTACCTTTTATTTTTTTAAGGTATCTGTGACCAATGGCTGAATATCTGTGTTCCCAGTCATGTGAAATCCATAGATTAGGGCCTAATGATTTTTTCAATTGACTGATTTCCATATTTGAACTGTAACTCTTTGAAATTGTTGCATGTTGCGTTTATATTTTTGTTCAGTAAACATACCAATCATGCATGCATTCATGTGAAAGTTAGTCTGTGTATAGATTGTGTCTTTGTGTGTACTAAATGTGTTGCTTAGTTCATGTGTGTGTGTGTTCCAGGCTGCAGGACAGGATAACAGTGTACCCGGCTGACGTGGTTCTGTTTGAAGGGATCCTGGTTTTCTACTCTCAGGAAGTGAGGGATATGTTTCACATGAAGCTCTTTGTGGACACAGACTCTGATGTCAGACTGTCTCGCAGAGGTACTACTGACACAAATTAAGAGGATGTACCATCCATAGATTGTCATATGCACTTCCATACTGATACTTTACTCTAGCGTCTTTGATATACATACTTGTCACGTCTTGGTCCTGATCTGCTTGTTGTGGATTTTACCTGCAGTTCTGCGGGATATGAAGCGAGGCAGAGACCTGGAGCAGATTCTCACCCAGTACACCACGTTCGTTAAGCCAGCCTTCGAGGAGTTCTGTTTGCCTGTAAATGTCCAGCGCTGCAACACTCACAATACACAAACAGATAATGGACACTAATTCATTATTAATAAGCCTAATTATGGACACAATGACACATTGTCAGCTGATTTACATCAGTGAGACGTTTAAATGTGACTCAATTACAAGTGTGCGCAAAGCTGTCAAGGCAAAGGGTGGCTACTTTGAAGAATCTAAAATACATATATTTTGATTTGTTGAACATATTTTTGGTTACTACATGATTCCATATGTGTTATTTCATAGTTTATGTCTTCACTATTATTCTACAATGTAGAAAATAGTAAAAGATAAAGAAAAACCCTTGAATGAGTAGGTGTGTCCAAACTTTTGACTGGTGCTGTATATTCTGCTCAAAGTCCAGTCTTTTCAGAGAATTAGCTACCAAAATAAGATTGATAATGGTCCTTTTTTTCCAGACCAAGAAATATGCAGATGTCATTATTCCTCGAGGAGTTGACAACATGGGTAATAATAATGCTCATGACTCATGAAGAATCTCCATCCCTCTCTCCTTTCCTCTCATATTAATCTGCCTTTCTCTCCGCAGTGGCCATCAACCTCATTGTGCAGCACATCCAGGACATCTTGAATGGGGACCTCTGTAAGTGGCACCGTGGAGGAGCAGTCAACGGGCACAGCCGGGGCTTCAAGCGGGCCGCCTCGGAGCAGGGGGACCTGGCCAACTTTCCCCCAGGGAAGAGGGTCCTACTAGAGCCCAGCAGTCGCCCCCACTGAGACAGAAATCAGTGTTTACTGTCTGTCAGTCTGTCTACTATATATATATATATATATATATATATGTATATGTATAAAATATGTGTTTTGTAGTATGTATTTAGAATTGAGGGTTGATGCTTTTACTGACTAGGTCTGGGGGAGACTAGCTCCTGTAACTCACCTGCAGACTGCAGAGCATCCAGTCAGATAGGGAAGCCTTGAGAATACATCCAAGACGCATCAAAAATAATTCATTAATATATCACTGAAACAGTTAGAGCAGGTATGACACAACTCTTCTCTTTTTTAATTACTCCGTCTTCCATGTGTACATTTTTACCCTGCAGTGGTTTGACTACCTCCAGCTGACATAGGAGTGAGATGGCGGAATAAAAGCTTTTTTTAAATGTCTGTTTTGATTTTGGCTTTGTTTGTTGCTTAAAATGTGTTATATTGTAATCTGAACATGTGGAAATCAGATAACTACAATATTTATCACCTAATGTGTGCACTTCAGTGCTTCGTAGGCTGTTTGCATTGTGAAATATTTGCTGGATCATCCCTTGATGCCATGGTAAATTCATGCCTTGTGAGTTTATTTTTTAAAGCATTTTCCTAATGACCATGATATTTAAGAAATAAAATATGTTCACTATCAGAGGCTTGTGCTTATTTTTTACCCTAATGTGCGAGCACAACAAGCCTCCCATTGACATCAATGCATGATAATGTAAAAGTTACAAGTGCAGATCTTGTTGGGATTTGGCCCATAAGGAGGAAGTAAGTAGCATAGTATGACAAACGTCTTCCATTCATTAGACAGTGATGTATAGAAACTGAGCAGTTTTATTGGAGTTGGATGACACCATTATTCCAAAGGAATAATGAATAACTACAGCACACAATGGACTGACAAGCACAGATCCCACCCAGACACACACCCCCTCTTTACTGGGACACGCGCCTGGTTGCCTGACAGCTCTCTTACTCAAACATGGCACATGATGATTGAATATGACAGCATCTTTAGTACTTCTCTTTTTGTGTGTTTAGTTTTTTGCTTTGCTTTTTTGAGTGCACATTTGTATGGCACTTCTCTTAATAGACAATCCTTTTTAAGAACAAAAGGAGCACTGTATATAATAAATCATAACCATATATGATTCATAATATTAATAATAATACACTCTTGTTACAAGTCTAGTCCCTTTGTGGTCCTCCACCTCGCCTAACCCCTCAATTTTCCATTTCCAAAACCACATCCCTGCCCAGTCAAGTCTGCATTGTGACAGAGTTCATGGCAGAATATAGTCCGGAATACTGAGGAAGATTCCATGGATACAAGGAAGTTCCTCTTCCTTCCATGTTTGAGGGAAGTTAAGTCAAGAGAGGGAGCAGTAGGGACTGACCCAAGGATGGCCCACACTCTGTAGGGTGAGGGAGGGAATATCTGAGTGTCTAGAGGAGCTTTCACCTCACACACATTTATACATTAAAATGGGAGAGGACAGGGAGCAGTCTCTTCCGTTGTTCGACATCTCCACCTCCTCTCCTTATATGAAGTTTTCCTCTTCTCCTTGGCACCAGTCTTTTTCCTCTCTCACCTCCCGTTGGTTAGGAATTTGCCAACTGCAGTTCTGGGCGGAGAGAACCCAATGTAACTCCAATCATAACCCCCCCATAATCTCCCAGTGTATCAGAGCAGCACAGAGTCACTGTAAACCATGGTAGTCTTTTCCCCCCTACTAGCCTACTGTATAACCTCTGGTCTGGCCCAGCCCTAGTCAGTCGTTCTTCCCCTGTTAGTGAGGTCCAGTTGATTGTGTCCATCCATCTATCCTTTCTGTCCATCTGTAGCACAGTGGAGGTCCCTCGGCGAGCCCTGGCTGTGGTCTCGGGAACCACGCCGCACCGCTAACCTCCCCCTTCCTAAGTCTTCTCCTCGCGCTCCGTCCGCCGCCGGGTGATGTTGCGAGGCTTGATCTTCAGTGAGAGCTCCCACAACGCCTCCTCGGCCAGATGGTCGCTGAAGTCGTTGAAGAAGCAGACTATGTCGTCGTTGCGCTTCAGCTCGTAATGCCTGGGGTGAGTGGGAAAGACAGAACGAGTCGATCAAGGGGATGCCTATGTCTTTCCATGACAGACTGACCAGGTCAATTCAGATTAAAGTTATGATCCCTTATTGATGTCACTTGTTAAATTCACTTCAATCAGTGTAGATGAAGGGGAGGATACAGGTTAAAGAAGGATTTTTAAGCCTTGAGACATGGATTTTGTATGTATGCCATTCAGCTGTGTGCCATGTATGTGTGTCATCCCAACGCTGCTGGGTTTTTCATGTTCAACAGTTTCCTGTGTGTATCAAGAATGGTCCACCACCCAAAGGACATCCAGCCAACTTGACAAAACTGTGGGAAGCATTGGAGTCAGCATGGGCCAGCATCCCTGTGGAACGCTTTCAACACCTTGTAGAGTCCATGCCCCTACGAATTGAGGCTGTTCTAAGGGCAAAAGGGGGTGCAACTCAATATTAGGAAGGTGTTCCTAGCGTTTGGTATCCTCAGTGTACATGGTCAACCCTCTGTTGTATGGGGGTTAACATGGAGGTTGTAATGTACACTGTGGATCACTGCTTACCTCGTGGGATAATTATTGTAGTCTTATTGAATTACATTAAATATAACATATTCATCTATCATAATGTGAGGTTACCACACTCTCAATCTGTTTGGAGATTTGTGGATGTTTTTCTCATGGGACAACAGTTCTACTCACACTTGTTGCCTCATATCAATGGGTCTCAATGGGACATACCTGCTTAAATAAAGGTTAAATAATATAAATACTCACACTTGCTGGAAGCGCCTCATACTGTCCAGGATGTTGAACTGCTGCCAGCGCTTAGAGAAGTTGACCTTCCCGTCGATGAGGTCGGGGTTCCCCAGATGGACGAAGGTCAGGTCCTGCAGGATCAAACCGCTGGAAAAGGAGAGGAGAAGAGAGAAATGGAAGAGAGATTAGGCTAAATGTAGACAAACAGTCCTAGGAAGAATAGGCAAAACACACAACCACATACACACAAACACTTTGATTGAACATTACCTAGCTCAGTTGCACATGTACCGAAACACAGACATAAAAACAGACTTACAGGTATGGGATGCACGGAGGCTCCACGTCGGCCAGAGCCGCCCGGTACGCTCTGAAAGATGACGAGCTGTCAATCAACGTACAGTATTCCTCCAATCCCTGGGAGAGAACAAGTGTGTTACAATGTGTTATACCCATAGCACACCCCGATACCTGAGTATATTAGAGTGAGACTCCATAGAAAGAATTGAAACACGAGTATGAATATCTAGATCTCTCTATGTCAGACTTGATCCACTACTGTCTGACTCACCTCTGAGGTCTGTTTCTGCCACTCCAGCCTGCGGATGGGGGCCGAGTCCAGGGCAGACAGTATTGCCAAGTATGAGTTGAAATTGTTCAACTTCCGTAAGTGCTACATGGAAAAAAGAAAAACAGGATAAGAACAGTTGTCCAGAGAGTTAATCATCAACTAATATACTAGTTAAGAGGAAGAGCTGTGGTGGTATAAATGGCGAGATTGGTTACCTTCATGATCTTGATGAACTTGAGGAGCAGCTTCTCTCGGTCCTGGGCTTTCTCCTGCTGAATGATTAGAGAGCGCACCCTAGAGGACAAACACACAGTGTTGCATGTGAGAGAATTAGAATTAGGATCTGTCTGAAAATACTTGAAGCAGTTATAGAATCCATTGCCCTTTATGGTTGTGAGGTCTGGGGTCCGCTCACCTACCAAGAATTCACAAAATGGGACAAACACCAAATTGAGACGGCATGCAGAATTCTGCAAAAACATCCGTGTACAACGCAATACACCAAATAATGCATGCAGAGAGCAGAATTAGGCCAATACCCGCTAATTGTCAAAATCCAGAAAATAACTGTTAAATTCTACAACCACCTAAAAGGAAGCGATTCCCAAACCTTCCATAACAGAGCCATCACCTACAGAGAAATGAACCTGGAGAAAAGTCCCCTAAGCAAGCTGGTCCTGGAGCTCTGTTCACAAACACAAACAGACCACACAGAGCCACAGGACAGCAACACAATTAGACCCAACAAAATCATGACAAAACAAAAAGATAATTTACTTGACACATTGGAAAGAATTGACCAAAAAACAGAGCAAACTGGAATGCTATTTGGCCCTAAACAGAGAGTACACAGTGGTAGAATACCTGACCACTGTGACTGACCCAAAATTCAGGAAAGCTTTGACTATGTAAAGACTCAGTGAGCATAGCCTTGCTATTGAGAAAGGCCGCCGTAGGCAGACCTGGCTCTCAAGAGAATACAGGTTATGTGCACACTGCCCACAAAATGAGATGGAAACTGAGTTGTACTTCCTAACCTCCTGCCAAATGTATGACCATATTAGAGACACATATTTCCCTCAGATTACACAGACCCACAAAGAATTTGAAAACAAATCAAATTTTGATAATCTCCCATATCTATTGGGTGAAATACCACCGTTTGCCATCACAGCAGCAAGATGTGACCTGTTACCACAAGGGCAACCAGTGAAGAACAAACACCATTGTAAATACAACCCCTATTTATGTCTATGTATTACCCTTTTGTACTTTAACTATGTGCACATCGTTATAACACTGTACATAGCCATAATATGACATTTGAAATGTCTCTAATCCTTTGAAACTTTTGTGAGTGTAATGTTTACTGTTCATTTTTTATTTCAGTTATTTTTATTATCTATTTCACTTGCTTTGGCAATGTAAACATACAGTACCAATCAAAAGTTTGGACACCTAATTTTTCTTTATTCTCATTCTTTTTCATAATTTTTTTACATTGTAGAATAATAGTGAAGACATCAAAACTATGCAATAACACATATGGAATCATGAAGTAGTTCCCATATATCTGCAGCTCAACTCATCCCAAACCATCTCAATTGGGTTGAGGTCAGGTGATTGTGGAGGGTCATCTGATGCAGCACTCCATCACTCTACTTCTTGGTAAAATAGCTCTTACACAGCCTGGAGGTGTTTTTGGTCATTGTCCTGTTGAAAAACAAATGATACTAACACTAAGTGCAAACCAGATGGGATTGGGTATCGCTGTCGAATGCTGTGGTAGCCATGCTGGTTAAGTGTGCCTTGAATTCTAAATAAATCACAGACAGTGTCACCAGCAAAGCACCACCACACCTCCTCCTCCATGCTTCACATTGGGAATCACACATGGGGAGATCATCTGTTCACCTACTCTGCATCTCACAACGACACAGCAGTTGGAACCAAACATCTCAAATTTGGACTCATCAGACCAAAAGACAGATTTTCACCGGTCTAATCTCCATTGCTCGTGTTTCTTGGCCCAAGCAAGTCTCTTCATATTGATGTCCTTTAGTAGTGGTTTCTTTGCAGCAATTCAACCATGAAGGCCTGATTTACGCAGTCTCTTCTGAACAGTTGATGTTGAGATATGTGTTACTTGAACTCTGTAAAGCATTTATTTGGGCTGCAATCTAAGGTGCACTTAACTAACGAACTTATCCTCTGCAGCAGAGGTAACTCTGGGTCTTCCTTTCCTGTGGCGGTCCTCATGAGAGCCAGTTCCATTATAGCACTTGATGGTTTTTGCGACTGCACTAGAAGAAACTTTCAATGTTTTTGACATTTTCCACATTGACCTTCATGTCTTAAAGTAATGATGGACTGTCGTTTCTATTTGCTTATTTGAGCTGTTCTTGCCATAACATGGACTTTGTCTTTTACCAAATAGGGCTATCTTCTGTATACCACCCCTACCTTGTCACAACACAACTGATTGGCTCAAAAGCATTAAGGAAAGAAATTCCACAAATTAACTTAAGGCACGCCTGTTAATTGAAATGTGCATTCCAGGTGACTACCTCATGAAGCTGGTTGACAGAATGCCAAGAGTGTGCAAAGCTGTCATCAAGGCAAAAGGTGTCTCACTTTGAAGAATCTAAAATATATTTTGATTTGTTTAACACTTTTTTGGTTACTACATGATTTCATATGTGTTATTTCATAGTTTTGATGCCTCCACTATTATTCTACAATGTAGAAAATAGTAAAAATAAAGAAAAACCCTGGGAGAGTAGGTGTGTCCAAACCTTTGATTGGTACTGTATGTTTCACATGTGAATAAAGCCCTTTGAATTGAATTGAAAGTGAGATGGTGTGTGTGTGAGAAAGAGAAAATGTGCCATTGTGAGATGTTGACTGGTCATTACAAAGCTAGGTGATTTATATGGTGGGAGTTTGGTAATGCATAGACAGGCTGTATGTATAGGCTCAGGTCCAGCTCTCACCAGTAGCTCATGTTGTTAAAGTGCTCTGTGAACTGAGTCAGATTCGGACTCTTCTCCTCATTCTGCTCCTTGGCCCAAAGCAACACCTCAGGAATCTATCAAAATTGAAAAAATAAGGAGAGGAGAGATTGAGTTAAATCCGTCACTGGAGCAGAATGTCAATTTCTCTGCAGTGAAGGTGAAGAAAAACAGAGATAGTTAGGGGCTCTCTGATACCTCAATTTTGTAGAACAGTTCTGCATCCAGTAGTGTGAGCTGATCGGCGATCTCATGGCTGCGGAAGTCATGCAGCGTTCCGGGCCTGGAGTAACACACACAAGTTATGTCCTTCTATCCTCGTTGGGGCCTAAAATCAATTTCCATTCAAAATCCTATTTTACCTAACCCCTTACCCTAATTCTAACCACTAAGCTTAAAATAGACTATAAAATACAAAAGTACATGGACAACCCTTCAAATTAGTGGATTCGGCTATTTCAGCCACACCCGTTGATGACAGGTGTATAAAATCGAGCACATCGCCATGCAATCTCCATAGACAAACATTGGCAGCAGAATGGCCTTACTGAAGAGGTCAGTGACTTTCAACACGGCACCGTCAGAGGATGCCACCTTTCCAACAAGTCAGATCGTCAAATTTCTGCCCTGCTCAACTGTAAGTGCTGTTATTGAGAAGTGGAAATGTCTAGGAGCTTGTGTGGTAGGCCACACAAGCTCACAAAACAGGACTGCTGAGTGCTGAAGCGCGTAAAAATGGTCTTTCCTCGGATGCAACACTCACTACCGAGTTCCAAACTGCCTCTGGAAGCAACTTCAGCACAAGAACTGTTTGTAGGGAGCTTCATGAAATGGGTTTCCATGACTGAGTAGCCGCACACAAGCCTAAGATCACAATGCGCAATGCCAAGTGTCGGCTGGAGTGGTGCAAAGCTAAGGCTCCTTAGTTCCAGTGAAGGGAAATCTAAACAATACACCATACAATGACATTCTAGACGATTCTGTGCTTCCAACTTTGTGGCAACAGGTCCATACAGAAATAGTTTGTCGAGATCGGTGTGGAAGAACTTGACTGGCCTGCACAGAGCCCTGAACTCAACCCCATCGAACACCTTTGGGATGAATTAGAACGCCGACTGTGAGCCAGGCTTAATCGCCCAACATCAGTGCCGACCTCACTAATGCTCTTGTGGCTGAATGGAAGGAAGTCCCCGCAGCAAAAGTGGAGGCTGTTATGGCAGAAAAGGGGGGACCAACGCCATATTAATGCCCATGATTATGCAATGAGATGTTCGACAAGCAGGTGTCCACACATACTTTTAGTCATGTAGTGTAGCTTTTGTCCTCATGGAGACGTGGGAAATGTCCCCCCGAGGGAGAATGTTCCTTAATCAACCCACACAAATGCTTATTGACAGAGAAAGCAAACAAATCAATAGTACAAGCAAATGCAAGACGAGGTTGCTCTAGCCCCCTTCCATACTCGCCTGACCCTTGACCCCATGTTGATCCCTACCTGGCGGACACGCCCCGGGCGGCCAACGGCTTGAGAGAGTTGGTGCAGCGTAGCAGCTTCTTCTGCTCCACCTGGACAAGAATAAGTTTAGAATGACATTTTATTTTATTTACAGTATATAGTATGGTGCTTTTCATTTCCAAACAAATGTCAAACAGAGAACAGACCTTGTCCAGGATGTTCTTGCGGAGCACACGGGCCAGGCTCAACTCGCCGTTACACACCAGCCTGAACACCAGGTCCATCAGCTGCTTCAGGATGTCCTCCGTTAACTCCACCAGACTGGGAGGAAAAGAGCAGGGGATAAGTGAGTCAACGCCTCCACATCTAGCCATCACTATCTATCACTGTAGTATAGATTTGTTTAATAATGTGTTAACTCATCCTGTAAGACCAATTTGACAATAAATAAATCATTCCTTCAAAATGTCTTCAATCTGGCTACAGGCCAGAAAAACTGTTGGAGACCCTTGGGTCTTTCTTGGAGTAAAAAGCCATTTGTGTGGCTCTATGGAGAGAGAGGGTCATCCATACTCACCACAGCTCATCCACCACTCGAACCAGCACAAAGAACGTGTTCTTGCTGACCCGCTTCTTAAATGTGTCTGGACTGTGACAGAACCTGGTATATGTACTTGGTGGTGAAGGAGAATACGTATTCTGAACTCTTTCTCCTCATAGTAAATACGCACACACACATTTTCCACTGTCTTTCCAACACACACATTATCTAGCCATCGAGACACTCAAGGCGACCAACACATGTCCATTGGGTTTCAAAGGATATCTGTAGTGGAGCTTCTTAATGAGGTCCTCTGGGCTAATGAAGGTCCTGTATGTGGTCAGGAAGGCTTCACAGTACAACACCAGATCTGTCGGGGAGCAGAGGAGAACACCACCCCTTTAAGTCTGAGGTCGACAACTAATGATGGATCCTATGAACTTTAGAAAGCATGGAGAGAGGACATGAATAGATAGGTAATATGCCATCTCCATTCTGACAGAGAAAAATGATCTGGAAAACAGGAATGTTCAATCTATCGTGAGATATATCTATTCTATAACTGTTCACATGTCAGAGTGAAAAGGGAGAATATACTGACATCACTGTACTGTATAACAGAAAGTGTGATCGGATCCCGTCCAGTTTGAACACACACACACACACACACACACACACACACACACACACACACACACACCCTGTGCCACTGACCCAGAACCACACATTCTAATGGGGGCTGCTGTCAAACGGTGATAAACGCGACCTACCTTTGCGTTCCGTCTCTGTGGCATGGACTAACAGAATATCCCCTGACCCAGCACGCACGTCAGGACCATCATCATTCTGAGAGAGAGAATGAGAAAGAGAGATGGAGATAGAAAGAGAGATGAATAGATGGAGAAAAAGAGCGCGGGGGGGTGAGGTAGAGAGAAAGAGGGTTAGGTAGAGAATTGATGAGGATTAGGGCAAAAATGCAGTCTAGCCCAAAATGCAGCTCGCCTCTCTCTGTCCATGCTCACCCTCCCTCCCTTCCAGCCCTGCACCAGCTCCACTGACGAGTGAGAGAGGGGGAGAGAGAGAAAGAGAGGGCTGGCATACGCAGGACGCAGGCTGATCACACAGGCTGATCACACAGGCTGACAGATCCCCAACAATAATACCCTTGTTTACTGCTACAGCTGTCCTTTGTTGTTTAATCAGACCTCCCTTCTCTTATCCCCTTTCCTCCCTCCCTTTTCTCTCTTTCTCTCCTTCCCTCTTGCTACATCTGACCTTGCAGAGTGGGGACCACCATTTCACACAAATCACACACACACACACACACAGACTCTCCTGCCTGTCAGACTGCACCAAACAGAAAAAAGGAAAGGAAATTTTAATGGAGAAACGTGCCCTGCAGTTCCTGAGAATTTATTCTAGAGGTCAGTAGTGGACAGAGTTTCCTTTTTGGAGTTTTTTGTTTCAGCGTCTCACTAACACTATGTAACATGAATACCTGGGACCACACATTCTTAAAATGCTTAAAACGGATGACTAACTAGTTTTGAATAAAAGTGTCCACTAAATGGCATATATTATATTGTTATTATGAATAGAATCCCATTGAAAGAAAGTGCAGTAGCCAAAGACAACCACATACTTTTCTCTATACAATGCTTAGCCAATAGACTTTGGTGGTAATACTGTTAGCGCCGTAATGAATGAGGGCTATGTTACCTCTTGTTTTAGTGTAATCCTGGACATGATCTCTTTGTGGTCGATGAGAGAGAGCTCATCCACTTCCTCGTCACAAGGCGCAGAGTCTGTTGACTTCTGCCTCCTACTGACACAGACAGACAAACAGATGGACGGAAGCACCATTAGATCAGTTTACCTGGATTTATATACATAGAAATAGAATGACTACCTATAATAGAATTGTTACCCATGAAAAGTGTTCCATTGAAATTGATGAATGGACTTTGTCTCTTCAAATAATTCTCTCTATGCTTACATATAGAATTGGTCATTAATCAGTATCCATTTCATTCAATTGGCGTTTAATCTTCTAGGATCACCGGATCAAGTAATGACGTAACGGCTGAAGGGGAGAGTGTTTATGCAATGTGACCCTAGTGGCCACTCAATCCCTTACCTGTCCTTGTCCAGAGCCTCCTTGCTATTGGAGGAGGGCATCTGTGGAGAGGGGTCTTGAAGAACGTCGTCAGCAGAGTTGGGCTCCTGTTGGGGAAGAGTAAGCTCTGTCAAGGTAGGATGAGGAGCAGGAAACATGGAACACCAACACATCATGTACACAAATGCTGTCTTCATAAAATTACTGTTGGCACAGGTATAATGATATTAACCACTGATACAGGATCAGATCTTTGATCATCCCCCTAATGGTTACTGTTAGGATTGTGTGTAGAATGATATTAACCACTGATACAGGATCAGATCTTTGATCATCCCCCTAATGGTTACTGTTAGGATTGTGTGTAGAATGATTATCCTAGATCTGTGGTTAGGACAGAAACTCAGCAAAAAAAGAAACGTCCTCTCATTGTCAACTGCGTTTATTTTCAGCGTGTAAATATTGTAAATAAATGTGTAAATATTTGTATGAACATAAGATTCACCAACTGAGACATAAAGTGAACAAGTTCCACAGACATGTGATTAACAGAAATGGAATAATGTGTCCCTGAAGAAAGGCGGGGGGGGGGGGGGGGTCAAAATCAAAAGTAACAGTCAGTATCTGGTGTGGCCACCAGCTGCATTAAGTACTGCAGTGCATCTCCTCCTCATGGACTGCACCAGATTTGCCAGTTCTTGCTGTGAGATGTTACCTCACTCTTCCACCAAGGCACCTGCAAGTTCCCGGACATTTCTGGGGGGGAACGGCCCTAGCCCTCAACCTCCGATCCAACAGGTCCCAGACGTGCTCAATGGGATTGAGATTCGGGCTCTTCGCTGGCCATGGCAGAACACTGACATTCATGTCTTGCAGGAAATCACGCACAGAACGAGCAGTATGGCTGGGGGCATTGTCATGCTGGAGGGTCATGTCAGGATGAGCCTGCAGGAAGGGTACCACATGAGGGAGGAGGATGTCTTCCCTGTAACGCACAGTGCTGAGATTGCCTGCAATGACACACCGCCCCAGACCATGACGGACCCTCCACCTCCAAATCGATCCCGCTCCAGAGTACAGACCTCGGTGTAACGCTCATTTCTTCGACGATAAACACAAATCCGACGATCACCCCTGGTGAGACAAAACCGCGACTCGTCAGTGAAGATCACTTTTTGCCAGTCCTGTCTGGTCCAGCAATGGTGGGTTTGTGCCCATAGGCAACGTTGTTGCCGGTGATGTCTGGTGAGGACCTGCCTTACAACAGGCCTACAAGCCCTCAGTCCAGCATCTCTCAGCCTATTGCGGACAGTCTGAGCACTGATGGAAGGATTGTGCGTTCCTGGTGTAACTCGGGCAGTTGTTGATGCCATCCTGTACCTGTCCCACAGGTGTGATGTTCGGATGTACCAATCCTGTGCAGGTGTTGTTACACGTGGTCTGCCACTGCGAGTACGATCAGCTGTCCGTCCTGTCTCCCTGTAGCGCTGTCTTAGGCGTCTCTCACAGTACGGACATTGCAATTTATTGCCCTGGCCACATCTGCAGTCCTCATGCCTCCTTGCAGCATGCCTAAGGCACATTCACGCAGATGAGCAGGGACCCTGGGCATCTTTCTTTTGGTGTTTTTCAGAGTCAGTAGAAAGGCCTCTTTAGTGTCCTAAGTTTTCATAACTGTGACCGTAATTGCCTACTGTCTGTAAGCTGTTAGTGTCTTAATGACCGTTCCGCAGGTGCATGTTCATTAATTGTTTATGGTTCATTGAACAAGCATGGGAAACAGTGTTTAAACCCTTCACAATGAAGATCTGTGAAGTTATCTTTGAAAGACAGGGTCCTGAAAAAGGGACGTTTCTTTTATTGCTGAGTTTATGATCTAGGTTGAGTGTTACTTACTCTGAGGCAGAGTGGCAGCTCCAGCTCCCCGTTGGCCTGGCTGGATGAGTAGAGGTTGACATACTCACCCTCGCCACCCTCGTCCACACTCTACGTGAAGAGAAGAGGGACGACCATGGAATTAAATAGAACATATTTTATCTCTATGGGGACAGCAAGCTCAGAGGTATGATGAGGCATGGAGAAGCACTTCCACTCAACTACATTGCGATGTTTGGTGTCTACTGTACGTAACTGTCAAGAACTGGCCACCAGGTGGCACTGGTGATTAGTGTGTACAGTATTTCAGTAAAATGTGTCTGTTACACATGATAGTGAATAGGAGAATACAGCATCACAAGTTAGGATAATAGCCAAAATATAAGGTCTGGGAGTTAGGTAAAATTTGTCTGTCGGTCTGCCTGCGTGTCTCCCTTTCTGCCTGCGAGCTCACCACTGCCGAGGTATGGAGGAGAGAGTCAGTGAGAATATAAGGTCTGGGAGTTAGGCTAAATTTGTCTGTCGGTCTGCCTGCGTGTCTGCCTTTCTGCCTGCCTGCCTGCGAGCTCACCACTGCCGAGGTATGGAGGAGAGAGTCAGTGAGAAGAGAAGTGGTCTCAGAGGAAGGAAGACAGACGGCCACAGAGCCCAATCGGTCGGCCAGGGAACCGTTGGGCCCGTCCCCGCTGCCAGCCAATAGGGTGGCATCGGCCAAGGCGACCTGGTCCGAGCTCTTCGATTGGTGGAGAGTAGGAAGGGAAACCAGGAAGGAGAAAAGAACAAGGTAAAGACAGCAGATAGAATCAGGTCAAAGCTGAAAAGGAAGTGAACAGATGAACGTCTCCAGCACCTCCTACTAACTTGGACTAATGTAATTCAACATACTATAACAATGAATGGAATGACATCAATCTTTCTATGCCTTTCACATAGCCAAGAACACACCTGAACATACAACACACCTAAAGCAATGATTTGACCATAAACACCATCAGATAAAGGTATATTTATGTGTGTGGTCATGGTGACCAGGTGAGCAGAGCTAACCTGCTGTAAAACGTTGTGCATATCAACCCCGTCATGTTCCTGCATACATACCAGCACACAGAGCAGCCAGCACATAGATCACTGATAACACCACACACACACACACACAGGCATGCGTGCCCCCCCACACACACACACACTAAACCTACAGCACCTAGGGTATGCAAAAGTGGAGGGAGAACGAACTATGTTTCCACTGAAAACTTAAGGACTGCTTATTTTCTTTCCACCCAACAAATGTTCTACATACTATTCTCCACAAACGTACAACCATAAAATATACTTAACAGACAACACAGGTCTGCGTGCACACACAGACAGACACACAGACAGACAAAGAGACAGAGACAGACAGACAAAGAGACACAGACAGAAAGAGAGACAGACAAAGACAGAGACAGATAGAGAGACAGAGAAAGAGAAAGAAAGAGACAAAGAGACAGACAGAGAGACAGACAGAGAGACAGACAGACAGACAGACAGAGACAGAAAGAGACAGAGAGAGAGAAACAGGCAGACAGAGACAGAGAAAGAGACAGACAGAGAGACAGATCGCAACAGACAGAGACAGAGAGAGAAAGAAAGAGACACAGACAGAGACAGAAAGAGACAGAGAAAGACAGACAGAAAGAGACAGACAGAGAGACACAGAGACAGACACAGAGACAGACAGCAACAGACAGAGACAGACAGAAAGAGACAGACAAGAGAGACAGACAGAGAAAGAGAGACACAGACAGAGACAGACAGACAGACAGACAGACAGACAGACAGACAGACAGGGCAGAGAAAGAGACAGAGAAAGAGACAGAGAAAGAGACAGAGAAAGAGACAGAGAAAGAGACAGAGAAAGAGACAGAGAAAGAGACAGAGAAAGAGACAGAGAAAGAGACAGAAACAGAGACAGAAACAGAGACAGAAACAGAGACAGAAACAGAGACAGAAACAGGCAGACAGGCAGAGACAGAAAGACAGAGAGACACAGAGAAAGAGACAGACAGAGACCGAGACAGAGAGAGACAGGCAGAGACCGAGCAGAGAGAGCAGGCAGAGGCAGAGAAAGAGAGAAAGAGACAGGCAGACAGAGAGAGAGAGAGACAGGCAGACAGACAGAGACAGAAAGAGACACAGATAGACAGACACAGAGAGACAGACAGAGACAGACAGACAAAGAGACAGAGACAGAGAAAGAGAGAAAGAGACAGGCAGACAGACAGAGAGAGAGAGACAGGCAGACAGACAGAGACAGAAAGAGACACAGACAGACAGACACAGAGAGACAGACAGAGACAGACAGAGAGACAGACAGAGAGACAGACAGAGAGACAGACAGAGACAGAGAAAGAGACAGACAGAGAGACAGAGACAGAAAGACAGAGACAGAGACAGAAAGAGAGACAGAGACAGAAAGAGAGAGAGACAGATAGAGACAGAGAGACAGAGACCGACAGAGAGACAGAGACAGAAAGAGAGAGAGACAGATAGAGACAGAGAGAGACAGGCAGACAGACAGAGACAGAAAGAGACACAGATAGACAGAGACAGAGAGACACAGACACAGAGAAAGACAGACAGACAGACACAGATAGAGAGAGAGACAGATAGAGAGAGAGACAGATAGAGAGAGAGACAGATAGAGAGAGAGACAGAAAGAGACAGACAGAAAGAGACAGACAGAAAGAGACAGACAGCGACAGACAGACAGACAGCAACAGACAGAGACAGAGAAAGAGACAGAAAGAGACAGAGACAGAAACAGGCAGACAGACAGAGACAGAAAGAGACACAGAGACAGACAGAGAGAAAGAGACAGAGAGAGACAGGCAGACAGAGACAGAAAGAGACACAGAGACAGACAGAGAGAAAGAGACAGAGAGAGACAGGCAGACAGAGACAGACAGAGAGACAGAGAGAGACAGAGACAGGCAGACAGAGAGACACAGAGACAGACAGAGAGAAAGAGACAGAGAGAGACAGGCAGACAGACAGAGAAAGAAAGAGACAGAGAAAGACAGACAGAGACAGACAGCAACAGACAGGCACAGAGAGACAGACACAGCGACAGACACAGCGACAGACACAGCGACAGACAGACAGCGACAGACAGACAGCGACAGACAGACAGCGACAGACAGACAGCGACAGACAGCAACAGACAGCAACAGACAGCAACAGACAGAGACAGACAAGAGAGACAGAGACAGAGAGACAGAGAGACCGAGACAGAGAGACCGAGACAGAGAGACCGAGACAGAGAGACAGGCAGCGACACAGGCAGACAGAAAGCGACACAGGCAGACAGAAAGCGACACAGGCAGACAGAAAGCGACACAGGCAGACAGAAAGCGACACAGGCAGACAGAAAGAGACACAGGCAGACAGAAAGCGACACAGGCAGACAGAAAGAGACACAGGCAGACAGAAACAGGCAGACAGAAAGAGACACAGGCAGACAGAAACAGGCAGACAGAAAGAGACACAGACAGACAGAGACACAGACAGACAGAGACACAGACAGACAGAGACACAGACAGAAAGGGCAGACAGACAGACAGAAAGAGACACAGACAGACAGAAAGAGACACAGACAGACAGACAGAGAGACACGCGCAGAGGCAGGCAGACAGAGAGCACAGACAGCGACAGACAGACAGAAACAGGCAGACAGAGAGACAGAAAGAGACACAGGCAGACAGAGAGACAGAAAGAGACACAGGCAGACAGAGAGACAGAAAGAGACAGACAGGCAGACCGGCAGAGACAGACAGAGACAGAGAAAGAGACAGACAGAGAAAGAGACAGCAGAGGGCACGACGCAGAGACACAGACAGACAGAGACACAGACAGACAGAGACACAGACAGAGACAGAGAAAGACAGACACAGAGAGAGAGAGAGAGAGAGAGACAGCGAGCAGACACGCGACAGACACAGCGACAGACAGGCAGCGACAGACAGAGACAGAAACAGGCAGACAGAGAAAGAGACAGACAGACAGAGAAAGAGACAGACAGACAGAGAAAGAGACAGACAGACAGAGAAAGAGACAGACAGACAGAGAAGAGACAGACAGACAGAGAAAGAGACAGACAGACAGAGAAGAGACAGACAGACAGAGAAAGAGAGACGAGGCAGACAGCGAGGGCAGACGAGAAGACAGACAGACAGAGAAAGACAGAGAAAGACAGACAGAGAAAGACAGACAGACAGAGAGACCGAAAGAGACAGACAGCAACAGACAGAGACAGAAAGAGAGACCGCAACAGAGAGACAGACACAGAGAGACAGAGAGACCGAGACAGAGAGACCGAGACAGAGAGACAGGCAGCGACACAGGCAGACAGGCAGCGACACAGGCAGACAGAAAGCGACACAGGCAGACAGAAAGCGACACAGGCAGACAGAAAGCGACACAGGCAGACAGAAAGCGACACAGGCAGACAGAAAGCGACACAGGCAGACAGAAAGCGACACAGGCAGACAGAAAGCGACACAGGCAGACAGAAACAGGCAGACAGAAAGAGACAGACAGACAGAGACAGACAGACAGAGACACAGACAGACAGAGACACAGACAGACAGAGACACGACACAGACAGAGACACAGACAGACAGACACAGACAGACAGCGACAGACAGACAGCGACAGACAGAAAGAAACAGGCAGACAGAGAGACAGAAAGAAAGGCAGACAGACAGAAAGAGACACAGACAGACAGAAAGAGACACAGACAGACAGAAAGAGACACAGGCAGACAGAAAGAGACACAGACAGACAGAAAGAGACACAGACAGACAGCGACAGACAGACAGAAACAGGCAGACAGAGAGACAGAAAGAGACACAGGCAGACAGAGAGACAGAAAGAGACACAGGCAGACAGAGAGACAGAAAGAGACACAGGCAGACAGAGAGACAGACAGGCAGACCGGCAGAGACAGACAGAGACAGATAGCGACAGAGAAAGAGACAGACAGAGACAGAGACAGACAGAGACACAGACAGACAGAGACACAGACAGACAGAGACACAGAGAGAGACAGAGAAAGACAGACACAGAGAGAGAGAGAGAGAGAGAGAAAGACAGACACAGAGAGAGAGAGAGAGAAAGACAGACACAGAGAGAGAGAGAGAGAAAGACAGACAGAGACAGACAGCAACAGACAGGCACAGAGAGACAGACAGACAGCGATAGACAGAGACAGCGAAAGAGAGAGAGACAGAGAAAGACAGAGACAGAGAAAGAGGCAGACAGGCAGAGACAGAAAGAGACAGACTGAGAAAGAGAGACAGAGAAAGACAGACAGACACAGGCAGACAGACAGACACAGGCAGAGAGACAGAGACACAGACAGAGAGACAGAAAGAGATACAGGCAGACAGAGAGACAGAAAGAGACACAGACAGACAGAAAGAGACACAGACAGACAGAAAGAGACACAGCCAGACAGCGACAGACAGACAGCCAGACAGAAAGAAACAGGCAGACAGAGCGACAGAAAGAGACACAGCCAGACAGCGACAGACAGACAGCGACAGAAAGAAACAGGCAGACAGAGAGACAGACAGAAAGAGACACAGACAGACAGAAAGACAGAGACAGACAGACAGACAGAAAGAGACACAGACAGACAGAAAGACAGAGACAGACAGACAGAGACAGACAGAAAGAAACAGGCAGACAGACAGAAAGAAACAGGCAGACAGAAAGACACAGGCAGACAGACAGACACAGAAAGACAGACAGACAGACAGAGACAGACAGCCAGCCAGCCAGAGAGACAGACAGACAGCCAGCCAGCCAGAGAGACAGAGAGAGACAGACAGCCAGCCAGCCAGAGAGAGACAGAGAGAGACAGGAGACAGGGAGAGACAGGAGACAGGGAGAGACAGGAGACAGGGAGAGACAGGAGACAGGGAGAGACAAGAGACAGGGAGAGACAAGAGACAGGGAGAGACAAGAGACGGGAGACAGGACACAGAGACAGGACACAGAGACAGGACACAGAGACAGGACACAGAGACAGGACACAGAGACAGGACACAGAGACAGGACACAGAGACAGGACACAGAGACAGGACACAGAGACAGGACACAGAGACAGGACACAGAGACAGGACACAGAGACAGGACACAGAGACAGAGCGTAGAATAACAATTTTCCATTGAAATGACATTGTTGGCAATAAATCAAATTCCTTTAAATGACTCCCATCTCCATGACATGGCCTGAAAACATCATGCCCGGAGGACTTGAGGAATGTGAACATTCCACTGGCAAACACACAGGGTGGGGGGAGAGAGGCAAGATATGTGTATCAGAGAGAGGAGGAGGGAGATGCTGTGATGTTGAAATTAAACTAGAAATAATGTTGGATTTGATTTAAGGGGCAGAAGAGGGTAGAGGTCAGCAGGAAGGAGAAAGGGGTAGAGCAGGAGGTGGTAGAAGAACGAGAGAGGACGAAGAGGAGAAAGAAGAGTAGGACAGGAGGAGGAATCTGTTTTACATCAGGCCAGGTCCAAATTGCATGCATTCCTCTAGATTCCACAGGAAGATACACACCACTTCTCTCTGAGAGGAGGGAGTCAAGCTCACAACAGTGTGCCCCTCACACCCAGGGGTCACATGGGGTCAGGACACACCTTAAGACCAACATCATCTGCCTCCTATCGAATAGAGGTTATGAGATGGAAATTAGATGGAAAACAGTGTCAAGTATGAACTCAGTCATGAGCTCAGCTACCCACCACAACCTCATTCATCACCAGGTTTCTATCTGCTATAGAGGCTTTGTAAGATTGACATTTGGGACTCCTCTTTGACTCCACTTGTTCCACAGTACACATAACCACTTCTGTTCCGGTTGTTTTCAGCATTACTTTGCATCTTATGATAGTAAACCTAAGTATTACATCACACGGCATTAAACGCACACACCGAGTGTGTGACGGTAGCACACCGCTATGTTGGAACCATGCCAGAGACAAACATCAAAACACAGGGACCATGCCATTCAGGAGAATCAGAACCACACCACGTGGATCCAGGGATATCATACAGGCACTTCCACACAACACACAAGATCACAGCACCAAACGGAACCAGAACACACAGCACACGGGAGGCCCAGCCTTTGGGCCACCGGGGCCAATCAGGTAGACTCACCATGGGCGTGGTCAGCGAGGAGTGTCCACTAAGGTAGGAGGAGCTAGAGACCGATAGGCTGAGCCCCAGGCCAGAGCCCACCTCCTCTGCTGCCGCCACCAACGAAGGCTGGAGGTGGCACGGCAGAGAGGAGGATGATGAAGAAGAGGGGGAGGAAGAGTGGGAGGCCTGAGGAAGAGAGAACGAATTAAAAAAGAAGAGGGGATAGACAAATAAGAAGAGGGGCAGTGAGAATAGGGGGAGAAAAATAAGAATTAAAGAGAAGATGAGAGAAAGGTAGAAGACAGAAAAAATAAAGAAGACGGAACATTATCACACTAAGAAGAGAAAGCAGAAGCAGTTTAAGATCAAATCCCGTTTCAGAATCAGAGCGATGAGAAAAGAGAAGAAACCCCCACACTGCTCTTTAATAAGCTTTACATATCGGTCTCACAGCCTTCGTCAGAGCTATAAAAGACAGAGTTAAAGAGAGTTAAGTTGACAGCATTAGTACAAAATGAAGTCTTGTGAATGTAGACATGCAGAAACTTCTACCACAGAAGAAGAAAAGCACAAGACTCCTTGTTGCCGACACTGAACGTGAAGCCAGCCACAGGGTCAGAAAAGGTCATTGCTAAGCGTCATCTCCAGGGGTTAGAACACTCAAAAGAGTCAAGACCTGTTTAGCCCATCGCTCAAACAGTGTTTGGATCTGACCATCTTAAACCTAACCAAACGTCTTGCTTCTGAACTGTTTTGCTTCAAAGAAACCAGGTCAAACTACACACCACGAAACAGGAGAAAAGAGAAATATGATTTTCGCTTTCTCTCTTTTTCTCTCGCCAGCTTATTATCCGACTGGCAGACCGTCTAAATTGCTTTTATTTTCTCAAAGCCGTGTAAAGTCAGAGTTTTTAAAGCCTGTAACATGGTGGCTTATTGGAAGGCAGGACGAGGACTAGGAGATACAAACAGGCTTATCCTACCCAGGCCACAACCTCTTCAAGCCCCCTACACCACCAGCCAAGGTTACCAGGAGAGACGGAGGAGGAGGAGCAAGGAGAGAAATACAGTTGGACTGTACAGTATAGTAGAGTAAAGTGTACAACAGAAATCATCAAACTAAAAGGCTGTGAGTCTTACAATAGACAGTGGTTGGTGGTTTGCAGAAGGAGAACAGCAGACCAGGCCACTAGAGGATTATGACCCCTCTGTCTCTCAGTGGTAGGTTATGTATAGTATTGTACTGTAGTGAGGTCTGCAGGAGTGCAATCTGAACGTGAAATCCAGGCATGGAATTGGAATACACACACAAATCTCCCACAGACATCCATGCATGATTTACATAAGTATAATCCAGCAGGCTATTTTCATTTTCTGGTTTTCCAGTTGTGGATAAATCAGGCACTAAGCGCAATATCCACTCAAGGGTGCAGAATCCATTGCACCCCTACTGGCTCGCAGTCAACAGCCCATGAGTCCATTGGGCAGTCCAGTAGCCATCTAGTTTCTACCCATGTGTAGTCTTTAGCAAAATGGCTGACAAACCACATGACACCAGTGTGTAACTGGTGAAACAAAAAAAAGGTTTACCTCCACAGGTTAAAGCAGACTCTAACCTCTTTTATACCTCAACCCTCAGCCAAGTTGAACCAATCCCCATTAACCTGAAGAAGTTGGGGCCAATCAAATCTATTTGACCTCCCCCTGACCTCCTTAGCCCCTCCCCCTGGGTTCCCCCCTCCATTGACTGATTGACCGACCGGACTGTCAATCAGACAGACGTCTCAATTAACCTTGTGCAACCAGGATTAAGATAATTGACTGGATTTGATAGAGAGAATGATATTGAGAAAGACAAGTCTCATCTTCTCTGGTAGGGGTTACCACCGACATACACCACTTTGAGCGAGAAGGAGAGAGACTAGGCAGACTGAAGAGGACTGGGAGTAGATGGAGATAGAAAGAGAAAAAAGAAAGAACGAGAGACTTGTCAGACTGATCTGAACAGAAGAGGGGAGAGATAAAGAGAAAATTGATGAGGAATGGATTCCTGCAGGAAGGAAGCTCTGGAATACTATCCTTTCCAGCCAACCAGCCTGCAACCACTACACAAGTACACGTTACCTCAGAGTTCTTCTTCTGGGTCGTGTTCATCAGGCCTCAAACTGATGAAAAAGGACTGAAACAGGATAGGGACTACCTAGAATTGTCCAATAAGAAATGATCAATTTAATTTAACTGTTTTATGTTGCGTGCCCTCATGAACACAACCCTGCTTCACATTCACACCGTCCAACTAGAGGCTTACTTGCAGGTTCCTTCTCGGCGATGCAACAACAATAAGAAATAAAACATAACATATGAACATAAAAGTAAATGGCTCAGTAGAATAGAATAAACATTTTGGCTTAACTATAACACAGGAAGGCACAATTTGTAGTCCAACATTTACATGTTTTGGGGTAGGGGGATTTGGGGGCAAGTGTTTAAATAGTTTATAGTTGACACATGTTCTACACCACTGGTTGCCAATGACCTATAGACAGGGGTCAACTGTCCTCTGGGGTGTCATACAGCATATGACCACCGTGGGAATCGGACCTCTCACCTTTGACCTTCAGGCAATAACTACTGTTGTGATCTCCACAGCATGCAGCACCATGACCTCACTGTTTCACCACAGGGGGCTTAAACTGTCACCTTTTACATTTCCTCATTTAATTGTTGATTTAAAACTAAGTTAAAAGTGTTAAATCACCAACCTTAAACTCCTACAACTAAAATATTTCATCATTCAGCACTCAACCATGACTGCATGGATGTCCACCTGGAAAGGAGACCTTACACAAGAAACCTTTGGATCCAAATTCTCCATGCTTTCCCAGTGTGCACTTGCACGCTCCACCATCATAACCAGTGCATCAATCTCTACGGAGGATTGCGAAATTCCACTGGTGAGATCTGAGGCGGGGTGGTCAGTAAGGGTAAAATAATGTGTGATTGGGTGGTGAGGACTTGAGGAGGAACACACACACAGACACTCACCAGCTGCCTCTGCTTGGGGGGCAGGGCGGGAGGTGGGAAGAGGGGTATGGGCAGGGGGTCGTGGACTGAGTCTGTGCTGCTGAAAGAATCGTTGAAGCCGTAGACCTCCTGGAAGCGCTTGTTCCTCTGCTCGTAGATGCTCTCGCTCTGCGGCGTCTGGTAAAACACTGAGGGCTGGGGCTCCGAGTAGTCCTCCACAAACTGCATGTACGCCAGGACTGGAGGCAACCAGGATTAAGATAAGTTAAAAGTTATTTCAAGTGAAATGTTAATATGCACACTACCATGCATCAATCATATGTGATGCAGGGAATTATAACTGCAAGAATTAGCGTAATTATTGAAAAGTTAACTCCCTTAAACACAATATTAGCTCTGCATGTTCCTAAGATAGGAGTGATGTAATTTCATGTTAAAAGGGGTCAGTTTGACAAGAAATGGCATAGCTTGACAGGAAGTGGCATCATAGTTCAACAGTCCTGAGTGGATCAGTTGGTAGAGCATGTAGCTTGCAACGCCAGGCTTGTGGGCAATGTTCCCTCAAAAAATGTTTGGCACTGAGCAAATTTCAGGTCTGCTGAGCGCAAAAATGATGTGCAACTTCCAGCGCACATTTACTGTGAACACTGAGGCTGTACCCGCTTTAAGCTACAGTTTTAACAGTGGCCAAGTAGGCTACTGTGGCCATTTGATCATAATGTAGGTCTACCAGAATGGCCTACCATCAAAAACTATGGAGCAAATGCATCCCATAACATTTTAACATGGAAATAGTTGTTCTATCATTCAGCCTACAGTAGCAGCCAATGTGTGGTGTTCAATGTAGGCCTACATTCCTTTAAACTTTTGAAAAAAATCATGCAGGGCTTGACATTAACCCGTTTATCCACTTGTCCTTCAGACAAGGAGGTGACTGAAAATGTTGTGATGTTTGATGCAAGAAACCATTTTACAAAATAAAATGCATTATTATTCCCATACTATTATTACAGAGAATCAAACAAATGATGCTACCCTCTATTGACAACTTAGCTTATGCAAGCCTGTCTCAAAATACAACACTGTCCCTTTAAGACAAAAAATAAGCTCTTTACCTGATTCGCTTTCCAAAGATGTTTAGAAATGTATACGTTTTGTGCTCTTGTAGGAAGCAATCACTCCTCTATTACTGACTACAAATAATATATAACTGGGCTAATAACTCACTAACTAGCATATAGGCTTACTGCAGCTCTGATTATTGAGACTGGTGTGGTATAAACAGAGTACTGGTCTGTGTAGAGTACTGGTCTGAGTACTGGTCTGGTCTGGTCTGTATGGGCTGAGTAGTGCATGTCAACGCAATAGAAATCCTACTCCAAAGCATTTTGCCTACAACAAAATCTCTTGCATCGTTTGTTTTGTTTCGGTATGTTGCATTGAAAGTGGCTAATATTGTGTTGATTTCATCACTATTGCCACAGTAAAGGGAAATGTTGATAGTGTTAACAGGGAAAACTCTAGAACAGTGGTCACCAACTTTTTCTGAGTCAAGATCACTTGGGAGTCAAAATGCAAACAGAGATCTACCGCTCAGATTTCTTTTTTTTACACGACTTAAAAATGGAAACCTATGCAACATTAACCAATTAAAAACAGCAATGAGGTTTGTGCAGTGAGCTATAGGCCCAAAACAATCACTGCACATTGTCTTTGCTTGAATTGCCCTGCCAATGCATTCCTGTTCAGGACATTTTTTTTTTATGATTTCAAAATTTGAGGTAGGCTATATGATTGCACCAGTAATTTATCTGTTGTATTACTTGTGAAGCACAGCTGAGTGAGCATACATTTGAAGAATTAGCTTTTTATTTTATTGGGCTGATGGTGCCTGCATCTCATGGTCAGTCTCAGCGGAGGGAGAGAGCAGCAGACTGAGGGTCCACCTCTCAACATCCCTCTGCTATACCTGACCAAAAAGGGACAGAGTCTTCCAGGTGATGGCAAAACTAGAGTCGCACCGCATTATTTCTGCCTCATGCACAAACTCATGTTGTTACTCCTATGAACAGAGAAAGGGAAATATTCCTCCATATTAAAAAGACCCCGGCCGCTAATAATAACACAAGCCAATAGATACACTTTCCTACTCATTCATTACTGCTGCAGTGCTTGTTGTAGCGCTGAGTGGAAATAGGAAGAACACGCATTTTATGGCTTTGAACTGTCAACACTTTTCTGAGTAACAACTTAAACATGAACTCACTCATCAAAACAGCATCTCTTTGCTGTATTCGTTGACAGTCTCTCTCCAGTCATGGTTTTAAATGTTTTGAAATCTCACAGTATTAACTTTGCTGTATTCGTTGACAGTCTCTCTCCAGTCATGGTTTTAAATGTTTTGAAATCTCACAGTATTAACTTTGCTGTATTCGTTGACAGTCTCTCTCCAGTCATGGTTTTAAATGTTTTGAAATCTCACAGTATTAACTTTGCTGTATTCGTTGACAGTCTCTCTCCAGTCATGGTTTTAAATGTTTTGAAATCTCACAGTATTAACTTTGCTGTATTCGTTGACAGTCTCTCTCCAGTCATGGTTTTAAATGTTTTGAAATCTCACAGTATTAACTTTGCTGTATTCGTTGACAGTCTCTCTCCAGTCATGGTTTTAAATGTTTTGAAATCTCACAGTATTAACTTTGCTGTAGCTTTCTTTTATGTCTGCTACATTACTGCAGACATGGTCATCTGAGCCAACCGATTGGCCAGCGGTAGGCCTATAGTGCACTTGATTTGCACTCTGGGCCCGCCGGGAAGGCAGAGTTAAAATGGTTCAAAATGGCAACAGTTCGCCTACCTGGCGTGCAGGGCAGCTGAATCGGGTGCATCTACAGCCAACAGAAATTGGATGCATCTGTTTTTTACAGAAATGTTTTGCGATCGACTAGGAATGCCTTGGAGATCGACCAGTCGACCGGTTGTTGACCACTTCTCCAGAAAGTTGAGTGAAGTTCAATCACGTGCTTCTCTCTGTGGGCTAATATTTCTGTGGGGCTACTGCGCCCACGCAGCTTAGAGGGAACATTGGTTGTGGGTTCGATTTCCACTCTGGAGCGTCCACTAAATGACTAAAATGTAAATATAACAAATGTCAACAGGAAATGACATCATAGCTTGGCAGGAAGTTACATAATTGCGACCTCTGTACCCAACTGCCAGTGGATCAGGAGTCCATTGTGCTTGTCCTGGAGTTATACTTCCTCCCTCTATTCTCTGTGGCAGATTTCCTAAACATGAGTCATGCATGAATGACGCTGCAGCTAAGTTAGCGCTCTAACCACCTCTCTCCCTCAGTCTTTATCCTTTCCTCCCTCAATCTTCCTCGTTTCATTTCTCTCTGTGTTTTGCTCAATTATCTCCCTAAACCATCTCCTTCCCTTCCTCAATCATCCTCCTGCTCTTTTTCTTTCTTTCTCTCTCTCAATTTTCCTGTAATTCTCTCTCTTCCACTCCTTCTATCCTTTTCTCCCCCACACCCCATTCTCCATCACTCACCGTGCTTGTTCCTCTTCTCGGGCAGCGGCGGTGGACTAGAGGGAATGTCTGCGTTCTCGCTGGCCAGGTACTGGGCCACAAACACGCCCCCGTTGCTCTGGGGCATGGGTGAGATGGGCGTGAAGAGGGGGAAGGGGGGCGTGGGGTGCAGCAGCTCCTCTTCCGACAGGTTATCGTACTGCGAGGGGAACCTCTCGTAGAGGGGCCCCCGCGAGGAACCACCCCAGCACCCGTCCGGATAGGGTGACACCTGGGTGCTGCGCCGCTTCTTCTGGGGTAACGCTGGAGGCGCACTGAGGCGGCAAGGGTGCAAGGGGCTGATGTGAGAACCGGGCTGGGGGGTCCAGTATTCGGAGTGGGGAGCGGGTGGGGAGCTAAAGCGGGTGGGAGGAGGGACGGGGGAGGGGGAGGATGACTCGCTGTGGGACTCAGGGAGGGGCGACAGAGAGGTGACCCCTGAGGGGGCGAGGGGGTCCCCAGTGAAGACTGAGAGGTCCTGGTGGAGGAAGTCATAGTCCGGGTCGTAACTCTCAGTGTTGTCTGAAGAGAAACAGAGGAGAGATTGAGAGAAAGAGATAGAGGGAAACAGTCTTTGAAATGCAGTATTGGTGGTTACAGTTAAGCTGTTGACATTTGAAGTGAGTATTTTAAAAATAGAGTGCTCTCGTGTGTGAGAGAATATGCCTCTGGGTGCACACGTAAAAAAATGCCCCACCCCCAGAATTTGGGGCAACCAATCACAGCGCTCCGTTCGATAGTAACCGTCTCTAACCAAGCTCGTGTCCGTCATCCTCGGACAAGCTCTCGTTTCAAATGCATGGAAGCCAATGAGGGCTTTTCATGAAAAAAAAGTTTTTAAAAAGTACAAAAATGTACAAATACAAATACCTAGGTGTCTGGCTAGACTGTAAACTCTCCTTCCAGACTCATATCAAACATCTCCAATCCAAAATCAAATCTAGAATCGGCTTTCTATTTTGCAACAAAGCCTCCTTCACTCACGCCGCCAAACTTACCATTGTAAAACTGACTATCCTACCGATCCTCGACTTCGGCGATGTCATCTACAAAATAGCTTCCAATACTCTACTCAGCAAACTGGATGCAGTCTATCACAGTGCCATCCGTTTTGTCACCAAAGCCCCTTATACCACCCACCACTGCGACCTGTATGCTCTAGTCGGCTGGCCCTCGCTACATATTCGTCGCCAGACCCACTGGCTCCAGGTCATCTACAAGTCTATGCTAGGTAAAGCGCCGCCTTATCTCAGCTCACTGGTCACGATAACAAACACCCACCCGTAGCACGCGCTCCAGCAGGTATATCGCACTGGTCATCCCCAAAGCCAACACCTCCTTTGGCCGCCTTTCCTTCTAGTTCTCTGCTGCCAGTGACTGGAACGAATTGCAAAAATCTTACATTTCCCTCACTAACTTTAAACATCAGCTATCTGAGCAGCTAACCAATCGCTGCAGCTGTACATAGTCTATCTGTAAATAGCCCACCCAATCTACCTACCTCATCCCCATATTGTTTTTATTTACTTTG